>NC_092125.1:162287497-162896664 GCF_043159975.1 Macaca nemestrina
GGCATGAGGTGGTATCCCATTGATTTGCATTCCTCTCATAACCAGTGATGATGAGCATTTTTTCATGTCTGTTGCCTACATAAATGTCTTCTTTTGAGAAGTATCTGTTCATATCCTTTGCCCACTTTTTGATGGGGTAGTTTGTTTTTTTTCTTGTAAATTTGTTTGAGTTTTTTGTAGATTCTGGATATTAGCCTTTTGTCAGATGGGTAGATTGCAAAAATTTTCTCCCATTCTGTAGGTTGCCTGTTTACTCTGATGGTAGTTTCTTTTGCCATGCAGAAGTTCTTTAATTTAATTAGATCCCATTTGTCTATTTTGACTTTTGTTGCCATTGCTTTTGGTGCTTTTGGCGTGGTGTTTTTCCATGCCTATGTCCTGAATGATATTGCTTAGTTTTCTTCTAGGGTTTTTATGATTTTAAGTGTAACAATTAAGTATTTTATCCATCTTGAATTAATTCTTGTATAAGGTGTAAGGAAGGAATCCAGTTTCAGCTTTCTACAATATGGCTGGCCAGTTTTCCCAGCACCATTTATTAAACAGGGAATCCTTTCCCCATAGCTTGTTTTTGCCATGTTTGTCAAAGATCAGATGATTGTAGATGTGTGGTGTTACTTCTGAGGGCTCTGTTATGTTCCATTGGTCTATATCTCTGTTTTGGTACCAGTACCACGCTGTTTGGTTACTGTACCCTTGTAGTATAGTTTGAAGTGAGGTAGCATGATGCCTCCAGCTTTGTTCTTTTTGCTTAGGATTATCTTGGCAATGCAGGCTCTTTTTTGGTTCCATATGAACTTTAGTTTTTTCCAATTCTGTGAAGAAAGTCATTGGTAGCTTGATGGGGATGGCATTGAATCTATAAATTACCTTGGGCAGTATGGCCATTTTCATGATATTGATTCTTCCCATCCATGAGCATGGAATGTTCTTCCATTTATTTGTGTCCTCTTTTATTTTGTTGAGCAGTGGTTTGTAGTTCTTCCTGAAGAGATCCTTCACATCCCTTGTAAGTTGGATTTGTGGGTATTTTATTATCATTGTAGCAATCCTGAATGGGAGTTCACTCATGATTTGGCTCTCTGTTTGTCTGTTATTGGTGTATAGGAATGCTTGTGATTTTTGCACATGGATTTTGTATCCTGAGACTTTGCTAAAGTTGCTTATCACCTTAAGGAGATTTAGGGATGAGACAATGGGGTTTTCTAAATATACAATCATGTCATCTGCAAACAAGGACAATTTGCCTTCCTTTTTTTCTAATCGAATACCCTTTAATTCTTTCTCTTACCTGATTGCTCTGGCCAGAACTTCCACCAACACTATGTTGAATAGGAGTGGTGAGACAGGGCATCCTTGTCTTGTGCCAGTTTCGTGAGAGGGAATGCTTCCAGGTTTTGCCCATTCAAGATGATATTGACTGTGGGTTTGTCATAAATATCTCTTACTATTTTGAGATACATTCCATTTATACCTAGTTTATTGAGAGTTTTTAGCATGAAGGGCTGTAGGATTTTGTCAAAGGCCTTTTCTGAATCTATTGAGATAATCAAGTGGTTTTTGTTGTTGGTTCTATTTATGTGATGGATTACATTTATTGATTTGCATATGTCGAACCAGCCTTGCATCCCAGTGATGAAGCCAACTTGATCATGGTGGCTAAGATTTTGATGTGCTGCTGGATTCAGTTTGCCAGTATTTTCTTGAGGATTTTTGCATCGATGTTCATCAGGGATATTGGTCTAATATTCTCTTTTTGTTGTGTCTCTTCCAGGCTTTGGTATCAGGATGATGCTGGCTTCATAAAATGAGTTAGGGATAATTCCCTCTCTTTTTTTCTTTCTTTCTCTTTCTTTCCTTTTTTTTTTTTTTTTTTTTTTTTTGAGATGGAGCCTCACTCTGTCACCCAGCTCCGCCTCCTAGGTTCATGTCATTCTCCTGCCTCCGTCTCCTGATTAGCTGGGACTACAGGCGCCCTATGCCCAGCTAATTTTTTTGTATTTTCACCGTGTTAGCCAGAATGGTCTCGATCTCCTGACCTTGTGATCTGTCCGTCTTGGCCTCCCAAAGTGCTAGGATTATGGGCTTGAACCACCACACCCGGCTGACTCCCTCTTTTTCTATTGATTGGAATAGTTTCAGAAGGAATGGTACCAACTCCTCTTTGTACCTCTGGTAGAATTCGGCTGTGAATCCATCTGGTCCTGGACTTCTTTTGGTTGGTAGGCTATTAATTATTGCCTCAATTTCAGAGTCTATTATTGGTTTATTCAGATATTCAACTACTTCCTGGTTTAGTCTTGGGAGGGTGTATGTGTCCGGGAATTTATTCATTTCTTCTAGATTTTTTAGTTTATTTGCATAGAGGTGTTTATAGTATTCTCTGATGGTAGTTTATATTTCTGTTGGATCAGTGGCGATATCCCCTTTATCATTTTTTATTGCATCTGTTTGATTCTTCTCTCTTTTCTTCTTTATTAGTCTTGCTAGTGGTCTATCTATTTTGTTGATCTTTTAAAAAACCCAGCTCCTGGATTCACTGATTTTTTGAAGGGTTTTTGTGTCTCTATCTCCTTCAGTTCTGCTCTGATATTAGTTGTTTCTTATCTTCTGCTAGCTTTTGAATTTGTTTGCTCTTGCTTCTCTAGTTCTTTTAATTGTGATGTTAGGGTGCTGATTTTAGATCTTTCTTGCATTCTCTTGTTGGCATTTAGTGCTATAAATTTCCCTCTACAAACTGCTTTAAATGTGTCCCAGAGATTCTGGTACGTTGTTTCTTTGTTCTCGTTGGTTTCAAAGAACATTTTTACTCCTGCCTTCATTTTATTATTTACCCTGTAGTCATTCAGGAGCAGGTTGTTCAGTTTCCATGTAGTTGTGTGGTTTTGAGTGAATTTCTTAATCCTGAGTTCTAATTTGATTACACTGTGGTCTGAGGGACAGTTTGTTGTGATTTCTGTTCTTTTACATTTGCTGAGGAGTGCTTTACTTCCAAGTATGTGATCAATTTTACAATAAGTGCGATGTGCTGCTGAGAAGAATGTATATTCTATTGATCTGGGGTGGAGAGTTCTGTAGATGTCTATTAGGCCTGCTTAGTGCAGAGCTGAGTTCAAGTCCTGGATATCCTTGTTATCCTTCTGTCTTGCTGGTCTGTCTAATATTGTCAGTGGGGTGCTAAAGTCTCCCATTATTATTGTGTGGGAGTCTAAGTCTCTTTGTACATCTCTAAGAACTTGCTTTATGAATCTGGGTGCTCCTGTATCGGGTACATATATATTTAGGATAGTTAGGTCTTCTTGTTGAATTGATCTCTTTACCATTATGTAATGGCCTTGTCTCTTTTGATCTTTGTTGGTTTAAAGTCTGTTTTTATTAGAGACTAGGATTGCAACCCCGGCTTTTTTTTTGCTTTCCATTTGCCTGGTAGATCTTTCTCCATCCCGTAATTTTGAGCCTATGTGTGTCTCTGCACGTGAGATGGGTCTCCTGAAAACAGCACACTGATAGGTCTTGACTCTTTATCCAATTTGCCAGTCTGTGTCTTTTAATTGGGGCATTTAGTCCATTTACATTTAAGGTTGATAATTGTTATGTGTGAATTTGATCCTGTCATTGTGATGTTTTGCTTGTTAATTTATGCAATTTCTTCCTAGCATCAATGGTCTTTACAATTTGGCATGTTTTTGCAGTGGCTGGTACCAGTTGTTCCTTTCCATGTTTAGTATTTCCTTCAGGAGCTCTTGTAAGGCAGGCCTGGTGGTGACATAATCTCTCAGCATTTGCTTGTCTGTAAAGGATTTTATTTCTCCTTCACTTATGAAGCTTAGTTTGGCTGGATACGAAATTCTGGATTGAAAAATCTTTTCTTTAAGAATGTTGAATATTGACCCTCACTCTCTTCTGGCTTGTAGGTTTCTGTGAGAGATCTGTTGTTTGTCTTACCTTTTTTCAAAGTTTTTAGCTTCCTTGCAATGGGTTTGAACATGCTCCTTTAGCTCAGAGAAGTTTGTTACTACCGACCTTCTGAAGCCTACTTCTGTCAACTCGTCGAAGTCATTCTCCATCCAGCTTTGTTCCGTTGCTGGCGAGGAGCTGTGACCCTTTGGAGGAGAAGAGGTGCTCTGATTTTTAGAATTTTCATTTTTTTTCTGCTCTGGTTTCTCCCCATCTTTGTGGTTTTATCCGCCTTTGGTCTTTGATGTTGGTGACCTACAGATGGGGTCTGTAGATGTTCTTTTTGTTGATGTTGGTGTTATTCCTTTCTGTTTGTTAGTTTTCCTTCTAACAGCCAGATCCCTCAGCTGCAGTTCTGTTGGAGTTTGCTGGAGGTCCACTCCAGACCCTGTTTGCCTGGGTATCACCAGCGGAGGCTGCAGAAGAGCAAATATTGCAGAACAGCAAATATTGCTGCCTGATCCTTCCTCTGGAAGCTTTGTCCCAGAAGGGCATCTCCCTATATGAGGTGTCTGTTGGCCCCTACTGGGAGGTATCTCCTAGTTAGGCTACACAGGGATCAGGGACCCACTTGGGGAGGCAGTCTGTCCATTCTCACAGCTCAAACGCCATGCTGGAAGAAACACTGCTCCCTTCAGAGCTGTCAGACAGGGATGTTTAAGTCTGCAGAAGCTGTCTGCTGCCTTTCGTTCAGCTCTGCCCTGCCCACAGAGGTGGAGTCTATAGAGGCAGTAGGTCTTGCTGAGCTGTGGTGGGCTCTGCCACGTTCGAGCTTTCCAGGTGCTTTGTTTACCTACTCAAGCCTCAGTAATGGTGACGTCTCTCCCCCAGCCAGGCTGTCACCTCACAGTTTGATCTCAGACTGCTGTGCTAGCAGTGAGCAAGGCTCTGTGGGCATGGGTCCTGCTGAGCCAGGCGTGGGAGAAAATCTCCTTGTCTGTCAGTTTTTAGAACTTGGGAAAAGTGCAGTATTTGGGCAGGAGTGTCCCATTTTTCCAGGTACAGTCTGTCACGGCTTCCCTTGGCTAGGAAAGGGAAATCCCCCAACCCCTTGCACTTCCCAGGTGAGGCAACACACGGCCCTGCTTTGGCTCACCCTCTGTGGGCTGCACCCACTGTCCAACCAGTCCCAATGAGATGAACAAGGTACCTCAGTTGGAAATGCAGAAATCACCCATCTTCTGCATCAATCACGCTGGGAGCACAGACTGGAGCAGTACCTATTTGGCCATCTTGGAATGGAAGCCAAATTTTATTAAGATTTAAAATGTCTAATGATACAAGTTGGAGAAAGGTAAAGAATTCTGTGTATTCTTTAAGTTTACCCTGTTAACACAATGCACACTATTAATGAGAGAAGAGGAAGGAAGAAACCAGTCAGGCAGGAAGTTAGGATGGGTCCTCAGTTGAATTTTTCAAACAAAAGAACAGCCTGCAGGCACGGACAAGGAAAATTTCACACGGAGGCTTGCCTAAGAAGTGTCCACAGCTGCATAGATAAGAAAGGCTACACAGGAGATCTGCCCAGACATGCCCACAATCGAAAATTCTGTCCCCTGACACATGTGCAGTAAGAAGAACAAAGCAATGAGTAAGTCAAGCTAAGGGACCACATGCACACTTGGAGGAGGGGGTGGAGACACCAGAAATTCATACCTTATGCAAATAAGATGCCCCGCCCTTATTGGTTACTTATAAAAGCCTCAGTATTCAACTGTGAAATGGCAACCCTTTTTCAGGACCCCTCTCTGCACCAGAGAGCTTTCTCTCTTTCACTTATTAAACTTCTCCAACCTCGCTCTTGGTGTGTCCGCATCATTGATTTCCTCAGCTGTGAGACAATGAACTTTGGGTGGTAACCCAGGCAATGAGGCTGTTTCATTAGCACGAGTATTTAAATGCTTAGGATGACTTCTTCACAGAGCCAGTTCCACTGATTGTCACAGTAGCCTTTAGGGCAGAATGGTTCACAGCATCATGACTTAGCAGACAAGGCATTCAACATGATAGAACCTATCAAACATGGAATATATGTTATATTAAATTTCATTGTATTTAAGATATAATGAAATGTTTAAAAATGCATCATAATTTTGTGTATTACCAATAATAAATGAGTTAATTATTACATCAGTGCCTTCTTATAATTCCAAGAATCCAAATTTAAGAGATATTAAAATATAAAATCAAGAATGAGTCCTAGAATTGTCCTAGAATTGATAAAGTACTATATTACCCAAGGAAATGGATGCTGTGAAGGTTAATACTGAGTATCAACCTGATTGGATTGAAGGATTCAAAGTATTGCTGTTGGGTGTGTGTGTGAGGGTGTTGCCAAAGGAGATTAACATTTGAGTCAGTGGACTCAGAGAGGCAGACCCATTCTCAGTCTAGGTGGTCACCGTCTAATCAGCTGCAAGCACAACTAGGATAAAAGCAGGCAGGGGAATATGCAAAGACTAGACTGGCTTAGCCTTCCAGCCTACATCTTTCTCCTGTGCTGGATGATACCTGCCCTCAAACATCAAACTCTAAGTTCTTCAGCTTTCGGACTCTTGGACCTTCAACCACAGACTGAAGGCTGCACTGTTGGCTTTCCTACTTTTGAGGTTTTGGGACACACACTGGCTTCCTTGCTCCTCAACTTGCAGACAGCCTATTGTGGTACTTCACCTTTTGATCATGTAAGTCAATAGTCCTTAATAAACTCCTCTTTATATGTACATCTATCCTATTAGTTCTGTTTCTCTAGAGAACCCTGGCTAATACAGGACCATATACATGAGAAGTATAATTTCATCCAGATCTAGTCATTTTTTTGGGTTACTGCATGTCTAAGAAAAAAAATTAACAAAATTTCAAACAAAATTTCCTGACAGTGAAATACACATGGTTGATCCTGCCAGTCACAGAAGTAGTAAAACAAAATAGTTGAGAAAAATTGTGTAGAAAAGGAAAAATTGTGTAAGAAAAGGAGGAAGTTATTACTCCAATACTTTAACCTGGTCATGCATCTGTATCCTATGCCACTGGGTCACTTGTTCTTTATTTTAGAATGTAGATAGATCTTCTTTTCTAAATCATATAAATATTACAGGTGAGAAAAATAAAATATAACAACACTGACATGATCAAATTTTTAGTTTAATATAGATTTTCAAGTTAATTGGAAACAAAGAAGGTATTATAGAAGGAAGGGAATGCTTATTTTAGCTTTTATGGTAATACTCCTTTTATATGAGAAAGCAAAATTTTCTAATATCAGGTCTGAATAGAACATCTTGCATGATGCTTTTTGTATGTTACTTATAATAAAGTATTCAAAATTTAATGGCTTAAAAATATAAGGATTTATTGTCTCATGATTCTGCAGGTTGACTGGGCTTTTCTTCTGCTCCATATGATATCCACTGGGGGCACTCTGGGCCTGGATTCAGCTGGATGGGCTAAGCTGGACGGTTCAAGAAAGCTTCTCTTATACCAGCCTGAGAGGTTCTTCCTGCCTGCTGCTTAAAGACAGACCATGGCATTGCAGTAAATTAACAGTTTAACAGACACGAGGCCAGCCATGCCACATGGGAGATGGAGCTAGTTCTCAAATCATTCTTGTCCAATGTTTTGTAGGTTAGGGGTTTTTCAAAAGAAGTTTGGGGAAAAGGGTGGGGTGGCTGGCTTGCTAATGATTGGTTGGGGCAGAGATGAAATCATAGAAGGTCAAAAGTATCCTCATGCATGCTGAATCCTTTCTGGGTGGAGCTACAGGGGCTAGCTTGGCAGGTCCAGGTGGATTCAGGTGGAGTCACAGGTATCAGACATACAAAAAAAAACTTAAAAGATATTTCAAAAGGCCAATCTTAGGTTTTACAATAGTGATGTCATTTGCAGGAGTAATTGGAGGAGTTGCGTATCTTATAACCTCTGGAATAGTGGCTGACTATTGTTTATGCCTGTGCCTTAGCAGAACTCAGGCTCCTCTCCTCCCCCAGCCTAATGGCCTTTCATTAGCTTTACAAAAATGATTGAGTTTTGGGCAAGGCCTATTACCATTTGAACTACAGCCTGAATATCTTCCAAAGTTAGCTCAAACCAATAGCCCATGAATAATTAAGGAAAAAGCAAGATGGGGGCTGGTTTAGCTCAGATTTCTTTCACTGTCATAATTTCCTCACTGACAATTTTTGCAAATGTCGGTTTACTCTCACCTACTGGGACTTGGCATTGACTGATGGCTGAGGGCCTCAGTTATCCTCATTGTTGCTGGCTTTAAACATGATATTGCATCCTCCAGGGGCCTTGCCATGTCGCCCCTCTCTCCAGCAGGAGAGTTAGGACTAACTTATAGCATAGCTCCTAAATTCTGAAAGAAAGCATTCTGAGAGGGTAAACCTTATTATAGAAGTATTACAGTAAGTAGCTAGTCAGGCATGAGCAGGGCAGGAGAGGGCTTTCCCTGCACACACCAGGAACGTCAAGCAGCCATCAGGCAATTGTCAGGTGGTTGTTAAATGTCTCTCTACAATAATAATTGGTTACAGTGGCATCCGGGAGAGGCAATCTCACGAAAGAAATACTCTGAAACTGGTGATCAGCAGCTTCCTGATACAATCTTAGGCATCGAGCGAGTGAGCTCAAGCATGTGCATTAAGAGGCAAAATGGCAGAGTTTAACTGGTATATGATGACCGAGGGACATTTGACTGCTAAGGGAAGAACACCTCAAGTGGGCATGCATGCAACTCCAGTAAACACACAGTGTGTGCTCACCTCCCACATGCTAGCAGGCCAATGTGCATGGGGACAACCCATCTGAAGGGAAGAATCAGGGGAGAAGGGATGCAAGACCCTGGAAGAATGCCAATGTATAAAACCCCAAGTCAAAGGTCAAACAGGGCACTTGATCTCACAAGCAGCCTGCTTGGTCCTCTTTCAAGTGTACTTCCTTTCATTTCTGCTCTAAAGCTTTTTAATAAACTTTCACTCCTGCTCTAAAACTTGCCTTGATCTTTCTTCTACCTTATGCCCCTCAATCAAATTCTTCCGAAGAGGCAAGAATTGAGGTTGGTGCAGATCTGTAAGAATTTTCCACTAGTAACATACTTTGGTTCCCCTAAGTGGTAAGACACCTCTACAGCTCACCTGTGGCAAGAGGCAATCAACCCCTGTACATGGTTTTCTTCCCTCTTTCACACTCCTGCTTACTAACAAACCCCCAGAATGATTCCTCTTGGCCACAAGTTGCTCTTCTCCCTTTGGCTGATCTCTCAGCTAACCCTGAAAGTTGGTTTGCAGGGGTGGGAAGGACCTTGAGTCTGTACTGAGTAGATCTGAGGCACTAATGTCCCTCCTGGACAAGAGGCTCGTTAGAATAGTAGAGTTAAAAACGAAAACTGTGCAATCGCTGGGGTTTTCTACACTTTTTCAAATAAAATCAGCTCTTTAAAAAAAAAAAAAAAAACCCATACCACCCTTGCTCCTGTTGTCTCTGTATATTCTGAAATGACCTAGTGTACCCACTGGACCATCCACCTTGGGGCCAAGCCTGCCTCCTTGCTTTCATTTTGCTTACTATGTAACTTCTTTAACACAGCTTCCCTGTTATTTGTGTTCCTGTGACTCTTGTTGCATTTGTGCAGCAGCAAAGACACATGCTTACTTGCAGATATCTCCCGAGGTTTAAACTTGTTTTCACCCTATTAGCTCGGATGACCTCAAACCCTTACCCTGTCTGTTGACATTTTGCTGAGACAGACACTAATTGGAACCCTGGCTCTGCCAGCTTCTTATGACTTACCATATGCTTTTTGTTTCTGTTACACTCCAGGGCTAAGTTTTTTGGTGTTTTTTGAAGCAGTTTGTCTCACCTGCACAGAACCTCACTGTGGTTCTTTAAGGACCCCACCTACTTGCTTTTTTTGAATTAGCACCCCTTTTGGAGGAGTGAAAATTCTTCCTTTGCCATTTGAGCGTTCTTACCCCAAGCCCTAGGTCCCCTGGAGGTTATTACTTTATGTCAAGAGGGCAAATAAATGTTTCCCTCTCGAATCCAAGGGCTGCTGTTTTTGAAAGCACATGAAGGCTTTACAGGAATATTCCTCTAGCTTCCTCCCACTTCCTCCTGTAGCCTCCATTTCTCTAATCACTTCTACACCTTTCTCAACAGTCCTCACGACCTTCAAGGTCATATTTAAAGGGAGGGAAGTCCAACCCCCTTGTAGCAATTAGCCAAAAATACAGCTTTCTCATCAACTTAAAGAACATAGGAGGCCAGGTGCGGTGGCTCATGCCTGTAATCCCAGCACTTTGGGAGGCTGAGGCAGGTGGATCACAAGGTCAGGAGATCAAGACCATCCTGGCTAACATGGCGAAACCCTGTCTCTACTAAAAATACAAAAAATTATCTGGGTGTGGTGGCGCATGCTTGTAGTCTCAGCTTCCTGGGAGGCTGAGGCAGGAGAATTGCTTGAACTGGGAGGCAGAGGCTGCAGTAAGCTGAGATCACTGTCACTGCATTCCAGCCTGGGAGATGTATGTAAAAAATAAATAAATAAATAAAAGAACATGGGAAATGGGAATTTAAGATATAATTATTTTGTTGTTAGAATGTTCTGAGTGAGAGCCACTATAGGCCAAGGCTGCAGGCACAAGAGACCCATAGGACAGAGATGAAGGTTGGTCCCAGGCTAATAGATTACAATTAGAACAGAGATGAAGACAAAGTTAAGGTACATGGTAAGACCACTTCATTCTAGAATCCTAAAGATGAACTGGGGGACCACTATTCACTCCAGTATCTCCTCTGTTCTCAAGTGGGTAATTGTGATGAGATGGGACCAGGGTTATCAGTACTTGGTAAGACTGATTTATTCCAAAACCCCAAGGCCCATTCAGAATGATAGGAGAGCAAAAGGGGACGCCTTTTTTCTTTTTCCTTCTTTTTTCTTCTCTGTTCTCTTTTCAGAGATGGGTAATCATGTCTCCATACCACAGGACACACCCCTTGGGTACATCCCCCAAAACTGGAAATGTTTGATTTCCCCAAACCTTAAAATGAAAAACTAGTTTCCTTTGTAATTCTGTTTGACCTGAAAATGAACTGGGAGAAAAAGGTGAAATGCAGGGACAAGAGGCAGATTCAACAGTTAGCTGCTTTACTAGCTCTCAAGCCCCCTCCAGGTTGCCCTAAGGAAACTCCTTTAGGGAACTGCCATTGATGTGGGAATCCAGGCCACTGGAAGAAAAACTGACCCAATGGGACAAATGGGAGAAGGTCTCAAACAGCTTGTCTCCTCTACCACAAATTTGGCCCCTAGAACAGAACTGTCCTGAAGGCCAAAGAGCCTCTGGGACAGAATCCCAACCCCTGATGGCCTTGAGCTGAAAGGTTGTCTGCTCTGGCTTGCTTCCAAATCAAACATCATCATCAATAGGATAAAGTCAATGTCAAGTCTGGAGCTGGCAAGTAAAATTATAAATTTCACTTTTGGGTTCGAGAATTGCCTACTCTGTGCTAATCTCTTTTTCTAAGCAATTCTCCTTGAAATCCTGTTGGATAATGTGGGCAAATGGCACCTCTTTCCTCCAAAAGAAAAGATTCCCTGCTCCTTGGGGCAAAAAATACACTCTTCAAGATGGGTGCCTGCTTAATAATTACCTGACCTCTAAATTCATATTTCTCTCTAATAGCTCTATTTCTTCTGGCAAAGTACCTAAATCTTTAACCAACAATTTCAACCTGGATGGTTCTACCTCAGGGATTTAGAGCTAGCCCATACTTATACAGACAAACCTTAGCAAAAAACTAACTGAGCAGTCTCTTGAATGGGGGATAATTTCTACTGTATGTAAATAATCTCCTCGTTTGCTCCCCCTTCTCAGAACTCACACAGCAATGTGCAATACAAACCTTAACTTTCTAATAGAAAGAAAACAACTGGTCTATTTTAGAGGTTATACAAGTAAAGGTATTATTGGCCATGAAGATTATTAAAAAAGATATTTTGTATGACAAATGATCTTGTACAGTGTATTCTTGTCCTAAAGTAAAATAACTGGTTGTTTAAAAACAGGGATGTTTAGGACAAGTGAGAAAGTCCAAGCATGTTATAAATGGTCTGTGTAAGTATTAAAATATTTGCAAAAGGGAATTAATAAAAAAAAATTCATAGAATTTTAAAGGTTATTAGGCCTATTAAATGTTTCATAAACTACTGCTATGACTTAACTGTATAACTTTCCTGCTTTAAACCTAGGTTATGCCTGGGAACACACAGAGATTCTTGTGTGTGTCCAGCTATGCTGGAAGATTCCAGCTATGCTGGAAGGAGTCAGACCTTATCTACTCTTCTGTCTGGTGTCCTAGGCTTTAAACCTAGTACATAATTAGAATCACTTATTTACCAAGTTTATCACCAAAAGTAAAAGTTGCTAAGAGTTATCAGTGTAACATGTACTTGAGACTACTGGAAAAGCAGTTTTACATGGAAGCCTTATAAGGAAAGTAGAATCTGCTTTTGGTAAGAAAGACTATAAGAAGACATGGAAATGCAGATTTCTTGACAAAGTTTAGAAGGTTAAAGGATTATTTTAAGTTAGATAGGCTAAAGCTAAAGGTTTGAGCAAGTTGTGGAAGATTTGTGAAAAATTAATTCTATAAAGGAAATTCTTTATGTAAACATATTGGCTAAAATTAAAAGAGTACTATCCAGTTTATTCATAAACTGAACATTGAAATAAGAGCACAAGATGGTTTTCTTAGCTCATTGTTCTGCTTTTTAACAGGGTTCAAAGGGTTCAAAAATGTTTATGAAAATCTTACCTTAAAGTCAAACAAATTAAGATTGAATAGATATTTGTATAAAGTTTTATTAAGAATTGGGTTTAACATCAACATTACACTAAAGCAAAGGTAAAATCTGGCTTTCTTTGGTCTGTATTTATATAAATTTGTTATTGGCATGTGTTCCAAATTTGTGCAAAACTCCTGTAATCCTAATCTGACTTAGTATACATTATCAGTAATCACTATAGTTGTTATGTTAAATCATTGTGTTCCACAGAGGTAACAAATTTCTTTGTCAATTGAGTCTTTGACTATGGCTGCCCTAAGACTTTTTGTTATTGACAGACAATTGTTGTCTTGTTTTAATCCTATTTAAAAGGTGGTTTTATAATCAACTATAAGACTTTAACAGGTACTCTTACACGCAGGTTTCTGAAAACCTTGGTGATTGTGACACTAAAATAAAGGAAAAACGTTCAGGACTCTCATGGAAAGCTAAAATGCTCATGAATATTAAGCAGAATAGGAGTTAACTGCATGGACTGAACTAATATAAAACGGAAATAATCCTTCTATTTACAACTTTTAAAAATTGCATAAAGTATACTCCTATTAACAAAATTTGGAGCACATTGCTTTCTCTCTACCTGATTTCTCCAGAATCTGGAAACTATTTGTGAATATTCTTAACTTATGGCAATATACTTATTTGCATAAGTACAATAAGAATTTGTTTTCTTTTGCAATGGGACACATTGGAGAAACTGGTTAGTTTACCAAGGCTTTGACTTGAATGGTGGGCTTTACTTTAAGAATCAAATTTGACATATAGAGCCAATAAAAACCCCTTGGGAAAACTGGCCTCATACCTTGTCCACACATTCCCTGTACAGGGTTCCTGGCTTTTGGCAAGTAAAGAATGTCACTTTCTGACAGGCCTGGGAGCCCCAAAATTACCTTGGGACCTCAAGAGGAGAAGAATTTACCCAACTCATACAGGTAACTCATATAGGTGTTTGATGGCACAAACCTGTGGCTGGGCTCAAGACTCAAGAATCTCAAGTATTATCTGAGATTCTTTATGGAATGAAGTTCCATCAAAGCCAATTAAAAAGGAGCCTATGTGACAAATAATTATTCTTGCTGTGCTTTATACAAATAATCAGGACAAGTTTAATAAGACTAAAGCTTATTTTGCAAACAAATCAGACTTGTTATAATTTGTTTTCATAAAAATTAGGATTAGAGAGAGAAAAATTATGTTTCAATAATAGAAGAAAGGGGAGAGGGAAGGGAGACAGAAAGAAAGAGGGGAAGAGAGAAGGTACAGGTATGGCGCACTTGTTATTAGGTTCTAGACTTATCAGTTGTTTCGGCATTTTCATCTGCAGTTTAGACTAGCCCTGCTTATTCCTGTGAATCAACCAGTAGTCTCTGACTGCAGCTCAGAAGAAACAGGAGGGATGCATAATGTAAAAATCTGCATCAATGTTTTAATTCTGGGCACATATTGGAATTGGTAGCAACCCCATGGAGCAAAGTCTTAGCAGGTATGACTACAGTTATTAACATCAGTAACCTGGATGTGTTGGCAGTCTCAGAATTTTTTAGTGCTATCATCACTCCCTTATTTTGTTCTGACACTCTTCTAAATCTGATAACCTGATATGCCTCCTCTAGCCTTCAGATCATCAAGATCCAGATGATCCTCAGTGAGGGAGAACTTCCTCTCAATATTCAAGAGTAACCCTTCTACAGATCATTAGACTGCCCATTAGTGAGACATGACAGAGGCAAAATCCTGCCCCTGTCTTCCTTGGACCTGTCTGGATACTACTTTCACCAACCAACGGAGCCACGCTCCTGCCCTGACAGCTAGCAAAGAAGCCACAGAACAATCACCACCATCCCCCCTCTAGAAGCAGGAAGCAGTTACGGAAGACTGAGTTTCATGCATTTTCCTCAAATAATTGTGATCTTGGACTCTTGGGTGGGAGAATGTTACAGTGGCTAGCTAGTCAGGCATGAGCAAGGCAGGAGAAGGCTTCCCCACATACATTAGGAATGTCAGGCAGCCATCAGGTGATTGTTAGGCAGTTGTTAATTGTCTGTCTAAAATAATATTTGGTCCCTGCTGGTGCCAGGGAGAGGCAGTCTCCCAATAGATAGAAAAAACCTGACACTGGGGATTAGCAGCTTCCCAATAAGATCTCAGGCATTAGGCAAGTGTGCTGAAGCATGTGCATTAAGAGGCAAAATAACAGAGTTTAACTGGTATATGACCATCCAGGAACATTCAACTGCTAAGGGAAGAATGCCTCAAGTGAGCATGCATACAACTCCACTAAATACACAGTGCATGCTCTCCTCCTACATGCTAGCAGGACAGGGGGCATGCGGCAGTCTACCTGAAAGGAAGAATCAGGGGAGAAGGGATGCAAGACTCTGAGTGTATGCCAACATATAAAACCCCAAGTCAAAGGTCAAATAGGGCACTTGATCTCTTAAGTCACCTGCTTGACCCTCTTTCAAGTGTATTTTACTTCCTTTCATTGCTGCTCTAAAGCTTCTTAATAAACTTCCACTCCTGCTCTAAAACTTGCCTGAGTCTCTCCTTCTAACTTCTGCCCCTCAGTCAAATTCTTTATTCTGAGGAGGCAAGAATTGAGGTTGCTGCAGACCCATACATATTCACCACCAGTAATAGAAGCATAGGTCAAACCCTTGCTTGTATCATTTTTGCTAATGTTTCATTGACCAAAACTATGATATGATGAAGCTCACCATTATTGTGTGAGGGCACTACAAATGACAAAAGTATTGGGAGCCAAACTCTTTGCTTCTCCCCAATATAACAATCTACTACACATGAGAAATCTTTGTACATTCACATGAAAGTCTATGAGGTTGAATCTCCATTTTTCTACATTACTCTGTGATAAGGAGAAAAAAATTATATTCTTCTCCCTATTTTTAACATCTCAAACAAAAGCAATTTCATAAATAAGAAATATTGCAGGTGATGAGTATTTAATTTTTAAAGGAACAATTGTCTGTCACTTTCTAATAAAGCCAGGGGAGTATGTCTAAAATCAAATGTTAAGTTGCATTTTTAAAAATAACAAAACCAATTACCATATGTGCATTATGTAAGAATCATTTTTTCAGACACATAAAATTACATAGTATCTTTTCTTTTCTAAGGAATAGTTTCTACCCAAAAGGAAAGCCCGAATTTATATAGTCAGGTTTAAAAAAAAATCTCATTCACTCTAAAAGGCATCTTCTTGATGTTCATGAGAACTTCAAATAATAATTAAAATACATATAAAAATAAAAAGAGAGGCCGGGCGCGGTGGCTCAAGCCTGTAATCCCAGTACTTTGGGAGGCCGAGGCGGGTGGATCACGAAGTCAGGAGATCGAGACCATCCTGGCTAACATGGTGAAACCCCGTCTCTACTAAAAATACAAAAAAAAAAACTAGCCGGGCGTGGTGGCGGGCGCCTGTAGTCTCAGCTACTCGGAGGCTGAGGCAGGAGAATGGCGTAAACCCAGGAGGCGGAGCTTGCAGTGAGCTGAGATCGCGCCACTGCACTCCAGCCTGGGTGACACAGCGAGACTCCGTCTCAAAAAAAAAAAAAAAAAAAAAATAAATAAATAAATAAATAAATAAAAAGAGAACTAAGTTTAGTGACTGACAACTTCACTGAATAATCAAACCTCTGCATAAATTATAAATGAGCTTAAATGCATTGATAAACTTACAAAAACATTAACTATAATCCACCAAAAAGTTTATGTGAAGAAACAAACCAAGACAAGTTGCTGAGTACTTTATTTGACTTTTGTTTGTGGTCGTTTGATGAACCAGGTGAACTTACTTTGATTTCTAAGAGATATTGAGGTCTGTGGGTTTACCTGTGTTTAGAAGTCTGATAGGAGACATACACTTAAAAGAGGCCACCAAGAGTTACAACCTCTTTACAAAAGTGAATTTAAAATAAACTAACCCCTCCTTAAGAATACTACAAGAAAAGTTAATTGTCATAATGTTGATATTGAAATTGATTTGATTTGATATTGAAGGGAAAAATATCTTCCTCAATAATTTCTAACACCAAGATACTTCTTCAAAGTGGCTTTGAAATAAGAATGGACACTGCAAGGGTGGTCCAAAGAAAGTTTAAATAAATAATATAATTTAGTAGCCTAAGCTACCACCTCAGGTTCCTGAAAGAAACAAAATCTATTACTCTAAAGGAATCCATTTTCCTTCCACAACTCAAAGAATTTTCAGATAAACTTCTAAAAAGTAAAATGTCGCAGTCAAGCATGAAAGGAAAACAAGGTATGAATGACAGGTTAACTGGCTCTGCTGCTTACTGGCTAACATGCTTTTTGAAATGTATTGCTACCTGCTGGCAAGCTTGTGTTTTGAGTTGTGCTGATTTTTCTGCATTTACAAATCTTACCAAGCCTCTGTTTAGACTTAACCAACATAAGTTGGAAGTTTTCAACAATTAGAGTCTAGTGACAATGCTGTGGGAATGGAGCCCTCCTTTTATAAGTGGCATGGGGAGTGCGTTCGAGAATAGATTTACTATCTGTGTGTCGCAGATTGTAGTATGTGTCTTGATTCTAGCTCAAGCCATGACTGACACTAGAGTAGGGAAAATCTCTTACCACTCACAGTTGGCTGTGTGTCTTACCAGGCATTGGCACCATTCTACAGAGTGTTCTGAGGAAAGACTGATAGTTTGTGCAATATATGGGCCCGTTTGGTGATAGCTCTTATGGGGAAGAGAAGTTACAGTGTGACATGCTGAGGTCACATAAATGAAAACAAATGACTTACTAAGACTTCGCAAAGTACCATAGCCACTGTGTCCATTTTTCTAAAATATCTCGTAGTGGTCATGACTGTTGTGACCCAACAAGCAATTAACTAAAATTAAGTCTTTGGCACTTAATTATTGGTTTGGTAAAATGGCACCCTATGGATCTTACTCCAGATAAAACAGGTTATCAAGCTGTATATAAATTAAAACAGGACCTTCAAGGATTAAAACCTATTATACAAGACATTTAAAGAAGAGTTGGTTATCCCTACTGCTTCTCTAATTAACAGCCCAATTTGGCCTACTTCTAAACCTGAAAAAATAAATGGCACTTCATAGTGGATAGCTATAATGCTAATGCTCTAGTCATACCAATTAAGGCGCCCATACCTACTATTTTTAAAATTACCAAATCCATCCAACCAGCAATTGATAAATACTTTGAATCTTTTGTAGTTGTAGATTTGTCCATTACATTTCATTTAGTGTTTATTTCAATAGACTCTGGAATGTGGATTGCTTTCACTTTTCAAATGACACAAAAGAAGTTGCTTATCTAGCTATCTATGAGCTACATCAACATTTTTGTGATCATACACAGTCTTTGTAGGTAAGATCTTAATTGCATCCAATTTTACTCAGGAGCACAAGACAGACATCATACTCATGACATCTTTCTCCATGGAGATCCATGTGATACATTTATTCAGGACACACAAATATTTCCAAAGGAGTTCATAGAAAGAGGTTGGTCATTGTTTGACACATAGTACAGGACCACACCACTTCAGTTAAATTTCTGAAAATTGTTTGGTAAGCTGAGGGCTGCTCCATTCCTGATACTGTCAAGGAACAGCTAATGACCTTCTCAGCAACTATGATGTTAAAACAAGTGACAGTTCTTTTAGGCTTTGGGTTTTGGAGACAACATATTCTTTATTTAGAAATTTTAATTAAGCCCATATATGCTGTCACTCCCAAATTGGCATACTTTGAATTAAACCTCCTATAACAAAAGTCCCTAGCATCTGTCCAAATTGCAATAGAACCTTAGTGCTCCCCAACCAGACCCCTTCACTTTAGCAGCTTTAGCCACCTCCTGTTATTCCTCTTGGGGTCTTGGATATATCAATGATGGCTATATATTGCCCATGGGCTTACAGTGCAAGAAATTGTCCTCCTTCGCCCAACATTATATGCCATTAGGGCAACAACTGCTAGCTAGAATTGTTAGCTTTCCTAGAGACAGAGGTGTTACAGGACCTGAGCCTATGGCCCTCCATACCCAGCTGCCTATTACATCTTGGGTCATGGTAACAGCACCCCATGAGCTCAGCATGGCCACTGAAGTCTCCTTGCTATCAGGTGGAGCTAAACCTAGGTCTTCTACTGCAGGAGTTGGAAGGGGCTGTCTTGCCCTCATTTCCCTGCCAAATTACACAGTGATGGGGGAAGTTGCCCTTTTCTGTACCCTTTAGCTTCATGGAGAGCCCCTTGGTATTAATCAAGTGAGCAGTAAAATAAGTTCATGTAAAGGGATGATCACATTACATGTGATACTGCTCACTGGAGGGCTGCTTAAATTGCTTTTCATCCTTCAACTGCATGTTCCTGATCAAGGATGAAAACCAAGGGTCAGCAAAACTGACTGAATTTTACCCAGCCATGTAACAATAGATATCCTAGCTAACAATCAGCCTCATCTACATATTTTTACAACAACAATTTCTTAACCAAGATTCCCCTTTGGAGTAAAAATCTCTAGAAATCTCTTGCCTCACAGATACTCAAAATGTAGGATAAGGTCACAGTACAAGTCCTTACTAAGATAAGCTATCCCCTAGGAGTTCTAGACATTATTGATAGTGACCAAGGCACTCATTTGACTTCTCAAAATATATAATGTCAGACTCTTCAACAAGGTACTCAATGTCATTTTGGACTCATTGGGGCTACCCCTTTCAACATAGGGCCAAAGTGCAAGAGATTTGCGGACAGAAGGATTTCAAAGCGGCTGAGGGCACCTTCACTACCTTAATCCTTGCTGTCCAGCTGAAGGCTCCACTCTCCAAATTCTGGGGCAGCACTCCTCAGCCACCCCAGGCATTTCTTCAGTGGACCCCAGTACAGCATGGGCAGCAGTGACTTCCCCTCTAAAAGGCACATGTGGTAAACCTTTGGCAGCATCTTTTGGTGTGCAAAATGCACAAGCCATGGGGACATGGCTACCCCCACTGCAGATTTCAAAAGATACAGCCATGTGGAACTTTGAAAGTGTGATCCAGGAAGAAGTCTTCCTTGAGGGCCAGGTCACTGCAGAGAATCACCACTAGGGCAATGCCTAGTGGAACAATAGGGGAAGGACATCCCTGCCACCTCAGACTAGTAGAAACATTGGCTTGCAATTCCAGCCTGGTAAAACCACTGGGACTGTGTTTAACCTGTGAGAGCAGTGGTACTCACTGGGCCCAGAAAAGCCATAGTAATGGGGCCACCCAAAACAGTGGGAACTGGGCTGCCCATGGCCTTAGGTGAACAACTCCTGCCTACAGAGCTGCAGAGGCAAGACCTCTGTGCCAGTGAGCCTGGAGGTCAAATTTTAAAGTCAAAGATTATTCTCAAAAGGCTTTGAACTTACTTGGGACCTGTTACCCCTTTTTTCTTTCCTATTTATCCCTTTTGTAAAGAGAATGTATGTTCTATGTCTATGCCACTATTGTATTTTGGGAACATATAATTCCTTTCACTTCACAGGTTCACAGCTAAAGAACAATTTGCCTAAGGATAAATCCCACCGTGAGTCTTATTCATATCTAATTTAGATACATTTAAATGAGACTTTAGACTTAGGCTTTGAAGTGGATGCTAGAACAAGTTAAGATTTTGGGGGCTATTGGGATAAAATAAATATATTTTGCATGTGAGAAGAACCTGAATTTTTGGAGGTTAGGAGTGAATGCTATGATATAAATCTTTGTATTCTCAAAAAATTAATATGTTGAAATGTCATTACAAATGCATAGTGTCAAGAGGTGGGCCTTTAGGGAGTAATTAGGTCATTAGGGTGGAGCCTTTAAAAGTAAGATTAGTCCTCTTATAAAGACGCCTCAGAGAGCTGTCATGCCCCTTTTATCACGTGAGGAGGACACAGTGAAAGATACTGCTCTTTAAACCAGGAAATGGGCCCTCACCAGACATCAGATCATCTGGCAACTTTCACCTTCATCTTTGACTTCCCAGGGTCCAGAACAGTGAGAATACATTTCTGTTGTTTATAAGCTACCCAGTTTATGGTATTTTGTTATAGCAGCCTGAACAGACTGAGACAGTAACTGCAGAAGAACACTAAATAAATACATAAAAACATATTCAACCATACTAATAATCAGTTATATACAAATTGTCTTCAATGAGTTAATACTTTATACCCAAGACTATCCCAGACAAGCAAAAGCTGAAGGATTTCATCAACATCAGACCTATCCTACAAGAAATGCTAAGTGAAGTACTTTGATAGGAAAGAAAAGAATTTTAATGAGCGATAAGAAATCACCTGAAGACACAAAAGTCACTGGTAACAGTAAGTTCACAGAAAAGCATAGAATATTATAACACTGTAACTAAGGTGTGTAAACTACTCTTAAGTAGGAAAGACTAAATGATGAAACAATAAAAAAAAAAAAAACTGGTCGGGTGTGGTAGCACATGCCTGTAATCCCAACACTTTGGGAGGCCAAAGAGGGTGGATCACAAGGTCAGGAGATTGAGACCATCCTGGCTAACATGGTGAAACCCCATCTGTACCAAAAATACAAAAAATTAGCCAGGCATTGTGGCACATGCCTTTGTTCCCAGCTCCTCAGGAAGCTGAGGCAAGAGAATTGTTTGAACCTGGGAGGTGGAGGTTGCAGTGAACTGAGATTGCACAACTGAACTTCAGCCTGGGTGACAGAGTGAGACTCTATCTCAAAAAATAAACAAACAAACAAAAATTACAACAACTTTTCAAGACATAGTACGATAAGATATAAATAGAAACAACAAAAAGGTAAAAAGTGGGAGGACAAAATTATAGATTTTTCTTTAGTTTTCTTCTTGCTTATTTGTTTTTGCAATGTTAAGTTGCAGCTTAACACTGCTTACAATATTAAGCTGCAACTTAACATTGTTAAGCTGACAATGGTAAGCTGACTTATCACTGTCAGCTTAAAATAATGTGTTATAAGATAGTATTTGCAAGCCTCATGGTAATCTGAAATAAAAAAGAATACAAGGAATACACAAAAAATAAAAAGCAAGAAATGAAATGACACTACCAGAGAAAATCACTTTTACTAAAAGAAAGACAGAAAGGAGGGAAAGAAGGAAAAGAAGATCACAAAACAATCACAAAACAAACAACAAAATGAGCAATGTAGATGTTGTCCATAATAACATCTAATGAAAAGGCATAAAGTAGCTGAATGGATAAAAAGAATAGGACCCAGTTATCTGTTGCCTACAAGAAACACACATCATCTATAAAATCACAAATAAATTGAAAATAAAGGGATTGGAAAAGATATCCCATCCCAATGGAAACCAAAGAAGAGAATTAGTAACTATACTTACATTAAACAAAATAGATTTCAAGACAAAAACTATAAGAAGAGACAAAGAAGATCATTATATAATGATAAAGGAGTCAATTTGGCAAGAGAATATAACAATTGTAAATACATATGCACCCAATACTGGAGCACCTGGATATATAAAGATAATATTATTAGAGCTAAAGAGAGAGATAGCTGGAGATAATAATAATAGCTGGAGATTTCAACACTCCACTTTCTGCATTGGACAGATCTTTGACAGAAAAATCAAAAAAACATTGGACATAATCAGCACTATAGACCAGAGGAACTCAATAGATATTTACAGAACGTTTTATCTAAGGGCTACAGAATATGCATTTTTTCCTTAGCATATAAGTTATTCTAAGGATAGACCACATGTTAGGTAACAAAACAAATCTTAAAACATTTAAAGAAGATGAAATAGCATCAAGCATCTTCTTTGACCACAATGGAATAAAACTAGAAATTAATAACAAAAGGAATTTGAAAATTATATAAACACATGTAAATTAAATGATATCCTCTTGAATAACCAGTGGTTCAATGAAGACATTAAGAAAAAATTGAAAAATTTATTGAGACAAATGATAATGGAAACACAACATACCAAAACCTATGGGTTACAGCAAAAGCAATACTAAAAGGAAAGTTTAGAGCTATAAGTGATTACATCAAAAAAGAAGAAAAACGTCAAATAAACAACCTAGCAATGCATCATAAAGAACTAGAGAAGCAAGAGCAAACCAAACTCAAAATTAATAGAAGAAAAAAAAATAAAGATCAGAGCAGAAATAAATAAATTTGAAATGAAGAAAGCAATATAAAAGATCAATGAAACAACAAGTTGGTTTTTAAAATATCAACAAAATTGACAAACCTTCAGCCATATTAATAAAGATATAAAGAGAGAAGACCCAAATAAATAAAATGAGAAATGAAAAAGACAATACAACTGATACTGCAGAAATTCAAAGGATTAGTGACTCTTATGAGCTATTATATGCTAATAAATTGGAAAAATCTAGAAGCAATGGATAAATTACTAGATACATAAAACCTATCAAGAGTGAACTATGAAGAAATTCAAGTCTTGAACAGATCAACAACAAGTAATGAGATCAAAGTTGTAATAAAAAGTTTCCCAACAAATAAAAGCCTGGGACATGGTGGCTTCACTACTGAACTCTACCACGCATTTAAAGAAGGACTAATACCAATCCTACTCAAACTATTCTGAAGAATAGAGGAAGAGGAGATCCAAACTCATTCTACAAGGCCAGTATTACCCTAATATGAAAACCAGAAAAAACACATCAAAACCAGAAAATTATAGGCCAATATCACTGATGAATATTAACACAAAAGTTTTCACCAAAATACTAGCAAACCCAATTCAACAACACATTAAAAAGATTATTCATCATGACCAAGTGGGATTTATCCCAGGGATGCAAGGATGGCTCAACACACACAAACCAATGTGATGCATCATATTGACAGAATTAAGTACAAAAAACATATGACGATTTCCATTGATGCTAAAAATGCATTTGATAAAACTCATCATTGCTGGGATGAGTAGTTGGGGCATGGAAGGGAGGTGGGGATGATTAATGGGTCTAAAAAGCAAGGGAAAGGATGAATAAGACCTAGCATTTGACAGCATAAGAGGGTGACTATAGTCAATAATAATTTAATTGTACATTTAAAAATAACTAAAAGAATGTAATTGGGTTGCCTGTAATGCAAAAGATAACTGCTTGAGGTGATGGATATCCTATTTGCCATAATGTGATTATTACACATTGTCTGCCTATATCAAAATATCTCATCTAACCCTTAAATATATACACCTACTAAATACATACCCATAAAAATGAATATATACTCATGAAAATTAAAAATATACCTGTAAAAATAAAAAATAAAATAAAAATTTAAAAAATGCTTTACACTGGCACGTTGGCAAAAATTAAAAAGTACTACTGCTTTGGAAAACAATTTAGTATCATTTTATAAAGTTGATATTAGTAAATTCTATGATGTAGCAATTCACTCCTCTACATATATCCTAAACAAACTTAGGCACATATACCTCTGGGCAACTGTTCAAGAATATACATAGCAACAGTTTTTAGTAGCAGAAAATTGTAAACAAAAATATATTTGTCATTAAAAGCATAATAAGGAAATAAATTTTGGTATATTTATATGCTGGAAGACTATATAGCAGTGAAAATGAGTAAATTATTGGTACATGAAAAGTACAGATAAATCCTAGAACATAAGGCTGAATAGAAAAAAGCCAGTTACAAACAAATTTAGAAAGTGTGATTAAGTTATCATAATATGAAATCCTTGCAAAAGTAAACATCACTGTATGGAATGAAGACACATGAATATATCAGAAAGCTACAGGAAAGGAAGGGAACTATGAGGACAGATTTTTGGATGGGGGTAGAAACAAAAGATTAGGATTTGGGAGAACGTACAGAAGATTGCCAAGTAAAAGGCAATATTCTATTCTTAAAGCTATAAGATGGGTACACATGCACTGTCTGTTGTACATAGATTTTATGAATATTATTTTATAGATTGAATTTGATTTCAGTAATTAAAAATTCAGAATTATTAAAATGAGAATTTATTATAAGGAATTGTTGGGGGTGTAGGGCCTTTTAAAAGAGCATAAAAAAATAGAAAAAATGAAACGGCGAATGTGGTGGTTTCTGCAAAACACCATGGCACGTGTATACCTATGTAACAAACCTGCACGTTCTGCACTTGTACTCCAGAATTTAAGGTATTTTTTTAAAAAGGGCAAACAAACAACAATTGCCTTTGTGAGTACTGACCCCTAGCTAGTCAAGTAATTATGACTAGCAAACACTACCATCTCAATCGCTAGGGAATATTATTTCATATATATGTGTCTTTGGACAAGCCTGACTTCATTAGCAGTCATTACTGTTTCAATTAATTGTATTGGTTGAAAACAATAATGACTTAATGAGCTTAAAAAAATATACTTTGTCCAATCAGAATGTGCCAGAACATTTAAAGAATAAATGAATCCAATGAATATTAAACATTTTCCTGTGTATTTATGCATTAGGCCTTCAAACAGCTGTAATTGCAACATATGAGGTTTTTAGTTTTGTTTACTGTACATTCTCAAGTAAATAAAGATAATACATAACATCCATAGTTAATTATTTTTAATTTTGATACCATAAAAATAAAACATAATGGATTAATATTTGCTTTACATTTATGTGTGTAATTTTAGAACAGAGAATTTTTGCAAGAGATGGTTTCTTATTTTTGGGCATGATTAAAAATCAGTGTGATTAGGGAAGAAAACCTCTCCCAGAGTTTCTAAAGACAAAATATCATTAGAGAGATCATCACTGAGGCCAGTGAATAATGCCTGTCATAGAAAAATAGAAATTTCATAGTTTCTTTCAACATACAAACAGAAATATTAAAGCTAAAAATTTAGCACTAGGAGAAGCAAATACAACAAAACAATGAATGCATGACCTAGGCACTATGGAAAAATCAACTTAATTATGGCTACAATAGTTTCTCTTTTTGAAAGAAGTCCCACTTTAATTAAAATCTTCTCATTCGATCAGATGGAGTTGCAGATGAGATTAGTTGAAACTATCTATTGTTCTTATTCATTTTAATGTGCTACATTTCAGCAGTATGGAGACATACAAAAGAAAAGCATTTCACTAACTCTTCAAAGGAGTCTGTTATGATTCTAAATTTAATTAAATTAGATTAGTTGCACATCATTTATATTACTAAGAAAAACTCAAGCAATTTCTAACAGATTTCTTCCCTTGGCTGTCCTGTTCTTACCCTCGTCCATCATGCCCAAATTCAAAATTACAAAATCTATGTTGAACCTCTATTATTCCTTTTAATAAATAGCAAAGTATTTCTTATAAAATAGTCCTTACTACTTTTCTTTTAGGTCTCCAGCAAATATAAATAGGACTCAATCAACAAAGAATCTGATATCCATGTTAACACAATGAACAACTCATTTAAAAAAATTGAAGTAATGAATTGCACTTATGAATAATCCCTCATTTCTCTATAGGTTTTTTTTTTTTAAAGAAAACAAAAACATACACTTTGTTCATGTCTCTGACTTGCTTCCTGTGAATATAGCTGAATAAAATAGATCTGGAAATAATCCACTATAACTCATATATTTTTATGACTAAAATTAATCCAGCTACCTCAAAAGCAATTTAAAAATCATTTTCTAGCACCAGGCTAACACTATCCCAGGAATTCAACATGGATCTCTATGTACATGTGTGCTGAAAAATGCAACAATGACAGTACATTTTCTGTTGCTTTTAAGCTGCTAAATTGTGGAACAATTTGTTATGCAGCAGTAGATGACAAATACTAATTTTGGTACTTGAGTAGGGGAAGGAAGCTGGGAAACTTAGAGGAGAGTATTATCAGTGGAATATGAATTCCCTTGAGGAAAGCGTTTGTGGAAGCATGATGGCTGTGAGGAGTTTACAGTGCAAGCTAAAAGAATTGTAAGTAACTTTTACTGGAAATTAGAGGATAAGGGTTCCACTATGCAGTAGCAGACAGTTTAGCAACGCTGATGTTTGTGCTAACATAGGAAGTAGAAAATGTATCTAATAAGCTAGGTGATCTATTTAAAAATATTTCAAGGTAGAATGTTGAAAGTACCTGGTTTCTTCATGCTGCTGATAGTAAAATGTGAGAAGAGATAAGAACTGTGAAACAAAAAGGATCCAAGACCTAATGGTTTTGAAATTTTACAGTCTTTTCAGATGACAAACAGCACTACAACTAAGAAAACAGCTTCTGAACCATGGGATCAAATCCTGGGCACTATCAGAGAAGAAAAGCTTAAGATGTAGTGGAAGGTGCTACTGTAAAATTCTTTGTTAATGCCTCAGAAAGACCTAAGATTTACAGCCAAGAACCTAAGAGGCGTAAGGACTATTACTCTTGGTAGTCTTAGTAGAAACCCAGAGTAGAAAAAACTCATCTCAAATCAATTTTTGGTTGTAACTATTGAGTAGTGATGGGAACTTAAGATTCAAGAGTTGTCTACAAAGATTTTAAAAGAATGATATTAAGAAAGAGATGAGCATCCAGTTTCATTCTCCTACATGTGGCTAGCCAATTATCCCAGCACCATTCATTGAAAAAGGTGTCCTTTCCCCATTTTATGTTTTTGTTTGCTTTGCTGAAGCAAACAAAAAATACTTACAGTTGTCTGTAAGTATTTGGATTTGTTTTCAGGTTCTCTGTTCTGTTCCATTGGTCTTATGCACCTATTTTTATACCAGTACCATGCTGTTTTGGTGACTACAGCCTTATAGTTTGAAATCATGTAGTGTGATGCCTCCATATTTGTTATTTTTGCATAGTCTTGCTTTGGCTATTCAGGCTCTTTTTTGGTTCTGTATGAATTTCAGAACTGTTTTTCTTTCTATTTCTGTGAAGAATTATGGTGGTATTTTGATGAAGATGTCGTTGAGTTTCTAGATTGCTATTGACAGTATGGTTATTTTCACAATATTGATTCTATCCGTCTATGAATATGGGATGTGTTTCCATTTGTTTACATCATCTATGATTTCTTTTTTCTCCAGTTTTTTTTTAAATTATTATTCTTTAAGTTCTAGGATACATGTGCAGAATGTGCAGGTTTGTTACATAGGTATACACATGACATGGTGGTTTGCTGCACCCATCAAACCATCATCTAAATTAGGTATTTCTCCTAATGCTATCCCTCCTCTTGTCCCCCACCCCCTGACTGACCCTGGTGTGTGATGTTTCCCTCTCTGTGTCCACGTGTTCTCATTGTTCAACTCCCACTTATGAGTGAGAACATGCAGTGTTTTATTTTTCTGTTCCTGTGTTAGTTTGCTGAGACTGATGGTTTCCAGCTTCATCCATGTCCCTGCAAAGGACGTGAACTCATCCTTTTTTATGGCTTCATAGTATTCCACGGTATATGTGTGACATTTCCCTTTTTTTTTTTTTTTTCCTTGAGGTGGAGTCTTGCTGTCTCACTCTGTCACCCAGGCTTGAGTGCAGTGGCAAAATCTTAGCTAACTGCAACCTCTGCCTCCCGTGTTCAAGTAATTCTCCTGCCTCAGCCTCCCAAGTAGCTGGGACTACAGGCATGCGCCACCACACCCAGGTAATTTTTGTATTTTTAGTAGAGATGGGGTTTCACCATGTTGGTCAGGATGGTCTCGATTTCTTGACCTCATGATCTTCCCGCCTCGGCCTCCCAAAGTGCTGGGATTACAGGCGTGAGCCACCACGCCTGGCAGCCACATTTTCTTTGTCCAGTCTGTCATTGATGGGCATTTGGGTTGGTTCCAAGTCTTTGCTCTTGTGAATAGTGCTGCAATAAACAGACGTGTGCATGTGTCTTTATAGTAGAATGATTTGTAATCCTTTCGGTATATACCCAGTAATGGGATTGTGGGGTCAAATGGTATTTCTGGTTCTAGATCCTTAAGGAATTGCCACACTCTCTTCCGCAATGGTTGAACTAATTTACCCTCCCACCAACAGTGTAAAAGCATTCCTATTTCTCCACATCCTCTCCAGCATCTTTTGTTTCCTGACTTTTTAATGATTGCCATTCTAACTGGTGTGAGATGGCATCTCATTGTGGCTTAAATTTGTATTTCTCTAATGACCAGCAGTGACGACCTTTTTCTCATATGTTTGTTGGCCGCATAAATTTCTTTTGAGAAGTGTCTGTTCACATCCTTCTCCAACTTTTCAATGGGATTTTTTGTTTTTTCTTGGAAATTTGTTTTTAGCAGTGTTTTGTAGTTCTCCTTGTAGAGGTCTTTTGCCTCTTTCTTTAAGTATATTCCTAAGTATTTTATTCTTTTTGCAGCTATTGTAAAAGGGGTTGAGTTCTTTATTTGATTCTCTTTATTTGGTTGCTGTTGGAGTATAGAAGAGCTACTGATTTGTGTACATTAATTTTGTATCCAGAAACTCTACTGTATTATTTTATCAGTTCTTGGAGCTTTCTGAAGGAGTCTTTGGGGTTTTCAAGGTAAACAATTATATTGTCAGCAAACAGTGACAATTTGACTTCCTCTTTACCAATTTGGATGCCCCCTTTATTTCTTTCTCTTGTCTGATTGCTCTGCCTAGGACTTCCAGTACAATGTTGAAGAGGAGTGGTGAGAGTGGGCATCCATGTATTTTTCCAGTTCTCAGAGAGAATGCTTTCAGCTTTCCCCATTCAGTATTATGTTGGTTGTGAGTTTGTCATCGATGGCTGTTATTACACTGAGGTATGTCCCTTGTGTGCCAATTTTGCTGAGAGCTATAATCATAAAGCAATGCTAGATTTTGTCAAATGCTTTTCTTGCATCTATTGAGATGATCATGTGATTTTTGTTTTTAATTCTGTTTATGTGGTGTTTCACACTCATTGACTTGCATATGTTAAACAATTCCTGCATCCCTGGTATGAAAACCACTTGATCATGGTGGATTATCTTTTTGATATGTTGTTGGATTCAGTTAGCTAGTATTTCGTTAAGGATTTTAGCATCTATGTTCATCAAGGATATCAGTCTGTAGTTTTGTCTTTTGGTTATGTCCTTTCCTGGTTTTGGTATTAGGGTAATGTCGGGCTCATAGAATGAATTGGGGAGGGTTCCTTATTTCTCTATCTTGTGGAATAGTGTCAAAAGGATTGGTAACAATTCTTCTTTGAATGTCTGGTAGAATTCTGCTGTGAATCCATCTGGTCCTGGACATTTTTTTGTTGGTAATTGTTTAATTACCACTTCAATCCTGTTGGTTGTTTTGGTCTGTTCAGGGTGTCTGATTCTTTCTGATTTAAGCTAGGAGGGTTATATTTTTCCAGGAATTTATCCATCTCTTCCAGGTTTTCTAGTTTATGTGTGTAAAGGTGTTAACAGTAGCCTCAAATTATCTTTTGTATTTCAGTGGTGTCAGGTGTAATGTCTCCTGTTTCATTTCTTAATGAGGTTACTTGGATTTTCTCTCTTCTTGGTTAGTCTTGCTAATGATCTATCAATTTTATTTATCTTTTCAGAGAACCAGATTTTTGTTTCATTTATCTTTTATATTTTTGTTTGTTTGTTTGTTTGTTTCAATTTCATTCAGTTCTGTTCTGATCTTTGTTATTTCCTTTGTTCTGTTTGGTTTGTGCTTGGTTTGTTCTTGTTTCTCTAGTTCCTTGAGGTGTGGCCTTTGAATGTCAGTTTGTGCTCTTTCAGTCTTTTTGATATAGGTGTTTAGGGCTATGAACTTTCCTGTTAGAACTATTTTTGCTGTACACCGGAGGTTTTGATCGGTTGTGTCATTATTGTGGTTAAGTTCAAAGAATTTTTAAATTTCCATCTTGATTTCTTTTGTGCCCCAATGCTCATTCAGGAGCAGGTTATTTTATTTCCATATATTTGCATGGTTTTGAAGGTTCCTTTTGGAGTTCATTTCCAGTTTTATTCCACTGTGGTCTGAGAGAGTGCTTGATATAATTTCTTTTTTTTTTTTTTTTTTTGAGACGGAGTCTCGCTCTGTCGCCCAGGCTGGAGTGCAGTGGCGCGATCTCGGCTCACTGCAAGCTCCGCCTCCCGGGTTCACGCCATTCTCCTGCCTCAGCCTCCCGAGTAGCTGGGACTACAGGCGCCCACAACCGCGCCCGGCTAATTTTTTGTATTTTTAGTAGAGACGGGGTTTCACCGTGGTCTCGATCTCCTGACCTTGTGATCCGCCCGCCTCGGCCTCCCAAAGTGCTGGGATTACAGGCGTGAGCCACCGCGCCCGGCTTGATATAATTTCAAACTGGATCCTCATCCTCATCTCTCACCTTATATAAAAATCAACTCAAGATGAATTAAGGACTTAAATCTAAGACCTGAAACTATAAAAATTCTAGAAGATAACACTAAAAAAACCCTTCTAGACATTGGCTTAGGCAAAGATTTCATGACCAAGAACCTAAAAGCAAATGCTTTTTAAAGCATTAAGTTTAGTTAAGTTGGGACTTAATTAAACTAACGAGCTTTTGCACGGCCAAAGGCACAGTCAGCAGAGTAAACAGGCAACCCACAGAGTGGGAGAAAATCTTCACAATCTATACATCTGACAAAAGACTAATATGCAGCATCTACAATGAACTCAAACAAATTAGCAAAAAAAAAAAAAAAAAAAAAAAACAAAAAAACAACTAATGATCCCATCAAAAAGTGGGCTAAAGACATGAATAGACAATTCTCAAAAAAAGATGTACAACTGACTGACAAACATATGAAAAAATGTTCAACATCACTCATGATAAGGGAAATGCAAATCAAAACCACAATGTGATACCACCTTACTCCTGCAAGAATGGCCATAATAATAAAAAAAAAAAAAAACAGTATATATTGCCATGGATGTGGTGAACAGGGAACACTTCTAGAGATTGCTTAAAGAACTAAAAGTAGAACTACCATTTGTTCCAGCAATCTTACTACTGGGTATCTACCCAGAGGAAAAGAAGTCATCATACAAAAAGATACTTGCACTTGCATGTTTATAGCAGCGCAATTTGCAATTGCAAAGTCATAGAACCAACCCAAATGTCCATCAATCAACAAGTGGATAAAGATATTGTGGTATGGCCAGGCACGGTGGCTCACGCCTGTAATCCCAGCACTTTGGGAGGCCGAGGCTGCCGGATCACGAGGTCAGGAGATCAAGAACACGGTGAAACCCCATCTCTACTAAAAATACAAAAAATTAGCCAGGCATGGTGGCGGGCGCCTGTAGTCCCAGCTACTCGGGAGGCTGAGGCAGGAGAATGGCGTGAACCCAGGAGGCGGAGCTTGCAGTGAGCAGAGGTCGCGCCACTGCACTCCAGCCTGGGCAACAGAGTGAGACTTCCTCTCAAAGAAAAAAATTAAAAAAAGAAATTGTGGTATATTTATACCATGGAATACTCTTCAGCCATAAAAAGGAATGCATTAACAGCATTCACAGTGACCTGGATGAGGTCAGAAACTATTATTCTAAGTGAAGTAACTCAGGAATGAAAAACCAAACAGCATATGTTCTCGCTGATATGTTGGAGCTAAGCTATGAGGACACAAAGGCATAAGAGTGATTCAGTGGACTTTGGGGACTGGTGGGGAAAGAGTGGGAGGGGGCAAGGTATAAAAGACTACAAATATGGTGCAGTGTCTACTGCTTGGTTGATGGGTGCACCAAAATCTCACAAATAACCACTAAAGAACTTACTCATGTAACCAAATACCGCCTGTACACCAACAACTTACAAAAAGTAAAATAAAAAAAATAAATCAAAGAAGATCTAAATAAATGGAGAGATAATCTATTTTAAGGGACTGTAAGATTCAATATGAAGGACAGCAAGGGATGCAGAGCAATATAATCTTTCTTTTATTCATATTCACTGGGAAACTAAAATAGCACAGCCACTTTGTTCTTTTATTTAGTGTTATTTTTAAATTGACAATAATAGTATATATTTACAGGGTACAGTGTGAACCTTTAATACATGTATACATGTGGAATTATTAAATCAGTCTAATGTATCTCTCACCTCAAATACTTATCCTACCATTGCAATGAGAACATGTAAATTTTACTCTGAGCTACTTTGAAATACACAATAAATTATTTTCATCTGTAGTCACAAAAAAGAGTGATATTAGCAGAAAGAATACCAACTGGCCCCCAAAGGGCCAGAGATAGTACAAAATTTAAAGAAGACTCTTGACTCCACAAATTTTGCATCAGTGAACAGACAGGAAAATATGCAGCTGCAAACACAATTAGTACTTGGAAGGCAGTACTACCAATTAGTACTTGGAAGGCAGAAGTAAAAGTCTAAACTTTTATGCCAAGAAACAGAGAATCAATCTTGAGCAGCGACATGACTGAGAGCTAATCCAGGGTCTGCTAGTACGTATCAAGCAGGATTTCCTGGTGCCTCCTATCTTCTCCTTTTTTAAACATGAATTTACAGCAGTTACCTTATGTCTTTCCTAAAATTATATATTGGGTATATTGGGTAGTATTTAGATATGGGACATAAACTCACAAGTCTTAAGATTTAGAGGAACTATACTCAAGGAGCTGTACTTAATAAACAATACCCAAGAAACTTCATCTGACTCTGGACTTAAATTAGATGGTAAAATTCTGCACCTTGAAATGCTGGTATAATGTGAATCAGACATTTAGGAAGCCCTGGGAGAGGTTGGATGTTTTTGAATGTGGGGAGAATGTAAATAATTTGTGGCTACAGGTGTACTGTGGTGTTTGTTTGCTTTTCACATTTGTTATAATCCATGAACCTTCTTGGACACATTATTATCACCCAGAGTCTGTAGTTTACATTAAGTTTCACTTTTACTGTTGTACCTTCTATAGGCTTGGACCCATGCATGATGACATGTACCCACCATTATAGTACCATACAGAAATAGTTTTACCAGCTTAAAATATCACTGTGCTTTGCCTATTTATCTCTTTCTACTCCCAATCCCTGTTCTTTTTACAGTCTTCTTAGGTTTGCCTTTTCTAGAATATCATATAGTTGGAATAATAGTTTGTAGCCTTTTCAGAATGACTTCTTTCACCTAGTGATATGCTTTAAAGAGTCTTCCATGTATTTTTATGGTTTGATGCTCATTTCTTTTTAGGACTGAGCAATATTCAATTGTCTGGATGTACCACAGTTTATTTATCCATTCACCTACTAAGGGGCATCTTAATTGCTTCCAAGTTTTGACAATTATAAATAAAGCTGCTAAAAACATCCATGTGCAAATTTTTGTGTGGACATGCTTTTATACTCATCTGTGTAAATACCAAAAAGTGCAATTGGTGGATTATATATTAAGACTATTCTTAATTTTGTAAGAAATGGCCAAACTGTTTTCCAAAATGGCTGCACCATTTTGCATTTCCCCCTGACAGTGAATGAGAGCTCCTACTGTTCCCCTTGCTCACTAGCATTTTTGATATTGTCAGAATTCTGGATTTTTGGCCACTCTAATAGGCATGTAGTGGCATCTCATTGTTGTTTTAATTTACATTTCCATAATGACATATGATGAGGAGCATCTTTTTACATGCTTATGAGATGTCTGTTTCGGTCTTTTGCTCACTTTTAACTGGGTGGCTCGCTTTCTTATTGTTAAAAGAGTTCTTTTTATATTTTGGATTAAAAAACCTTTATGAGGTATGTCTTTTGCAAATATTTTCTCCCAATCTTTGGTTTGTCTTCTAAGTCTCTTAGTAGTGTGTTTTACAGAGAAGAAGTTCTTAATTTTAATGAAATCTAGCTTATCATGCCTTTGGTGTTCTTTCTGAAAAGTCATCACCATGACCAAGGTATCAAGATTTTCTCTCATGTCATCTCCTACGAGTTTTATAGTTTTGCCTTTTACATTTAGGTCTATGATTCATTTTGAGTGAATTTTTGTAAAGTGTATAAAGTCCGTGTCTAGATTCATTTTTTTTTTTTTTTTTGCATGTGGATGTCCGGTTGTTCCAGCACCATTTGTTGAAGACACTGTCTTTTCTCCATTGTTTTGCTTTTTCTCATTTGTCAATATCAGTTGATTATATTCATGTAGGTCTATTTATGGGCTCTCTAATCTGTTCCATTGATTTGTTTGTCTGTTCTCTTGCCAATATCACACTTTTTTGAATCCTGCACTTTTTACAGTAAGTCTTGAGGTTGGGTTGTGTCAGTCCTCCTACTTTACTCTTTTCATTTAATATTGCATTGACTAGTCTGGGTCTTTTGACTCCCCATATAAAAACTTTAAAATCAAGTTATAGATACCCACAGAAAACTTGCTGATATTTTAATTGGGATTGCATTGAATCTATAGATCAAGATGGGAAGAACTTAGATCTTGACACTATTGAGTCTTCCTGTCCACAAACATGGAAAATCCGTCCATTTATTTAGTTCTTCTTTCATTTATTTGTATCAGCTCTATAGCTTGCCTCATATAGATTTTACACATATTTTGCTTAATTTATTCCTAAGTACTTCAATTTTGGGGTACTAATATAAATGGTATTATAGTTTTAATTTCAAATTCTACTTGTTCATAGCTGGTATATAAGAAAACAAATGATTCCTTTATATTAACCTTGTGTCTTGTAACTTTTCTATAATTACTTATTTATTCCACGAGTACAGTGATTTTTTAAAGAAAAAATTTGTTCAGGATTCTTTAATATTCTTTCTTTCAGGGAGGTAATGGTAATGCTTAATTCCCTTCCTGTTGAGTGTGGGTTGGATTTAGTGACTCACTTCTAATGAACAGATGTGGCAGCAGTGGTAGAATGTGGTTAGGTTATAAAAGACATTGTAGCTCCTCTTTGCTCACCCTGTCTCTTAGATTACTTACTCTGGGAGAAGCTACCTCACATGTTATGAGGACACTCAAACAACCCTTTGAAGGGGTGTATATGAGAAGAAATCAAGGACTTCTGCCAACAGCAAGCAAGAAACTGAGACCTGTAGGCAACCGTAATGTGAGTGCAGTAGGATGCCTTAGTTACTTACTGCTGTATCTAAAAAATCACTACAAATGCAGCAGCTTGAAATAGCATAAATTTATTATCTCACTTTTCCTGCGGGTAAGAAGTACAGGTGTAGCTAAACTAGAATATCTATTAAGAGTGTCATGCGGCTATACACAGTGTCAGCCAGATTGAGTTCTCATCTATAGGGCTGATGAGGGAAGAATCTACTTCCATGCTTAATCAGGTTATTGACAGAAATCATCTCCTTGAAGTTATAAGACCATTGGGTCCTGGCTTCTTGCTGTCATTGGCTGGAGGTTTCCTTTAGTTTCTAGAAGATATCTGTAGTTTCTAGAGTCCATCGCAGGACCATGCCATATGGAACTTTTCAACATGGCCACTTACATAATTAAACCAGCAAGGAGACTCTAGAGTGAGTCTGCAAGCAAGCTAGAGTGTTATATAACATAACATAATCATGGGAGGGGCATCCTACCACCAGTGCTTTGTTCTATTGGTTAGAAGCAAATCACAGGTCCCATCCATGCTCATAGGAGAGAATTACACAACCACATGAACACCAGGAGGCAGGAGTCATGTAGTAAGTGTCACAAGGGGTCTGTCTGCATACAGTCTTTGTATAATTAGTTAAGAACACCCCTGAACAAAGTGAGCATGACAACATGATATCTAAAACCAGAAGAATGACATATGAACACAAACTTGAGGTTGTAAACAGGAGACAAAAAATTACAGTGATTATAAATTTGAATTACTTTTATTTATGAATCCGATAAGATAACAACTTAAAGAATGCTGTAAATCACTCTTTTCTTTCAGAAGAACCATCTATTCAACTAGGAAATATTTATTTAGCATCTACCATATGTTAGATAGCTGGGAGTAGATTAATTTTTAAAAAAAAAGAAAAAAGGAAGAGAGAAAAACACACTATTTGTTTTCATGGAGTGGCCATATCTAAACAAGAAAAAAATAAAAGAATTTCAACTTAAATTCTGGCTATATATAGCTAAATAATTCAGTTAGAAATTCTGAAGTTATATATTTTTAAAAATTACTGCTACAGACACGTTGAATATATTAATTAGAAATAATGTTTACATTAATTAGAATCAGATTGAAGAGAACAAAATCTTGAACATTTGATTCAATAGGAAAATGAGGAGAAAGGATTTCTTTTTGTGGCAGCATAAAGAGGTAGGCAGATGCTCTCGGCACAAAATAAACTAACAAATTGGGTTAATTGTCAAGACACCACTTTAAGACTGGAGGTTGATCAAACTCAGATGATAAGTTCATATTCATTACTGAAAACTGTTACAGCTTTAGGTAAAAACAGCAGGAGACTGTGGCTTTCTTGCCTGTGGATATTTCCATTCCTTCAGCTCAGTCAATGGTCAATGAAGACCATAGTTTTACCAATGAGAGATTTTTTGTAAACAAAAGGCGGCGGGGGGAGCGGGGACAGACTAAATGACTAAATTTGGAATACAGCCAAAACCCCTTGGCTCTGTCATTTAAGAGACAAATTTAGTAGAAAGTAAATGAAAAAACTCATGGTTCTGATAGGCCAATATTTTAGTACAGTTGGGGAATGAAGTGAGCCTGCCAGAAATGTAGTGGGTAGATCATGGAAATGAGAAAGCCATATAAGGTCTAAGGTAAGCTTTTGACACATTCTTGACTTGGCAACTAACCACTTGCATTCATGGTGGACACTTGAGAGAGCCCATTAAAAAGTAAAAGCCAAAGCAGATGTGAAAACTAGCTGCACTTTTGAATGTACTCTGCAATCCACACACAGATCAGTTGTCAAAGGTATTGAGCATAACCACTACTCAAATCAGTGGCTGATCCTTAAGCAACAGACACAGGAGGAAACTTTAGAAAGTGAAGCTAAAAAATTAAAATGAAAAATGGACAAACTCTGCTGCTTAAGTCCAGATGAGTTATTGAATAATATTTTTAAAAAAGAAAAACAGGTTGGGTGCGGTGGCTCACTCCTGGAGTCCCAGAACTTTGGGAGGCCAAGGTGGGAGCATCACCTGAGGTCAGGAGTTTGAGAACAACCTGGCCAACATGGTGAAACCCTGTCTCTACTAAAAATACAAAAATGAGGCCAGGCACAGTGACTCACAGCTGTAATCCCAGCACTTTGGAAGGCCAAAGCAGGTGGATCACCTGAGTCCAGGAGTTCAAGACCAGTCTGGACAACATGGTGAAACCCTGTCTCTACTAAAAATACAAAAAATAATTAGCCAGGTGTGGTGGCAGATGTCTGTAATCCCAGCTACTTGGGAGGCTGGGGCAGGGAGAATTGCTTGAACCTGGGAGGTGTAGGTTGCAGTGAGCCGAGATTGTACTGCTGCACTCCAGCCTGGGCAACAGAGCAAGACTCCATCTCAAAAAAATAAGAAAAAGAAAAAGAAAAACATGTATAAAAAAATCCAGGGTTGCTGTCAACTGCGATTCATTACCTAAAATGTCCAATTTTCAGCTCAAAATTGTAAGACATGAAAAGAAAGAGAAAAACGTTCTGATTCTCAGAAACAAAAAGATCTGTCAGTAGAAATGGTCCGAGTATACTCTATACTGTATTTTAGAAACAAAGATTTTAAAAGTTATTATATGTTAAGAGAATTAATGAAAACTATGCTTAAGGAATTAAAGGAAAATATGGTAACAATGACTTCACAAAGCATAAATCACAAGAGAGAAATATAAGTTATTTGTAATAGGAATTCAATACTTGAAAAGTATACTAATAGAACTGTTTTTTAAAAAAATGACTAGATAGACCTAACAGCCCATTTAAGATGACAGCAGAATGGATTCATGACCACAAAAAGAATTAATAGAAATTGTATTATATGAAGAACAAAGAGAAAAAAGATGGAAGAAAAAATCAATATCAGAAAAATTCCCAAATTTAATGAAAAACATTAATATACAGATCTGAGAAGCTTAACAAACCACAGGGAGGATAAACACAAAGAGATTTACACCTACACTCATCATAGTCAAACTGCACAAAGACGAAGACAATCAAAAGTAGAAAGAGGAAAACAACTCGTATACAGGGAAACAACATGATTAAAGGCTTGCTCATCCTTGGAGACAATTGAGAATGGAATACAGTGGGCTGATAGAGCGCTGAAAGAAAAACAAAAAACAAAAAACTGCCAATCCAGAATTACATAACCAGCAAAACTATTGATAGAAAATGAAACTAAAATAATGACATTCCCAGCTAAACAAATCTGTGAGAAGTTCTTGCTGGCAAACCTAACCTAACCTAAAATAAATATATGAATGAATGAATGAATAAATAAATAAATAAATAACATCCTTCAGGCTGAAAGGTAATGACAGCAGATAGTAACTCAAATTTGAAGGAAATAAAAAGCAGATAAATGGTAAATATGCAAGTAGATATAAAACTGAAAGGAAGGAGGGAGGAAGACAGGAGAGAGAGAGAGAGAGAGAGACAGAGAGAGAGAGAAAATTAAATTCCTTTTTGATTCTCTGGATTTTTCAGAGAGAATTTTTTTTAATTTTCTCCTTAGAATTTTAATCTTATTCACAGTGACAGGAAAACTGAAAATGGTTGATTAGTTTTGATAGCAGCGCCTTTTGCAGACTGTTGGTTTCCACATCCTAGACTCCTAAAGCTGCCCTGAATGCTGCCTCAGTATTTCCTTTGATTGTGTGAGCTGCTATGTCCATCCAATAAATCTCAGTTTGTGCTTATGTTAAGTCCAAAATTTTATGTTGTTGCAATTAAAGGCAGTTACATATTTATTTCTTAAGAAATAACAGTGGTTATTTATTCATCATTTATTCATTTATTTATATATTTATTAAACAACCATTGTGTCAATTTCTCAAATTATATTAGAACAATAGACATGTTTGTGTTCTTTGGAGTTAACAATTATTTATGTGATCTGAAATTAAACAAAAAAATACTTTTTTCAATTAAAAACATGATAAACTCTACAAAGGAGAAGATATTATGCGATTATAAAATGGGGCACTTAAAATGAATGGTCAGAAAAGACTTTTCTGACATTTCAGTTGACACTGGAGGATATTTAGCCAGAATCTTTCCCAGGGTTATAAGATTATAGAATACTTAACCAAAGTAGCCATTTGTTAATTGATTATGTCTGAACGTCATTCCCAAATCCCACAAACACTCTATAAAGAACCACTGCACATTTTTTTCATCTATTCTCTACTTGTCAAATAAAAAAAACCTGTTTATATAAAGCTGATCTCTCCCCAGTCCCTAGAGATGGGCTTAGAGCATATTTACATTGTAGAAACACTCGATGTTATTGATCTGTGAATAGTAGCCTAGTTGGAATCTCTCTTAATAAAAGTTTTCTCCTTCTATATCTTATTAATTGTCAGGGAAAAAATTACATGACTGCAGATATTCAGCATGCCATCTATTTGAAAACAAACTGCATGCCTGAAAGCCACAAAAGAAGGTCAAATGAATAGCCTCAGAGTCATGTTGCCAACATTCTGTACTACTTGAATATTTAGGCCATTATTTTTAATTGCATCTCTAGATACAAAGAGGGTCAATATGCCATATTTTCAAAGTGATGCTTAACACTTAAAAGGACGTACTGTGTGAACTGTGAACAATTTAACAAGTCCAAATTTGAAGCAACCTATAGCTTTTTATGAAACATGTAGTGTCTTAGTACCAAATAATATAACATTTGCCAACTAGCAAAATATTACTGATTTTCAAATCTATGTATAGATGGACCCTATTATAAATTGTTTGTAAAATGTTCCTTATCTCAGAGAGATATATGATATAAAATATATCAAAAAAAGTGTATTTACCATGAAAGAAAATATGTTTTTGTAAAGTTTTATAGCTGCAAAAAAATGTTAACTGTTCCATTGTATGCACTTCTCTGATTTTTAAAAAACTTTGTCTTTCACAAACAAAAAAAATGTAATTCTGCTGAATAAAAATATCACTCTCTAAAAATCACTAAGCAACCAGGCTCAGGGGCTCACACCTGTAATCCCAGCACTTTGGGAGGCCAAGGCGGGTGGATCACTTGAGGTAAGAGGTTTGCGACCACCCTGGCCAACATGGTGAAACCCCATCTGTACTAAAAATACAAATATATATATATATATATATCTCTACACACACACACATATATACACACACACACATATATATACAGAGAGAGAGAAAGAGAGAGAGCTGGGTGTGGTGGCAAGGTGCCTGTAATCCCAGCTACTTGGGAGTCTGAGGCAGGAGAATCGCTTGAACCAGGGAGGCGGAGGTTGCAGTGAGCCAAGATCACACCATTGCATTCCAGCCTGGGTGACAAGAGTGAAATCCTGTCTCAAAAAAAAAAAAGTCATTAAGCAGTTGTGCAAATAGATTATGGGTACATTTTTCAATAATGAACACAGGTAAATCTGGTGTAAAACAAGGTCAGTTCTCAAACTTTGATGCAAACATCAAAACTTGTACTTAACTTTATGGAGGTCTTGAGCTATGCAGAAAGATAATAAATAATATTTGTTTTTATTTATATTATGTATTATATAATATATAATATAAATAATTTGTATTTGTTACAATTTACTGTTGTAAGAATAATAATTTAAGGAAAAGCCAAGACAGTCTTTATTTGTAGAAGTGTTCATTGTATATATACAATTCAAGAAAATCTATAGACAAATAATTAGAGTTAATAAAAAGTTTTAAAAAGTTACTAGATCTAAAATTAATTCAAAAATACAGAACATCATTTTTAAAGATATTATTTCAACAACAACATTTAAAAAGTATTTAAGAGTAAGTATATGTATGACCTTAAGAAAGAACATTATGACATTTTATTGAAAACATTAAAGGAGGACTAAATATTTGGAGAGTTACATCGTGTTTATATGTTCAATAGCTCAACATCATAAAGATTCTAAAATGTATACATAAGAGCAAAGGAACAGACTATGCAAAGATATTCCTGAAGAAAATAAGTAAAGTGGTGGGATTTATCTTACCATAGATATTAGGACAAAGAACAGTAATTAAAACTGTGCCATTTTTGCAGCTATAAAACTTTATGTTTATAATATATATTTTCTCTTACAATAAATATACTTTTTTCTTTGCTGTATTTTATATTATATATCTTTTTAAGATACAAAACATTTTACAAACAATTTACAATACAGTCCACCTTTACTATATCCACTGGAAGTGATACATAGATTTGAAATCAGTAATGTTTTGCTATTTTGCAAATGTTGTATTATTTGCTACTAAATACTATGTTTTATCAAAAGCTAGCACAGACATTAACAAACAGTAATGGAACAAAATAAACACTGTATCACAGAAGAATAAAATACATAATGAATTTTAATGTATGACAAAGTTGCATTTCAAATCAGTGGGTAGTAGAATGGCAAATTCAGTAATTGATCTGGGATTATCCGGATGAAAAAAATAAATAAATTTTAATTACTATGCTATATAATACATAAAAATTCAGTGTAAGGCTTCGTAAAGAGTCAGCTTGGCAAAGTTGAATTATGTTTTCTAGAATTTTCTTTTCTATATGTTTTTAGTGGTTTGTTATGACCACCAAAGAAACTTGCTTGTGATTTGAAAGGAAGAAGAGAACCGTGACTATATGTACTCCCTGAAATTCAGTGTAGGTTAGGCCTTCTTGTGGCTCATGCACATTTTTTTGCAATCTACTGTCCAATCTTTTTGGCAAAGGAAGCAGCTGAGTCCATAAATCCTCCACCTCCCACGGGATATTTTAAATTACCTTTTCCACAACCTGGGTCAGGTGCTATTGCAGTTCTGTAACAAGAGTGATAGCCAGCATGTCCTATAGATCATCCTCAGCTTCAAGGTTGGTGGCTTGGAGATGAGAAAAGACCGATGCTGACCCAGTAAGAAAGGAAGGCAGATTGCAACTCATTCCTCTAGTTTCAGTTTTTGCCAACTCTCCCCATTTCATATCTGTCCTTTTCCTACTGCCTGACCTGTGACTTTAGGCTAAGTATCAGATGGAGAAGAAAATAGAACCAAGACTATTTTACCAGATTCTACAGTGATAGAAGATCAGGTTCCTAAATAAATCGCTTATTCTACATCATTCCTGGTGGTTCTGCTTCTCTGATTATACTGACTAATGCATCGCTTTAATGTTTCATAGGCAAAACTATAAAACTTATAAAGGGTAATATAGGGAATATTTTTGTGACTTCAACAGAGAAACTTTTTAAAACAAGACACAAAGCCATAGAAAATGTTATTGTCAAGTTCAATAGCATTATCATTTTAAAACTTTTGTAAGTGAAAATATATAATTTTAAAATAAAAAGGCAAGTCCTAGACTTGAGAAAAGATATTTGCAACACATAAAACAGAAAAAGATCATTATCCAGAATATTAAAAAGCCTTCCTACAAATCAACTCAATGAAAAAATGAGAAAAGGATATAAATAAGAAATTTACCAAGGATTTTAATCTCAAATGGCCAATAAACCTATTAAAAGATTATTTACCTCAGTGATAATTAGATAAATGTCAAGTAAAAGCACAATAAAATACCTTTCACACCTATTGTTTGGCAAAACTTAAGAACTCTGACAATATCATGTGTTGACAAAAATGTGGATAAAGGGTAACATTAATATACTGTTCATAGGAATATAAACTCATGCAACTACCTTGAGGAAAAATTTTGTGGTAACTAATAAATTTGAAGGTGTAAATACCCTAGCCCAGCAAACCATCCCTAGATATACACCATAAATAAACTTGTATAACCAAACAGACATATATATTTTTAAAAGGTGACTTCTTAGTAGGATTGTTTACAATAGCAAATATTGGAAACTAATTTTCCATTAACATGAGCTAGATAATGTATTGTATTAAATGTTTATAATGCTACGCAACAATGAAAATCAATTAGCCAAAGTTACATGAATGAATATGGATAAATCTCATAAACATAATGTGAAAATGATAAAAACTACAGAAGAATACTTGAAGATTGATGTCATTTATATGCAAGTAAAGCCAGATAAAAGCATATTATAGGGGCCGGGCGCCGTGGCTCACGCCTGTAATCCCAGCACTTTGGGAGGCCGAGGCGGGCGGATCACGAGGTCAGGAGCTAACCTGGCTAACATGGTGAAACCCCATCTCTACTAAAAAAAAAAAAAATACAAAAAACTAGCCGGGCGTGGTGGCAGGTGCCTGTAGTCCCAGCTACTCGGGAGGCTGAGGCAGGAGAATGGTGTAAACCCGGAAGGCGGAGCTTGCAGTGAGCTGAGATCCGGCCACTGCACTCCAGCCTGGGTGACAGAGTGAGACTCCGTCTCAAAAAAAAAAAAAAAAAAAAATTATTATATACGTACTATATATTTAAGATATACATAGGTTAAAAATGTATAGGTATGGAAATGAAAACACCAAATTCAAGATAGTAATTATCTTGGTGGGAAAGGAAGTGAGTTGTAGAGAGGAAAGATTCAGGAGGGCTGCAAGGGGGCGGTAACTCTATTGGTAGGTTTAATTTCTCAGGTTAAAGGAATCCCTGCAGAAGATGAAGATCTCCTAGACTGAAGATTCCTAAAAGACTTCCAGACACACTGCAGAACTGGTCAACTAACAGAGATGCTGCCTCTGCCACAATTAAGTTGCTGCTGAGTCATAAAGCTACCACTACAGCTGTCAGCTCCTGATCCACACTGCCAGAAACACACGTGAAACACATTTACAAGTATTTACAGCACCACAATCAGGAAGCACTGAATCAGGAAGTTGCCATCACAGCCATTGACTCCAGAACCATGGAGCTTCTGCCACATCTGTTCCAGCAAATGGATGCCCTGAACTCTACCTCTTTCCCCATATAACTCAGTTCTGAATCAGCTTCACACAGATGCATTCAACTGATTGAGCTTCCATCATATATTTAAGCACTGGCCAAAAGGAAGCCTACAAAATACAGGTTTGTTCGTTTTTTTCTTTCTCAGCAAAATAAAAACAAGAGTGAGGAACTCTTAGGAGGAAAGATTCTTCAAAAACTTGTAAGCAGATTGTAATGACAGATGTTTACTAAAGTGAGAGGAAAATTTCAGCTTTGTATCTGTATCCTTCTACACTATTTGCATGCTTTTTTTTAACCAACAGTGTATGTTTTTTGTTTGTTTGTTTGTTTGTTTTACCATCTCACAGAAATTGCTGGTTGCCTCTCAATATATAGCTGATCTTCCTTCTCATTAACAGAAAGAGAATGTAGCTAATGAAATATAAGCAAGACTTTTATGTGCTAATTCCAAGAAGTCTCCTTAAGGGGAAAGGAGAAGCTCTTCTTGGTCCCCTCATTGGTTGTACTTGCTGGAATGTAAATATAATTATTACCAATTTGACCAACCACTTTAAATCATAGTCAATATGCTAAAGATGGTAGGCAAGCTAGAATGAACCTAGATCTCTTCTGAAAGTGGCGCTAAGCCTGGAACTAACTGTGGGCCTGTTTACATAATAGAGAAATAAATGTTTATCTTGTTTAAGCCACTTCTGGGGCAAATGGGGTTGGGTTCTTTATTACTGGCAGCCTAACTTGATTCTAACTGATATAGAAAGTAGTATCATTAATTTAAAGTCTACTTAAAAATTAATCTTAAGAACAGCTAAGTAGACAAACAATTGAAACCTGGGAATTAAGGGTCTTGCCCTTTTACAAATCCCTATAGCAAAATTCCACAGGAATTTCCCTATTATTTTGAAGGAGTTACTCACTATATAAGTTTCACTTCTTTCCAAAGAGTTATGTTGTCTTCTCTCTAGCCTATCAAGTTTCTCAATATTATTCTTACAAATTCTACTCTGAAACTGCAAATAAGGTTTAGAAGATCCTATCAAATGCTAACTGTGGTGTACTAATTATTTCTCAGTTCTTGCTTTTACTTCCCTGTTAATACATCCTTAAATTAAATTTTATTATTATATTTTACCTTAGTTAATCTAATTATTGATAATAATAAATTAACACAAACCCACTCTGTGGTAGACACTGGGTTAGGTGCTGCAGATATAATGATGAATAAAAGTCCTGTGCACATGATAAGCTCACAGAAGATGGGCACAAAAACCTTTACTAGATATTGTAACAAGTGTTAAAAACGCTATTTTTAAGGCACTAAAGAGCTAATTGGGGAATCACATCCTACTTATAGCTGATTCACCTTTAGTGCTCCAACTCTGATTTCTTGTTCTTTTTTAAACTTTCTTAAAGTGGTGCCTATTTCCCTCACAATATAACTATATATCCTGGTACTGATTTCTAGATATGTATCATTTTGGATGAACACTTTATAGTGAGTGTTTTTAAAATATCAAAGTTATGAACTCTATTCATACCTTTGAAGTGGAGCAACTTTTCTCTGTAGTTTAATAATTGGAAAATGTGTCTCAAATAATCAGGTAAAATAGTGTTTTCAGATATATATTGATAAGCATCAAACATCAGTTTTTTACTCAATTGACCACACTTAAAGCATGTCCTCTAGATTACCTGACAATAATTACTCCTTTCTCTTAATTTATAATTACCTTGTTGTGAAATCACATTTTAGAATAATGCTTTCTAAGTCATTAATCTTTAGTTTATGGATGAGAATATGAGACAGAGTCAAATCTTCTTAAAAATTTTCTTCTTTATTAGAATTATCACTTTACCATTATGTAAAAGAACTTTGCATCTGAAAATTGATGTTGTGAGTTATGTATTATAGCATTTCCTAAGGTGTCAGAGTCTTCAGCCTTAGAACCAATATCCATCCCAGCACGTTGGGAGATCACCTGAGGTCAGGAGTTCAAGACCAGCCTGGCCAACATGGCAAAACTCCTTCTCTACTAAAAATACAAAAATTAGCTGGGTGTGGTGGCATGCGCCTGTAATCCCAGCTACTCGGGAGGCTGAGGCAGGAGAATCACTAGAACCTGGGAGGTAGAGGTTGTAGTGAGCCAACATCACACCACTACACTGCAGTCTGGGTGACAACAAGACTCGGTCTCAAAAGAAAAAAAAAAAAAAAACCCAATATCCAGCCTAACTTATTTTTAATGCAGTATAAGAATAATAACTGTACAACAACTAGGAAATTTGGCAGGTCATTATGAGAATTAACAGAGTATTAAGGAAGCCAAAATACTTTAGTAATATTCAGAGTGTGTAAGCACAGCATGCCTGACTACCAGCAAAGCCATATATCTCTTATTCAATAAGCCAGTAAAATGCATTATATTTTTAAAGGCCAGATGCTTGGGGGCAAAACAAATGGCTAGTAAAAAAGGCCTAAGCCAGCAGATACAATCACATAATGAAAAAAGTTTAAGGAAAGAAGTGGAATGTGAATTGTGTGGCTATCAATAAAAACATAATATTGACACACTACTTCTTTGGGAGGCAGTGGGGAGATTTCAGGAGGAGTGATAGGCTAAGAAAGCCTGGATCCCATGAGACACAAGCAGCAGCATTCTAAATGCATCAGCGTTGATGAAGTATACCCTCAGGTAACCTAGCAAATAATGAATTACAATCATCCAACAGAAGCTAAAAATAAGGAATCAACCCAATTTCCCCATCTTTCCCATTGAGCCTAATGCTGGCGGCATTCCGCAAAAATAAAAAACTGTACTACTTAGAATACATTTCAGTTCTCAAAGAATTCTATTATAATAGGTCTTACATATTTGTGTGACTTTAAATATCATTAAAACAGTCACCATAGGTCTTTAGAATTTAAAAAACATGCAGTGCTATTCAAGAACATTGAAAGAAAAATATAAGATACTGTCAGTAATTATCTTTTTGCTAAATTCAGCAAGATTTGCAGTGGAGAATTTCTATTATTAGTCAAGATCATTTATAAAAATAATAAGCATTCATTACATACACTACTTATGTAGTTGGGTTTACTTATAACACATTCATTCAACACAATCATCAAACCCTTATGTCGCATACTATGCTATGTTCTATGGAGGAGCAAATTTATAAGAGACATTAGTGAGGCCTGTGCTAAGGGAGCTTATTGCATAATACAAGAGTTACATGACTAACTAGTTTATAGTGGAGAACATGATGAATACTTATATGGTTTGGATTTGTGTTCTCACCCAAATCTCATGTCAAATTTTAATCCCCAATGTTGGTGGAGGGGCCTGGTGGGAGGTGATTGGATCTGGGGGTGGACTTTTCCCTTGCTGTTCTCATGATAGTGAGTTCTCACGAGATCTGTTTGTTTAAGTGCGTAGCACCTCCTTCTTCCCCTTCTTCCTCCTGCTCCATCCATGTGGGGTGTGCCTGCTTCCCCTTCACCTTTTGTAAGTTTCCTGAGGCCTCTCCAGTCATGCTTCCTATGCAGCCTGCAGAACGGTGAGCCAATTAAGCCTCTCTTCTTTGTAAATTACCCAGTTTCAGGTGGTTCTTTATATAGCATTGAGAGAACGGACTAATACAAATGCCATTATAAAGGAACAGTAAAAGTGCTATGGTGGTTCAGATGGTGAGGAAAGGAAGAATAATATTTATTCATTCACTCCACAAATATTTCCTCAAGGACTCTTCTTAGCATTGGGGATAAATTAGTAAACAAGTAGTGAGGGACCTAACCCTTTCGTGTTTCACCAATGTTAGCACACTTCATCTTCATGAGAATGTGGTGAAGCAAGTATTATTAAAAGAGGGTGACTATTTTACTATAAGGAGTATAAACAATGGCCTACCAATAGTGTCCAAAGCACACAGCTTAAAATAGAAGAGATTCAGTATCTCTACTCCTGTCCTCTCTAGAACATAGCCCAAAGTGATAATATCTATCAAAGAAGCAGTCCTATTTGATTCTACTTTTTGGCTGGGGGTAAAACTTAAAAGGTCCAAATAGAAGAGAGAGTTCTCTAGGACTGATATCAGATGTTATTGCACAAGACTATTTCACATAAGAAGTCTTCGAGATTACTAGAAAATATGAATGGAACAATGGTTTATGTTAGAAATAAAGACCCAAACCAAAAGCAATAAAACAGCCTCTCAAATAGGTCCTGAGTGTTTGAATATTTCACCTTAATCATCTTCAATAAACAATGGTGACACTTTGGCACAATGGAAATGTTTTGTTCTGAATGATAACACTGGGATATTGCAATGATCAAAACTGATTCTGTTATGTACACTATAGGAGACTTTTTTAAGGCAGAAAACATTATTAGATTTTGGGAATCTTTTCAGCAATGAGAATTAAATCAAAATTTATTTTCTGACTAGCCCAGGGAAGTCAGTTAATTAAAATATCTAATTCCATGATCATTTTGGGTAAACCAGTAGAATTTAATAGATTTAAAGGACTGTATATTTTGTTAATAACATTGTATGTTTCCAAATGCCTCAAATCCCTTCAGATTTAGAATTACATCCTCCTTACAACATCTCTTTAGTGGCACAAATATTAATTTTCATTTTATTGAGCACTTATGAAGTGTCTAGAATTAAAATTACCTCTGATTCTCACAGTAACTTGATAATGTTACTCTTATTTTAAAAATAAGAAAAGTAAGGATTCAAATAAGAATATTTGAAGCCATAATTCAAATGAATTCAAAGAAAAGTATTTTGTATAATCATAGTTCTCAACTATAGCTATCCTTCAGTCTCACCTGTGAATATTCCCCAAATGGAAATACCTGAACCCATGCTAAGAACTGTGAATAAGAGTTCCAATGATGGCTTGTTTTTAGTGTTTAAAATCTCAACTCTTAATTCTAATCTAGCTTAATAGAATTAGATTTGCCAAGTAGCAAATTGAATGCAAGATGCTTCAATATCTGAATAAAATGGAAGCTACAAATAATGGGAAGAGTTGGGAACATCTGTTTCTCTGCACATAAAAGATATAGGAGGAGAAAAGAGGTGCTCATAGTTTGCACTAAAGACCTTAAGATTGTGACCAATACAACTTTTTCTGATACTGGTCTTTTGGAGGTGAATGTGAAAATTACTTCACTCTTCTAATTAAAAGCAAGTGGACACAAATGGAAATACCATCTCCTAAATTCCAATTTCTGATATCTTCCCTTTCTTAAATTAAGGGCTGAGGCCCCAATCAATGCATATGTAGTATTCATGCTGCCTCTCCCTATGCCTATGCCCTAGCTAGATAGACCTGTCAAATTGATTGGTTCAGGCTTAGCACACATGCACCCAATAATTCTTCCTGAATCCTATTAATTAATCAGACTTGGCACTGAAGATGAGATTTATTTGCTATTCTAGATCATTTATTTATTCATTCACTCATTCATTGAGCAAAGACTTACTGAATGTCTACTATGGTTTTGGAAACAGTACTTAATACTGGAACTACAACAACGAGTAAGTCATGTACTCTGACATCTGAAGACAGCATGGCAGAAAAACTTCATCTACACATGCCTGGCATCTATTTCCAAGGTACTTTTTCAAGCATGTACTTTGTATCATAGCTCTTCAAAGGTGTTTGAAAGTATTTAGCTCTTACAATATGCTCAGTGATGTTTTGTATCATTTAATTCTTACAACAAGCCTACAAGGTAAATACCATTATTATCTGTATTTTACAGAGGAAGAAACAGATATTTAGAGAGGATAAGTCAATTGATAAAGGCCACACAGATACCAAGTGATAGAATAGGGACTTGAACCTAGGTCCATCTGACTTCCAAATTCATATTTTTAACCACTAAACTTACTCCTTTGACCACATTAAGGACAAGTTTATTAATATCTTTCTAATTCCTGGAGATATCCCCTCCCAAAATATTTTCATCTTTATAAAACAGGAATAATATTATTTTGTCAGTAAATGAGAAACAGGAAGAAAGGAAAGGAGAGATTGAAGGAGGGAGAGAGGAAGGGAAATGAATACAAGAAAGTTGAAATTCAGAGTTTAATATGAAGACTCTTGGGAGTACATATCCCCACACACCTATTCACATAAAATTTCAGCCCCACCCAATTGCAAATGTATTTTTTAAAAACTGTCAACACATTCTCCATAACTGATTTGCAAAATCTGACTATAAGAAGGAACTTGGTATCTTCTTCAACTCACTCTCTTTTCAGCACCCTCATCAACCTATCATGATGCCATCCAGTTGGATCTTCAGCCTCCTTTAAATTGGTTGGTGACTTAGTCCACTTTGCATTTCTGTAACAGGATACTGCAGACTGGAAAATGTATAAAGAAAATGCACTTCTTTTATTCTTTCTTTCTGTTTTGAGACAAGATCTTGCTGTGTAGCCCAGGCTGGAGTGCAGTGATGATCACAGCTCACCGCAGCCTCGATCTTCTGGTCTCAAGTGATCCTCCCACATCACCCTCCTGAGTAGCTGGAACTACAGGAGAGTATCACCATTCCTGGCTAATTTTTAAATTTTTTTTTGTCGAGTCCAGGTCTCACTATGTTTCCTAGACTTGTCTTGAACTCCTGGGCTCAAATAATCCTCCTGCTTCAGCCCCTCCAAGTGCCAAGATTACATGTGTGAGCAACTGTGTCTGGCCTATTTCTTATAGTTTTGAAGGCTGGGAAGTCCAAGAGCATGGTGCCAGCATCTGGTAAGGGCCTCCTTGCTACCTCATAACATGGTGGAAGACATCACATAGTGAGAGGGCAAGAGCACGTGTATCAGCTCAGGTCCCTCTTTCTTTTCTTATAAAGACACCGGTTCCATCATAGAGGCCTTAACCTTATGACCTCATTTAATCTTAATCAACCCCCAAAGGGTCTACCTCCAATCAACATATGAAATTGGGGACTAAGTTTTTAACACAGGAAATTTGGTGAACACATTCAAACTATAGTGGTTGGTTTGTTGGTTTAGTTGGTTGGTTTGGAGTCTAAATATAATTGGTTAAATTTAGTTTTCTCTCAGTTAAGCAAAACTAAAACAAGACTTCTTCAGTAGCCCAAGAAGATCACAATTAGAGTGATCTCTGCCATTCATATTGTGGATTTTCAATAAATAGACTAGAGAAATTAACATATTTAGGTAGACCCTAGGTCTGTGTTTGCTAGTATGTTTGTTTGCTAGTATGTTTGTTTGCTTGTATTTAGCCAGATAAGCATTCTTAGCAAAGGTCCTAGAAAGGAGAGCAGTAGGAATACTGTAAGGGAAAGTGGCAAGAAATGAAGATAAATATATTCCCTTTTAGTGCTGAGCACCCTGCAAGGCAAAGCAAGTGATAATCAAATGTAAGACAAGAACTTAAAAAGCTGTCTTTATATTTTTTTGTCAGTGGTGAGAATTAAACTTATTTTCTTTTGTCACAAGTGAAAATATGTTTATGCCAAAAAAAGCATAAAAAAGATAAAAAAGAAATTATATCTTTTCATGATTGTGAGAGGAAAAAAATGTCTTCACTCTTAACCCTTTTGTATAAAGCAAAATTAAATTGTATTTTTTAAAAGAATTCTGACCCTAGTGCCTAGAACATTGTGCATCCTCAGTAAATATTTGTAGAATAAATGAATGAATTAAAAGAAATACCAAAAAAGCAAATTTTACTTAGTGTTGGGTTAAAATAACATGCAAATTATATCAAAGAATTTTCAAGAATTCATTTTATTGTGCCTTCAATTAATGAGTTGAAAATAAAACATACGTGATCTTTGGGAAAGAAAGCACTGATCTGAACCATTAAATCTTTGTAAATACTGAATTTATTTTAGCTTTTTAATGAAACTGATTTGTAAAGTGAGTGGCCAAGAGGATGAGATTTTTTTCCTCCTGGATATAAATTAGAAAATGTCTTTACCTAATTATATTTGCTTATCTCAGAAGGTCTTCTCCTTTGCTTACTAAATAGTCACCTTTTTTCAAAACACTATAGAGAAACTCATTGAACCTTAAACAAATATTTAAAGAGTAGCTACTATGTTCTATTCTGGCTTTGTAATTACCAATTACATCTGTTTTTTTCTCAAGAAGAAAAAACACTTCTGGACTTATTTTGATTGATTTTTGTAGGCAGCTCTCTTGCTTCTTTAAGTAGCATATAAAGGAGTTTCAGTTTTGCTTAGTTTATGATAATGATAACATTTACATTTTTAATTATTGGTAGATTTAGATGTCTTGTTTGTGCTTGAAAACAAAGCTCTACTTTTAAAAAATGAAGAAAATATTAATAAATTCTGCTTTTATGCAATTTGTGAACGAGATCTCAGTGAAACATCATTTGCAAGAAAGTGAATGTTATTTAGAGGCTTTTGTAGCTTTACTTTACTTCAGTTTTCCACATTAGAAACAACAAATATCTGAATGTTCTTTAGTGAGTTCTTTTTCCTTTCTTAAAGTGTGCATGATAAAATGAGAAAAATATGGCATTTGTTTATTTCCTTAATCGTGAGGAAAATGAAATTTCACCCTTCTTTGGAGACAGGCATAATGTGATTCTTCAGTGCTACATCACACCCAGTTATGACATTTTGTGGAGTAACTGGAGTTCCTGGAGCACGGCCAGAAAAAAAGGAATGGAAGAGAACAGGACATGGGTTGGGGTGGAGGGAGCACAAGCATGGTCTAAGACTTGCAAAAATTTCTCGAAATCATGGCACAGGATGACAAAGGTCAGGTAGCCGATTTTTCTCTCCAACTAAGAAAACATCTGAATCAAAGGAATAATCCTGGAAAAGTAGTGACTATTTATAGGTAGTTCCTGCCTGTGCACTACAGTCTTCCCTAAATGGCTGCTTGGGTTCACCAACTGCTGTAAAATTCCGTAAACCTGAAACTTTAGAAATGATTAAATTGCAGGTCTAAAGCAAAAGTTTCTCAACCGTGGAGACAGATGCTCAAATTTCCTGGGAAACGTTTTGTCACTGAACACCTACTCCCTCAAGATTCTGGTGCATCTACCTTGGGCATAGTTGTGAGCCACATGCAGAGAATGATCAAGGAAAGACAACAGGGTAAGTAACTGGATTGTTCTAATTTGACTCCTTCATTTTGTTAATAATCACATTTACATCTTAGGGGTGAATTTTCTCTCTGGTCCATATCCCTGAGAGCAGACCCTTCCCATCTTTTCTTGAGGGTACATTACATGAGGACATAGGGCTGTAGGGTATTATCTTCGCCTGTGATATTGCTGGTGCTCTGAGGGTTTTCTCCTAACCATATAACCACAGATCAATAGTTTGAAAGGCCTCATTTTCTTTTGGTGTTGCTGACCACCTGATCTCGGTCAGTGGTAACCTCACTTTTACTATTTCCTCTTTTCAATGTGGCATATATCTGGGATAGAGTAATTACCCTAACTTCCACAAAATACTTATTTTTTTCTATATATTTCTTTGCCTTGCATAGTCTGCATCCTCCTTATTCCACGGCTTTTGATCGTTCCTTAAATGTAGTATTTCCAGGCTTCTATTCTTAACCATCTCCAATATTAGTACTTCATCTGCCACTTCTCTAAAAAGTTCCAGATCCATGCTACCCAACTGCTTGATGTTTTTCTCACCCAAATACTGTACCAGACAATCAAGCAACATGCTCCAACATGTGAAAACTGTCTCCAAATAAAACCCTTTCTTTTCTCCATTTTTCTTCATTCTGGTTCTTTTTCCTGCATCCTTCATAAATTGCTGTATTATTGTCTAAGCTGCCACAGTAGCACTGTTAGATCCTCTATTTCTCTCACCACTCCCATATTTAATGCCACAATGTCCTATTCATGTCACCACCTATATTTCTCTTAGTTTTCATTGTCACATTCTTGTCATAGATTAGACTTCTCTCTCTGATAAGACCAGTGAAGTTCCATTATCTGCTGCCTCCCAGTCTCTGGGCCACACCAGTCTCTCTAGCTAGGGATGATCTCTACCTCTTCTCCAGCACAAATCTTTTTGATGTGGAATTACTTGAGGAATGATTCTATCGGTCTTACCCCCTAGCTCTCTCCTTCCCAGAGAGCACATGTGCCCCTAGGCAGCACTGCTGTGAGAAGAGTTTCAAGTACAACTTGTTGTGTAGTACTAAAACTCCTGCTCATCCGCCACATTTGGCACTGCTGCTGGAGTCTTCCTCTCAGCTTACACTTATGAGTTGTTTGTGCCAAGGATCCTGTTGATTCTTCCTGCATTTATACTTCCTAAGAGCCTATTCCCCCGCTAGTCCATTAACCATCCCCTGTCCCTCCCACCGCCCTGAACTCCGATCCCCTCACTGGGTCTATCAGCTGTGTCTGCAATAAACCCTAATTGTGGATGAGTTTATAGACTTTCTTACAGGGCTCCTGAGACTTACACAAACCAGGAAATGTGGCTGGACATCTGTTTGTGTCCCTAAGCATCCTATCACACTTAAGGAAACTGCCCAGAGCAGTTGGAGGACTTCCAATAAGGGTGTTTTCTAATTCCACTTGCTGGCACACCAGGGAGATACCTCCAGTCCAGCCCCAGCACACACATGATTTCCCTAAAGCTCAGGGACAGCAAAAAGGAAATTGATTTAGAATTCTGATTCACAGGTTATATTTTTGCTTTGTGGTTCCCTCTCCTATCCCTTGGCCTGTTTCAACATGTGAGAAGCCCTCTCCCTGCCTTGCCTAGTGTCCCAGGACTCTGCAGTTAAAGCTACTGCATATTGAGCCTCATTAAAATTCAGTCCCAAACCACAAGAGGCCAAGAGAGAAAGAGGAATTCCTTCTCCAGTTGTTCTGAGGCTTGCCTTTCCCAAACGATGAACACCTGAAATACTCACCCTCTTTAGGGAATGAGGGGCCCACAGAGGTGTAAACTAATCCAAATGAGAACTATAGCAAAATCCAAAACAAAAAAAGCCTAACATCTGTCCAAAACATTAACATACACATAGAATCACAGCTTCCCCTTCCAAAAGCGCCCACTGGCTACTGGATAAAGTCCAAACTCCTGAGCAAGGCAAAAAATACCTTCCCAACTGGCAGTCACCAGATGTTCTAGTCTCATATTCTGCCTCTCCACCTGATCCCCTCTGCTAGCTTTGCTCACCCTACACTTCATCATGCTAAACTACCAAGCACTCCACATTTCCTGGACTCAATGCTTCTGTATATTCCACCCTCTATACCTAAAGAACCCTTCCATGTTCTTTTTATGATAGGAAAATACTTGTCAGTTCTCTTTTCCAACCTCTCTTATCAAAGTTGATCTCTGTTTTCTAGACTTCTACAGCCCTATTGCGGAGTTCTAGGTAGTATCTCTTAAATTACGTTTTAATTGTTTGCATATACTACTACATTCTACCTGGTGTGGAGCTAATATCAACGCTTGATGAATACAGTTGAAACTTTCCGGTGTTTTCTCCATAGGATCTCAATATCCCTTTTGATATTAACTCTTAGACCGGAAAAATAACTAATTGTTCTGCCATTATGGTTTGAGATTTGAAGGAAGTGACTTTGTCCTTAATGGAAATGGTACAGACCTGGGAAAAAGCATGCTCATCCCTGCCCATGGCAGATATTGAAAATCAATTACAACACTTGTTTTAACTGTGTTGCAGGTTGGGCTCACTGGAAGCAGACACTTAGACAAGAGTGTGAGTACAGGATATTGATTAGGGATCAACACTGTGACAGGTAGAGGGAAAACAGGATCAGGCAGAGAAAGAAATGGAAACTGGAGGCTGTGTGGTAAGCCTGACAAACCTCATGCAACTCTCCAGTGAGCTCTGGAGCATACGCCCATTAAAGCTGACTGCTATTGACCAAAACCGACTGGATCTTCACATTCTCACCATGATTAATCACTGGATGTGGGCTACCTTGGGAAGGTCAGGACTTTGGTTGAAATGATTATCTGCAGCTGAGGCAGATCCAGAAGGAGATGAATACTTGAGGCTGTCTGCTGACTGCTCTCCCAGCAGCTGGGGCAATAAATCCTCCCTTGAAGAGTTATTTGGATGGCACTTCTCTGTCCACCACACCCAGATGTGACATTGGACTTTTACCCTTCAGAGCACTCTAAGTACACCAACTGGTGAAAGCTGAGGGGTAACATAAAATCATAATGCTAGCCCTGCCTTCAAAAATTTTAGACCCCATTCTTTGTGATATTTTCCTACTTGAACTCTCAAAAATATGTCCCTTTCCCAGAGTTTTCTGAACTAGGGACAAAATGGCTGTGTTTCAAAAGTGCTGTTAACATTGAAACAGCTACTATGCCAATAATAAAATGGCATTTTCAGCAGTTTTAAATTTTTTAATTAAGTCTTTCCTACTAGGCAGGAACTGAAACAGCTTCTTTCCTCTCTATCGAGGAGATTCATGAGAATTAACTCTTTCTCTCTAATGTAAATTCTATTCTCTCTCCTTGCTCCTTATGTCTCTCTTCTCAGTTTCCCTTCTTTGTTTCCTTCCCTCCCCACACCTGTCTTTCCCTCTCTCAAGCCTAATCTCCTATCTCCCCTCTCCTCATTTCTCCTTCTGCTGTCCTCTCTTCTCTTTCACTCTGAAGTTTTGGTCAAAAGTCATCAAAGTGGAATTGATGTTCTGATCCAGATCTTTGTCCTAGAAAATATTCTGCAAAAATAATTTTAGATTAAAATACTATGAGAGAAGTCAGGAGAAAAAGAAAATAATGAAAAGAAAGCCTATTTTCCTCCTTCTTCATTTTATGATGATTTTAGACTAGAAAATACATTCCACAGTCTGAAATGCCACAAGCACTTCAAATATCTCAAAGTACCAAGGGATGTGTTATAAACTGTCCTTGACAAACGATAACCAATTTCATCCTGGTCAGTGATGAGATCCGGTTAATGGGCTTCCTTATCCCTCTAAAGGGAATTAGGGAGTTTAGTGAGTATGTTTATCTGAACAAGTGCAGACGTGTGTAACCTAATAGTGCTTGGCTGTAGTACTTAAATGTCAGTATCTGCCGAAATGGAGTTGAAAATACTTGCAGTGCTGAATCACAATTTAAAAATGGCTGGGTTCGTGGTTGCATTTCACTGTGATCTATCAGTTAGTGAACACTTCTTCTTGCCTCCTTTATAGGCATGACTCAAATCAGCCTTCTTTTTATTCTTATCAGTATAAAATAACAATTTTTTAGAAAAAGGAGTTTAAATTTATTATACAACATTATTTTTAAAAATTTTCTTATAGCATCTAGTGTAATATTATTTCTATAAGTATATTATATGTACCTGGGTAAATAATAAATAGGTACATTTCCCTGTGTTTCTGGCCTTCTAAGAGGGTAGGTCCCAAGGAAAGTATTTTATTTTTGTTTATCAGAGAGAGATGATAGATAAAATGAAATGAAATAAATGATAAGAGAATAGATCATTTTACATAAGAAAACTTACAGGTACATTGAAGGAATAAAAGGTCTAGGATCTGGCAGATCGAGAGAAAGAAAGAAAGATGAAGTTTGAATAGCTACCATAAGAAATGAAACTTTGGCAAAAGAGAGGACTCTAAAAAGGATTTTTAGGAATATTACTGTAATGAGCTATAGAATCTCCGCCTTGCAATACTGAAGAAAACTTAAGGCAAGACCACAAAACTCAGTGACGTAAAACAGATACTACTGGCCCAGAGGCCAAATCCAACATGACTATATATTTACACTGTGGGCTAAAAATTATATTTATATTTTTCAATAGTTGAAAAAAATCAATGTATTAGGCCATTCTTGCATTACTAAAAAGAAATACCTGAGACTGGGTAATGTATAAGAAAAGAGATTTATATTCTCTTTTTTTTTGAGACAGTCTCTCCCTTTTGCCCAGGCTGGAGTGCAGTGGCACGATCTCAACTCATTGTGACCTCTGCCTCCCAGGTTCAAGTGATTCTCCTGCCTCAGCCTCCCAAGTATCTGGGACTACAGGCATGTGCCACCGCAGCTGGCAAATTTTTATATTTTTGTAGAAACAGGGTTTCACCATGTTGACCAGGCTGGTGTCAAACTCCTGGCCTCAAGTGATTTTCCCACCTTGACTTCCCAAACTGCTGGGATTACAGACATGAGCTACTGTGATGCAAGAAAAGAGATTTAATTGGCTCAGGAAACTTCCAGTCATAGTAGAAAGCAAAGGGGGAACAGGCACATCACAAGGTGAGAACAGGAGTGAGAGATAAAGAGAGAGAGAGGAGAGAGAGAAAGAAGAGGGAAGGAGGGAGAGAGAAAGAAGAGGGAAGGAGAGAGAGAGAAGAGAGAGAAAAATAAGTGGGGGAAAAGAGAGAGAGAAGAGAGGTACCACACACTTTTAAATCACCGGATTTCACGAGATCTCACTATTGCCAAAACAGCACCAAGTCATGAGGGGATCCAACCCCATGAACCAAACACCTCCTATCACACCCCACCTCCAGCATTAGGGAAAACAGTTCAAAATGAGATTTGGTCAGATATAAATAGCCGAACTATGTCAATCAATATAATATCTTTTATATATGAAAAATTATATGAAGTTAAAAGTTTAACATCCACAAATAGTTTTATTGGAACACAGCCGTACTCATTCATGTATGCATGTCTATGGCTCATTTTGTTCTGCAACAGTAGAGTTGAATAGTTGCAAGTGGATCATATGGCCCACAAAGCCCAAAATATTTATTATTTCTCACTTTAAGAAAAAAGTTTGCCAACTTGTACCTTAAAACAACTATTTATTCTTATGAATCTTTGGGTTGACTGAGGCAATTCTGCTGGTCTTGGATGATTTGAATGATTCTATAATTGTATAGCAATCATTACTCCAATAAGCAAGTCTGAAAATCCTGCTGATCAAATGCTGCCAGGTCATCCAACTCTGTGATAGGAAATATGTATTGATTAGGTCACGTTTCTGATCCACGAGAGTATATTCCCAGTCCTAAGTTAGCCACAGACTTTAATTCAATCTTCTATGACGTTCTTCTCTGTTTATCACCCTAATTGACTGCCTCTGATTAAGGCTTTGAAAAATATGCCCTTTTTTGATGACTGAACAGTTTTCTCTGCCTGCTTCCAACATATAGAAATTTAAAGAACTTTTCACATCAACAGTTTCAATTTTTTTTTAGCCCAGCTTGGTTCTTTCTTCAAAAATTTATGGATCATCTATATATTTGGTACATGTCAACTTTATTTGTAAAAAACCACATTTATCATTCCCTTTTAGACATGCCTGTCTCTCTAGATTTAATTACAAATACTTTGGGCCTATCAGATTTCTGTGGGACTACAAGTTTACACTTTCTAGAAACAATCTTGTCAAACTGAGAAGATATACTACGTGTCAGCCTAATTATTTCAGAGATCTTAACAAAGGTTTTGACTCTATTTCATTGGTTTGACATGTGACCATGGGTGTACTGGTTTGTTTTCATACTGCTGATAAAGACATACTCAAGATGGGGCAATTTACAAAAACAAGAGGTTTAATGCGTCATGATCATGGCAGAAGGCAAGGAGGAGCAAGTCACATCTTACATGAATGGCAGCAGACAAAAAGAGAGAGCTTGTGCAGGGAAACTCCTGTTTTTAAAACCATCAGACCTCATGAGACTTATTCAGTATTGTGAGAAAAGCACAGGAAAGACCCAACTCCATGATTCAATTATCTCCCTCGAGGTCCCTCCCACAACAGTGGGAAGTACGGGAGCTACAAGATGAGATGTGGGTGGGGACACAGAGTCAAATCATATCATTCTGCCCCTGGCCTCTCCTAAATCTCATGTCTTTGCATTTCAAAACCAAGTATGCCTTCCATACAGTCCCCCAAAGTCAACTTATTTCAGCATTAATTCAAAAGTACACAGTATAAAGTCACATCTGAGACAAGGCAAGTCCTTTGCACCTATGAGCCTATAAAATCAAAAGCAAGTTAGTTCCTAGATACAATGGGGGTACATGCATTGAGTAAATACAGCCATTCCAAATGGGAGAAATTGGCCAAAACAAAGGGTCTACAGGCCCCATGCAATTCCGAAATGCAGCAGGGCAGTCGAATCTTAAAGCTCCAAAATGATCTCCTTTGACTCCATGTCTCACATCCAGGTCACATTGATGGAAGAGGTGGGTTCGCATGGTCTTGGGCATCTCCACCCCTGTGGCTTTGCAGGGTACAGTCTCTCTCCCGGCTGCTTTCACAGGCTGGCACTGAGTGTCTGAGCTTTTCCAGGCACATGGTGCAAGGTGTTGCTGGATCTACCATTCTGGTAGGATGGGTCTGGAGTATGGTGGCCCTCTTCTCACAGCTCCACTAGGTGGTGTCCCAGTAGGGACTCTGTGTGGAGGCTTCGACCCACCACTCCCCCAACTATTTTCCTTCTGCACTGCCCTAGCAGAGCTTCTCCATGAGGTCCCAGCCCCTGCAGCAAACTTCTGCCTAGGCATCCAGGCATTTCCATACACCCACTGAAACCTAGGCAGAGGTTCCCAAACCCTGAGTCTTGACTTCTGTGCACTCATAGGCTCAACACTATGTGAAAGCTGCCAAGGCTTGGGGCTTGCACCCTCTGAAGCCACAGCTCATGCTCTACATTTGCCCCTTTCAGCCATGGCTGGAGTGGCTGGGACACAGGGCACCAAGTACCTAGACAGTACACAGCAGAGGGACTATGGGCCTGACCTACAAAACCATGTTTTTCTCCTAGGCCTCTGGGCCTGTGATGGGAGGGGCTGCCATGAAGGCCTATGATATGCCCTGGGGACATTTTCCCCATTGTCTCAGGGATTAACATTTGTCTCCTTTTTACTTATGCAAATTTCTGTAGCTGACTTGAATTTCTCCTCAGAAAATGGAATTTTCTTTGTTATCTCATTGTCAGGCTGCAAATTTCCAAACTTGTATGCTGTTTCCCTTTAAAAACTGAATGCTTTTAACAGCACTCAAGTCATCTCTTGAATGCTTTGTTGCTTAGAAATGTCTTCCACCAGATATCCTAAGTCATCTCTCTCAAGATCAAAGCTCCGTAAATCTCTAAGGCAGGGGCAAAATGACGCCTGTCTCTTTGCTAAAATATAACAAGAGTCACCTTTGCTCCAGTTCCCAACAAGTTCCTCATCTCCATCAGAGACCAACTTAGCCTGGATTTCATTGTCCATATCATTGTCAGCATTTCGGTCAAAGCCATTCAACAAGTCTCTAGGAAGTTCCAAACTTTCCCATATTTTTCTATCTTCTTCTGAGCCCTCCAAACTGTTACAATCTCTGCCTGTTACCTAGTTCCAAAGTTGCTTCCACATTTTCAGGTATCTTTTCAGCAGTACCCCACTCTACTGGTACCAATTCACTGTATTAGTGCATTTTCATTCTGCCGATAAAGACTTACTTGAGACTGGGCAATTTACAAAAGAAAGAGGTTTAATGGACTTACAGTTCTAATGGATGAGGAAGCCTCATGATCATGGCAGAAGGCAAGGAGGAGCAAGTCATGTCTTACACAGATGGCAGCAGGCAAAAAGAGAGAGCTTGTGCAGGGAAACTCCTGTTTTTAAAACCATCAGTTGTCATGAGACTTATTCACTAACACAAGAACAGCATGGGAAAGATCTGCCCCCAAGATTCAATTATCTCTCTCTAGGTCTCTCCCACAACACATGGGAATTATGGGAGCTACAAGGTGAGATTTGGGTGGGGACACAAAGCCAAACCATATCAATGGTATATACTTAATGCTAGTGCCTTTAATGTAATCTCTGCCTTTAGACCCAATCTTAATTTGAAAATCTTTTACTGACTTCAGAGACTGGACATAAGAAACAGTTCTTCTATTCAGTGGAAAAATGAAGGATTGTTTCACAAATGAGGCCAGAATTTGTATTCATATGGGGAAACAGGTACAACTGAAACCTATCTCAAAGCATGTTTTTAAAAAAGCCCAGTCATGTTAAACACTTAAATATAAAGAAATAAATATTTTATTAAGAAATCTTGGAAACAACACATATAATTTTTGAAGCTTTTCATTGTGGTAAAATGCATATAACATAGAAATTGCCATTTTAACCATTTTAAAGTACACAATTCCATGGCATTGATTATACTCACAACCATCACCACTATTTCCAAAACATTCTTATCATCCCAGACAGAAACTCTTTATCTATTAAACAATACCTTTCCATTCTCCTCAGCCAGTACTAACCTCTAATCTACCTTATGTCTCTATGAGTTTGCCTATTCTGAATATTTCATATTAGTGGAATCATATACTATGTGTCTGGCTTATTTCACTTAGCATAATGTTTTAATGATTCATTTATGCTGTAGCATGTATCAGAACTTCATTCCTTTTTATGACTGATTAATATTCCATTTTATATATTTGCCACATTTTCTTCATCCATTTACATGTTGATAGACACCTCTATTGTTTTGTTGGCTTTGTGAATAATGCTACTATGAATGCTCGCATAATTGCTTATTTTCAATCCTTTAGCTATATACCTAAGAGTAGAACCCTGAGTAATGTTGTAATTTTATTTTTAACATTGTAGGGAGTCACTGAACTGTTTTCCACAATGGCTAACAAAAGTTCCTATGTCTCCTCATCCTTACCAACATTTGTTAGTTTCTGTTTTTTTATTGTAGCCATTCTGGAGGATGTAAGATAACACATATAATTTTGTTTTTTTAAATAAAAAAGTAGACAGTATATTAAAATTTAAAATATATTTGGAAAAAGACACCATAACTAAAGTCAAAAGAATCATGTTATTTTTAGAAAAAAACGTGTGATTTGGATGATAGGGAAAGGGTAATATCTATACTACAAAAAGGTTTAAAATGACAACATCTAAAAGACAATTTGACAATTAATATTATAAGTTAATGTTATAAGTTAATATTACAAATAGTCAAAAATGTATTACAAGATACTCAGGGAAATGCAAAGCATAACATTTTACATGCATCTGAATGCCAATTTTTTTTTTCTTTTTTTGAGACAGAGTTACTCTGTCACCCAGGCTGGAGTGTGTGGTGGCACCATCTTGGCTTACTGCTACCTCCGTCTCCCAGGTTCAAGAGATTCTCCTGTCTCAGCCTCCCAAGTAGCTGAATTACAGGTATGCACCACAATTCCCAGATATATATATATATAGTATAGATATATATAGATATATATATATATTCTCAGATATATATATATATATAGTATATATAGTATATATACTATATATATATATATAGTATTTTTAGTAGAGATGACATTTCACCATGTTGGCAAGGTTGGTCTTGAACTCCCAACATCAAGTGATCCGCCCACTTCAGCCTCCTAAAGTGCTGGGATTATAGGCATGAGCCACAGTGCTCTGCCTGCCAAATTCAACAGAGCAATTACAACTATTGCTGGCACAATATGGACAAGAGGAGGGAAAAGAAATATCATATCTATCTGGTGGAAATTGGAGCTGTAACAGCTTATCTAAAGAGTAATCTGTATAACTCTATTACAATTTTCAATTTGGCTACCATAGGATCCAGAAATACCACTTCAATTGTGAGAAAGAGAAATATTAATACATACCTACAATAATGTTTAATGCAGCATCATTTTTAGAGGTTAAACATTTTGAAATAATTTTCTATCAACATAACAATAATTTAGTAAAATATGCTGTATTCACATCAGAAATGATTATGTAGCCATCAGAGAGAACTCATTAGTACTATACTAGCTGATTTGGAGAAATTTCCACAAGGGATTATAGAGGGTGAAGAGCAAGACAAAAATATTTACATTATTATTTCATTCTTATGTTTTAAATGACCATAAAAATACACATCAGCCATGATTCCATGAAAAATACTAAGACTACATCATAGGTTCCCAGTCTGTGTTACTTAAAAGAGTAGTTTACACGTGTGATGAAGAAAGAGAAAAAAGTAAAAAGACAAGATAAAGACAAAGGAGGAACAGAAAGAAAAAGAAGAATAAATATGAGAGAAGATGATTAAATCTAGAGTAAAATAATGTATAAAAATTAATTAGGAGCAAAGATGCAATTAAAATTGGTGAGTTGTAATTAACAATTGGAACTAATAGTAACTAACTAAAGATGAAGCAAAAGTTACAATAAAAATGAATGGACAATTAAAATAGGTTTGGTGGTTTCTTGAAGCAAGTTAATTTACTTTTTATCTTCATAAAGAAAATAAATATACTGAATAATTATGGATTCCATTATAAAATACTTAGTATATTTGTTAAAAATAAGAATAACAACTAAAATGAAAATATAAATAATGTTTTAGCAATTAAACTAAAGAAAAAAGGACTAAAAAGATAAAGCCTCTGTCCTAGTCATTTGCTCATATTCAGTAAATATTTATTGAGTACTTAATCCCAATATATTCAGGAACCATACTATCTAGTCTCTGGATATATAGTAGTGAACAAGAGACAAGTTCCCAGCTTTTAAGTAGTTTAATGCTGGTGGAGCATATACACTATTATCACGAGGAGTTCTAAAAGGCTATAAAATTTAAGATCAACATGCAAAATTAAAAAATATTTCCACATGCACCAGAAATATGTAATCCTAATCTTTGATGATCTCATAAAAATAAAATTACATGGTAACTAGGAATAATTCTAACAAATATTTATACAGGATTTGGTGGTGAAAAATATTAAGCTTTGTTAAAGAAGCAGCCATAAAAAAAATAGAAAAATAAATCACACTCATTGATAAGAGTATGCAGTTACATAAGGATATTAATTCTACCTCTAAATAAATCCATAAAATAAATGTGATTTCAATCAAAATCTCAACAAATTTTTTAGTGGAATCCAGAAATCTAATTCTAAAAGCATAGTAGGTCAAGAGTAGGTCAAGAATAACCAAGACAATGTTGGAAAAGATTAACATGATGAGACTTGTAAGATATGAATTACTAAAATGCTATGGCAATTAAAACATAACAGTATTGAAGGATAAACAAATAGACCTAAAGGACAAAATTCAAAACCAAACTCTTACATGTATGGGAAATCATATGGTATATAAATATAATTACAAATGAGTTGAGAAAGAAAAGATAATTCAGTAAATGATGCTGGAAGAATTTATACATGTGGAAGAAAATTATATAATTATATTTAACTAAAAATAGATTATATATTGATTTAAAAGTTATATATATAAAGTAGATCTTGAAAATATTTAGAAGAACATGTAGGTGAATATGTTGAGAATATTGGGTGAAAAAATTTTTGAAAAGGTACAAAAGCACAAAAGATAAATAAAATGGTAAGTTTAGGTACATTAAAATTAACTTCTGTTTCTCAAGAAACATCCAAAACAAAATGAATACACAAAACAAACAAAAACTAGGAGAATATGTTTGTAATGCAGATTATCAGATTAGTATCCAGAATATATAAAGAACTGATACTACTCAATAAGGAAAAAAAAAAACCCTCTATAGAAGTGAGCGACAGAGTTTATAGGGAAAGCCATTTGAGTGAACAAAAGCCATAAAAATAACCTTGATATTACAATCAATGAAATGCAAACTGAGGCTACAGATTTCATTTTACAACCATAAAGTTAGCTTTAAAAGATTAATCAGAATAATTTTAAAAATGTAAAAATCTGATAACTTCAAGAGTTTATAAGGATGTGGGAACAGTAATACACTTACACAGTGACTGATGTCTAAGCAAGCTGAAGACTGATTCACTAAAACCCAACATTTCCACATGTTGTTATGTGTCCTAGATATACTTTCATACATAGGCACAAAAAACACGGAGAAGAATATCATGGCAGATACTGACTAGCACTTTACCAAACCTATTTCCTCCTTTTCCTGGGCATAAAGTTAAATTTTCTCAACTCCTTACCATTTCATGTGGCCCTACAACTGAATTCTAGCAAATGATAGGCAAGTGGAAATAATATGAAGCACATACAGGCCTGCCCACCCACAAAACCACCCACACATAATCCCATTGCTTTTTCCTCTCCATCAACTTGAAGTCAAGAAGCACAAAGACATTGAAAGTCACATGATGTGGATGGTGGAGCCGTAAGTTGGAAGGACCTGGGTCCTTGAACTTAGAGGAGAGCCTCTCATCAATCAAGAACATGCATTTTGGTCTTATGACAACTGAAGTTATTTCATATTTGAGCTATAAAATTTTGAGGGGGTTTGTTATCAGAGTAGCTAATGTTACCTTAACTAATATAGAATCAAAACTGCAGAATAGTTAATACTAAGAATCTGAAGAGCCCATCAGTAGGGGATTTGAGAAACTGTGGGATGTTCATAGGCTATAATACTATTCAGGAGTTAAAATTAATGTACTTGTATGTATCAATCTACATAGACATAAAAACTAGATTTAATTTTAAAATATACATACAGGATATTATGTCACATATGCATGTTTTTCAAAAAGTCAAATATGTTTGGGAAGTCACCTAATCTGTCAGTTTCAATTTCTGCATCTATAATATTTTATCAAATCAGAGCCATTATTGATTGTAAAATGTACTTATTATTATTTTATGTAGCAATAGTAAATACATTAGACCTGGCAATTCCATTATTGGGTATGTACCCAAAGGAATATAAATTGTTCTACTATAGAGACACATATATATAATGCTGTCCATGACAGCATTATTCACAATAGCAAAGACATAGAATCCACCTAGATGCCCATTAATGGTAGACTGGATAAAGAAAATATGGTACATATAAGCCATGAAATACTATCCAGTCACTAAAAATAAACAAAACAAAAGCAAGATCATGTCCTTTGCAGCAACGTGGATGAAGCTGGAGACCATAATCCTAAGGGAACTAGTGCAGGAAAAGAAAACCAAACATCTCATGTTCTTACTTATAACTGGGAGCTAAACACTGAGTACACATGGATGCAAAGAAGAGAGCAATAGATACCAGGTCCTACTTGAGGGTGAAGGGTGGGAAGAGGGTGAGGATCCAAAAACTACCTATTGGATACTATGCTTATTATCTGGGTGATGAAATAATCTGTACTCCACATCCCTGTGAGATGTGACTTATCTATAGAACCAACCTACACATGTATGCCTGAAACTAAAATAAAAGTTAAATTATTAAAAAAAAAATGTGTGATGTTGATTCTTTTGATGTTTGTAAATGCCCAGGCAGTGACAACTGCATCACAATTGGTATCAGGGCAATAGTAGAGTTTCCATGCAGAAATACTTGGAGAAATTTATCTATTTCTCTGAAGCCAAAATCTGGAGAAAAATCAATAGGGCAACAGGAAAAGCATGATTACTTTCCCGGAAAATTAAAGCTTAAAAATCAGTGTAGAGATATTACTAATTAATCAGTCTTGCTTGTATTTGCCGTGTTATATGTGTGTGATTGTGTCTCTTTCTGCAGTTAACAGTGGGTCATTCTTGCAAATATAAGTATCGAACATTATAGGCATAGTATAGTTATAAAAATCCTGAGTGGCATTCCAAGAATTAGCAAGATTTGAAAACAAAATAAGTCCTTAAATTAGCAATGTTGACAAGTGAATCTTTATAGTAATGTTAACCTTGCTAGGCGATGCAAATGTTTATGTTATTCTAACACTAACCACTAATAATCTCTGGCATTTTGCAGTATTTAAATATTTGCCATGAGCAAAGTTATTTGTGTATAGTTTATTTAAAGTTATTTGCAATGCTTTAACAGGAGAAATGCAACAAAAAGTTGTTAATATTGTTATGGAATAGTACAACATAAAATCAGAAACTGATCTAAAATATAAAATAGTGAACACAATTTTGATTTCAACATGAAAACCAAAATGAGGACAACATTTTTTAAAAAACTATTTTTTAAAAAACGAGAAAAGAGCTTATATAAAGCACGTGTGCCTTAAAAATAAAATTGACCAACTGCTGCTTTAGACATACTTTTAATACAATCAACATCAATGCAAAATGAAAACAACTTTTATTACTACATCTAAAATATTTGCCACAAAACAAAGATCAAGATTATCAGATGGAGCAATTAATCTTTCTTATTTTAAATTTTTATTTTAAGAAAAATAATTTTTGGCCAGGTGCAACGGCTCATGCCTGTCATCCCAGCACTTTGGGAGGTCCAGGTGGTCGGATCACGAGGTCAGGAGATAGAGACCGTCCTGGCTAACATGGTAAAACCCTGTCTCTACTAAAAATACAAAAAATTAGCTTGGCGTGGTGGCAGGTGCCTGTAGTCCCAGCTACTCGGGAGGCTGAGGCAGGAGAATGGCGTGAACCCAGGAGGTGGAGCTTGCAGTGAGCCGAGACTGCACTAGTGCACTGCAGCCTGGGGAACAGAGCGAGGCTCAGTCTCAAAAAAAAAAAAAAAAAAAAAAAAAAAAGAATTTGTAATTATTAACTATTTCACAAAATCTTTTAATATTTTAAATAATTTTTATTCAGCTTCATAAATGTGACCTGTAAAATGTCCATATCAGGTAGAGATTTATGGGTTATTAAAGTATATTGATCATACTGCCAATAAACAATGCATTTTCATATCATTTTTAAAGAACCTCTGAATCTCTTGGTATAATTCTATCACAGAAAAATGATTCACTATTTACTATTGTGGTGACTCATTTAAAACAGATAAATAGTATGTTATGAAAAATGCAGAATAACATAATTAAGATAATTCCTGAGAAGTCCCAGGAATCCTAATTTTTCATTCATGAATCCCAAAGATTAATATCTATTGGAAGTCTGGAAACATTAACAGCAATAATAAGATGATTTTGATTGTAAGATGCATCTCAATTTCACTGATGTTAAATTGCAAAAAAGAAAAAAATGAGCCTTAAAATCAAGGAAGTACAGTATTAAATGAAGACATCATATTAGAAAATAATTTATTTCACTATCCTTCTAGATCTAAAATATTCAGTGAGCTTATGGTTAATTTTCTAGGAGGCAGAGCATACTAATAATTGCCCAGAATGTTAATCGGTCATGCCTCTCTTTTTCCTGTCTTCTTCCTCTTTCTCATCCTAATAAATAGATTTTCTGTTAATTCATTTGTTTTTATATTTCCATCTTTCCCTCAACTTTAAGTAAATTATAACAAAACCTTAATTTGCAGCTTTTTTATAGTGTCAAATGATATTAATTTTAACTAAATACAAATAATCTGAAAAAATATGCTTTTCTTATTTTCTTTTTTTTCCTCAAAACAGCAGATGGTATAAAACCAACCATCCAAATGTATTTTTTTGTCTGCTCACTTTTTAAAATTCCATGGTAATGTTAGAGCTAAAGAGGAGTGAGAAGTTATGTATAATAACTTTGTTTATTTCATAATATAAAAGCAGAAAATAAACCATACGATCTATATTGCCCTACCTGAAATATTCTCTATGTTAATATGCTGAAAGAAGAAATTATTTTCAAGTGTTTTTCTGGAAGTTGAGTAGCAATGAGCATTAAGATCACCTCAGGCTGTATTAACATAAGGAAAGCCTGTCATTACTGTGGAGTTTCTGTTAGCCCTATTGTTTTTTATTATAATCTCACTTTGATGAATTAGAAAAATATAAACCAACATGGGAGAAACAAAATGTGAAAACACTTAACTAAATAGTCTTAGTGTCTTCATATGTCTATACTCCACTCATTAGAGAGTCAAAATCTAAAAAGGGCTTTACTAATACCAGATTATTGGTTTTAGTAGTTGCTGGTCCCAGAGTTTTAATCCCTGTCCTGACCTTTGCAGTTCTAGGACAAGTCACTTAAGCTCACTTGTCCCTTCTCTGAGAAGGAAGATAACCAGATCGCAGACGAATTATGTGAGGTTTCCTGATTAATATTTGCAAAGTGCTTTAGAGATTAAAGGCATTTTCAAACTGCCAATTACCATTACAGATACCAGCACAGTCAAGTAGTCTAACTGGAAGATTGGCAGCTTGTAAAACTTTAGGTTGATGGTACAAGTTCTCCTTTTTAGACTATGACTTCTTTTAGGAAATGTATATTTAAATATTAACAACATTTGAGGAGCAAATACTCCCAGAGATAAACATATAAGTTGAATCCACAATTACGTATGCATCTTCTCTGTGCCTCTTCCATGTCTGTGTTTTTAAAATTCTGTAGGTAAAGGACTGAAGTTCAGGCTGAAGGTCATTGAAGCGGCTGTAATTTTATTAGTATGCTCATTGAATGTGCTATAGAAATTTAATTTAAGGCATTAATATGTACACACTAAATAAAACCACACAGGCTGTGGGAAAAGTTATTTATGATGCTGGAATTTTACCAGCTACAGAAGTAAATAATATAATGTGTGTATCTCTGGAAATAATGTAAACTCGGCTTACTCAACAGAAACAGTAAAGGAAATCTAAACAATTCTGTTATTCTATGAGGAGGGTAATTTCACTGATGACAGCTTTTCATAATTTTACTCTTCCAGCTAGCAAATAATTTTCCTTATTCTTTATTTTATTACTGTTTTGGATTACACTCTTTGTTGGAGTTTCACCCTTTGCTAATAATTCTTCAGGAAATGCATTTTCACTGTTTTTCATATGGCAGTTACTACTGGCAGTACCTAGTTGAAACCAATAGAATTACAGCTCTCTTCAATATCCCTACATGACATGGGTAATATTTCAGTTTAATCCAGGGGCATGAATTGAGCCAAGAACAACCATTTCAATTTCTGCTGCAGTTTGTTTAGGCTTAACACGGATTACCTACCATACTCTCTCTCGGTATGGATAACCATATTAAATTGCTTACAGAAACTTGCTCAGAAAGCAAAAGGCATGACTTTACTATTCTCATGACATGCTTTTGCCTCATAATCATGAAAGCTATAAAAAGAAGTCCACCAGAAATGCCGCCAAAAAATTTCATACTATCACCAAGGACCAAGTTCCCACCAAAGAGTTAGCTATTAAAATTACTTCTCTTTTATATAACATTATGTGTAGTGTAATACTACACACACAAAAACAGCTATCAGCTGTAATAATAGACCAGTCTTATTTCCCTGTATCCTTGTCCATAATAATATGACCGTTACACACTTTCCACATGCGAGACTGAATGAGGAGTGATACAACCATAATCTCATGCATTCTCTCAGCCTTTCTATAATTGAGGGCATTGTTTTACAAGTGACTGGCTAAAGTTAATGGAGTCGTTTGCAGCCATAGAAGAAAATGGGCTGGGCGCTAGAGAAAAGAAATGTTAAGTAAAACAGGGCCATGTACTTTATAAAACTTATCTGTCTCCCTTAAACTATATGAATGCCCTTGTTTGTGCCAAAAAACTCCTTAAATAGTTAAGGAGATCTCCAGTGAACTGAAACTAGATTTTAGCTGAGACTTACACATAGCAAGACATAGTAAATGTTGGCCAAGTGAATGAATGAAGTCATCATATTCCTTCTAGCTGGAAATAAACACATATCACTACACATAAAGCTAATTGAAGAATTATATAAATTGTCCTAATCTTTTAAATTAAGGCTTCAAACTGCTTTTTTTTTTTTTTTTTGGCAAATTATCAGAATAGTCGATACTTCTATTGCTCAATAACTCTTGCTTGTTTTTGGCAATGTGGTGAGCAGAAAAAGCATGGTAAGTGAACCAAAAGAGGAAATAAGAATTCCAGTCCTGGCTTTTCCATTATTTAGCTTCGGGCACTGGACAAAAGATTTCGACAATTTATGCATCAGGCTCCCCTATGCAAAATGCAGATGCTGAACTATGAGTTATTTGATATTATAAACTGTTCTAACGTGCTGTGGGTCTACGTAGGAAGCAAGATTTCCTAACTTTCACAATGTAGAAACAGAGATTTCAATTAGTTCTTGTTGCAACTGTCAATACTTATTATTTAGCTACTATTTTGCTTAATTTTTCAAAATGCCTATTTCGATGTCCTCCTATATTTTCATTTTCCTTGTGACATTACTACTATTTGGTCATATCTACTGTATGCAGAAAATATGCTTTATTTTTGACCCTGAAGAAACAGCCATGGAACAAATATATTGAAGAAATCACTGGTTATTTAGGAATGCTGTGCAATGTTTGAAAATTATACTATTTGTTATATTGAAATGTGTGCTGGTTTCAACCTCTTCTGAAATTATTGAGGCCAACCTATCCTCACTCCTCTGAATATTCTATTCTGTGGCATAGATCAGTGCACTGAAGCTTTGTAATTCCCTGAAGGGCTTTTAGTATTGGTAGTGCCACTTCCTTCTACTCAAAACCTCTTGGGGAAAAACTGTTAGATGTATCATCTGCTTAGTTCTGCTCTCCTCCCTTCTTCAGCACCTGATCTCTGCTCCCAATTCTGCTTCAGCAGGAATATCTCTTAAACAGATGTCTTCTTCGTTTTCTGTTATTCTAATAATAACCAAAGACACTCATTGGGTCTTTTGCACTTAGCAGAGTTACAAGTCTTTCAGCATATATTAAATTTGTTCTAAAACCTCTGCTTATGATTCTAGGTAATCGGTTTTCAAGACACTGTCCTAATTTTTTTTAATTAAAAATATCCCTAAATGTCCTATGTAATATAAAAATTAGGTATGATCTTGGATTTACAATGGCAACAGGATATATAACAGTATTAACAACAGATTTAACTTTCTAATTTTTTTGCTGAGATTAGTATTTAAATACATTTATATTTCCAAACACTTAACTAAAAGTTACTGTGACTAGGGGGTCCAACTGAAATCAACAGATATTACTGAGCTCCTGTGAAATGCATAGGCACTTTGACTAAATGCCATAGGCACTCATTAAGAATTGACCAGAGGCTGGGTGCAGTGGCTTATGCCTAAAATCCCAGCACTTTGGGAGGCCAAATCAGGCAGATCATTTGAGGTCAGGAGTTCGACACCAGCCTGGCCAATATGTTGAAATCCCATCTCTGCTAAAAATACAAAAATTAGGAGGGTGTGGTGGACACGCGTGTAGTCCCAGCTACTCGCGAGGCTGAGACACGAGAATTATTTGAACCCAGGAGGCAGAGGTGCAGTGAGCTAAGATCACACCACTGCACTCCAGCCTGGGTGACAGAACAAGACTCTATCTAAAAAAAAAATGATTAGAATTTTGTTTTCAAGATGTTTATTGTCTAGTAAGAAAGACAAGCCAAGTTCTTTCACAGTTTGACTAGCGTCAAATAAGGCCCATAAGAGAAGTACAAATGCTATGTTCAAAGGAGAGACAAAACATCTTTAAAGCCTTGGGAAAGGTGGATTTTGAGGTAGGCTTTGAAAAGTAGAAAGGATTTTAACAAGTGGGGATGAGTCATGCTAGGAGGTGGAAATACACTAAACAAAATACAATGGTAAATGTGTTGGGTATGTTTGAAGAACAGCAAGCTGATAATTTGGTTTGTATAGGCAAGTAATAAGAACTGAAACTGAAAACTACTAGAATAGTCTGTTCCCACACTGCTAATAAAGACATATCCAAGGATGGATAATTTATAAAGAAAAGAGACTAATTGACTCACAGTTCAGCATGGATGGGGAGGCCACAGGAAACTTACAATCATGACAGAAGGAGAAGCAAACACCTCCTTCTTCACATAGCAGCAGGAAAGAGAAGTGCCAAACAAAAGGGAGAAAAGCCCCTTATAAAACCATCAAATCTCGTGGGAACACACTCACTTTTACAAGAACAGCAGCATGGGGGTAACCATCTCCATGATTCAATTACCTCTTACCAGGTGCCTCCTATGACACATGGGGATTATGGGAACTACAATTCAAGATAAGATTTGGGTGGGGACACAGCCAAACCATATCAGCTACATTGAATAAAATACCTTTTTAAATTGTCTAAATGTTATGATGTGATATGATATTATTTTGTCATGTAGTAACTCAGGTTTATACATAAAGTTTTTACCAGATCCATAGTAACTAGTGCCAATGTTAGATACAATATTTATAGTTTCCTAAATAACATCCCTTCCCTGTAATTAATTCTATAAAAATAAATGCATTGATCCACTAAGAGTAGAACTTTTATTCAGTTAATAACAAGGAACTCTCCAGAGTTTAGAAATCAGGGTTAAAGACCTCAGAGTCATATTAAACAAAGTATAAAGTAATGTAACAGACTTTACATTAAACATGGAACATTAAATCTGTACATTTATGTCCATATTATCTGAAAATCCTAATAAATGATTGTAAAAGACGAAAAACATTTATAAAATAAAGATTAAATGATTAAGAAAAAAAGACAACAGCCAATAAGAGTGCCAACAATATTTCAGAAGGTAAGATGCAACGAGATGGCTAGTAACTGAGTATAATCTGAGTTTCCTGTGGTTTCAGTGACTACTAAAGGAAAGGAGTGAAGCTGGGGTACAAAAATCAAAAGAAGCAAGATGATTCATACCACTAACACCATAAGGATTTAGGCTTTTAATGGAGTAATTAAGGTAAAATAAAGTCACAGGGGTTACAAGCAGAGATAAGAACACAACTATGCACAGAGAAAAGACCATGTGAGGACATAGAAGAGAGCCAGTTACAACTGAAGGAGAGAGGTCTCAGAAGAAATCAACAGTGTTAACACCTTAATCTTGAACATCTAGCTTTCAGACTATCAGAAAATGCATTTATGTTGTTTAAGCCGTCCATTTTGTGGTATTTAATATGGAAGCCCTAGTAAACTTACTATATCTGTTGATCAATTGGTTGATCTATTGATCTATATGTTTTACGATGACTCCTACAAAGCAGTGCAAGGCAGGGTAATCAGAAATAAGTAATTTGCTCTAGAAGTGGGGTTGGGAGAAGGCTCCTTTTATTTAGTGTGATCAAGGATAATATCTCCTAGGAAGTGGCATGTAAGGTAAGACCTGAAATACAAAAAGAAGTCACTCACACAAATATTTGAAAGAGCATTTTTCAGGCAAAAGGAAGTTTAGCACAAAGATTCTTAGGCATGAAGAAACAAGGCAGACTGGGGACTAATCAGCAAGCTGGAGTACAGCAAGGAAGGAGGGCTATAGAATGAAGTACATTTGGAGATGTAAGGCTAGAATATCATTTCTTTCTTTTGATAAATCGTTCATTTCTGCCTTAGTAGGTCTAAAGCTTAGTAAACTATAAGACACATGAAAGCTTATTTATTTTGCTAAGTTCACCTAAACCCATCTCCCAGCTCTTATCCCATTATACTGCCTGGAATTTTATCTCGTTTGTTATTGCTCGCACTCTCACAACCACCTAGTGTTATAAAGGTCCTAGAGTATTGGGCAATGCTATTGGGTCAGGAATGCTCCTTTAGAAATTGATCATTAGTTGACATGGGTTACGGCTGAAACACCTTTTCTCAGTCCTCAGGGTTTCTTGGGATTTGAAGGCACAGGGGCTTTCCTGCCAAGTGTGGTATCTGTGAAACCTTAGTAGAGGGTCTCATGCCTTGGGTCTAAGCTCCAGCAGTGACCATAATGCCATCTCAGTTGAGGTCATACCCCTTCTGATGTCACTGTCACAATAGTTCAGCATGTCCCTAATACCAACGGGACCCACTAAGTCTACTTTTTTTTACTATATCGAAAAAGGAAAAAAATCTCTCTTTCTCTTTCTCTCTCTCTTTGGCTCTCTCTCTTCTAAATTCTCTCAGAGACCTTCTCTTCTCTCTCCTCTCATGGAATAATCTCTTCAAGCAGTTTAGGCTTTCACAAAAGATAGGAAGAGGTGTTGCCTTCAAGGAGCTTCTAATTTAAGTCCTAGACGTGACTTTGATACAAAATATAAAGACTTTGGCTATTTGAAGTGCAAAAAAAAAAAAAAAAAAAAAAAAAAAAAAAAAAAGTTAAAGAAAGACAACCAAAAATTGGTATATCAATAAAATTATTTGTCTCACTTGATTGCATAAACTGTGATACTTACAAAACAACAATAATAAAACTTAACTAATAGAAACATAAAATGTTCTCCTAAAAGCTTACAGTGTTTAGAAAATTTACTACTTCAACTTAGAATCTATAATGTCCTTTTTCTCACCATTCCCTCCACCCCAAGATGTGCTGCTTTTCCCAGTAATAGATTGTTTGGCCTGTCCAGATGTTTTAGTATAATACTCAGCTGATTTATTCACCTGTCTTTTCTCTTGGGAATTGGTGACTATCGGAGCTGACTAAATAAAACCACTGCTGACTCTTCTTCCCAGACATTTTAGACTTTGGCTAAGTACCTTTTCAAAAAGTAGGAAAGGATGAGCCATACAAAATCAGGAACTTCAACCACTGAAGAGTTAACAAGACAGAACACTGTAAAAATAAATAAATAAATAAATAAACAGGGCCAGGCGCGGCGGCTCACACCTGTAATCCCAGCACTTTGGGAGGCCGAGGTGGGCGGATCACGAGGTCAGGAGATCGAGACCATCCAGGTTAACACGGTGAAACCCCGCCTCTACTAAAAATACAAAAAATTAGCCGATCATGTTGGCGGGCGCCTGTATTCCCAGCTATTCCGGACGCTGAGGCAGGAGAATGGCATGAACCCGGGAGGCTGAGCTTGCAGTGAGAGGAGGTTGCACCACTGTACTCCAGCCTGGGGGCAACAGAGGGAGACTCCGTCTCAAAAAAAAAAAAAAAGCTATGGTAATTTGGAAATGTATCCCCAATGAGATATGCTGTATTATTCTTTCAGTAATCTTAGGTTGGTCTTTATGCAGAATTTACAGAAGACATATTCTCCAAACAGCCCTTGATGTGGGAAAAGCTTTTATTTTCAAGCTAAAGAAGATAAGTTTTCTAAATTGTCATATGCTGTGGTTTAGCAGCTGGATTTTACATGGTCCCTGTGCAGCTTATTCTTCTAATTATGCTGCTGACAGCTTCCCCAGTGGATTAAAATCCACATTCAGAGTTCTCTTATCTTTAACCTTTCATCCCCATGACTCCCCACTCCACAGATGCCTTTCCTAATGCCTAGTTCTAAGTCTGGGGACTGCTTAGATGGGTACTTGCACAACAATAAAAGGGAAAGGCGATTGTAGTCTTTCTCTGATCTTGAATGTCTAATTTCTACATACATATTAAATACATAAAAATGAAAAAGTGATCTATTTTATAATACAAATGTTATCTGGTCTTTCATTCAGCTTTTAGAAAGTTATAAACCTTTGATGATTCTATGTGGGGCAACATTTTATAAAAAGAAAATGAAAAGCTGTCTTTGCTATACAATAATACCTTATTTTAAATGGGATAAAAGAAGGCCAAAGTCACTCAGAGTAGATAATTATTCACATAATTGAAGCTTACTTCTTAAAAAGTCAAATCTTTAAACCATTTTGGGGTTCAAAATCTTTCAGGACATATACAGTTTCCTTAACTAGAAGATGCTGAGAATAATTCAATATTTCTTTATTCAAAACAATCATTCACAACATGCAGGCTGTCAAGGGAATACAGCTTGGTTAATTTTGGCTCTCCATCTTTCTTGATGTTTTTCCAGCAAAACCAGGCTTACCTTTAAGGATGTGTCTATTTTTGTATTGTTCTCATTCTCCTCATCCCCTACAATGCTTTCAGTTTTGATGACCCGCTGAAGGTAGGAAACCAGATACATAAGCCTGTTAAGAACTCTATAATAAATGTCAGCCAGGGATCAAGAATAAAGTTTCTTGATTTTTCAGCAGTGATTTAAAAACTGGTCTTCCTTTAATCAGGCATGGGCACTATTCTGAAGAGTTAAGTTGATCAAAGCCAGTTATGGTAGGGTTTTCTAGCACCTAACATGATTAAATAATTTGGATGTGTGCTTTTAAAGTAAATCAAGTTCCCTGGATTTAAGATGAAGAATTGGGAACCTGGAAGGTTCTCCTGAGGGGAAGGAAGAAAGGTGAGCAGTCGTTAAGAAAATCCTCACTCTCTGCATTCATCTAAAAGCTAAATTATTTCCACTCAGAAAAAAAAAAAAATGGAAGAAAAGAGATGGGGTCCAAGGAGGTCATTAGCATAGGGAGAAGCATCAGTGAAAATACAGGCTACAGGCAGCAGCTGAAGTCTCTTCTCTGACGTCTCTCAGGCAGCTTTAAAAGGTGGGGGCAGGGTGGGTAGGGAAATGGGGGAGAGAACAGACCAAAGAAGGAAAGGAGATGGATTCAAAGACACCTCACTGAGGTACTAACTACATATCAGGCAACATGTCACGGGTACCAGTCTTTGAACTATCACTGTCTGAGGCATTGTTTGCCTCTCCTCTGTTCATTCCGTGTCTCAAGGGAGTTGTATCCATTAGGCTGCTGCTTTTCTCAGGCTCCCATGTCCCACTGGAGCCACTGTCCCATGTCCTACTGGACATAGGAGCCTGAGAAAAGCAGATGGGAGGCACAGGATAGAGGTTGGGGGGTGGAACAAGGGGGTTAGCAGGATATTTCTCCTTGTGTCTCTTTCCTTCTGGGAGTGTCACTGTTAATGTGTCCTCCATGATTCCCACTGATACAGACAGGAGGTAGGGAAATATTGGATAAAAGAAGGTGGTCCCCAGAGAGGGCCCCACCCTCAAGCCTGGACCTGCAGCCCAAAGTGAGAACTTCATATCCTTGTTTTCCTGCTCAAATGTTGCCTTTTCCAAAACCACCCTGGCCGCCCTGCCCCCCATCCTGTACCCATTAAAAACCCCAAGCTCCATTGGCAGCAGAATGATAGAAAAGGAGAGAAGAGAAACAGCTTGACTTCAGAGGGGTGGCTTGACAGTGAGACCTCAGAGAAGATTTCACCCAGGGACAGGCAAGCTCCAGGAGAAGACCACCTTCACAGTCCATCCCCTTTCCAGCTCTCCGTCCCACTGACAGTCATTTTCATTGGCAATAAAATTTCCCACATTTACCATCTTCAGTTCATTCATGTGACCTGAGTCTTCCTGGACACCAAACAAGAGCTCAGGATACAGAAGGCTGTCACACTGAGCTGTTAAACACTTAAGCCGTCTGCAGATGGCAAAGCTAAAAGAGTGCACTGTAACACGCACCCTCTGGGACGCCGGGGGTTGTGGGTATCCCAGTAGATACTACCACGGGGCCGCACAGAGTTCTGCTCCTGCCAGCGCTAAGAAGCATTCGTCCCAGCTGGTGCACCCGCTTACCTGCATGCTCCCCCTCCTGTGAGGGGCTGAGAGCTAGGGGCTGAGTAAATGAGCCACCCACTTCATGAGTCCCATGAAGCAGTCAGGGAACATTTTCTATTTCACCACCATACACATTAGCTACGGTTCCAGTTTGCCTAGGTCAAAGTAATCCTGAGCATTGGCTCCTCGCCTTATCCTTGCATACTGCTGTTACTAACCACCAGCTTATCTAATTGTTCCCTCTTTGGCTTCTCATCTTTTTCATCACATTTGTAATACATTCTCTGTATTCATTTCCCTGTAAAATACACTCGTGGTGTTCATACCCTATGCAATGATTTCATTTTTCTGTTTAGATCCTAATGATACAAAAAGCACTTTACATCTTATTTGGTCCTTACAAGTTCCCTACAAGGCAGTAATCATTACCTCCTTTACAGATGAGAAAACCCAAAAGTCAGCAAATTTAAAATCTTTGCTCAAAGTCATAGCACTGGTAAGTAGTAGAGCTATGATTCACATCCAGTTTCAAAATCACACTTAAATTGCTCTGCCTACCAAGGGAAATGACAGAGCCAAGGGAATGACAGGCAAAAATACAAAAATCCCTAGGCCTGAAAACAGACATTTATTCTGCAACATAGCTGCCCTAGGCCAGAGCAGGGTCACTAAAGGGAGCTGCTTTGGCCATTTAAAAATATTTTCTACCTTTGTCATGCTCTCTCCTATGGGTAGACATATATATGAATTGAATGTCATATTATTTCAATGGTGATCATTCACCCCAGGTATTCATTCTTTCAGTTGATCTACATTGCCTATAAAGTACCATCTTAAAGATAGTTCTGTTTAAGTTACTGAATTCTGAATCCTGGTTTTTAATAAAATGACAAATTAGACAATAAAAAAGATTTGAAAGATCCTTTATTGGATATGTTGGTAATATCCCTGACACCACTAACGATATTCTAAGAACTTTCACCATATTCCAATTTAGCCCAAATAAGAGAGAGATTGCTAATTACCAAACAGTCGCTTGTAACAATTCAGACTGGTTGATTCCATTCTATTTTTAGTCATGGATTTCTAAATGCCAGTAAACTTTCTACCTAATAAATGTGCCATACAGATTGTTACCATAAATTTAATTACAAGGGCATAGGTAGATGTATATTCAACACTGAAATTCCTCTGCACTACCCATACTAGAAGACCTATGAGTTCTTTAAAAACAAAACAAAACTCCAGTGCATATCCTTGGTTCAGTTTTCTACATAATGCAACAGGAACGAACAAGTTCAGAAACATAAGAAACACCATTTTGTGGGGTTTTTTTAAAGTCCTCTGAATTTTTTCCCCCAAGATCTCCTTGTTTCTTTGAACAAAAACAGCCTCTGTGGCTCTGCCAGTTCTTTTATGTGCTGCAGAACACCTGGTGGCCAATTGCTAGGTGGAGGATAATTAGCCCCTCAATTATCACCAGTTTATTTTCACCTGTTCCACTAGCATTTCCCTATAACTTGAAGCTTGTCTAATTAGTCTTTTCTGACCCATTCTCCACCACCAGATTCAAGAAATAGCCCCTCCACTAAGTAATTTACCCATGGTAGGCCAATCTTACGCTTTTGTTTCAACTCCTGCTGGAATCATTAAAATCAAATGAACAAAGAAACATCATGGGACAGGGTAACAAGAATTGAAAAAGTTCTGTCTCTCTTCTCCCTTTGCCAGCTTCCAAATCCAAATTATAGAACCTTAAACACAGTGACATTTAGTCAGACACATATGTGCTTGCTGTTGAATGTCTTGAAAGAGCAAAATATCATTGCCAGAATTATCAAGTTCAGTTCTCTGAAATGCCATTGGAAATATGGTGTTTATTTTATACCTAAAAGGTGAAAGAGATCAAAAAGAATCCAAAATTTAAAATGCAGGCCAAAATCTCAACTTGTAAAACCTTTTCAGGATGCTGTAATTGAATCTAACAATATCTTCTTCACATTATTTTGGTAGTCTATGAATAGTTTTCCAAACTATTTATAACACACATAGAAATTCTTACTTTGCTGTATCAAACACTTTGATAGAGAAGTCCAGCAGAGATTACTATAAGGTTAAGGGACAGCTCATGTTTGTTTATTCATTCAAAAAGTATTATTGAGTACCTATGTTAGGCACAGAATTAAGCCCCAGGGACACAGAAAAAGTGGAGAGTTCTTGTAGCTTTATTTCACATATCTCAAAATATAAATGTTACATATGTGGATATCTATAATATCTATAAGTACATACAGTATGAGTATACATATGTATATAGAATACATTATATTCTTATATGTATATGTATACATACATACTTTTAATAATACATTGAAACCACACACACATGCTTAAAAATTGACAGGAAAACATTATTTTTGGTAGTGGACATTTGTTACATTTTGACCTGTCATTTCTACTTTTCTTCTCAATACTACTCCCAGTTCTTTTCACAGCCACTTCACTTCTGCCACAGGGATTGTTTTAGGGCTGAGCACATGACATAAATTGAGTCATCAGGAGGCAGACTCAAGGCATCTCTTCCAGTGTTGTAAAGAAAGACTCTCTCTTTCCTTTCATTCTTCATTTTTACCTGAAAATCAGAGAATGTGAGGTCTTGAATTGATGCTGCCATTTTGTAAACATTTGAGAATAAAGACACAGCAAAAGTAAAGAATAAAGCTATAAAATAAGAAGAAAGCCCTAGTAACATCATTTAAATTCTATGTAAGTCCTTTCTCAACTGAGGTTTTATCCTGAACTTTTCTGTTATGTGAGCCAGTAAGCATTCTCGCTTTCTAAACTTAGATGTGGGCTTAGGTCACTTGTAATGAAGAGTCTTCTGATTGATAGAGATTGACTTTCCAATATCACACATAACAGTTTAAGATATAAGGTAACTACATTTTCTTTAAAACAAATAAGATTAGAGGACATGCAACTTATCTAGTTTGAACTTTTAAACATTCAGATAAGAAGTTGTGTTTTACACTTGCTTTTGTCCTGTAAAAATTTAGTTTCTTTCTGTACTATAAATTTCCTTCTGTGAATCTGGTGAATCACACTATTTCAGAAAGTATGTTGCCAAGAAATTGTGCCCTTTATTCTTATATCACATCACATGCCCTGTAAATGGTTTTTAACACAGCAGCTATTATTCTGTCAAGTTGAATAATTTTAGGCTTACCTCCATATCTTCCATTCATTCCACAAATACTTACCAAGCAATAACTATATAATGGTATTGGCTATCCAAAGATAAATAGGAAAGGTTGCTGTTTTCAAGGAGCTTCCAGGGTCTTTAGGAGATTATAAAGTGATATAAAATGACAGTCAAGTACTGAATGGCACCTGCCATGTAGCTTTCATTTTCTCATGTTGCCACTCTTTCCATTATCTCCCACATCCAACCTATCAGCAAACCCTAATGGCATGGTCCCCCAAATCTTTCTCAGTTCTGTAGCTCCGTTCTTTCAAACTTTAGTCCAAGCCACCATTATTTCTCACTTCTACTACTGCAGTAGCCTCCTAAGAAGCCTCCTTGTCTCAACTCTCGCCCACTTCACGATCCCCAATGTATTCTCCACATGATGGCCAATATAATCTTCTCAAAGTACAAATCAGATTATTCTGGTGCTTAAAACCATCCAACATATTTTCATTGCCTTTAGAAAAAAAATCTAAACATATTACCATGCCCTAGTGGCTTCACACAACCTGATCCACACCTACATCATCAACATCAGTTTCCATCGTACTCCACTTTATCCACCTCACCCCAGCCATAGTAGCCTTCTTTTCATGCCTCAGAAAGGCCAAACCCATTGCCATCTTGGGCCCTTTGAACTTCCAGCTCTTCTGACTATAATACTCTTCCTTTCTCATTATTTAGGTCTCACCTCTTCTGACAAGCCTTTTCTAACTATCTTAGCTAAAATGATACCCTGAACTACCACTCACCAAATTCTTATCCCATTGCCATGTTTCATTTTCTCCACAGGGCTTATCACTATTTCAAATCAGATTGTTTACTTATTTACTTATATAATAAGCATTGGCCTTTCCTCATTAAAATGTAACTTTCAAGAAGTTGGGGACCATGTTTTATTAATTGCTTTCTCTCCACTGCTACGAATGCCTGATACATGGTAGGCATTGGCTACATATGTCTTGGCTAAGTGAATACAAGACTTGCTACTTGTAGAGGTATGTCTAGCTCAAACTGGAAAACCAAGAAAATTGGGAAGAAATTTAGAATGATAAAATTTTGGATAGATGGGGGGAATGACTAAATAAATAGCATGTAGATTATATGAGTTAATGAGAAGTTTGAAGAAAGCTCAATAATCTGAGGAATTAGTTTAAATCCGTTTTCTGTAACATCACTTACAAAGTAAACTGACAGCGAGACTACAAGATAGATCAATGATGAAGAGGAATAAATTAAATTGCAGGCGTGTTTAAAGTACTAATTCCAGGGTTGTTGTGAGCTTTGTGCTTATTTAACATCATTACTAATAATCTAATAAAGAAAATGCATATTATATTTATGGAACTGTAGATAACTCTAAACTGAATTTTGTTACAAGTATCAGTAAAAACCCAATTCTCAATTAATGTTAATTATGTCAAAAATCTAGGAGCTAGAAGCCATTATTCTTAGCAAACTAATGCAGGAACAGAAAAGCAAATACCACATGTTCTTACTCTTAAGTGAGAGCTAAATAATGAGAACACATGAACACATGGAGGGGAACAACATACACTGGAGCCTATGAGGGGGTGGAAGGTGGGAGGAGGGAGAGAAGCAGGAAATATAACTAATGGGTACTAGGTTTAATAATTAGGTGATGAAATAATCTGTACAACCAACCCCCATGAAACACATTTACCTATGTAACAAACTTGCACATCTTGCACATGTATCCCTGAACCTAAAACAAAAGTTAAAAAATAAAAAAAAATTAAAAATCTAAGTCTATTAAAACTTGAACATTGATTTGAATTCTTTTTAAAATACAAACATTCACATACAATTCAGCTGGCTAGAATCATTAATCAAATTAAAGCTGAGACGCTTAAATGACTAGTGGCAAATACGAGGCACTATTGCCTAGACACCATTTGATAATTCAGAAGAATAGGTTTGTTTGTTTGTTTGTTTAAGTTTCCTGAATAGATGGGACATTTATTGAGTGTCTATTAGGTTCCATGAACTTTATCTTTGTTTTATTTTGTCTTCAATTTAACTCCTAAAGGGTTTATTATCTGTATTTTACATATGAGAAAACTGGTGGAGGTGAGAGCCAAACCTTTATCTACTGAATTCCAAAGTTCTTTTTATCATTAACATTTCCCTGCTGCAAGCTCTGAGATACGCAGAATTACACAAGGCTAACCAAAAAGTACTATTCCATTTCACTTATGACTAAGCAACACATGAGGCAAAAGCTATCACAAAATAAACAAAAGTAAAGAAACTTTAAACAAGATTCCTAAAATGAACAATAAAACAAACCACAAAGGCAGCGTGTATTTTTTTCTAGACCGTAGCTAAAAAAGCAATAGGATGAAAAAAGCCCCGAAATTCCGACCTACAATAAGAAGAGAATGTTTGTAAACTGAAATTAAGATGAATTTATAACAAATAGCAAAGACAAACAACATGTCAATGAACTTGAAAGGGTAACTTTCACCCATTGTAACCTTTAAAAGCAGATTGGTGAGTGACTGAATGAATGAACAAACCAACCAATACATACATGAACAGAGAGACTCTTTAGTCTGTGTTGCTGGGAACAAGCTTGAGCTGGTAGGCCAGGGGCTAGAAGCAAAAATTTCTTTTTTTTTTTTTTTTTTTTGAGACAGAGTCTTGCTCTGTCGCCCAGGCTGGGGTGCAGTGGCCGGATCTCAGCTCACTGCAAGCTCCGCCTCCCGGGTTTAGACCATTCTCCTGCCTCAGCCTCCCGAGTAGCTGGGACTACAGGCGCCCGCCACCTTGCCCGGCTAGTTTTTTGTATTTTTTAGTAGAGACGGGGTTTCACCGTGTTAGCCAGGATGGTCTCGATCTCCTGACCTCGTGATCCGCCCATCTCGGCCTCCCAAAGTGCTGGGATTACAGGCTTGAGCCACCGCGCCCGGCCAGAAGCAAAAATTTCGAAATGAATTTTGGATCATCATATTCTTTTACCTGTGCCAAGAATCTCATGTTTCTGAAGTGGTTCTGTGTTACCTTTTCAGCAAAGTAAATGAGGTTTTAATTGGTTCCCTTCCTTGAATTAGAAGATAGACCCAAGATTCACTATCTTCACTGGTATTTTATGTAAACTTGGGCATTACACCTATAGTATTTTCAACCTTCACATTTTTAATTTTCGTTAGGCAATACCATAACAAGATCCCCTGTGTCAATGTGCTACCAGGAGGAAAAAAAAAAGAACTGAAGTCAAAGAAGCATCCATATAAAGTAAACAAGTTAGAAAGGCTCATTTTTCATTTGTTAACTAGCCTCCACACGGCTGTTGGCTGTGACAACAAATGATTTAATGAGTCTAATTTAAAATGCTCTTGTCTGTTTAAGATGGATGTCTCAGAAAATGCTTTCTAAAATCTCACAGCTATAGCAAAGGCTGCTTCAATGTACCCTGAGAAAAATCAGCACAGCTCTTCCACTTTTTTTCTAAATTTCTGGTAGGCCAGATATCAAGCTAGTAGCAGCAAGAACTATAATATTCCTATTGTACCTGGGAATGTTTCCTAATAGTAACGGTAAATAGAATGTTTCAGATATACTAGCTCAAGAAACTGTAAGTATTTATCAACTGTGTAGAAAAGTGATTAGTCAACAAGACCCTTTCTGAATTATGTGATCATCTTCTCTTGTCAATCACTTAAATGGCCCTTTAGAGAGATGCTTTGTCAGAAAAGGATGTTGATAAGGGACATGATGTATACTGGGCAATGGCAAAGAAAGGGCCACATCTCCAGGGGTGAACACTATCTAGGTTGTGGCATTTGATTTTAGAAAGCTTATAAATGTATTAGATTGAAGAGATGAGACCTTCCAAAATCCATTTCCCAAGTTCACAATCACACGTCTTCTTCCCCATGTAAAATCTTAGGTAGATTTTTAAAGTGATGAGCAGGTACAAGGTGTTATCTCTGAATTCACATGATGCTTCCCATTGTATAAAGAAAAATTGCATCTTTTTTATCATTCTTTGGTGACAGATAAAACACATTATACAGCTTCTGAGAAGGTCAGGTAGATTCAATTTTGTTGAATGACCTGCCTCAGCTCAAAACTGAGTATCTTGTTTTGTTCTTTCAACATAAAGAAGTCTAAATTCGATCAGTCTAAATGTGTACCCTTACTTTTTTGAATATCCAGATGTGGTGATTATCCAGAATTAACAAAAATCAGATTAACTAAAGTAACTTCCATAATATTTAAATTTACTAAAAGTGTTTTAGAAAAACAGAAGCAGGAAACTTGAGCACCAATACTAAAGGATGTACACACTAAATAAAAGCCTAGAAACCCGAAGAGCAGATGTGATTCAGAGCCGTCCTCACCATGAAATTATTCAAGAAGTCAAAGAAACGAGGAAAAACAGTGTCAAAATATTTTCACGTTAAAAAAGTAATTAGCATATACTGCATAAATTAAAGAAATGTAGACAAACAGACAGAGCCATAATACAAATACCTTTGCAAGCCAAGTTTCAGTTTAGATAAATATAGTTTCTGCAAGTAGAAAAATGTAAGCTATTTCTCACAGCTATACATGTGTGCTTTCCCTGACTTTTGTAGCAATCTCAAAGAAACCAACAGGGAAGGGAGTGGGTGGAACAAATGCTACCGAGAAGATTGAGTAAATTGCCAACTGTCTAGTCTGTACAGGTCATTAACCTCATCACACTGAGCTTTTGTTCGTGGTCCAAATCTCAGACTTGGACCTGCAGGCTGAGCATTGTAGCAGGCTATTGTTTTCATGGAACTTTGTAGAAAACAAATTTCAAAATGTCAAATGCCGCATGCTATTTTCACACTCCACACTTGCCTCCTGAGTCTTAGATAATTAAAAGAAAAGTAAAAAATTTACTCCACTGTAAACAAAAATGAATGTTTTTGTTTGGGTAACCATAACAATTTCTTCAATCAAATAATTTATGTAATGCACAACCCCCAAAATGTTTTTATCATGTGTGAGATGTAAATATGATCAGAGGTATGTAATCCTAAATGATTTGCATTTATTTATTGCAATACAAATATATCATTAATAATGGTTACTTTCTAAGCTTAATAACAGATACATTTGTCCTCCCTAATGTGAGTGGGCATCAGCCAATCAGGTCCTTTGGCAACTGGTAATTTCAAGTGATGTTATTTTGATCGTCACTTTGTTCCTTGGTATGCAATCTCCATTTGAATCTCCTTATGCTGTTCTGTCATCTCTCTGGTTTCTTGTTTTATTCAATTACAGTTTACCAAATTTCATAGCATGAATTGCTTGAAAAAATATTTTTTCTATTCCTCTGATTTTTGTTTCTTCAAAGTTGGGTTTTGTCTTTTGTACTGTAAATTAAAAAAAAAAAATTAGGTTTTCTAGATAGCTGTGCCAAGTCATTTCTTTCATTTGCCCAATTTTCTAATTTGATCTATTTATTTTGATATAGTGCTTGTGACTTTCTGATTCCTTCCTTTAGTATCAGAAATCACTTTACCTTCTCTTACAAATTGTCTATGGTACGAGGGCTCAGTGTTTTAAGCTCTATGCACATTTTCTGTAACCTCAGGGCATGACAGAAAGGGTGAGGTAAAAAAATCTCAGTTGACATAATGAACTAATCAGAAGTCTTGTCTATAATCCCCAGTTCTGCTTTTCTGAAATGTGTTAAATGCCCTGAACCAGAGCTAAATTCACATAACTGTGGGAAAATGTGCCATTTCCTTGGGGAATATTCTTAGACTTCAGGTTGGTCCTTAAAATTTTGTTGCTGCTCTGCAATATTCACTCTCTTTTTCTATAGTAATAGAACCTCTGATATTTAGCTTTGCTCACTGCTGATTAGGATAAATCCACACTTTACATTTTGTAGACTACATTCCTACATACAACTCCTTTGTAATTAAGTGTAGTCATCAACTTCTGGCTGATGAGATGCAAAGAAAGAGGTGAAAGCTTTCAGGAACCTTCCTTAAGAGACAGCATGCTTATCCTTTCTTCCAAACCACTGCTTGAAATATGAATGTTATCTTCTTATACATGTGATCAAGACGATAAATGATGGAGCACCATGAAAAAAGAAGCCTTTGGTCACCCAAATGCACCACACCATACCAACCCAAGGTCACCTATGTTTATGTAAGGAATAAATATACGCATACCTTGTTTAGCAACTAGTTAGAATTTTCTGTCATTTGTAGCCTAATTTTGACCTAAATAATACAACCCCTTTCAGGGAAAGGCAGCACTTACTGATTTTTAGTGTAAATGTCAAGCAGCTAGTTTGAGAGAGAAAAATGTAAGTATATGCTCCTAATTTTATTCTCTCTAGATTTAGAAGAATTAGTGAAAATTCTCAGGACTTTGTTAACATTCCCAAATAGCTTCTTGGTGATGGGGACAGTACTGCTCCACTCCAGAATCTTCTGTTTCTTTCCATAGCTGCGGCCTTTCTGAAATATTTGATATTGTGCTGCTTCTTGTTTCTTCTTGGCTATTGACAGTGACTGTGTTTTTTTGGCTGAGTTTTTAAATCTTTATTTCTGTAGAGTTTTTTTTCCTGTTTGTAGTTCATTATATTAGAGATACAATAATAGAGCTCCATAATACATTTTTAATCCAAAGCCCAAGATTCCATTTTTGTAGAATTTTGGGACTTGTTTCCTTTCTATCTAAGCCTAGAGCTATTTAGTAGGTAAACATATTTTTTGAGAATAAAACTCATGGCATATGGTCCCTGGGATGTCTCATTTTACATGTCAATTTGATAGGGCCACAGGGTGCCCAGATATTTGGTCAAATATTATTCTGGGTGTGTCTATAAGGGTCTTTCTGGATGAGATGAGCACTTAAGTCTGTAAACTGAGTAAAGCAAATTGTTTTCTCTAATGTGGATGGGCCTCATGCAATCAACTGAAGGCCTGAAAGGAATAAAAAAGTTGACCCTAATGAAAGTAATAGGTAACTCCTCATGCTTTACTGCCTTTAAGCTGAGACATTGGTTTCTTTCCTCCCTTTGGACTCAAACTGAAATATAGGCTTTTCCTAGATCTCAAGCCTGCTGGCATTCAGATTGGAACTACATCATCAGTTCTCCAGGGTCTCTAGCTCGCCAACCACAGATCTTTGGACTTCTCAGCCTCCATAATCATGTGAACTAATTCCACATAATAAATACAGTCGTACCTTCTGTTATTGTACTTTGTTTTATTGCACTTTGGGGATACTGTGTTTTTACAAATTGAAGGTTTATGGCACCCCTGCCTTGAGCAAATCTATCAGTGCCATTTTTCAACAGCATGTACTAACTTTTGGTCTCCATGTCACATTTGTTAATTTTTGCAATATTGTACATCTTTCATTATTTTTGTATCTGTTATGATGATTGATGATTTGTGACCTTTAATATATCTATTGTAATTGTTTTGCAGCACCATTAATTGTGCCCATACAAGACAGCAAACTTATTTGATAAATATTGTGCCTGTTCTGACTGTCCTACCAGAGAGCCATTCCCCTGTCTCTCTCCCTCTCCTTTGGTTTCCCTATTCCCTGAGACACTACAATATTGAAATTTGGCCAATTTGTAACCCTATAATGGCCTCTAATTGTTCAAATGAAAGGAAGGTCTCGTGTCTCTCACTTTAAATCAAAAAGTGGAAATAAGTAAGCTTAGTGAAGAAGGCATGTCGACAGCTGAGATAAGCTGAAAGCTAGGCCTCTTATGTCAATCAGCCAAATTGTGAATGCAAAGAAAAAGTTCTTGAAAGAAAGTAAAAGTGCTAATCCAGTGAACACGAAAATGATAAGAAAGCAAAACAGCCTTATTGCTGATATGGAGAAAGTTTTAGTGGTCTGGATAGATCAAACCAGCTATAACATTCTTTTAAGCCAGAGCCTGACCCAGAGCAAGACCCTAACTCTTCAATTCTATGAAGACGGAGAGAGGTGAGAAAGCTGCAGAAGAAAAGTCAGAAGCTAGAAGTTGGTTCATCAGGTTTAAGGAAATAAGTCATCTCCATAACATAAAAGTGCCAGGTAAAGCAGCAAGTGCTGATGTGGAAGCCACAGAGAGTTGTTCAGAAAACTCAACTAGGATAATGGAAGAAGGTAGTCAGAATAAAAATCAGATTGTCAGTATAGATGAAACAGTTTGCTATTGGAAGAAGGACTTTCATAGCTAGAGAGGAAAAGTCAAAGCCTGGCTTCAAACCTTCAAAGGACAAGCTGACTCTCTTGTTAGGGGCTAATGCAACTGATGACTAAGTTAAAGCCAAGGCTCATTTACCATCAGAGAATCCTGCGGCTCTTAAGAATTAAGCTAAATCTACTCTGCCTGTGCTCTGTAAATGGAACCAGAAAATCTGGATGACAGCATTTATGTTTATAACATAGTTTGTTTAATATTTTAAGCCCACTGTTGAGACTTACTGCTTGGGGGGAAAAAAAAAAAAGATTTCTTTGAAAACAGTACTGCTCACTGACAAAACAACTAGTCATTTGAGAGTTATCCAAGAGCACTGATTAAGATGTACAAGGAGATGAATGTTGTTTTTATGCCTGCAACATCCATTCTGCAGCCCTTGGATCAAAAAGGAAGTTTGGCTTTCAAGTATTATTATTTGAAACATATGTTTTATAAGGCTATAGCTGCCATAGGTAGTGATTCCTCTGATGTATCTGGACAAAGTAAACTAAAACCTAGATGCCGTTAAGAACATTCCTGATTCATGGGAGGAGGTCAAAATATCAACATTAACAGGAGTTTGAAAGAAGTTGATTCCATCCCTCATAGATGACTTTGAGGGGTTCAAGACTTCAATGATGGAAGTAATTGCAGATAAGGTGGAAATAGCAGGAGAACTAGAATTAGAAGTGAAGCCTGAAGATGTGATTGAATTGCTGCAGTCTTATGATAAAACTTAAATGGATAAGAAGTTGTTTTTTATGGATGAGTAAAGAAACTGTCCTCTTGAGATGGAATCTTCTCCTGGTGAAGATGCTGTGAACATTGTTGAGAAAACAACAAAAGACTTAAATATTACGTAAACTTAGTTGATAGCGTGGTGGCATAGTTTGAGAGGATTGATTTCAATTCTGAAACATCTACTTCAAAAATGCTATCAAGCATCATTACAAGCTACAGAGAAATATTTTGTAAAAGAGTCAATCAATGCAGCAAACTTCATTGTTGCCTATTTTAAAAAATTGCCACAGCTACCCCAGCCTATAGCAACCACCACCCTGATCAATCAGCAGTTATCAACATCAAGGCAAGACCCTCCACCATCAAAAAGATGATGTCTTGCTAAAGGTTCAAATGATCATTAGCATTTTTAGCAATAAACATTTTTATTAAGGTATATACATTTTTTAAGAAATAATGCTATGGCACACTTAAATTCTACAGTATGGTATAAACATACTTTTCATATGCACTGGCAGTAAAAAAAATGCATATAATGACTTTATTGCAATATTCATTTTATTGTGATGGTCTGAACCAAAACCACCATATTATCAAGGTATTCATATATCTATATATCTATACATGTATCTTACTGGTTCTATTTCTCCAGAAAGCCCTGACTAATATAGTCTCCAAATGCTTCTCCTCACATTCAAAGAGAGGGAGAATTCCATTGAGTAAATGAAGATTCATAATCTCCAGGAAAGTCTTGAGTATTGATAGACATATCTTAGGACTTAGTAACAAAATTGGTTATCGTGTCTTACACGATGAGGTCACATGTGAGCCAAGACTTAGAGTCAGCTATGTCTGTCATATGGAGTTACATGGTATTCTGTACATTATTTGTATTTACTGATGTACATGGGGAGGTGACTTGCAATATGGTGAGATAAACTCAGATTTTTATACATAGACATATTTTTTGGACTAGATTGGGAGAAGGAAAAAGTAAAGTTGCCAGATGGTACAAAAAGATGGCAAAGCCCCTGAAAAAGAATTCATACCAAGCAAAGAAGGAATCTAGAATGACAATTTTACAACAACAGGATTTAAGGGTTGCATGATAGCAAAGATATAGTGAGGTGGCAAACCCCATCAGTGCTACCCAGAGGCCAGCATGAAATCTCATCCCAGTGTGGCTGCCCTAGTGACAATGTATATCCCAAAGAGACCAACATCATAGGTATAAACAGAAAGTGACCCCTTCCTAAATAGCTTAATATTTTAGGGCTCAAACAATCCCAAACCATACAACTAAACATTATATATATATATACACATATCTTTTGCCCTCACAGACTACTGCCAAATTTTATAGCACTATGAAGTTTAAGAGCATTTAGAAACTGAAGAGGGTGAGGAACTGTAGCAGAAATGCAAATGAAATGACACAGTGGAAACCTCCATTAATTTATAAACTTTTGTAAGAAACTCTTCATTATTTTAAAAACATTTGTGGGACAGTGAAATCTTTAAAGGTATTAAAATTCCTACATGAGATTAGAATCAAAAAGCTGAAGTATTAATATGAACTGACCCCATTCATACCTGTAGATTGGTACAATATTAAAATGTTTGGGTGATATGTGCTTCTTCTGGATCTCTCACAGGGGTGTCCTAGAAACAAAGCCTGCACATAAATAATTACGGTTTATTGTTCTAATCCAGTTTGTACAACTTTTTCTTTTAGAGAAGAATATGGGAGACTAAAGTCCAAGAGGAATTTGCACTTCACATCTCAATCCAGTTTATTTACTCTTATTCTTATAAACAACATTGTAGTTAAAATGGAACAAATATTCAGAATTCAGGAAGCTTCTTTTCAAATTTAACTTCTACCATACATAGGTATATCCCTGAGCCTCTTAAGAAACTAATAGTCATATAGCAAAAGCTTTTGAGAAAACTTTTCTCTCTTTTTTCTCATTTGAGTCCACTGCCTTCTGCTTGCCATTGGCAATGCTTTTGTTGACTTTGCTTTCTTCAGTTGATTTTCGTTCTTACTGTTAGTATACAATAGCAAAACATGAAGGAAATACGTTTTTCAAAGGAAAAGACAAACAAGGACATTATATCCTTTTCCTCCTTCAGTCTTTAAGTCCCAAAATGCCTAATTTGATTTAGTTTTGCTGATTGACACTGGCATTCAATAAGTATTTTTTGGACACCTATCTAGCACTGAGCTAGGTTCTGTCTAGCACTGGGCTGTGTTTTAGGGACTCGGTGGCAAACTAGACAGACTGAATGCCTGCTTTTATGGAGCTTGTAAACTGATGAAAGATCTAAATATATAAGAAAGATCCACAGACAACTACAATACAATATGCAGGAGAGGCAGCAATACATAGTGAGGAAGAGCCTGGGCTAGAGCCAGACTGCTTTTAAGCTTTGCTTCTGCTGATTGCTTATTATCTTTTTAGTTTGTTGTATGGATAAGTGGCGAACATAAAAGCATTCATTAAGTGCTAAATAATTCTTAGCTACCATCATTAGCCCTTTACCGTCTCTGATATTGTCTGTTTTTATATTGCTGTATGTGTATGTTGTCTGTCCCATATACTATTCTAATTGTTATTATTATAATTATTTATTATAATGACTATCACCCCAAAATCTCTTGTTCTAGCAGCACACATTCATTTTTGTGGAACTTTCTTTTTAAGTTTTTGCTTATAATTCTGGGTCAGAGAGATTCTCTGAAAATGTTACAAGAAATCTATTGCTTGGTAATCTGAAGGAGCAAAATGTTGTGGTTGTTCTTGTTTCCTCTAAATTTTAGTCAATTGTAATCATTACCCATTCTCCCAGACACAGCCCCTCCTCTCCCTGTTTTCCTATCGGGGTCCTTTGTACCTTCTGAGAGATTTAGTGACAGATGCTTTGCTACTTTTAACAAGTTCAATGATAGTATTGCCAGAAGGGTGACCATCATTATTGGCTCATCAAACTCAGTGGGTATTATATAATCTTTGAACCTGTGTGTCAACACAAATCAACAAACTGTAACTACTTAGAAATGACACAATAGAACCATCCCTGACATTAATACATTTTCTACATAACGCTAAGATCTTGCTTTTTCTATTCCTTTATTTTAAAACAGAATTAATTAATGTTTTTATTTCAATTCTTGCTAGTGCATATCCCTGATGTGGAAAATCAACCAACAAGAAAAAAATTATTATGCTGACTCTTTCTTCCTGTTTTGCAGTTTTACTATGCCCAAATAGAAATCCTGATGGGAAAGGAAACTGCCTTGCTCTATCTATAATTTATCAACATGAAAACATTAGGGTTTTAATCATAAAATTCAAGAGGTCAGTCTTATCTCCTCAACTGTGCTCTGAAGATTTTCTAAGAGGAAGAAATGCATTTCCTAAGCATAAAACTGTAATTACTAAAGTTGATGGGGGGAGAGGATATGCAAATATATAAAACATTCCATGTGGATATGCATATAACCTGTAGAAATCAGGAGTGTGATTATAGGGCATGGGCAGAGAGGGAGGAGTAAAGAGGTAGGTGGCAACCCCAAAATGTCTGCATAAGAGAGAATTAGGGCAGCAAATAGGTTGGAAGGGTGAGGCTGGAGGACTGGTCTGGGAGCTGCAATTGAATAGCAGGACATGCCTTCACTTAGATTGAATTTAATTTGAGGCAGTTTTGGAGAGGTCTTAGGGAGACTATGGGAGGGCTAAACCTTATAAATCCCTTTTTGATGCCAGTACTAGAGAGGAGTACAAAAAGTAATAAAAACATAAACATGATTTACATCAGGATATGTTGTACGTTCAGTGGCTGTGATGGAGCAGATGATAAAGTCAACAGATATATAACTGCCATTGCATACACTGAATTGCTCTGCCTTAGGTAACAGATCTTTACTTCTAAAGGTAACAAAATGTTAAATCTATTCAGAAGAATTGGCATAGTTCCACCCTCTGTTCTTATCCTGTGCTTTATTCTAGGTAATGTTCTTTAAGAACATTCAAGTAACCATAAGAGTTCAGCAAATATTTTCTGAACACATCTACATATTCCCATATCACAAAAATCCCAAACATTTTCATTGTTAAAGTTGGCTTGTTACACACCCACATCTTCCTCTCTAGGTTGTGAAATTTACAAAAACAGAAACCATTTCTAACTTAGTGTCATTAGTAATAATAATAGTAACTAACATTAATTCATTACTTATTTTCTGTAAAGCACTAGACATTACTTCATTTAATCTCCTTAACAACCTATGAGGAATGTATTCTTTTTTTTTAATACTTTAAGTTCTGGGATACATGTGCAGAACGTGCAGATTTGTTACATAGGTATACATGTGCCATGGTGGTTTGCTGCACCCATCAACCCGTCATCCACATTAGGTATTTCTCCTAATGCTATTCCTCCCCTTGCCCCCCAGCCCCAGGCCCTGGTGTGTGATGTTCCCCTCCCTGTGCCCATATGTTCTCATTGTTCGGCTCTCACTTATGAATGAGAACATGTGATGTTTGGTTTTCTGTTCCTATGTTAGTTTGCCGAGAATGATGGTTTCCAGTTTCATCCATGTTCCTGCAAAGGACAGGAACTCATCCTTTTTTATGGCTGCATAGTATTCCATGGTGTATATGTGCCACATTTTCTTTATCCAGTCTATCATTGATGGGCATTTGGGTTGGTTCCAAGTCATTGCTATTGTGATAGTGCTGCAACAAACATACGTGTGCTTGTGTCTTTGTAGTAGAATGATTTATAATCCTTTGGGTATATACCCAGTAATGGGATCATGGGGTCAAATGGTATTTCTAGTTCTAGATCCCTGAGGAACTGCCACACTGTCTTCCACAATGGTTAAACCAGTTTACAGTCCCACCAACAGTGTAAAAGTGTTCCTATTTCTCCACATCCTCTCTAGCATCTGTTGTTTCTTGACTTTTTAATGATCGCCATTCTAACTGGAGTGAGATGATATCTCATTGTGGTTTTGATTTGCATTTCTCTAATGACCAGTGATGATGAGCTTTTTTTCATATGTTTGTGGGCTGCACAAATGTCTTCTTGAAAAAGGTCTGCTCATATCCTTTGCCCCCTTTTTTTTTTTTTTTTTTTTTTGAGATGGAGTCTCACTCTGTCACCCAGGCTGGAGTGCAGTGGCACAATCTCGGCTCACCGCAAGCTCTGCCTCCCAGGTTCACCCCATTCTCCTGCCTCAACCTCCTGAGTAGCTGGGACTACAGGCACCCACCACCACGCCCGGCTAATTTTTTGTATTTTTAGTAGAGACGGGTTTTCTCCATTTTAGCCAGGATGGTCTTGATCTCCTGACCTTGTGATCCGCCTGCCTCAGCCTCCCAAAGTGCTGGGATTACAGGTGTGAGCCACCATGCCTGGTACCTTTGCCCACTTTTTGATGGGGTTGTGTGGTTTTCTTTCTTGCAAATTTGTTTAAGGTCCTCGTAGATTCTGGATATTAGCCCTTTGTCAGATGGATAGATGGTAAACATTTTCTCCCATTCTGTAGGTTACCTGTTTACTCTGATGATAGTTTCTTTTGCTGTGCAGAAGCTCTTTAGTTTAATCAGATCCCATTTGTCAATTTTGGCTTTTGTTGCCCATGCCTATGTCCTGAATGGTATTGCCTAGGTTTTCTTCTAGGGATTTTATGATTTTAGGTCTTACATTTAAGTCTTTAATCCATCTTGAGTTTTTGTATAAGGCATAAGGAAAGGATCCAGTTTCAGCTTTCTGAGTATGGCTCGACAGTTTTCCCAACACCACTTATTAAATAGGGGGTCCTTTCCCCATTGCTTGTCTTTGTCAGATTTGTCAAAGATCCAGTGGTTTTAGATGTATGGTGTTATTTCTGAGGCCTCTGTTCTGTTCCATTGGTCTATATATCTGTTTTGGTACTAGTACCATGCTGTTTTGGTTACTGTAGCCTTGTAGTATAGTTTGAAGTCAGGTAGCATGATGCCTCCAGCTTTGTTCTTTTTGATTAGGATTGTCTTGGCTATACAGGCTCTTTTTTGTTCCATATGAAATTTAAAGTACTTTTTTTTCTAATTCTGTAAAGAAAGTCAGTGGTAGCTTGATGGGGATAGCATTGAATCTATAAATTACTTTGGGCAGTATGGCCATTTTCATCATATTGATTCTTCCTATCCATGAGCATGGGATCTTTTTCTATTTGTTTGTGTCCTCTCTTATTTCCTTGAGCAGTGGTTTGTAGTTCTCCTTGAAGAAGTCCTTCACAACCCTTGTAAGTTGTATTCCTAGGTATTTTATTCTCTTTGTAGCAATTATGAATGGGAGTTTGCTCATGTGGCTCTCTGTTTGTCTATTATTGGTGTATGGGAATGCTTGTGATTTTGCATATTGATTTTATATCCTGAGACTTTACTGAAGTTGCTTATCAGGTTACGCTTTTAGGGCTGAGACGATGGGGTTTTCTAAATATACAATCATGTCATCTGCAAACAGAGAAAATTTGACTTCCTCTCTTCCTATTTGAATACCTTTATTTCTTTCTCTTGCCTGATTGCCCTGGCCAGAGCTTCCAATACTATGTTGAAGAGGAGTGGTGAGAGAGGGCATCCTTGCCTTGTGCCAGTTTTCAAAGGGAATGCTTCCAGCTTTTGCCCATTCAGTATGATATTGGCTGTGGGTTTGTCATAAATAGCTCTTATTATTTTGAGATATGTTCCATCAATACCTAGTTAATTGAGTGTTTTTATCATGAAGGGCTGTTGAATTTTATCAAAGGCCTTTTCTGCATCTATTGAGATAATCATGTGGTTTTTGTCAATGGTTCTGTTTATGTGATGGATTATGTTTATTGATTTGCATATGTTGAACCAGCCTTGCATCCTAGGTACGAAGCTGACTTGATCGTGGTGCACAAGCTTTTTATGTGCTGCTGGATTCGGTTTGCTAGTATTTTATTGAGGATTTTCACATTGATGTTCATCAGGGATATTGGCCTGAAATTGTCTTTTTTTGTTTTGTCTCTACTTCATTTTGGTATTAGGATGATGCTGGCCTCATAAAATGAGTTAGGGAGGAGTCCCTCTCTTTCTATTTTTTAGAATAGTTTCAGAAGGAATAGTACCAGGTCCTCTTTGTACCTCTGGTAGAATTCGGCTCTGAATCCATCTGGTCCTGGGCTTTTTTGGTCCATAGGCTATTAATTACTGCCTCAATTTCAGAACTTGCTATTGGTCTATTCAGGGATTCGACTTCTTCCTGGTTTAGTCTTGGGAGGGTGTATGTGTTCAGGAATTTATACATTTCTTCTAGATTTTCCAGTTTATTTGTGTAGAGGAGCTTATAGTATTAGTTTGTATTTCTGTGGGATCAGGAGTGATCTCCCCTTTGTCATTTTTTGTTGTGTCTATTTGATTCTTCTCTTTTGTCTTCTTTATTAGTCTGGCTAGTGGTTTATTTTGTTAATCTTTTCAAAAAACTGGCTCCTGGATTCATTGATTTTTTGAAAGGTTATTTTTGTGTGTGTGTGTGTGTGTCTTTTCCTTCAGTTCTGCTCTGATCTTAGTTATTTCTTGTTTTCTGCTAGCTTTTGAATTTGTTTGCTCTTGTTTCTCTAGTTCTTTTAATTGTGATGTTAGCGTGTTGATTTTAGATCTTTCCCACTTTCTCCTGTTGGTATTTAGTGCTATAAATTTCCTTCTAAGCACTGCTTTAGCTGTGTTCCAGAGATTCTGGTATGTTGTGTCTTTGTTCTCATTGGTTTCAAAGAACTTATTTATTTCTCCCTTAATTTCATTATTTACCCAGTAGTCATTCAGGTTGTTCAGTTTCCATGTAGCTGTGCGGTTTTGAGTGAGTTTCTTAATCCTGAGTTTTAATTTGATTGGACTGTGGTGTGAGAGACTGTTTGTTGTTGTTGTTGTTGTTGTTTGTTTGTTTTATTTATTTATTTTTGAGATGGAGTTTCGCTCTTGTTGCCCAAGCTGGAGTTCAATGGTGCAATCTTGGCCCACTGCAGCCTCTGCCTCCCAGGTTCAAGCTATTCTCCTGCCTCAGCCTCCTGAGTAGCTGGTATTACAGGCACGCACCACCATGCCCGGCTAATGTTTTGTGTTTTTAGTAGAAACAGGGTTTCACCATGTTAGCCAGTCTGGTCTTGAACTCCTGACCTCAGGTGATCTGCCAGCCTTAGCCTCCCAAAGTGCTGGGATTGCAGGTATGAGCCACTGTGCCCGGCCTAGACTGTTTGTTGTGATTTTCATTATTTTGCATTTGCTGAGGAGCGTCTTACTTCCAATTATGTGGTTGATTTTAGAAAAAGTACTATGTGGTACTGAGAAGAATGTATATTGTTTACTTTATTTTATTTTATTTTATTTTATTTTATTTTATTTTATTTTATTTTAGATGGAGTCTTGCTCTGTCGCCCAGGCTGGAGTGCAGTGACACGATCTCCGTTTACTGCAAGCTCCGCCTCCTGGGTTCACGCCATTCTCCTGCCTCAGCCTCCCACGTAACTGGGACTACAGGCACCTGCTACCATGCCTGGCTAATTTTTTCTGTATTTTTCCTAGTAAAGACGGGGCTTCACTGTGTTAGCCAGGATGGTCTCGATCTCCTGACCTCATGATCTGCCCACTTCGGCCTCCCAAAGTGCTGGGATTACAGGCATGAGCCACTGCGCCTGGCCAAGAATGTATATTCTGTTGATTTAGGGTGGAGGGTTCTGTGGATGTCTATTAGGTCTGCTTGGTCCAGAACTGAATTGAAGTTCTGAATATCCTTGTTCTTTCTTTCTCATTGATCTGCCTAATATTGACAGTGGGGTGTTAAAGTCTCCCACTATTATTGCGTGGGAGTCTAAGTCTATTTGTATGTATCTTAGAACTTGCTTTATGAATCTGGGTGTTCCTGTATTGGGTGCATATATATTCAAGATAGTTAGCTCCTCTTGTTATATTGATCCATTTACCGTTATGTAATGCCCTTCTTTCTTTTTGATCTTTGTTGGTTTAAACTCTGTTTTATCAGAAACTAGGATTGCAACACCTGCTTTTTTTTTGCTTTCCATTTGCTTGGTAAATCTTCCTCCATCCCTTTATTTTGAGCCTATGTGTGTCTTTGTACATGAGATGGGTCTCCTGAATACAGCACAGAGATGTGTCTTGACTCTTTAGTCAACCTGCCAGTCTGTGCCTTTTAAATGGGGCAGTTAGGCCATTTACATTTAAGGTTAACATTTTTATGTGTAAATTTGATCCTGTCATTATGATGCTAGCTGGTTATTTTGCCCATTAGTTGGTGCAGTTTATTCATAATGTCAATGATCTTTACATTTTGGTTTGTTTTCGCAGTGACTGGTACTATCATTTTTTTTTTCTTCCATATTTAGTGCTTCCTTCAGGTGCTCTTGTAAGGCAGGCCTGGTGTTGACAAAAATCCCTCAGCATTTTCTTGTCTGTAAAGGATTTTATTTCTCCTTCACTTACGAAGCTTAGCTTAGCTGGATATAAAATTCTGGTTTAAAAATTCTTTTCTTTAAGATTGTTGAATATTGGCTCCTCACTCTCTTCTGCCTTGTAGGGTTTCTGCAGAGAAATCTGCTGTTAGTCCACTGGGCTTCCCTTTGTGGGTAACCCGACCTTTCTCTCTGGCTGCCCTTAACATTTTTTCCTTCGTTTCAACCTTGGTGAATGTGACTATTATGTGTCTTGGGGTTGCTCTTCTCAAGGAGTATCTTTGTGGTGTTCTCTGTATTTTCTGGATTTGAATGTTGGCCTGTCTTGCTAAGTTGGAGGAAGTTTTCCTGAATAATATCCAAAGAGTGTTTTCCAACTTGATTCCATTCTCCTCATCACTTTCAGGTGTACCAATCAAATGTAGGCTTGGTCTTTTCACACAGTCCCATATTTCTTGGAGGCTTTGCTCATTCTTTTTCATTCTTTTTTTCTCTAATCTTGTCTTCACGATTTATTTCATTAAGTTGATCTTCAATCTGTGATATCCTTTCTTCTACTTGATTAATTTGGCTATTGATACTTGTGTACGCTTCATGAAGTTCTCATGCTATTTTTTTCAGTTCTATCAGGTCATTTATGTTCTTGTCTAAACTGGTTATTCTAGTTAGCAATTCCTCTAATCTTTTGTCAAGGTTCTTAGCTTCCTTGCATTGAGTTAGAATATGCTCTTTTAGCTCAGAGGAATTTGTTATTACCCACCTTCTGAAGCCTATTTCTGTCAATTTGTCAAATTCATTCTCTGTCTAGTTTTGTTCTCTTGCTAGTGAGGAGTTATGATCCTTTAGAGGAGAAGCAGCATTCTGTTTTTTGGAATTTTCAGCCTTTTTGCACTGGTTTTTTCCCCATCTTCATGGATTTATCTATCTTTGGTCTTTTCTGTGGTGACCTTCTGATGAAGTTTTTGTGTGGTCATCCTCTTTGTTGATGCTGATGTTATTGCTTTCTGTTTGTTGGTTTTCCTTCCAGCAGGCAGGTCTCTCTTCTGCAGATCTGCCGGAGTTTGCTGGCGGTCCACTCCAGACCCTGTTTGCCTGGGTATCACCAGTGGAGGCTACAGAACTGCAAAGATTGCTGCCTGCTCCTTCCTCTGGAAGCTTTGTCCCACAGGGGCACCCACTAGATGCCAGCTGGAGCTTTCCTGTATGAGGTGTCTGTTGACCCCTGCTGGGAGATGTCTTCCTGTCAGGAGGCATGGGGGTCAGGGACCCGCTTGAGGAGGCAGTCTGTCCCTTAGCAGAGCTCAAGTGCTGCACTGGAAGATCTACCGCTCTCTTCAGAGGCGGCAGGCAGGAATCTTTAAGGTTGCTGAAGCTGTGCCCACAGCCAGCCACCCCTTCCCCCAGGTGCTCTGTCCCAGGGAGATTGGAGTTTTATTTATAAGCCCCTGACTGGGGCTGCTGCCCTTCTTTCAAGGATGACCTGCCCAGAGAGGAGGAATCTAGAGAGGCAGTCTGACTACAGAGGCTTTGAGGTGCTGCGATGAGCTCTGCCGAATTTGAACTTCCCTGTGGTTTTGTTTACACTGTGAAGGGAAAACCGCCTACTCAAGCCTCAACAATGGCAGACGCCCCTCCCCCTGTCAAGCTTGAGGGTCCCAGGTTGACTTCAGACTGCTGTGCTGGGATAGAGAATTTCAAGCCAGTGGATCTTAGCTTGCTGGACTCCATGGCAGTGGGATCCACTGAGCAAGACCACTTGGCTCCCTAGCTTCAGCCCCCTTTCCAGGGGAGTGAATGGTTCTGTCTCACTGGCATTCCAGGCACCACTGCGGTATGAAGAAAAACTGCAGCTAGCTCGGTGTCTGCCCAAACAGCGCCAAGTTTTGTGCTTGAAACACAGGTCCTTTGTAGTATAGGCACCCGAGAGAATCTCCTGGTCTGTAGGTTGCAAAGACCGACTGGGGAAAAGCATAGTATCTGGGCCAGAGAGCACCTTCCCTCACAGCACAGTCCCTCATGGCTTCCCTTGGCTAGGAGAAGTTCTCTGACCTTTTGCACTTCACAGGTGAGGTGACACCTCACCCTGCTTCTGCTCACCCTCCGTGGACTGCACTCACTGTCTAACCAGTCCCAATGAGATGAACTGGGTACCTCAGTTGGATGTGCAGAAATCACCTGCCTTCTGCGCTGGTCTCATTGGGAGCTGTAGACCAGAGGTGTTCCTATTCGACCATCTTGCCCAGGAGCCCCAGGAACTTGTGCTTTCATTTATACATATGACTCTATTTTTGGCATACCTAATTTGGTTGAGCACTGTACCACACACTAGAACTAGATTAGTGAACATCACATGCTCTGGCCCAGCCTAAATGAAGCTTACTTTCTAGTAGAAGAAATAGATTATAAATTAACAATCAGACCAACAGAAAAAAAATATAAATAATCAAATTAGATAATTACAATAAATAATGTATCTGTAAGTATGAATATTGTCTGAAAGAACAATTGGATATTGGGGAGGGGGGAGCAGAGGGCTATTTTAGATAAGACAGTCAGTAGTCTTCTGTGAAGAGGTAACACTTGAGAAAAAGTGGAAATGAACCTGACATGTGTTATAGTGCTAAAGTGGGAAAGTGTCTGGCAAACAGAAAACAAACCACTCTGTCTGATGTAAGCAAAGGAAAGGGTGGAATAAGCATGGATGAGTAGAGAGAAGTCAGATCACATAGATGTTGACTTTAGGCCGCTGTAAGTAGTTGAATTTTATTTTATGAGCAGTAGAAAGCACTGGGATGCTTATTTCCAATTAATTAATTAGTTAATAGTTTAAGACACTGAGGCTTAGTGATGCACAGTAACTTGTTGAAGGTCACTCAAGTAGTAGGCAAAAGAGCTAGGATATGAACCTTTAGTCTAAGTCCAAAGACATGAGTTATTGATCCTAATTCTTGACAGAGTACCTGGTACACAGTACGTCAGCTATCATCAGGATTATCACCACTATCATTATCATTGTTTTACAGATGAATTTGAGACCCTTATATTCTAAGGCATTTGCCTAATATGACAGCCAGTAAGGAGAGGGCTAACATTTGAACTCAGGTTCTCTGATTCCAGAGACAAGTGTTTGACTGCAGCCACCTATACAGTTTTTAGCAGATAGTAGACATTCAACAAGTATTTCCTGAGAAATGAATAAACCAATAAGTACACAAGACTATACTTGGCTCTGAAGGAAGTTAAAAACTGAGTAAGCTGGAGATCCTACTCTTAAAGTGTTTAAAAATTAGGAGAAAGTAGAGATTACAGGTTAGTTAAATTCACAGATAAGTGTATCACAAACCAGAATTTTTTCACCTTTTTTAGCAAGCACTTTGTCCTGTTATGTCTCTGTCACTATGCCAGTCCAAGAAAACGAAATAATGTTAAAAGTGGTAGCACAGTAACTTAAAAGTAGAATACATCAAACATCACCTCTGTTTTGATAAATTAAAATATCTTTATGGAAGAGTTTTGAAAGAGGGATGGAATTTAAATAAAAATGTGAGACAGTGAGAAGGAGCTCTCTAGATCATGATGACAGTTAAAAGGCACAGAGGTGGAAAAGTTTCAGAATGGTTCAATGAATAGTCAGTAATCTAGCTTGATTGGAAATACACATTACCCTGGCCTGATCACCATACATTATATATTTTGAAACATCACTATGTATTCCATGAATATGTACAATTATTATTTGCCAATTAAAAAAAAGAAAATTCATGTGGTTAAAGAAAGGATTGGAATCTTAAAAAGGAAATATCTGGCAATATTTTGGAGAATATATTGTATAGTGGACATGCTTATTTTCCATAGAATATTGCCTGATAAACTTCAACAGAACTTTGAATGAGGAGTTAAAAAAAATGGTTCAGGTAATAGGAGTTAAAGAATAAGACAGTTCAGGTAACTAAGTTCTACAGTTTTAAAAAGGTTTGTTTTTGAAGCAAAGAAGAGTGGTAACTGATCAATATCCACTCTCGAGATACCTTCTATTATTTTATATTAACTCCATGAGAGAAAATTCGATGCTGTCTTTTTCACTGCTGTGTTCATGACTGTGAATAAGGCAACACCTAGAACAGTGTCTTCCACATGGAAGTACTCAATAATAATATGTTGAATGAATAAGTGGATGAATAGTTCAATGTTTCTATCAATTTCTGCAATAAAATTCATATTTGTTTGGTAGGAATGATATTTTAAACCCCTTATTCAGGGACTATTAAGAGAGCAGTATTACCACAAGTGGTGTCCTTAAAATTTCTGGAGACATTTCCAGTTATCACAATGAATGGAAGACACTAATGATATTTAATGTGTGGGGAGACAAAAGATGCCTAGAACAGTCTTGTATAGTACAGAATTGGCCCACGTGCCGGGACTTCTGAATATCACACCAAATACGCATGTAAGCAAACTACCTGTTTATAATTATCTGAGTCTTGTACCTAATCTCATTTTATAAATAAATGCAAACAAGTTATGCAGTATTTTATTACAACTTGAGGGAGCATGGAAGTAGATCTTTCCCCAGGTGGGAAGTTGATGAAAACTCATCCCTGGCTGAAACCTTCAATACAGTTGTGTTAGTCTGTTCTTCCATTGCTATAAAGGAATTCCTGAGACTGGGTAATTTATAAAGAAAAGAGGTTTAATTGGCTCACACAGTTCCACAGGCTATACTGGAAGCATAATGGTCTCTGCTTGGCTTCTGGGAAGGCCTCAGGAAATTTACAGTCTATGACAGAAAGTGAAGGGCGAGCAAGGCACCGTTGCTTGTGGTAATTTGTTATGCAGGAGTAGAAAACTAATAAAAGGTTAAATAATTTGCCTTGGGCTATATAACTAGTGTGTGATGGTTATAAAAACATCAAACAAGTCTGTGTCCATTGCCAATATATTTTTTTAATTATCAGAAACTTCAAGATTGGGAGAGTGAGGTTAAGATAACTCATGGTGAATAACTTCAGCATACTAATTACATTAAAAGAGGAGTCTATAGGCCAAGAGTGGGATGGGACACATGGTTCTTGTGGCCCAGAAAAGTGGTCTAGGCCACTTTTTCAAGATACAGCTTTAGGGTTATCATACTATAAACCATATGCAAAGCCACAAGTGTGAATAAAATCACTCGTAGTAGTAAAACTGTGAAGAAGATGGAAGATGAAGACTTAAGGGGTAAATAGGAGTAAAATTAGAGGACAATGAGAGGGAATACTCACAGTGTGAAGTGGAAAACTGCAAAAATAGTATCTTGGAATCCAAAGGGAGATGGATTTTCTAAAAGTAGGTCAAAGTCAGGATTCAATGTCACAGAGGCAGCAAATAGGATAGGGTTGCAAGAGTCTTATTATATTTAACTATTAGTGAAAACTTGGTAAAACAACTTGACTGAAGGCATGTGGCTTGACAAGCTGGTCCTAGAAATCTTCACAGACCTTCAATCAACATACTAAATAAAATAGGGTATAGAACGATGCCATGTGCATTACTATGGCACTTCATATGGATTAACACAGACCAATTCATTTCAATGTAGTTGAAAACAATTATTTACTCATCATCTATAAGTCAAATAGACTATCAGACTACAGTTTTGCAGGTTCACTTAACTCACACCTCACTCTACCCAGATTTCTCCAGCTTAGTGACAATATGGAAGAACTTTATCAAATTCTTTGCTGAACTCAAGGTATGTGTACATATTTCAACTGATCTGTAACTCTGCAGCCAGCCTCCCATGTGGATTCCAAGAATCTGCAGAAGTTTTAACTTTTCATATTTAATCCTAATTACTTCTTGCACCCAAGTATAGCTATGGAATTTAGCTAAATACAAGGAATTTAGCAGGATTATCTGGGTTGGAAAATTATGTTCATCATGTTAACTCCATGGCAGTCTCCATTTTTTCCTTCTCTCAGGTATGTGCCCTGCTTTCTAAAAATCTGAAGAAAACTAGTTTTAACAGTAATAAAAGTTTACAATCAATTCTAGCCATGTTATTTCTGCTTGCATATATTTTTCCAAACTGATTAAGCAAATTGCAATTTTCCACATTTCTCTGGTATGAGCTGGAAGAATGTATCAACCAGCAATTTCTTTTTTAAAGTTTGGCCTGCAGGCTGATAGTCCATGAACCTGAAAGTAATGGTCAGTGACAAGGAGCAGAGCATTATACAAAATGTAATATCCAGAATCATTGCATGCTTCCAAATCACATTAGGTGACTCCTAAGGAGAAGAAGTCTTTAGTGGTTCCGTCCGGAACATGTCTGTGTGACATGGTTATGAAATTGAAGAAAAATTTAAAGCATATCCATCCCTGAAAACTAATTTCTTATACACAGAAGTTACTGTTAATTATAACTATATTTATCAGATTAGAACTGTTTCAAGTAAAAGAGAATATGAAAATTAGCATAAATGCATAATTTAATACCAACTAGTATTAATGTGAATGTGGGACGTTATGAATTTGACAGATATTTAAAAATAATGCTTTGAAAGCATCTACCAAATGTGCACCAAATCAAAATTTCATTTGCCATATTTTGTTTTGTATATCGATGTGTCTCGAGCTCCTAGAACAGTACCTTGCACATACTAGTGTTCAAAAAGTTTAATGACAACAAAAGGAGTTCTGGTGGCTCATGAGCAGTAGAGGCTTTAGAGAGGAGCGCACACTGCTGAGCACTTACAAGTGAACAGCTCAGGAAGATGTCAAATATAATCTTCCACTTTTTCGCTATGTGCCAAAGGAGGGTACCTGAGAGAAAGAGAGTACAATATGTGCATCTAAAATGGTTAACTCTGGGACTGGCATATAATCATGGTTCAATCACATTGGATGTCATTTTTGTTATTATTATTGGTGGGAATGACTTGGTGACAGGCTTGTCCTTGTGAAGGGCTGCTCTCCTAGAAAAAGGGCTGCAAAAAAACCATGATGTGGGCATTGGACAGGAAAGGGACCAGTCATGTGTCCTTCTTAATATGCTCCCCTTGTGTTTTGGATCAGCCATATCCCCCAGAAATAGTTGCACAATAGTATGTATTCCTCAGCTCGGGGAAGACTCCAGACTGCTGGCTGATGGCCAGTGTTCTCTCCCATACCTTAGGGAATGTGAAGGAAGGGCTGTCTTTTCTCTGAGAGTGAAGGAGGTTTATCGCTATGTTGTCATTTGGCAACCAAAGGCGAAAATTGGTATGGAGACTGCAGCTATGTTGTGTAGAACTCAAGAATCAATAAACTTAGAAAATTTGTAAATTACAATATTCACAACCACCATGAACTAACCACTGTCTCCCAATCTTTGAGGTTTTGTCAGCGTCTACTACCTAGTGGTCAAAGTCCTTAGGCATAGTTTGAAATAAGGCATCTCATAAACATGGGCTTCCATTTGAGGACAATTCTTCCCCATTCTTTATCTCATTGCCTCGTATTGTGACATTTTCTTTGGCACAGGTCCATCCTTCCTAAATCTCTCTCCTATTGTTCAGTCTTCCTGAATTTTCACTATATCATGACCCTGGTGTTTGTAATTAGTATTTGTCTTTCCCTCATTGAATAAATATATATTCAGCTCCTCAGTGTATTTAACCCTCACAACAACTGAATGAGATATATTTCCATCTTTATTTGGAGAAAAGACAAAACTTAGAGTTTCTCAAGATTGCATAGCCATTAAGTGGTAGAGCCACAAACCCAGGCAATCTAATTCCAAAAGCTGAGTTCTTAGCATAGAGAATTGTTGCAAGCCCTTACAAAGAATGTATGAATTTCGTACCCTAAAAGTGGTACTAAAACAAAGGATGCCTCTTTTTCAGCACCAGCAAAGAGGTCTATGTAGAACAGGCCACTTTTCTGCTTTCCCATTCCTTTGATAGTCTCGTGATAGAAGAACAGGCAGAGACAGTTTTGTTGGGTTCTAGGCTTGGGTCTCATGCAGTTTGAGAGGCTCTCTTCAAGATAAGTAATATAAAATTACAGATACATCATTAAGCATGAAGGTTAATATGCATTTAGAAAAAGAAATCAAAATAAATTAATAATTTTAAGCCTGGCAAATGCCACAAAGCTTATGAAATTAACATAAATAATTAATTACCTGCCTAAAATACTGCATTGTTTTCATGTTACAGAAATGTTTTTCACTTTCACATATAAAGAAACTTTTCTGAATTATTAATAAAGTCAGTTATGTTATATAAATTTTGGAGATTATTGTAAAATTTGGAAATACTCTATCTAGTTTCTGTTCTCTCCAGTCTCTGTTCTATACAAGCTGTAGGATTTCAAGGGACTTTCAGTTTTCTTTGAATCAACAGCATCATTCCCATTTTGCTATTAATGGTCTCCTCAGTGTAGTGGAGTATCATGAGTGCCCTGCTATCTTCATGTATGCCAAGCAAGTGTAGGGAAGAAAAAAAAATGTTTTTTCCTTCTACCCATTTTATTCATAGACTGGGGCCCTGGTAAAGGAAAGAGGAAAGCAAATAAGTTTATTAGCACATATATTCCATATATACATGGGAAATGCCTCCTCCCGCAAAATAAATGAGGAAATTTCAAAGAAGCGGCTTAGAATTCAGGTTTAAACACTGTTATCTTCAGCTGAAATAAAAGAAAGATGTGGGAGAGGCCAGTTGTGAGGAGGTGACCGGAAAAAGCGTGGTAGATAAGGGTAAGGTTTGCTTTGCAGAGTTAATCAGTGTCCTTGTCATTGAGAAGATTCCATTGTGATTTAGAGTCATCCTTCTCTTCTTGGTATAGGGAGGGAGATACCCTTACAAATGAAGATTTTCTTTATAAATTTATGTTTCTTTACAAGCGTATAACTTCTAATCTCATTTTCAGAGCTTCTCCTGTGTCTGCTGTTTCTCAAAATAATCAATTCAAATTAATCCTTATGCCAAAGAGGCATAATTGAGGCTGGCATATCCTGGTGTCTTATACCAGTATTTCCTATCAAGCATTTTTCCCAGGGTGTTAAAAGAATTTACTCTTCTTTAATAATTGGATTATCAAACAATCAAATAACTTACCCAACACAGTACTTTTAATTGAACTTTATCTCTTCCTTTTAATATGTTTTGGCACTACCTGGAAAAAAAAAATGTTTCTATTTACTTTGCAATGTCTGAATAATTTTCGTTAATGCAATGTCATCCCTTCTACCCTACTACTTTTGTGTCACAATCTATTACCTTTATTTCAGAATTTTCTACCAATTCCTAATGGAAACTTAAAGATGATTAAATGTGGTACTTTGTATATACTTCCAAATCAGGAGTGTAATTTCTCATTTGTTTTATTGAAACATTGCAAAATGTCTTCAGAAGAACAGTTAAAATGGCACACTCAAGCTTCATCAACTTTTTAGATGAACATTTTATATATCCAACTTTTAGGAAAAAGAATATGTTAGATCCTTAAAATATAATTATATCCATTATGCAAATCTCAAGCAACTTTGGAATAGGCCGATCCTCTTTTTACATTGAGATTTTTTAACGAAAATTTAAGTTGTATATGTTTTTAAAATGTCCTATTGTTTAAAATGCTGTATCTATGAGATGAATCTTGAAAGAAAACATAACTGTTGCAAAATACTAAAGCAGTCAACAGTTTTGGCTACTGTCACAGCAGCTTTTTCTCTGACAAGATTAAGGAAATGAGCTGGCAAGGCACATCTTCTGGTTACTTATTAAAATTTTGAAGAGTGCTTGCAATTCTTTGTCTTCACCTTTCATAACAACTGCATTATCATACAGTGCATTGCTGAAGTTTTTCAGCAGTAAATTACCATTTTCCAGAACTTCTTTCATTTTCTTGAATTTGAAGTCACAGGTAATTAGGTGGTTTTCAATAGAAAAAAAAATACTCATCAGGTTTTTTGTTAAAACAAGAGAATGCAATAGTTGCTAATTAATTAGTGTTTTGTACCCAGTTTAGAAGGTAGAACAAGGGATTAATATTTGGTATCCTTTTTGTTTGTCTGTTTATCATTTCATTTTGTAGACATTTTACCATTATTAGAATTAATTCTTAAACTGTTTTAGGTATGTCACGCTTATTCCTTTTTAATTTTGATATTTTCCCAACTGTTGTTGTAAACTGAGCAAATTTAGAAATTTGAAGAAAGCCAATCTTCATTGTTACCTCTGAAGTACAAAAGTTTTTCACTCAAAAATTTAATAATCCTCATTATATTTTGTTAAGCTCTTCAAAATAACACTGAATGTTCTTTGTTTCTTATCTGTTATTGAAGACATTAGCATAGAGGCATCTGTAATTGATGTACTTGTATAAATCCAAGTATAAATATAGATTTCTTGTGCTTTGTGGAGTCTTCATGATTTTCAATGGTTCTCATTATACACATCTGGTCTGGAAGCTCATCTGTTATAAGTAATGACTTTCTTGTTAAAAAACCAGCTTAGACAAAACAATACATACATTCTTTTAGTCTTGGAAGAGCCAAGCCAGGGTCTCATAATAGTTTGACCATTTTATTTTCAAAACATCTGTTGAAGTATCATTTTTATGTTATGTGTGATTTCTGTAAAATTATTGGGAACAATTTCAAAAACTTTTTTTTTATTAAACAGTGTTGAACAAAATTATTTCCCAGTGAAGAAGACCACAATCAAAAATCACAGTACTTATTGAACTCAATTATTTTGTTGATATAAAATTGCTGCTGACCTTTATAATCATAAAAATTAAATTTTCTTCTTCTTTTTGGGTTCCTGTTTGGGAGATAGTTTCCTGATTTTTATAATCTTTTAAATGAGATGTCATTTCATCATCTGTTTTTTCACTATTATTATTCTTTTCTCTACGTTCATGATTTTGACATTAGAGCAGTTTGCTTGTGTTGTAGCTTAAGATAATTTTTGGAATGTTAGTATTTCTATCATTTTTCTTCATCTCTGTTTATGCTTTTGGCTTCTATTAAGATATTTCCCTGCCATTATATTAGAATTGCATTTTTGGATACTACTTCCTTCCTTACATTGAGCTTAAAAATTTTATGAAAAAATGTTTATAAATATTATATTATTAATAAACATTTGTGGGAGCTCTGTCACTGAAACAGTTGTACATATCTGAGAGCTAGAAGGAGTTTTCAAAGATAGCTTCCTGTACCACTCTTAAAATCTTGCTTCTGTAGCAGTACTTCCAGAGCTGAATAGTATGGAACACTTTCATATTGTGTCACAACTTCTTGCCCTATGCCAATATGGAGTATGTTGGCACTGTGGGAGGTGGAGGTATTCCTGAAAGACAAGGACAGCTCACAATAACTTGATTATACGTGGATATAACTGCAAGGCACTCAACCCAAATTAAATGCATGTTCCTTTCAAATTCTTCTTGCTTGGACCCTAAAAACGCCTTCAGCTAATCCAATAGCCACACAACAAATGAGAAGTATGATGGAAGAAAAGTCAGAATGGAAAGAGGAAGAGATTATGGTAAACATATGTCTCATTTTCACAAATTAACACAAATATATGACCACGTAAGATATTCCTAGATGCTTTCCCAAAGCTTTGGAAGGTGTCCATGCACTTAAATATACTTCTGCATATAAAGTTGTATAGTGCTGTTGGAACTCAGAAAATGGTGCACCCTGTATTAGTCTGTTCTCACACTGCTGTGAAGAACTACATGAGACTGGATAATTTTTGAAGAAAAAAGGTTTAATTGACTCACAGTTCTGCAGGCTGTACAGGAAGCATGGCTGGGAGGCCTTAGGAACTTATAATCATGGCAGAAGGGGAAGGGGAAGCAAGCACGTCTTACCATGACAAAGCAGGAGAGAGAGTGAAGGCGGAAATGCCACACACTTTTAAACCATCAGATCTCATGAGAACTTACTCACTATCATGAGAACAGCAAGAGGGCAATCTGCCCCCATGATTCAATCAGCTCCCACTAGGTCCCTCCTCCAACGTTAGGAATTACAGTTCAACATGATACTTGGGTGGGGACACAGAGCTAAACCATAATACCCCCATAATATGGAATTTTGACATGCTGAACCAAGGAAGCAGCCTTAAGTTCTCTCTGACTCCCCCATATCACTCCTGTCTCTCAATCCTCTTTCTCTCCCAAAGCACAGGATGAGGGTGATCTCTGAAGTTCCCTTATCTGCTTACAAACTAGACCCCCAAAGGGACTGCCTTCAATCCCTTCCCTGATATTTAATTAACCAGAGAAGATTAAAACTCATATCACAGAGAAAGAGATTGAAAATTGAAACACCAAACCTAGAGTTCTGGTGAACTCTGTCTCAAATTACTGTTTTCTCTCCAGTCCCATTCAATACCCAAAGAGAATTATACAAGATAATGTCTACCTCTGAGATCCATTTACTCTCCCTTAAAATTATTTACTTCCCTTCAAAATTACCCCGTTACTCCCTTTGAAAAAGGGAATGGGTAAACATCTGAACCTTATTGGGTTACTGGGTAATCATTCCATGATGGAATTCTTCATACTTATACAATACTTTTACACTTAAATAAATTTGTATGCCTTTTTTCCTATTAATATGTCAATTGTTAGTTCATTTGCAAAGAACCTTTAGAGAGTGATGGGGAAGTTTCCCCTGGCCCCTACATTGTGTTTCATGTTGTTTACTTAAAGGTTGAAGCACAATGGAGTCATCCTCCCTCTCCCCAGTGCCTGATTCCAATATAACAGCTGATTTTGTTGATGCTAATAGCACAATAGAACTAGACTCTGTACTTTTTATCCCTACTGACACCACACTAGTATGACCTACCACCACCTTTTGCTTAGATTATTGTAGTTGTTTTCTATCCACTCTCTCTGCCTCCACTACAGTCCTCTCTAATACCTTCTTCATACAATTCCCAGGGTTATGTCCTCCTCCTATAAAAAATTTTCAATATTTTCTGTTGCTCTTAGAAAAAAATAAATAAACCTACATTTTCATGAGATCTTCTCTCATTGACCTTTTCTTAATTTCCATTCCCTCACCCAGTCAACTGTTTTTTTTTTTTTCTATTATAATGTTTCATTTTCTTCATAGCACTTATCCTTGCTTGGAATTGTTACTCCGTCCCTTTAATTTCTTGTTGATCATTTGTCTTCACTAATATAAGAGCTCAATGAAGATAAAGACTTTTCATTTTTGTTCACCATAGTATCCCTAGTACCATTCACAGTGCATTACATGTAATAGGTATATAAAAAATATTCATTTAAACATTGCATGGCTAGGTTACAAAGCAGATGGAGACTTAATGCTATAAACCCAGTAGAACCTTTCACAAAGTCCAAATCCTTCATATGGGGATTCTTGGTGTATGAGTTCCAAGTTTCTATTCTTGTTCCTCATCCTTAGATTCATGCCTGTCTTCTAAATTATCTCCCCTTTTTTTAAGGTAACCTGTGATGTTTCCACCCGTTTTTTATTGTCTTCCATAGAGTCCATAAAGGAGGAAACAAGGAAGAGGCTTTGGTCTACAAGTCCCATAAGATATTCTAGGGGATGTAAAAGCTCTCCAAGAAATAGGATCTTGTTTGCAAATTTACCACTAAAGGAAGGATGAATGCTTGTTGGAACTAAACTGCACATATCCCAAGGAAATTGATATGGTTTGGCTCTGTGTCACCACCTAAATCTCACTTTGAATTGTAATAATCCCCACGTGTCAAGGGTGATCAGGTGAAGATAATTAAATCATGAGGGCAATTTCTTCCATGCTGTTCTCATTATACTGAGTGATTTCTCACGAGGTCTGACCGTTTTATAAGGGGCTTTCCCCTTCACTTGACACTCATTCTCTCTTTTGCCACCCTATGAAGAGGTACCTTCTGCCGTGACTCTAAGTTTTCTGAGGCCCTCCAGCCAAGTGAAACGTAAGTCAATTAAACCTCTTTTCTTTATGCATTATCCAGTCTTGGGTATTTCTTCATAGCAATGTGAGAAGGAGCTAAAACAATTTCAATGATAGTACAGTCTGAAACCTTTAAAGAAACCTGCCTGTTCTCCCTTAAATTATGCAAATTACATCATTATGTAGAACAGAGCATATTCCTCTTGATAGCTTCTCCTTTAGTTTAAAAAAAAAAAAAAAGATGCTTTGTAATCACGATTCTAACAGGGACCTTATGAAATTTTTAGCCATGGAGCCCTTGCTCCCTGGGGAAAGTGGAGGCTATCAATCTTATTTAATCTTCACAACAACTATTCAAAATAGATATAATTTTTACCCTTATCATTCATCCAAAAAATGAAGGCGTAGAGAATAAATATAAACTTCACATGGGCAACAGTTTTAAGTGGCAGAACAAGGAATCAAATTCAGATCTAACTTTAAACCTTACATTCTTACCCAGTGATGTGTGGGAGACAACTTGTATCAGCTTACAAGAGCCAATTACTAAATTTTCAAAGTATTTTTTCAGTTGATTGTCAAACATAGCTGTATTAGACTATTTTCTGATGCTTATAACAGAGTAACTGAAACTGGGTAATTTTTTTATTATCTCTTAATAATTAAAGAGGCTGAGAAGTCCAAGGAGAAGGGGCCACATCTGGTGAGAGCCTTCTTGCGGTAGGGACTGTGTAGAGTCCAGAGACAGTGTGAAATACCACATGGTGAGGGTGCTGAGCGTGGTAATGTACCAGCTCAGGTCTCTCTTCCTCTTCTTAAAAAGCCACCAGTTCCACTCTCATGATAACCCATTAATGGATCAATGGGTTAATGGATTAATGGCCCTGCTTCTCAATACTGCCCCACTGGGGATTAATTTTCAGCACAGATTTTAGAGGGTACATTCAAACCATAGCAAAAGCCACTGGCAAAAGTTAAATTATATCACCTTACAATAAATATTCGAAACACATTACTGCCTAAGTATCTAACTTTACTATACTATTATTAATGCTTTTGAGTTCATCTGTGTCTATTTTGTCTGTATGGTGGAAAAAGTATGTAATGGTGGGCACATCTTTTCCAAACTGTGTGTTTGGTGACATCATGGTTATAACTTGAAAGTGATCATGATGAAAGTACTTATACCCTGGAAATTAGCAAACATTCTACCAAGTGCCTTCCACCTCCACCCCCCAGGCTAATTGTTAAACATTCGCCATTATACTACTTCTTTTAACCATTACACTGTCTTACCCTTTAAGAGTTATCATTTCTCCCTATAAAATGTTACCATTCATGTGTCATAGAACCGGTCTCATCATTGCCATGTAATCCTGCACGCTTTTGGTCTAAAAGTTTCACATATTCTTAGATATTTCACATATTGTGAACTTTGGTAGGTAAGTTAACTTACTATTGCTTCCCACGGTAATAGGAAAAAAAGAAAATCCATTCTCTTCATGTTTGCAGATGCCTGATGCATTAGATGTATTTCTCAAGTATCAATGAAGTGATAGATTTTTGTTCCTCTTAAATGACTTTCCTGAACAAGGGAGAAATTTAATATTTAGAAAACAAAATGAAAAATACTAAAGAGAGAACTTCTTGTTTAGACTATAGATAGCAAAGGAGACTGCTATTTTTTAAATGTTTGTCCCCTCCAAAACATATCAAAATTTAATTGCCAGGGTAATGATATTTAAGAGATGATTAGGTCATGAGAGTTCTGCACTTATGAGTGGGTTAAATACCTTTCACAAAGGGCTTTGAACTGGGTGCAGTGTTTTGTGTCTATAATTCCAACTACTGGGGAGACTGAGGCAGGGGGTTTACTTGAGGCTAGGAGTTCAAAACCAGCCTGAGTAACACAGAGAGATTTTGTCCCTAAAAATAAATGTTTTAATTTAAAAACATTATCTAGTATTGGTGGTGTATGCCTGTAGTCCCAGCTACTTGAAAGGCTGAGGCAGGAGGACCCCTTGAACATGGGAGTGTGAGACTATAGTGAGCTATGATTATACCACTGCACTCCAGTCTGGTTGACAGAGTGAGACCCATCTCAAATAAATAATTTAAAAGGGTTTTTTTTTTTTTTTTTGGAGTAGATTGTCTCTCTTTGCTTTTCTGCTTTTCTGCCATGTGAGGAACACTGTTCTTCCCCTCCAGAGGATGCAGTGTTCAATACATCATCTTGTAAGTGAAAACCAGGGCTTTATCAGACACCAAACCTGCTGGAACCTTGATCTTGGACTCCCCATCCTCCAGAAGTGTAATAAATACATTTCTGTTATTTATAAATTATATAGTCTCAGGTATTCTGTTATTGGAGCACAAAATGGACTAAGAGACAGACATATTGAAGGATTTCAAATTAGCTCTCTGCCCTCAAAAAATTCAGATATTAAATAATAAATAACTAGCGGAATTTGGGCCAAGTAGCCTCTGATTTTTCCTCAATTGATTGTGTATTTCATTTATAATATTGTCACAAGGGTCAGAAGAGCCAAAACCATTATCCTCAATTCCCACTTGAGCTAAATACAATTATTTTTCATAGTTAAGTCATGTGTTGATACATGCCCAGTGAAATAAAAATGAATTATTCTTCTCTATTAATGCTACAATACTGTTGTTCACAGATATTTATAAAATTGTAAATTTTTAGAACTTGACATATATGAGGCACTGCAGCAGCCAAGTATTTAGTAATGTATGCTAAGTTTTCCTCTAAATCACAAGTTTCCAGAATACCATAGGTAAATATGAAAAGCAAAAGATAAAGTAAAATTAGAAAATTGCTTCATTAAGAATGACTCTTTGACACAGTTCCTTACTCTCTAATATAGAGCATCAACAAAGCATAGAATAACAACTTTGAAACTGAAAGTTTAGCCAAGGCAGTTTTTTAAATTGGCTTTATTGAATGACAGGTCCAATCCTGAATGTTTCATAGAGTCCTGAAATTAGGAATGCTGTCAAGAGGAATCATTTAGTTTACCTCATTAGGCAGAAATACATGTATATCAGCATTTCGTAATCTTACAAAAGATGTTAATAAGTATTACATGAAAAAAATGGATTAGTCAAATACACTTGAGAAATGGGCTAGATTTTTAAAAAATGTTTATTAACTACTAGATGGCTCGGAATCTTTAATATGCAAATGTGTACTGTGAACACTGGGGATATTTCCCAGTGGTATTTGACCTTGCAATTCTTAAGTCATGGAGCACCTGTAGGGATCAATATTCCACCAGTCTGGAACATGCTAATTTATGCCATATTAAACCAAGAGAGTCTGTCATTTTTTAATAGTTTCCAAAAAATCCATAATTATCTTTTGGTGAAGCTACTTCTGTCCCCATTTTGTTTTGTTTTATTTTGTTTAATATTTTCAGATATATATCACATGTGGCACCATTATTGAGTGGTCTGGATTAGTGTCAATAAAGAGGTGATATGCAAGACAGTGCCAGTCTGTGGCTTGCTTGTTTCCAAATGATATAAGAACAGAAGTTTTGTGGCATTTTGGCAGAGTAATTTTATGTCTATAAATTGAATAATTAAATATTAGAAAATTAATTGAGGCTTGCATTTTGCATGCTTCTTTATTTTTATTTTATTTTTGAGTTATTAACTTGTATTCTATTTTATGAAAGTATCATTTCTCAGGAAATTTGAAATTTAACAACAACTGCTCTCTTACCACAGTTTGAGAAGGACTGTTCTAAGATCAAATTTCATGTGGAAGAATTTATTTTGTAGTTGTACGATGACTCTTTTCTAAAATAAACATATGAACTAGTACAAGTTTTGACAGCAATCCTAGTGAGAGGCAACTGTAGGAGAGTCTGAGAGTGAGAGAAGAATGAGATCAGGATGCTGAAGACACAGCTCTTGTCAGTCAGCCCTATTCATACAGGTACCCTCTCTGGGAACCAATCTCTTCCCTTGACCTTTGAGGTTTCAGGATGGTAAAGCCCTGCTCCTACTAGTCATGGGGTACAACACGACCCTTGTTTCTCCTATACCTGTCCAAGCCTTCATAAATTTAATTAAAACTCTTCTAAAATTTGGTAGTTACGTTTCCACTACCACCTGGAAGCCTCTGATTAATCATTGCTCCTCCATCATTTCCTCTCTTGGTTTACAAAGAGAGCTTAAAAATACTTTTGGAGCTTAAAACTACCTCAGGCCATGAACCTGAGTATATCCACTCTGGATGAATCATTTAATGGCCAAATGAAATATCAAGGCTTCAAACACTGGAAGATCAGCAAGCACTTGTTGACTGCTGTCAATGGATAATCTTTGCGGATGGGAACAAACAGAACTCCTAACAGCTACTCAATACAGCCAATGTATGGCATTCATTTGACTAGACACTGGATGATGTCTAGATATAATCTCAGTTCCCTGTATCTCCCAGGAAATAGACTCAGAGGATTCTAGTTTTGGACAGACAGAGCTTGGTGATCACTTGATGGGAATATCACTCCTGTCCACAAACATCCCCTTTGATCCCCTTTCCCATTGCATGGAATCCTCTCTAGTCTTGGTAAATATATATATATATATATAAATATATATATATAAATATAAATATATATAAATATATATATAAATATATATTATATATAATATATATAAATATATATAATATATATAATATATATATAAATATATATAATATATATAAATATAAATATATATATAAATATAAATATATATATATATATATATATCCAAATGATTTCTGTTATACACCTGAACCATGGTTTTTTTAATTTAAAATCAAGAATTACTTCTTGGATTCTTTTATTTCCATCATTCCACAGTTGATGAGAAAGCTTCAAAAACATGGGAAAAGAAATGCAATAAAGCATGAAGTGATAGGAAACCTATCAGTGTATATACTCAAATGCATTTTCTTGTCCCATAAAGTTTGATAGCTTCTACTTCAGCATGTTAGAGCTGGTACATATGTTTATCTCTCTTTGCCTTCCAAAAGTGTCCTTGAAATAACACTATAAAACTATATTATGAATAAACATATAAAGACATAGAGTACAATGACAGGTTAAAGAGGTTAACAGACAACTGCAAAACCAAGGAAAGTAAAATCAAATTAATAAAGGAATAATAGAAGAATCCAGAACTCAGGGCATATGCAGGAGAAAATTACAACAGAGACAGGAACTCTTTTTGTAACAGACCAAAACCTCTGACGGAATTGATAGTCACAGAGACCAATACTGAGGGAAGAAAGCACAGCAATCTGGCTATTCCAGGAATATGCCTTCAGTAGGCCTGGCGGCCCCAGTCTGCCAATAGGGTAATGGGCCTAGAATTTACATGTAATCTCCTCAGTCTTTTCATAGTACTGATAAATACTTTAAGAGTGTTACCAAGGACAGTAATGTCAAATGTGAAGCAGTCAGGAACATAGCACAAATCTCTAGAGAGAGAAGTCATGAGGGACCAACAAAGTATGAATCTTCTGAGACTATCAAGGATAGTACCCTGAAGAGTCATTACTCTGATCAAGTAGTGTTACTGTAAGTCAGGGAACTTCATGAGAATTTGAGAGCAAGAGGGTCTTACTCATCCAACTGGTAGTGTTGCTGTGTTTGCTGCAGTACATAGCCAGCTTGTGCACAGTCATGGTTCCCTTTATATGCTTAAAGAATCTTGTATATTCTTTGCTTTGTGTATGAGCAGTGTCCTGCCAATCTCATCACTATTGTTTGGACTGCTTGCAGATTAGTATCAGGAGTGAGATAGACTCAAACTAACAAATGTCAGGTCACATTCAGATGCAGTATAATATAGTAGTTGTAAGTACCAGCTCTAGTTCCTAACTGTCTTAGTGTAAATCTTCTCTCTGGCATTTAGAAAGTATGTGATATTAACCTCTCACATCTCAGTTTTATCATCTCCAAAATAAGGAGAATACTTCAATTCTTAATACACTTAAGATTCTTATAAGATTTCAATGAGCTGACATATACAAAATCCCATGTACCTGTCATACAGAAAATATTTTAAATGATCATTTTATGATAGCTATATTAAGACAGGGGTCTGCAAACATTTTCTATAAAAGGCCAGATATTAAATATTTTGTACTTCACAGGTCAAATACAGTCCCTGTTGTGTGTGTGTGTGTGTGTGTGTGTTTACAATTCTTTAAAATATATTTTAAGAAAATCTTTAGCTCACAGGCCACACAAAAACAGGCTGAAGGTAGAAATTGGACCACTGGTTATAGTTTGCCCAACCTCTGCCATAGACATTCTTTCACTTTCTACTGAAGGGATAAACATCCATTCCTTTCTTATTAAGAAATGGCAGCCTCACATTGAGATCTAAATCATCTATAAAAATGAATAAAAAGATAAAGGAAACTTATTTCTCCAAGATTAGTAGATGTAGAGAAAACAAGTGCATTGCCAGTCTTTTCCTAAACTCAGGTGGGCCCAATCCAAGAGTCATCTCCTCTAAACAAAATTATGCCTGGGATAATAAATTATCCTCTTTGGATAAATTATGTTGACAACATTACAATTCCATATCATTAGGAATCATGTATCATTCTGGAAATAAACGTATAGATATCAACTTTTCAGATACTCTCTGTATAAACATTTTTCTACTTAGATAGAATAGGAGGGGTTAAATTGATAATATTGAGCAGAGGGAGAACACATTAAAAAACTGGATCAAAGTTAGTAAAATATTAGGAACTCGAGCCTCAAGAATGTGGGAAAGGAACAAGCAGGGGGAACAGGGAGAACTGGTACAACAGAATAAAGCAAGCTGTCCTGAGTCTGCAGCCAGGCCTTGCCCCAGAAGACTGAAGGTGAGGCAGCAGCCCTTTGTAATAGTGACATTTGAATAAACTGGGTGTAGGGCCTCACAAGACCCTCAAAGAGAAGCATGTTCCCTAAATGGATTCTGATGTTAATTGGATGCATAAAAAAAGAGATGATTGTTTTATAGGGTCTCTAACAGATAATCTGAGGCATTTAAGTTATTATCCCTTTGATAGAGAGGTGCTTAAAACTCAACACAGAATTTTAAGAACACATTTTTTTTATTATTGTCAAAATCAGCCTGTCAAGATTTCAACAAATCTTGCCTGGGCAGCCTGTCAAGATTTTGGAAAATGCATATTCTAAATGAATGGAGCTTCTGAGGCTCAATTTACCAGATTATAAGAATAAAATAATCGGGATTTTATTTTAGAGGGATCACGCAGGTAATACAAATTAACTTTGGAAGTGTAGGCATATGATGCCTTGATCTGGGCAAATAGATGTGTTTGCATAGAAGGTGAAACTTTCTATTGTTAAAACTTGATGAATTTTCTCATTCTGGCTTATGTGAACATGAAAAGCATTAGGAATAAACAAAAAAATTATATAACTATTAGTAGGGAGATTTCAGAATATCTAAATGTAGATTAAATATAATATTTAATATGAAATATGTTATATTCCAATGTGCTATAATCTACTGTGAGTGGAGTCTTGTGGAATGGGACAATATACAGAAATTTCTTCTACCTGAATCTGGGGGTAACAAAATATTCTGATGATTTTTGACCATTATTTAGAGTATTATCTGACTCTCTAATTGAAAAATTGGACTAATAAAATAATATTGAGCTAATAAATATTTGTATATATTCGCTGTAATTTAATACCAATGTGATTGGAAATCAAAGATAAATGTTGACAAATGCCCATGGAAATTCAAAGTTAAAAAATAGTTTTAGGCTAGATCTCAAAGATTTGTCCTTTTTTCTTCAAATTATTTATCATTCCATATGAAACATGAGGTGTCTTTTGCCTGTATATTCTTTATAATTCTGTGGGAAAAGATATTTATTTTACTTTTCAGATGGTTTTTCCTATAAAATGCTGATAAGGGGAGTTGTGTGGGTAGTCACTTCTAGAGTACTTGAGGCAAGGGACAAAAACAGAGTAAGAAAAGACTTACTCCCAGCATTTTGGGAGCCCGAGGCAGGCAGATCACCTGAGGTCAGGAGTTTGAGAGCAGCCTGACCAACATGGAGAAACCACGTCTCTACTAAAAATGCAGAATTAGCTGGGCGTGGTGGCACATGCCTATAATCCCAGCTACTCAGAAGGCTGAGGCAGGAGAATCGCTTGATCCCGGGAGGCGGAGGTTGTGGTGAGCCGAGATCATGCCATTGCACTCCAGCCTGGGCAACAAGAGCAAAAGTCTGTCTCAAAAAAAAAAAAAAAAAAAAAAAAACAACTTCCAAATATAGGAGACAAAATGCTATTTGGTATGACAATAAATAACATCAAATCTACCAGAGGAAGGAGAAATTAGATTAAAAACTCTCAGTGCTAAAATAAAAACCTGGTTAAATTGAAAATAACGATAGAGAATTGTTACCTGTTATTTAAAAAGAAAGTAATATTCTGCCCTGTAACTCAGGTGGCTTCATAAGCATGCTGCATCCCCAATTCTCACATAAAATTCTAAAATCTCTACTTCTATCCCCTAGATTTGATCTTTATTACTATTTTTTAACAAAAGGGACTAAAGCCCCTTGGGAAGTGTGGCTGATTGCATATTAAAGGCAGTAGAATGCAGGATGAGACTGAAACATCTTATTGAAGTTAGAAGGCAAAGACTTTTAGTTTTGGTTTTGTACCTATTTGTACCACTTAGATGTTTATTACTGTGTCTGCATATGTGTAAGTGTATAGTAAAAAATAAGTGAATAACAAAATGTAAGTGTTGCTTGTTATATAATAAAAGTCCATACCGTATAATAATAATCAGGTTGAAAGCACTGCCACTTTCATGTACTATGCCTTCTCACAGGCCTGCAGGAAGAAACTTACTTAACAGCAACCACAATGGCAAATATTATCAATGACTAGCATATGAAGTGAAAATTCTCTTTCTCTAAACAACTACTAACCACTCATTTAATTGTCCTTTGTCTTACTTCTGATGACCAAAGAAGTGGGAGGTAGGCTTCCTGGGTATCATGAGCATACCTCCTCCTCCAGTCTTTTCACCTGCACGAGCTTCCTGTTCCTGTGGGACGCACAGACAGTTTGTAGTCTCTGGTATATTCTCAACCACGTTATCACCTCCCTTAGATACTCTTGAAGCTCACACACCAAATATCCATACCTTTGCCCACTAAGAAGATGAAAAACTCTTGATGTTATTTCCATTGGTGAACTCGTGGAAGAGCTTTCTGTTTATAAAAAGAAAATCAGAAGGTGAAAAACTCTTGGTGGTGTTATTTCCATTGTTGAACTGGTAAGACAGCTTTCTGTTTTTAAAACAATCATGATTTATTGTAGTTACCTATTTCTTTGGTGTAAATACTCCCATTAGGCTGACTGCAAGCTACCAATAGTTTTACAACTGGCTTCAAAATTCCTAATTAATCAACAAGCATCTTTTATAATGTGAGCTGCCTTCAACATACCAATGGTCCTGCTTTCTTCATTTTACCTCATCTCAGCCTTTCTGTGTGGCTTTTTACTTGCAAAAAAGAAATCACATCTGGTTGTCTTGGAAAACATTATTCCATATAAATTGACAGAACCTACTCTCTTTGCCACTCCCTAAATTCTACTGTCAGTGTACACACCCAGTGTTGGTAGCTGAGGCTGAAATTGCCAACCTGGTATTTTCTACTTTTTCAGGACAGTTTTATACATCGTATTTACCAGCGTTGATGAAAAGAAAATGAAATAGAAGAGAAGAGGAAAGAAGAGAAAGGAAAGGGAGATAGGATGAGAGAAAAGGAAAGGAAAGGGAAAGGAAGAAGTATCATTCTATCCTGTCTTTTACAAACTTACTACTTGCCTTGTGTTACAGTCATTTTTGTACATGGGTTATCATTTTTCCAGATGTTAAAAATGCTTTGAGTATTTAATCTGTAGCTCATTTATTTCTATGTCTCCCACAGCACCTAACTAAATGTCTAGCTTATATAATGAGCCTTCGATAAATATTTGTTGAAAAAATAGAATTTTAAAAATGGAATAAAAGAATTCACAAGTAAAATTGATTACATAGAAAAAGCTTATTTCAATATCAAGCCAAATAAATAAGTAATCAACATACTGATTTCCAGATTTCATTTGTTTGCCATCAGTTCTCCACCAAGCAAAGATAAGTTGATATTGCCAGCCTGTTATGAGCTTGCTCTTAACAGTAGGCATATTGCCTTTGCACATTCCTATAGCAGAGAACATAGATCTGACTGCCTTGGAGGACATACCTTTGTGCTTCATTGACATAGTCACTCTTAACTAATAATAGATCCACTCTTTGTTGGAAGACTTGTGCTCAGTGTAATTCTTTTTTCATCCCGATAAAAAGGGTAGCCCCCATAGACATGTTCAGCATGGTGAATTAGAATTAGGGCATGTGTGTGCCCATGTGCATGCATGTGTGTATGTGTGTAAGAGGGCGGTTCTTAATGTGTTGTCCAGGTTGCACTTGAACTTTTAGTATCAAGTAATCCTCCTGCCTCAGCCTCCCAAGTACCTGGGGCTACAAGCACACACTACTGCACTTCGCCATGAATTTGGTTTTATTACTCTTATCATTAAGGTACTGTTAAGAGCTGTCTATTATTGATGAGATCAGTTGATTCAGTGCAGATGGTTCAGTGCTAAGTTCCCGGAAATATTTTGCAAATTTAACTCAACTTAAAATTTTAAAAATTGTTAAGTAAAAATAAGCTATACTCTTATAAAGAGAAGACTAATATAACTTTTTTGTTATTGTTTGCTTGCTTAATGTAGCAGGTATAAATCTTAAGCAAAATTACATTTCATTATTGTCTATAAATCATTTAATTTCAATTCCGGGTAGCTAGTCCCATCAACTTAGAAATTCAACCTCAGTTATTTCTAGGCTTTCTCCCACCTTCAGGTTTGTGCTACGGTTCTGCGTTTTACTCCATATCTAAGCATTAGGACATTGATCACTAGCAGTATCTGTCCACATTGGCAAAAGCTGAATTTTGCTGCAGCCATGTGATATCATCAGATTCACCGGTGTGCCATTTCCATGCCATGATTTGTGCTTCAAGAGGATCTTGAACAAGGCTGAGAACCCAAGCTTGGCATCTAAGCTACCTAGTTCACTATGTAAATATGCCCCTTGATGTCCTGCCACACTTTTGAGTGCTTCCAGGGAAGAAGTAAAAGTCCCTTCTGTTCAAGGACAGGCAGACCTGTCCCTTACCCCCAACCTGGAGAAAGCTCTTTTTCTCCTTTGAAACCTTCTGTCTTTCTTGCTTTCACACAGGGATACCAATTTGCTCTCTCTTCAAATTCTATTATCCTCAGAGGGCAAACAGAAGCCAGAAAATCCTGCCAAGAACCTTTCATCTGGTAAGGAAGTAGGGAACTTGTTATGTGTTTGAATGAAGGACAGAGGAGGTAGAAAATTCAAGAAGAAAAATTAACAACTCATACTTTCAATTAATATTTTAAAAAACTATCTTTCAAATATCTGCCTTCTGCTTAGGAAGATCTGTATTTATGGATCTCATTCCTTCAAACTAGGTGGTCTAGCCTAGCTCTCCTACCCTCTGATTACATCCCTCAACATACTAGCTTAGGTATATTTCTGTTCTCTCTGTCTACTAGGTTTTTGCCCAACAAAGATAACATTCTGCTTAAATAAAGTAGGTAACTGCCTAAGTAATATAACTTAAAGGATACTAGAAAGGCTCATTTCCATTCAAAGATCCTTGTTTCTCTGTTATGAGGTGACTTTGATGCCACCACTAGAAAGCTGATGCTTTGGATTAAGGCATACCTACAGTGTACATAAAAATAATCCATGGATTCAACTGCTCATTTAACAAACATCTATTAAATATATACATATGTCAGGCACTGTGCTAGGCATAAGATATACCACAACAAATAAGCATACATGGTTCTCCCTCTCTTGAAGTTTATAGTTTGTTCATGAAGAGAGACATGTGAGTACTTATTTCTGAAATGATTAATTAATTATAAGTGTCATGAAAAAGAAGTGAAAGTGAGTATGAGAATATATAACAGGGGAACTGTCCTGAGAAAGCAGCATTAAGGCTAAAATCTAGAATTACATGGAAAGGAAGAGAAGAGAGTTTTAAAGCAGAGAAAACAGCATGTCTGGAGGTCTTGGAATAAGCAGAGTATTGTTTAAAATTTTTAAAACAAAACAAACTAAAACACTGAAGAAGACTCAGATGGCTGAAGCCTAGGGATAGAGGAGAATGCCTTAAGATGAGGTCAAAAGGTAACCCAGGAGCTAGAATACTCAGGGCTATGTAAACCATAAGGAAGGTTTTGGTCTTGATCCAACCCCTAACCCCCAAATGTCTTAAGCAGAGGAATACATGATCAGGTTTCTATTTAACAATTCTGGCTGCTGTGCGGAGGAAGTCAAAAACTGAATATGTAAAACATTATGTCATTATCAGCTATTAGCATTCTAGTCTCTTACATTCTTTCCAACTAGCTGTTGATCCAAGAGTATGTCATGAAAGCCCTCAGACAGGACCCTCACAGTTCCACATCCTCGCTGAACTGTAGCATTCACTATCACCCCCACCCCCACACTCCTGTTCTCATAGTCTTTTACTTAAAAAGGTCTCTACTTGGCATGTCAGTTCCATCCCCAGGATCCCCATTTTAATTACCTGGAGGTCTATAATTCCTCACATCTTGGATATTTAAGCTTCATCTCACTGCTACCATTCATGGCTTGTGACTGTGGACTAGAGTAGTCCTGCCCTTGAACTCCAGTCTAGGGGATGGAGCTTCGTTATCTGACAACAGGTTCACCTGATAATGCCTATCCTAATATTTCTGGTATTAGGGAGTGTGTCAACACTCCCTAAACTCTACTTTTTTTCCGTCCTTACTGATGTTTCCCCTAATTCAAACTACTATCATTTCTCACCTTAATCATTTCAACATTCCATTAATGCGTTTTCCTTTTTGAAGTCATTCTCCGAGGCTTTGGTCCACACTGAGGCAAGAAAGATCTTTCTAGACCAAAAATTTTGCCTTGTCATTCTCTTGCTTGAAACTCTTCCATGGTCTCACATTTTTTAATAGATAAACTGAAAACTCCTCATATATCATACAAGGTCCTTCATAACTAAACTCCATTCAGTTTGTTGTTGTTGCTGTTGTTTCAGACAGTGTCTCATTCTGTCACCCAGGCTGTAATGCAGTGGGGTGATCGTGGCTCACTGCAGCCTGGAACTCCTGGGCTCTCGTGATCCTCTCATGTCAGCCTGCTGCAGTAGCTGAGACTACTCAGGTATGAGTCATTGTTCCTGGCCCCCATTCACCTTTTCGGTCTTGTCTCACATACTCTTCCTTTATACTTTATGCTCCAGTCATTTTATTTAAGGACCTGATTAGGTGCTGCACCAGCTGGGGTGTTCACCTTATTGGAGCACATTAGAAATACCAGCCTTGCTAATTTGGCTCTCCAGCTCCTCGGTTTTTGTTGTTGTTGTTTGTTTGTTTGTTTTTGAGACTGAATCTTGCCTGTCACCCAGGTTGGAGTGAAATGGCACGATTTTGGCTCACTGCAACCTCTGCCTCCCAGGTTCAAGCTCTCGCATCAGCCTCCCGAGTAGCTGGGATTACAGGCGCCCACCACCATGCCCAGCTAAGTTTTGTATTTTTAGTAGAGACGTGGTTTCATCATGTTGGCCAGGCCGGTCTTGAACTCTTGACCTCGTGATCTGCCCATCTCGGCTTCCCAAAGTGCTGGGAGAATTACAACCATGAGCCACCATGCCTGGCCCAAATCCTCATTTAATGCAAAATGTACACTGGTGTTGCTTCTGGAAAAGGAGTCAACATTATCAAATGTAAATAAAAATATCCTCCCATCCCCTACACAAATTGATTTCTTAAATATTTCTGCAAAACATATTTTGAGTAACAGCTGAAAGTTGGTAGCAAGCTAAATTTCTAAACCCAAATAATATGTGGCATAGTGGTATTTATCAGGAATGAGTCATTTATTTTATTATCTAAATTTTGCATTTTTAGTACACCTCCCAAGAAGTTCTCTGGCTCAAAACACACACAAACTGAAGAAAGAGAAGAAAATGGGGAACGTTTTGCTAAATAATTCCACAAAATTGACTCTGCTTTGACCCAGTGAAGTGAATTACTAGGTGAATGTGTTTTGCATATAATTTTTCTTAATAGAAAAATCAATTTCTCCCTGGCCCCAAGAAATAAATATTGAATAAATAGTTTTTAAAATATCCTTTTTAAGGCGTGACAAAATGTTAGCTTGCCTTGCGGGCCCTCATTCTTAGCGTGCTCACTCAAGCCCCTGTGCTTTTTCGTACTTATTTTCCTCTCCATGAAACAAGACACACTTCCCTCTTGCTATTGCCTATTCAGCTTAAATAACACTCCTTTAAGGAGACCTTCCATCACTCATATATCAGGTAGGTTCCTCTCTATACTATTCTATCTTTCTATACTTCTCCTATCATTGTATTGTGTATCTGTTCTGTTTGTTGTATATTTGCTATATTTGATTGTGTATCTGTTCTACTTGATTGTATATTTACTCTGTTTTGTTCTGTTCTTCTAGACTTTAAGCGTCTGCCGCAGGAAATTCTGCCTCTGTTTGCTTATATATCCCAGACACCTAGACCAGTGCCTGGAACATAGAAGTTCCTTAATAAATATTTGATGAGTAAAAATGAATAAATGAATGAATAAACATGTGAGTAAAAAGTACTCCATGTTAGAGCTCTCTGACTCTGCTTGAACTGCCCCTTGTTATTTATCACCATGGCCACCTGTTACCATATTATGCTTGAAACTTATGTCTGTGAACTGAATTAATGCCAGATCCCATTACAGCTGCTGTCACACATACCCAGGCACATGACAGTTGTAAACAATGAGATAGAAAAAGTAAATGATAAGGCAATAGACAACCATGAATTAATTTTCTCCTTTATACATTTTGTTTATGGCTAAACCTCCCACATTTCTCTCCAGTTTTCATAGGGAGCCCTTAAGGCACTGGCAAACAATTCAATTAATGGAGCCTCAGCTCTGCAACTCCCTAAGGGCCATAGCTGGCAGGACTCCAGTGAATTCAAAGCTACAAATAATGTCAGGCTAAGTTAGGTGCCTGGGAAACTGTTGGTATGCTATAAAATAAGGAAAGTTTGCTCTTGGCTGAAACAATCACTCCAGAGTTGCAACAAGTGTTTACTATATGGCAAGCATTGTGTTGTCTCCTACAAACACTATTTAATTTAATAAACCCAAAAATCTTAAAGGTAGGTGCAACTATTCTATACTCATTCTACATACAAGAAAAGTGAGGCTCAGGGAAGTTTAATAAATTGTCTAAAGTCATCTGATTAGGGAATGGCTGAGCCAGAAACTCAAATGGATCGAATTCCACAATACAACACTTTTTAAGACAGCGTGTGTCCTTTTCCCAAAAATATCAACTTTTAGAAGAAATTCAAGCTAGTTTCAAAAATGAAAACAAATTAATAAGAAACATAATTAATCTTTCAGTTCATAATGCTATAATTCTTCATTTTGGGTTCTTTTCAAACAGCTGTTGCATGCTGCACTTTTGTGCTAAATTTTTTTTTAAAAAACAGAAAAATGTCTCATTCTATTTACATCTAAAATTAATTAAGAATGATTAGGGGCCGGGAGCGGTGCCTCACACCTGTAATCCCAGCACTTTGGGAGGTGGAGGCGGGCGGATCACTAGGTCAGGAGATCGAGACCATCCTGGCTAACACGGTGAAACCCCGTCTCTACTAAAAATACAAAAAAATTAGCTGGGCATCTTGGTGGGCGCCTGTAGTTCCAGCTCCCCGGGAGGCTGAGGGAGGAGAATGGTGTGAACCCGGGAGGCGGAGCTTGCAGTGAGCCAAGATCGCGCCATTGCACCCCCACCTGGGCGACGGAAGCATTAGGAAAATCTAAGCAAATAAGCAAATGACTTTGAATGCATTCTATATATATGAAACCCAATTGAAAGATCTTGCCACCATTTTGGAAAGAAATGCACAAAAAATGCCCAACTATATTATCACTCATAATAGTTTTCTTAAGGCATTTATAATATTACGGTTATGCATAAACAGTCCATTAATTATGGAAGATTTCTAGGGGAAAGTAGTTGGCACGTTGGTTAAAGGGAAAAATAAATTTAGAAGATGCTGGAAATAATACTGACTAGCAGAAAGAATTATCACCGTGGGCGGGGGAAAGAAAGACGGTGACTGAAAGAAAATGAATTATGGACCGGGCGTGGTGGCTCACGCCTGTAATTCCAACACTTTGGGAGGCCGAGGCGGGTGGATCATGAGGTCAGGAGATCGAGAACATCCTGGCTAACACGGTGAAACCCCGTCTCTACTAAAAATACAAAAAATTAGCCGGGCATGGTGGCGGGCGCCTGTAGTTCCAGCTACTCGGGAGGCAGAGGCAGGAGAATGGCGTGAACCCGGGAGGTGGAGCTTGCAGTGAGCTGAGATTGCGCCACTGCACTCCAGTCTGGGTGACAGAGCGAGACTGTCTCCAAAAATAAATAAAATAAAAATAAACGAATTATGGTTGCCCTTCCTTCTGAAGACCTTGGAGAAGGATGTGGTGGCAACTATGTTTTGGAGGAAGTAAGCATAAAACATGTTCTGTGTTGACATAGCAACCTGCCACAGGAAACAAAGCCAGTGAAGGTGGTGTTGATAAAACTAACATTTCTTGAGCAGGTGTATATGCCAGAGCCTGCGCTATACTCTGCATGGCTCTTTAAGAACTGAAAAAGAAGAATTCAAAATAAAAGACACAGTATTGCAGATCAAAACTACTGTCATTTTAATACGGGAGAAAGATGTTAAAAATCATTTGGAATTTTGCAACCATAAAACAAGAAAATTGTGTGAACTGACTAGATTTCCAACATTCACATAGGATCATGAGAAATTGGAAAAAGTGTATACCTTTGTTCTGACATCGAGGGCTATATAATTTATGAGGGAGTTAAATCTGACAAGTGAGCATAAAATATAGTAATAGTTCAGAGAAAGGAAACATTTATATAGCTTTTTGTGGTCAAATGAGACAGGCAGCATTTGATCTGTACCTTAAAAGAAGTAGTAGAATTCGATGAATTTCTGTAGACCAAAGGCATAACATGAGCAAAATAACACCAGGTGAACTTGAATGTGACTTATTACAAACTGTAAGGTTTGCCTGATTGAAATTAAGTACATGTTCTGGGGAAAAGTGGGAAAGAGTAGACCTACAAATTGGAATGGAGATTATGGCAAGCCTTAAAACAGTTTGTTAAACTGAAATATAAGGTACTTGAAGACCAGTTGATCGTTGCAGTCTCTGTCACTCTGCCTATCACACCAAAATCCAATGTGTAGCTGCCTACCCAGACACTGTTCTGTCGACCTTCACCCTAGTTCCCAATAGCTTCATGTATAATTGCTGTTTAACAACCCCAACTAGAATTTTAAACAGGTACAGAGGAATTCCACATCTGCTATGTGGGGGGAAAAAAGTTGCCCTGAAGGAAGTTTCCCTTCCTAAGAACACCATCCCGCTGCATGCTATCAAGCTCCTCAATGCAAAGCACAAGCTTCCCAGGCCCTCGGTTCCTGATTCCTAGGAGAAGGCACAGGCTGCACTCCGTGTAGAGAGCACAGACGGTTAACATGAACAGTGGGTTTCATCAGCCTGCATTGTAAGATGTAACCTGGTAAGCACAGCTCACCCATAAATCCAGCCCATGGCTATCATAATCCCCCCCCAGAGAGTCTCTGTAAATAGAGTGTTTTGTACAGGTAAAGCAGTTTTCTTCCTCACATTTAGTGCGGGGTGGAGGGCACCTTCTTCCAAAGGCAGAATAATGTGAATGTGAAAGGCCAGATTCCAGTATAACTCGGCACCCTTCCTGCCAACACAGCAAGCCGCCTCTGTCAAATGTGCTGTCTCACGTCAACAGTAGTAATTATGTGGGAAAAGGTGCTCCTTGTAGCTACCCTGGGCGGCTGTAGTAAAAGATACTGAAAACATGAGCACCGTTAGGCAGTGAATTTGTCACGCTAAGTAGGACAATGCCTAATGGTGATAAGAAAATGAAGCAAACACCTGACATTAAATCTCTTTTATGGCATTTTCATAGAAATTGCAGGCACACCTATATAATCCCTAACCACAGGAAAGAATGTGAAAAGAAAAATGTAGTCTTTAGTGACATGGATTTTCTTAGCTGGATGCACATTTGGGATCATTAATAACAACTCTCTTCCAGGTGCAGACATTGAGACCTAGAAAAGTTAAGAGATTTGCCCCAAGCTCATATAGCTTTTAGAGGCAGAGCACAACTATTTGGATGATATCCCAAATGTCTCATTTTTTTCCAGTGATGCCATATGCTAGTAACAGCTAAGATTTGCGGTCCACGAAACGATAGGATATATATTATCATGTTTCATCTTTACTGCAACCCTGTGAGGGTACTATTATTCTCCCCTTCACACAGATCCAAAATCCAAGGCTCAGAGAGATTAACTGACATGCCAAAATAGCTCATGGAAAAGGTTGGGCTCACACCTACATCTTTGGCCGAAGAGTTGGAGTTGGTACACAGTACCATGTTGCCTATCTTGCAGATAGAACCACACAGAAACCTCCTGTTTCCCCCATTGCATTGATACAGGAGAATGTAGCTATTGAAAAGAAGCAATTATCAACTACTTCATTCAACAAGCAGGTATTGAGGACCTACTGTATGACAGACAATAATCTAGGTCCCAGAGACACAGCAGTAAGAACAATAGACAAAGACACTGCCCTCATGGTGACTGACAAGGAACAAAAGCAAAACGTATAGGTGTAGGTGGTAATAAGTGCTATGAAATAAAAAGAAAGTAATAAGAGGATGGAGAGTGTTTGGGGTACTAATTACCAATTACCCAAGGACTCTATCTGAACCTGAACAAATCAGCATGCACAGATTTTATACACAGTGATATATAAGCAATAGTAACAAGTTCAAGCTCACAGATCCTTAAGGGGTCCACAAGCTATGTTCAGTGTTTCAAAAATAAATAAATAATAAAATCTAAATTAAATATTTAGTAAAAGAAAACTCCAGATAATTCATTTAAAAAAATTAAGACAGATTTTATCAACTCTGTGGAAACTAGACATAATCACAAATCCTGATTAACAGATACACATGTCATAAAAATGAGGACCCCAATCACTAATCAATGCAATTTTTCTGTTTTAAAAAAATGAATCTTTCCAAAAATCAGCCATTAAAGGGGGAATTGTTTAATGTAGTCATTGGCCATGATAAAATTGGAATTCAACATCTATCCTAGGACAAAGCAGAGGAGATCTTTTGGAAATAAGCTTCACCTTTTAGCATCACGGCAAATCTCTCTGAAAAGAACCAAGGCATGTACTAATTACAGCTGCCTATGCTATCTGTATTACTCCTTTCTCACATTGCTATAAAGATATTACCTGAGACTGGGTCATTTATTTTAAAAAGGAGGTTTAATTGACTCACAGTTCTGCATGGCTGGGGAGGCCTCGGAAAACTTACAATCATGGCAGAAGGTGAAGGGGAAGCAAGTACCGTCTTCACAGTGGCAGGAGAGAGAGAGCGAGTGGGAACTAAACCATCAGACCTCACGAGCACTGCCTCACTATCATGAGAACAGCATAGGGGAAGCCACCTCCATGATCCAGTCACCTCCCACCAGGTCCCTCCCTTGAAATGTGGGAATTACAATTGCAGATGAGATTTTGATGGGGACACAAAGCTAATCCATATCACTGTTCCTGGGAAAATCTGAGCAATCAGCAAAATATACATCGTTTATCGCCTCATAGAATCCTCCTCATTCTCATCATCACTTACGTTTTCCACCCCAGTGTTTCCTCAGGAGCAAAGTACCTCTCTGCTGTGCTGGCTTTCCACAGCCTACAACTGTGGTTCCTTCTTAAGGCTTCTCTCTCCATTCTCAAGACCTTCCTCGGAGAATCAACTTGTCAACACCACATATGTTATACGTTAAATTATTTACTCTGAAAATGACCTGATGAAGTTAACACTACTCTTTTCATTTTGCAGATGTAGAATCAAGGTGTAGGAAGATTGATTAGGTATGCCCTAATCACACGGGGATAGTCTGTCCTTACAAAGCAATATTCTAAGTGACTAGCTAATCAACAAAATTAATGGGTAAAATCTATATTTTTACATGATGTTGCATTATCAAGACAGCAACAGTTAGAATGTATGTATAAACTTTGCAAAGAAGTTCATTGCTTATAAATTTTTGCACATTCAATATCATAATGCTAAGGAAACAAGAAAAAATATGAGTTCTCATTTTCAGAAAAATTGTGTAACTGTATGTTTTTAAAAAATTTAAAGTTTATAATGATTTAAGTCTGGTTAGGATGAAAAATAAAGCAGATGTCAACCTGTGTATTTGGGGTTCTTTTCCTGAGAATATTGTTATGTTTATTCTTCTCCTCAAAATAGAAGTACAGGTTATGACAGGCATGTTTATTATTAAATAATAAAAAATAGATTGTATTTAAATTACACAACAGATTTTAGATAATTTGATGCTGATCCACATGATATGGCTAGAGAAACGTTTTGACATCTAGCACTGTCAAATTTTATTTCCCTAAATAGATTAATAATTGTTAATAATAGTTCTGGTAATGCAATTTTAGATCTTGTTTAATCCTCACAACTACAAGATGAGAATTATGATTCTCAGTTTACATATGAGGTAACTTGGGCTCAGAGAAGTAAAATAAATTCCCAGGTGACAGGGTCAGCATTTAGATGCAGGTGGATCTCTCCCCAAAGCTTGTGCTCTTAAACACTCCAGGGCTTTTTATGTGCCTCACTCTCACTATCAGAACCCAACCCTTACACAGAGTCTGACTTTATTCATCACCGAGCAGTGCCAGGGGGTGTCCAAGACTAGACACAGACTAGTTTATCTTACAAATGAACAATAATACTGGATATTCAGCAAAAGGCACTCTCAGAAGAGATAAATTACTTAGACCCTCACTTTGACAACTCAAAAACATTTCAAGTATTAAACGTATTCTACCACTCATAAAAAGGAAGATGAATCATATTCTTGACTTCATATTAAAGTTAAAGATTCTTTTTTGCATGATTTGTTCTAAATTAATATGCCAATGATTCACAGCCCCTTATAATATCACCTTTGGCCTACCATTTTTTTATCAACGTGTTATGATAGAAATTGTCTCTTTGGGTTAAGACACATTCATCTGGAGGAATGTTATTATGGTCTGCATAAATAGCACTCGGTTATTTTTAAAGAATTATTTTTTCCATCTGTACAAATATACTGTTGGTTATCTTGAAACAGGGGACATTACCTACCAGAATTCCTAGCTGTAGGGGACTTATTTAGCCCCTATTCATGACCCTTTATTAATTGATCTGGATCTATTTTACCGCTTTAACAAGTTTTGTCTGACTATTGCCTGACTGTTGTTTTAGTCACGCAAAAAATTATAAGCCAAGATTTTTAAAAAATACTGTACAGATTGCACACCGGGAAGCTGGCAGTCTTTCACACCATGTTCATTGTCTGCAGCACAAATCGTCACCACAATAAAGAGCCTAAAACAAAAGCCAAATGCTGCATAAGGAGTACTTTTCCTTCTGAAAAAATTCCAACATTGGGGAGCATCCTTTCCTCTGGATGCACATGCATAATTTCCATTATTGTTAATGGGAGCTATACATGCATAACACCCATTACTGCTAATGGGAGCTAAGTGCACACACAAGGGTAGAATACAGTGAAATCTGTCTTAGAAAATCACCCAAGAGACTAGCAAAAATCAGTTGCCTGGTAGAGAATGGTTTTAAATTAAAAGCAGAACAGAACTGAGGTTGAAACCACAGGGGAACTATTTAAACTTCAGGGAGCAGTGGGAATTGGCTTCTCTTTTTCTTGCTCTATTCTAGTATCTTGTTTTCCTCATCCATATTCTTGATGAGAACCAATGACCTTGTGATCTCCTAAAGAGATGATCTGGAAATGAATTTCACACCTCCATTGATTCAAATGGTAGGCTTGGGGATCCTTTGGTGGGGGAAAGAATACAACTACTAGATGATTACATCACACCACATGCAAAATACAAGTCACATGGTAGCTCTAATGACAGTTAATGAACCAGGATGAAAACAGTAAAGCAATATTATTATGGCAATTTATATCTATCACTCATTAATCCTTAAAAACATCTGTTCTATTATAATGTTATTGTAAAGATCAATGAAAAATAAACCGGAAAGTGATTTCCATCTACCCAAGTGGCCTTCTGCATTTTTTTCAGCATTTCAGGGCATTGGAAACACAAGCTATTCCTACAATATCTTAAAATCATAGGATTCTGTCCTAGTCCAGTCTTTTCATTTTGCAGGTAAGGAAATTGCAGAGAAATTAAGAGGCTATTTTTTTTTAACCAAAGTCACAAAATACTAAAGGGAGATCTTAAATCTGGACTGCAGAATTTTTTCTGACTCCAGATCCAGTGGTTTAATGTTCAAAAGCACAGACTCCCAAAGACTTTCATCTTTGTTGGCTTTGCACTGGTCTCTGGGGACCAAATGCACAGATGGGTGGATGAGTTGTAAACTCCAAAAGGGGCCATTCTGGAACTCTGGAGAGTTGGGGACTGAATGTTCTGCATGTTACTCAAGTAAGTGCATGCTCCAGTTATTTCCGAAAAGAGTTTTAAATAGAAATCTCAACAAATGTTTTAAAGAGGCAGAAACAAAAAGGCAGTATTACCTCAGTCTAGAAAAGAGGAATGGAAATACTGTGCTTAAGATGACTTTTCTGTTCCATCTCCCACTTCCCAGTTATCCTTCTTAGACTGTAGTTATAAAAGCACCAGCAATAAAGTCACTGTTGTATCATCTGTGTCACATACGTGACACATGTTATTTTTGTTATGCTTTATACACGGATGTTTCTAGTTGGCTTTGTTTTGGACTCACCCAAAAATGGGCAGGGGCAGACGAAAATAACGTTGGACATTGGTTATTGTTTGCAAGAACCGTTAATATATAAAAGCCCATATTACTTTTCCTTACTCTTTTTCCATGGAAGCGGTTCTTTGTTGCCTTGGCTGCCAGATTCCTGTGCCTCATAGGATTGAAAGGAAAGGAAAGACAAAGAAAGGGGGATGGAGAATGTAGTGAGAAAAAAAGGAAGAGACAGAAAGAAAAGAAATAGAAGGAGAGGAGAGTAGAAGAAGAAAAAAAGAGCAGAGAAAAAGGCACCATAATACTTTGGATGGCACAGCATAAAACTGGTGTTTTGGAGTCAAAAGAGCAATAATTTTAGAGCCTGAATAACAGAGTTTTATGGTCAGCTCAGCCTTTATACTCTATGTGATATTAAATTAAATAAATTTGTGACGTCTCAGTTTCCCCATTTGTCAAAGGAGAATAGAATATTCATTCTATTTCACAGTGTCGTATTAGAAAAAGTAAGCATGAAAATACTTTATAAACCATAAGTAAGTGTAATATAGGAATCCTGTGATTATGATGGCTTAAGAAAGCAAATGATCAGAGACAAAAAGTCACACAAAAGGGGCTGCCTTTGTCCAAGTATCAGAGCACATTTTTATGGCATCTGAACGTTACCCTAATTTTCAGTGAACATCTTCATCCCATTTCCATCTTTATATTATAGAAAAGCCACCTAATGAAGAGCAAAAACTTGGTTTAAAAAAACTATATATATACACACATATATATATATATTTATCAGTTTACCCTACAAGGCTCATGACACATACTTTGACATAACTCTTTCAAAAGGCCCTTGACTAAGAGCAAGGTGGCCTTGGATTGGATTAGAAGTCATTTCTGCTGACTCCACAGGAAACTCCAAGGAACAAGACCACAGGCAGGGGAGTACCCGGAGGCCCATGACTCAGCGCAGTGGTTGAACTGCTGATCTGAAGCTGTCTAATACTCACTGTCTCCCCTCAGCTATTTTCAGAAAAAGAAACAGAACCCTAATGCATTCTCTGGAGTTCTGAAATATGTGTTTTTGTTATTTTTATGACCTATGTCACAAACTAGACTTTATTAAACTTCATTGCTGTACATGACATGATATTTTTTGTCTATTCATTTTTTTCTTGCAACAAACTGCAATCTCTTTGAGGGCAACTACTATGTTGTTGTTGTTGTTAATCTGCAGCCAAGCACGGTATAAGGCATAAAGTAGAACTCAATTAATATCTATATGATTTATTTATATATGTATTTATTCACATATTTCAATAGATTAAAGATCACATAGACGCAAGTCATTTCATACAGGCACAGGCTAGTTTATATATTAAAATAGTTGTATAATTGATCATTTGCATAATTAATTAATTCATCTGAGTATAAACAAGTGCCCACCAAGTCAACTAGAAAGAACAATTAATTCTATAACAAGCATGAAGTCATGCCAAATAGTGCTAGAACATCTAATAATCATGTTTATAAAATCTGTTTTGTTGTAGCTCTTAAGAAAGACAAAGGAACAATGGTTGAGCCTTCAGACATATATTTGACAACAATGTCTTCTATCAGGAAATGCTGATAGTCATTTCATTTCTAAGAAATATTGTTTCTTACAATTCCATTTAGTGGTTCCTTTTCTTTGATTTGGAGTACACATTTTTCCTTTAATTAATATTACCATTGTATAAACTATGCAACTTCTATTTATTCATCTACTTTAGAGACTTAAGAATAATTATACTTTTTTCTTGCAGGAAGATGGCACTATTGCTTCACTCTTAACTTATCATGGTATAGTGAAGAAAACACTAGTTAAAAATCAATAGAGTTAGGTTTTGGTTCCCAAAACCAAATATTTTGTCAATGTGTGACTTGAAAAGTTACTAATTTTGCTAATCTTACTGACCCTCCATTACTTATCTGTAAACGCTTTTTGCAATAATTGCACCAGATAATGTCTGATAGGAATATTGTCTATACACTGCAAAGCACATAAAAAGGTTCATAGTGATAATTATAACAATAGATACCATTTGTTTAATAGCTATGGAAAGTTAGGAATTGAGCACTCAATATTATTAATCTTTACAATCATTATGCAATATAGGTGTTATTATTCTCATTTACTTGATGAGGAAAATGAGGCTTGGGAAGCTTAATTAGGTAACTTACCTGTGATCAAACAGGGATGAAAGAAAAGAGCCAGAATTTCAAACCTAAATTGGCTGATTCAGATATTAAAAGAGAAATAGGCTACTGGATTTGCGATGAGTTATTCACAGGAACTTGGAGTCAGTTTGCTTTCGTTTGTGCCTCTCTCTTTTTTCATTTCCCTTTTCAATGTACTCTCTAACATCCTTCATTTTTCTAACTTTGGAGGGCCCAGCTGGTGCTAATCTGCATTACATTGTTTCTTATCTTTTTGGGTTTACCTTCACTTTTCCTCATCTGATATACAGAATTTAAGTAATGCTGATGATCATCTGATCCACTTTAGTTTTACTAGATATTAAAGAGGATGCACAGAGATAGAAGCAACATCTTAGAAGACAAGAGGTCAGAAGACTTCAGTTCCTTGAGCAAAGTTTTCCAAGTATTTTTGGGTAGACACCATATGACACAAAATGACAAAAGGCCACAACAAGAAGATAAGATTGCTGGTTGGTATTGTTTAAAGGCAAACATTTTCAAGCTGAGAATGTATGTCACATTTTCAAATTACTTTTCCCGGATCTTTTGATACTGTCCCCATGATTTGTCATGTGATGTGGGTTAGTATGGTTTTGGGAAATAAGCTGATGTGTAAAAACAAAGAAATGGTTTCAGTGGGAAAGGAGGAGTTTTAACCTATATAAATCTTTATTAACATTTCCTCCTTGAAAAGGGGGCTTTAAAATAGCGATATCTAGTGAACAGTAACATTATCAATGGGGCAAACTTACATAATCCATGGCTCTTGTTATAATATACATTGAAGGCTGTAACATCATCTATGTAATATTAACCAATTATGAAGAAATGATCAGCCAAATCTAAATTGAAGGTCATTCTATAGAAAAACTGGTCTTTACTCTTCAAATATCGTAATGTCATGAAAGTACCCTCCAGCCTCCTAAAAGGGCAAAGGACTGAATTAAAATATACTAAAGGCTAAAAGAGATGTGCAACTATAGTCAGTACACTATTTCAGTAGAGAGGTTCTTCCAAAAAATTAAAAACAGAAATACTAAATGAGCCAACAATCTTACTTCTGGGTATATATCCAAAGGAAATAAAATCACTATCTCAACAAAATAGCTACCCAAATACCAAAAGGAAAAGAAGCCATTATATGAAAAAACTCATGCACATGCATGTTTATAGCAGCATAATCCACAATTGCAAAAATATGGAACCAACCTAAGTGCTCATCAACCAAAGACTGGATAAAGAAAATGTGGTATATATACACCATGGAATACTTCTTTGCCATAAAATGGAACTAAATAATGGCCTTTACAACAACTTGGATGGAATTGAAGACCATTATTCTAAGTGAAGTAACTTAGGAATGGAAAATAAAATATTATATGTTCTCACTTATAAGTGGAAGCTAAGCTACGAGGATGCAAAGGCATGAGAATGATAGAATGGACTTTGGGGACTCAGGGGGAAAAGTGGGAAGTGGAGGGTGAGGATTAAGACTACATATTGGGTACAATGTACACTGCTCAGGTGATGAGTGCAACAAAATTTCAGAAATCACCACTAAATAACTTATCCATGTAACCATAAACCACTGGCTCCCCAAAAGCTATTGAAATAAAAAAGTAAAAAAATAGCTGCACTCACACGTTCACTGCTGCATTATTCACCAATAGCCAAGATATGGAAACAGCCTAAATATTTACAAGTAAATGAATGAATAAGGAAATTTGGTATGTATGTATGTAGGCATTATATACAAATATATATATATGCCCACACACACACACACACACAAACAGTATTTAGCCTTAAAAATGAAGTAAATTCTATCATTTGTGACAATGTGGATGAACCTGGAGAACATTATGCTAAGTGAAGTGAGCCAGACACAGGAAGACAAATGCTGTATGATCTCACTCATATATGGAATCTAAAAAAGTCGAACTCATAGAAACAGAGAGTAGAAGAGTAGTTACTAGGGGTAGCTGGAGTGAGGAGGGGAAGAGGAGATTTTAGTGAAAGTACAAACTTGTAGTTCTAAGATGAATAAGTTCTGGATACCTAGTTTACAGCATGATGACTACAGTTAAGAGTAATATATTTTATGCTCAAAATGTGCTAAGAGAGTAGATCACACATACATGTAACTATATGAAGTGATGGATATGTAAATTAGCTTGTGTGGTAGTCATTACATAATGTATATGCATGTCAAAACATCATTTGTACACCTTGAATGTACACAATTTTTATTTGTCGATTTTACCTCAATTAGGGTGAAAAAAAATGGGGCAAAAAGAATGTTGAAATTGTCTATGTACTGTAAAACTATGTGCTGACATGGAAAAAAGACTATGATTTAGTCAAAAAACAGGTAAACAATTTTTGTAAAAATTATACACACACATATTTGTACTCTAAGAAAATAGAAATTCTTGGAAACAGTGATGGGTCAAGTGAATCAGGACGTAAGATTAGTTGTCAGCATACTTAAAAACAGCATCATTCTTTTGCTTTTGATCATCTTTTATGTTTTTATATAATATGAAACTGGATCCTAAGCTATTACAGGTTCAGACGAGGTATAGTGTGCAGGATGTTTATTAAAGTGTGCCATGGGATTAACAACCTCAGAATGGAGGGTGAAGTGGTAGGGTTGTGGATCCCAATGACGGGTTCAGACAACCACAATAGGAACTCAAGTTAAGATGGCTCCTGAGAGCTCTCACACACTGTGTTGAAATAACAATCTTGTAATGCTCTTGCCTCAATCTGTCTTTGGATACCGGCTGTCCTAAGAAGAATGTGGCCTTGGGAGAGGGGCTCTCTACAGCTAAAGCAATTCTTGCAGTTGACTGCCAAAGTCTGTCTTCAGATGTCACTCCCAGCAGCTCAGCAACAAGTACTTTCTTGAAGGAGGGTCTGGATGGTGCATCTTCATCTTCATATATAATTTATTTTCTTTTGATTCAGCAGTAACACGTTCCTTTAAAAAATGTTTAGTTGAATTTGGGATTCTAATTTCAACAGCTCAGTAAGAAAATTAATAGGTTTACATAAGCTCTACCTTCTTCATTCATAGCCCTGCTGCTACACATGGCCGTACATTAGTTCTTAAATTCTATTAATCTTTCTTCATCTTTCTTAGTGCCAGCTATGGATGGAATCGTGTCCCCCTAAAATTTATATGTTGAAGCCCTAACGACCAATGTAACTATATTTGGAGATAGTGTCATTAGAAGGTAATTGGAAAGATGGTGTCATTAGAAGGTCATAGGATGGGGCTCTAATCCAATAGGACTGATGTCTTTATAGAAAGAGGCAGAGAGAGATGCACACTCAGAGAAAAGGCTACATGGGGACAAAAGTGGCTGTGTGCAAGCCGGGAAGAAAGCCTTCACCAGAGATCAAATCCTGCCCAGGACCTTGATCGTGGGCTTTCCCGACTTCAGAACTGGGAGAAACCAAATTTCTATGCTTTAAGCCACTAAGTCTGTGATATTTTGTAATGGCAGCCTGAGCTGACTGCCCACAATTGAAGGGCAGATCCAAAACTTGCCAAATAATTAGACCATGTGATTGATAGTTCTCAAACTGACATGATTTTGTACATGGCACAATGGAATTCTAGTAACAATGTGTGATATAATGAAGTCATATCATGTTCAGCTTCCTCCATCCCTTTCTTTGTGTCCCTACTCAGTCACCTGATTGTTCTGCCTAAACTTTTATTTATAATTGTTTAATTTTATATATTTTTTCCGTTTAAAAAAGTAATTGAAATATGTTATGGAAAAAAATTGTGCCTTAGAATTGAGCTTAGTTTGTTGTTTGTTTTTATAATGCTAGTGACATTATGAAGACACTAGAGTTTCCTAAGATTCTGTGATCCAGATTGGTTCATTTTTCTTTACCTTACTGGGATTATAGGAAAACAGTAGTTACTTAGAAAGGGTTCTAGTAACAGTAATATTTACCTATTGATCAGGCTGTTTGATATCTTCAGAAAGAAAAGGGTGCTTTAGAAAAAACCCATCCAATCTCACTTTTTCTTTTTTGGCCATAATTGGAAAATGGCTAGCCAAAGCATGAGCATGGGCAAGGTATGTCTTTCCTGTTCTGTGTAGTGAATACCAGCTATCTTTTGTGGGATTAAATCCATAGTTTGAGGTTTATTATCTATCATGGGGCCTTGAGGAGGAGAGCAAACAGTGCAATAGAATGAATTGGTAGATGTCATTAAATGAAGGATATAAAGCAAAAGTATGTCCAAATGTAAGTTAATGGATTATATCCCTAGGCAGAAATTGGAATATGTGCTTTCTCAGATGTAACATTTTAATTGGTCTACCTGGTAGAAGGTTAAATAAAATGTACACTAAACCTCATTACTACTCAATTGTCAAATAGCCTCCCTGCAACATGATTAAAACTAGCAGACTGAGTGGGCGCAACCCAGAATTATGAGAGAACTAAAAGTTGTCTTTAGGAGCACTTTGCAACACAGAATTTTAAGTGGTCCCATTAGACCAACTATGCTCTTGCTATTTTATCCAGGAGTTTTAAGTACAGAGATGGGTATTTAAAAATTCCCTTTTCATATAATAATCCATTTCAAATGCCCTTCTGGAAATTATCTGTGATAGTACATTTCTAATAAAATACCACTGCTGAATGAAATCTAACCACCTGGCAAGAAAACAAACTATTATATCTTAGCATGATATTTGCAGATTTTTCTGGCATAAAGTGGTTCAGAAAACAACAGATTGTCTTTGCTACTCCCTAGCCCCCCAAACAAAATCTATTAAAGATAACCTCATTCAAAACAAAGATAGATGTGTGAGGATGAACACAAAAGAATATCAGAAGCCTTTGAAATTCCTAAAAGATAAAGATGACCTCGAAATTTGTCATGATTATATTTTTAAAAATTATCTTCTATGCTATAGTGAATAGATTTTCCACATTTTTTTCTCTATTTGTGCATGTTGACTACCTAGCTACCGGCTGTTCCAACCATTATCTCTCCAAATAACCAGCAAAAAGAAATACCACAGCTTGTGTCACTGTGCTTCTGGAATTCCTTCTGTCAACAAATATTTATTGAGCCTCTTCTTTGTAACAAATTCACTGAGGATGGCCCAGTGAAAAGAAAACTTCAGCCCTTCAGGAACTCACAATCTAGTGGAGAAGAGCCCAAGTAAGCAAATACTTGCAATACAGTGTGATAAGAGCTACAATAGTGAAAATACCAGGTGCAACAGAAACACACCAGAGGGATATCTAACTTAATCTTAAAGGGAGAGACAAGTTAAAAGTTCAAAAAGGAAGTAATGTTTAAGTTGAAACCTAAAGTAGAGAACAGGGTCAAAGAAAGAAAAGGGCAACAGGAAGTGCAATGATTGGGAAGTAAGACCAGGTGTGTCAAAATGGTGACAATTCAGGTAATTTGGTTAACTTACAGCTTGGTTTTCAAGGTAAAGTGAGAGGTATTGTGGGCGATAAAACAGGAAAGCTAAGTTTACAAGGAAGTGGAAGATTTGCAAACTGCTTTACAGACTTCAAACTTTATTAAGTCAACATGGAAGGGTTTAAGTAGGGAAGTCACAGGATCATATTAGCATTTTGGAAAAATCACTCTGGCTAAGATAAAGATATGAAGAACAGGTTGAATTGAGATAAGTCTGAATCAAGGCAAGACCAAATTGTTGGTAATTAAAATGCTATTGCAGCAACCCAGTGGCAGTAGAATGAAGAAAAGGAGATGAATTTGAAAAAGATTTAGGAAGTAGTTTTGACAGGACTTAGTGATGATTGTCTTAGGTAGGAAATGAGAAAGATTTAAGAGTCAAAGATGAGAATGAAGTTTCTGGCATAAAAAGTTGGATATATCAGATAAGTAAACAATGATGGGAGGGAAAGTGTATGTATTATGGATAAATGGCTTGAAAATTAGATTTGCAGTTCCACTTTAACTGAGAGATAAGAGAACAAGGAAGAATTGATTAAATGCAACAAGTTTGTAGGTATAGTGGCAACAAGTTTGTAGGTTGAGTTAATTTCAGTCTAATGATTTCTCTCTCCTTTAGAAAGTCAGAGCCAAAGTTGTCTGCTGAGAAGCAGAGAGATAGGAAATACGGAGGTTTAAAGAGAATAGATAAATTTTGAAAAAGCCGATTTTCAGAATGGAATAAAAAGTGATGAGAAACTCATAGAAGAGATGTTAGGCAGTATTGATCCTTTTGAAGCATGGGTTCATAAAATTAATTAGCATTAATGGCAATTAAATGGCATTAATTGTCAGAGTTGTGTGATTTTTTTAAAGTCATGCTCAGTTTCCTAGGTAAGAAGGAGGCAATAAATAAATAAATAAAACCAAATTGATCTAAAGTTGAAGGTTTTCCAGGTAACCAAGACATAAGAAAACAGGACAAGGGATTTGAGGATAACAATGACAAAAACAAAAATGTTTGAAGACAGTGGGGTTTTGGCTGGGTAAAGCAGGAAATGACAACTGGAGGGGACTGACAGGGGAAAATAAAAGGAACAAAGGATTAGAGGTACTAAGAACTTGAGGGATGAATCTAGTGACAATCACAGAGGGAGAAGCAAAGATAGGAAAAGAAAAGAGGAAAAAATGCAGTCAGAGACTATAATGTTTTAAATTAACGCTTCAGAAACAGTCGGAAGTTGAAGGTGATGACAAGCAGGTGATGACATGCTCTAAGGAGTGTGTTAATAAAGGTAAAGATCCCTGAAGTTGAGGGAGTGCAGGCACAGACAGACTGCAATAGATATACTGTCCTGGTGTACGTTGAAATGATTCGGGCAGGGGAGAAAACTGAGGTGAAGGAAAAGACCATTAAGGCACTGCCAATATATTCAAAGAATGAGGGGCAGTCACTAGCATCAGATGATCACACCGACAATCTGGGGCAAAGGATGGAGTGAGCCTTTAGAAGTGGAGATTTGGTATGAAAGTGAAAGAAGAATTACCTGGAATAAAAACTGAGGCATGAAAACTACTCATGCAACACTAACCCTGTGACATGTCAGGGTCAGGATGTAGAGGGAAATAGCCCTTTCTTCTATAAATACATCTCACTCCCCTTCTCAGCAAGAAGACCACCCTCCATGGGCTTTATTAAAATTTAATCACCATTTTGAATTGGGCTTATTGTAATTATGTTTGTAGAAAATAAATCCTTTTCTCTCTCTTTTCAAAACTGACTGGGTTTTCACGGCATGAATATTTGGGACCCTACACTCCAGCTGCTGCGCATCAATCTTGCATGAGCACCAACCAGAAAAGTGCACGTGCTGGCAGAAGGTGAGGACCACACTGGGTTTTCTCATCCAGGGATGGTCACCCTGATGTGTAATCAATCAACAGGAAAGGTGTGCATTTTGCAAAGATCCTCCAAGAGGTCACTTTCCTAGGTGTGATCAATCTCCCCCATGCTGATCATGTTACAGCGATTACCACTCTATTCTAACAGCTTCTTCTCCAGGGAGAAACAAACTTTGTCTGTGAATGTGTAGTATGGTGTGTCTTGTCAGGTTAAATTACCTTGTAACATAACTCACTGTAAATTCACCTCATAAGTAAAAACCAATCGGAGATTTTAAAACACCATCCAAAAGCATCCTATCTGGAGGTGGAATTATGTTCTGCAATTGCAAATGAACCATGCCAGTGACCCTTACCATCAGCAAAAGAGTCAGCATTTCTTCAATTCACCACATAAGAAAAAGAGGTCTGCCACGGTTCTTATGGCCTAAGAAGTTCTTGCTGGGCCAAAAAGATACTGCTTGTTCTTATGACCTTTGAAGAGATAGATAGGAAAAAAACTAACATGTAAGGAGCACCTCATGGATGTTATGCTAATGCTTCACACATTTTTTTATAAGACCGGAATAAGTACTGCCTTCTCTGGGAAGCCTTCCCTGGCAACCTCCCAAATCAAAGGGTGATGGATAATTTTCTGTGCTAACTTAACTGGGCCATGAGGTGCTCAGTTGTTTGGTTAGACAACATTCTGGATGTGTCTATGAGGATATTTCTAAATCAGATTAACATTTGAATTGTAGACTATGTAATGTAGATTGTCCTTTCCAATGTGGACGGGCCTCATCCAATCTATTGAAGGACTAAATAGAAAAAAAAAATGGCTGAGTAAGGAAGCATTTTCTCTCTCTGCCAGTCTTCAAATAGGAATGTTCAATGCTGGCATGCTGGACTTGGACTCAGACTGGAACTCATCAGCTCTCCTGGTTCTTAGGCCTTTGGACTTGAATTGGAACTATACCATGGGCTCTCCTGGGTCTCCAGTTTTCCAATTGCAAATCTTGGGACTTCTCAACCTCCGTAATCTCATGAGCCAAGTCCTTATTTTACCCTGACTAATATGTAGTTTAGTGCTCCTTATCTGTTGTCTTCCTCTGCTGTCTGCCACATAATTACCATCTCCATTATCTTGCTGTGTACTGTGGATTTTTTCTACGAGACTGTAAGCTATCTGAGTGAGTCTTACTTATTTTAGTATTGTTAGTGCCTAGAACAGTATCTAGCACATAAGGGTGCTAAGTGAATGGGATTAATTAGATATTTAATGCCCATAATATAGTCAGCATCATTACTATTTTTATGAGGAATCTAGAGTTCAGAGTCATCAAATAATTGATATAAAGCCACATAGTAAGTGGTAGAGTTTAGTTTTGAAACTGGGTGTGTCTGACTCCAAAATTCCCACAGATTTTTTTTATACCACTTCCTTTCTGCTTCCCATTTCAAACAAAATTTCTGAGTAATCCAATTTAATTCTAGAATTAACTCCACTAGAATATGAGAAAGGCAGTGAATGGGATTTAAAAATTTTGACTCCAGAGGCAGATTGCTAGGGTTCAAATCTTAGATCCTCTGCTTACAGAACTCTAAACTAATTACCTCTCTTCCCAATGCTTCAATGTGTTTCCTTACCCACAAGTATTACCTATGTGTATCAGTAAGCTATTGCCACAATACTGCTGCCAAACGAGCCACTCTAATGTATTAGTTTAAAGAGTAATCATTCTCGTGGATCTGCAAATAGGCTAGGGTCCAAGTGATCTACATTATTAGGCTTGGCTTGGAGGTGGGAGCAGTCTTCTGCTTCCAGATGCAGCAGTTGGAGCATCTCTGGTTTTTATTGCAAGCCTGTAGCCAATCAAGGCAGCTATGCGTGGAATATCCTTCTTCCTTTCAGGACAGTTTTCTCTCTGCCACCCAGACTGGAGTGCAGTCAGGAGATCTTGGCTCACTGCAACCTCTGCCTCCTGGGTTCAAGCAATTCTCCTGTTTCAGCCTCCTAAGTTGCTGGGATTACAGGTGCATGCCACCATGCCCTGCTAATTTTTGTATTTTTAGTAGAGACGGGGTTTTGCCATGTTGACCAGACTGGTCTTGAACTCCTAACCTCAAGCGATCTGCCTGCCTTGGCCTCCCAACGTGCTGGGACTATAGGCGTGAGCCACTTCACCTGGTCCATGTAAGCTTCTTAAGGCCTATGTTTGGTGCCGGCACTCTGGCCTTTCCACCCACATGTAATTGAGCAAAGTAGGTGACACGGCCATGTTAAGAGGTGGAGAAATATGCTCCTTCCACCATGTGATTGTGGCAAGGAAGTGGTGAAAAACCAGACAAGAAGGAATTAAGAACTGGGCCAAAATTTCAGCCTACTACCCTGTCTCTGAGAGTTGTTGTGGGAATCTAGTAAGTTAATACATGTATCACACAAAACAGAGACTAGCACTTACTAAGAGCTGAAACATGTTCTGAATATTCTACTTGTATACTAAAAAATGAGTTTGCCTTATAGGATGTCCCTGGCTCTGCCACTAATTAGGTGTAAGACTGTGATAAGTTGTAGGATCACTTCGTGTCCTTTTGTTTTTACCTACCACTCAAGTTTGTAATAGCTTGATTCCTTTCTTCATTGTATTACTCAAAGGATCCAATAACATATAGTAAGTGATCGTGTTTCAAAAAGAATAAAACATCCTCAGAATGAAAGTCTAATACACATGGCTAATTCTAAATAACCATTTGGTTAAGGTCAGTAAATTGTTCCAATTTTAAGTGATAGGAAGTCATAGTTCTTATTTTATAGATGCGGTAAATGCTTCAAGGAACTAAAGTACTTCTTTTCTGGCCATAAATCCAAATATTGGCTTAGACGTGATAGAATTAATGTTTCCTGTCTTCTAGGTGTTAACTGGGTCAGAAACTGAACACTGATACTAACTGTTAAGGTTTATTATCCTTCAGCATGAGGTGGTTCACATTCTGATTCTAGGGGTTCAGGGTAGTAAGGAAATCTCCAGGCAAGTACATAACATCACACACTCATTCAGCTAACAAATCTGCTAAGTGCTAGTTTTCAGGGGCTTACAGCTGTGGGGTTAAAGACTGTGAGGGCTACCATACATCTCTGAGAACAAGCCTAGATACCATAAGTCATGAAATTAATTATCTCAGTTTCATGGGTTTCCAGATGCTAATGTGCCATATCCTATTCACTCTCCATCCCCACTGATGAGATAAAAGAAGAGGAAAAATATAATTAGCATAAAAACCACACCCAGAGAGAATGGGGTGGGTTGAAAGTGGCAGGAGCAGGATTCTGAGCAGGAAAAGAGACAGCATATACGTTCAGTTTTCTAAACCCAGGGCTAAGGCTCCAAAGTTCTGCAAGCTCTCTCTTTTTCCTATATACTGTTGTAAGACACAGATAACTGCTTTCTCAAGCACTTTCTAGGAAATTCATTTTAGATAAACACTGGAGTCATGGAAGAATCTTCAGGGATGGTGGAGACTACTGAGGCAGGGCTGAAAGGGCTCTCATCAATAGCCTTGAGGGCAAACAAGCACCAAGCATGGTGTCAGAATACAATACAGTAAGTGCTATGTCATGGGAACATAAGAAGAGAGTCCCCAAGTCGGAGGCTTCACAGAGGACACAGAATATCTGCTGAGATTTAAAGATGAGTAGGAGTTTGGCCAAGCAGATCTAAGGCATTTCAAGCAAAGGCAACAGGTGCAAAGGCATAGCACATGAGAAAACTAAATCTATTTGGAAGAGTATTACTATAGCCTATTCATGAGCAGTATTTATGTGCAATTTAGAAAGCAACCAAAAGGCCCTGTTACCTCTCTCCCTTGAGCCTAGCATCTGGAAGAGTTATCTTAGAGTCTGAAAATACAAAGCCAGGCCTACAAAAAATAATGACATTCAATGTGATACATGTTAAAATGGAAATATATACAAAAACTGGTGGCATAGAGAAAAGAGGTCTTTAGGGATGCCTGGGGAACCAGGGCTGCCTCCAAGTATTATTTCACACTCTTGCAGAACCACTGTTCCTTTTCTTACTCAGTATTATTGCTAAATTTGGCCCATTAAATCACATTCCTTTTCACTCCTGGAAACTTTTCTCTCCATGGCCCTCCATCTAGCTTCCATTGGGCTTTCCCTCACACTGTTATTTCACCCTGTTAAATATCTCCAAACCCCATTTCCTAAGGATGGGTTTCAAGGTCTTTCCCAGGCAGCTCCTAAAACTTGGAAATTCGGAAATTCAGCTAGGTAACAGAAAGAAAATCACCTTAATACACCAGTCACCATTTATTTTTATCAAGAGTGATTTGTAAATCACACACTGCATGGTAGACATTGCTGTAGGCACCAGGGATACAATGAGCATAACAAACACCTCTATTTTTTATGGTGCATACATGCCAGTGTCTCAGCACCTCAGCTCCATTCCTATGATCCAGTTGGAAAGCATATTTTTAAATGTTATAACAGAAATACAATGTTAAGAACAGTGGGGCTTATTAGAAGGTTTTGAAAGAAAGATCTATTTACTGGAGAGCCACCATTTAGGACAAATGTCTAAATAACATTGCCAATGAGATATAAGCATGTGGATTTGCGTATTAAAATTGTTTTTCTCTCCTTCTTTTCTCTGTTCCTTCCTTTCAACTCTTGTTTGTTTTCACCTGATTCCCAGTCATGAAAATAAGATGTGGATTAAGATCTGTGATGATTTCCACATCTTACTGTAAAATAGTGTTGTTTGAATTCCTAATCCTTGTGCTTCTTCTCAAAGAGGAGAGTCTACAATTTATCTTTTGGTAGCTAATTCTAGACATATGTTTAGCCCCAGAACTTGTGTCAATCATTAAAAGAGCTTTAACTCATTGCTATAAAAAGTTGTTGGAATCCATTTTATTTCTCAAGCATATCACCCACCCCGGTTACATGCAAAGAGTGGACTCATTGATGATTCTATTAAGTTTAGTCATTATATATAAATGGAGTCACATCATATGCATATTTAAGTTGCACATAATTAACTTCAGTACCAAAGGGAAAGAGAAAGAGTTAAACAGTACAGAAAATTCCACTCATGATTCCACTCATGGAGCACAAGCCCTAATCTGAGTGTGAAAACAAGAGTTATGGTGTTGCCTCAGTCTCAGGTCTCATGTGTCTCTCAAAAAAATAAGTGCAATTCCAATGTTTAAAGATAGCATTTTTTCATACAACATTGCCCCCAAATGCAAGCCAACTACTTCATCTGATGCCCAACTGCAGAAACAGTGCTCTATTCCCGGGCTGAAAATAAACCTGGAAGTTAGATCTATTGAGAAACTGTATGTCAGCCTCCAAAATGACATATTTCTAATGTATTTCCAAAGATAATTTTGCTTTATGTAACATTTGCCTTATAATCTGTCTTTAAGACTTAACCTCAGTGTAAAATATTATTTCATTCTACTGCCAAACTGAGATTGGTCCAAGATCTTTGAAGCTTATCTCTCTGACCCAGTGTAGCAGATGCTGTTAGTATCCTCCCATATGCTCTCTGCATTCACCACTACTGTACAAACCTTCTAACACAAACTGCCAGCATCTGCAGCTCTACCTGAGGGCTCCCTCCAGCCACCAAGGTCTGCTTTGCTCATCTATGGGGCAGGCCAGAAATGCTGAGAAATGAATGAACACTAGAAATAGCCCATAACAATGACTGACAGGAAGATGGCAGATGACAGGCTAACTCTCAGGTGCATATTTCACAGTGTACCCCAGAGTTCCCTATCGAGATGAAGGTAGGGTTGCCTAGAGTGGTGAGTTGCTCGATGAAACCACGTATTGGCTTTCTTTCCTCCCCTTTCCCTTTCCTAGTATTTCCTGGGATCCCAACTAAGAAAATTTCCCTTAAATCTTTGTCTCAAGAGAAAGGTTACTTCTGGAGGAATGCAAACTACAACACTCAGAGTCCTTGCCCCAAGCATCAGACTCAAAAAAAAGAAAAAAAATTATCAAAATTGGGTGAAATGGGTTCAGTCCCTGAATCATGAATTTTTTCTCACATAGCTGGAGCAAATAAGACTATGGTTTTATATAATCTTTGGTTTATATAATGTGTGTAACGTTTCTTAACACCTATGCCTAGAAAAAATAAAATAAAACCTGCTGTAGGGGTATAAAATTTGAACCTAACTAAATAAAATCAATTCTGATTTGATACCTGATAGCATTTTCCCATAGGAAAAGTCTGGAACTTACTTGGGTGTTTTCTGTGCCTAGGGAGATATTTGGACCTTTCAGCAAGAACACTGCTATCTATTCTGTCCCTTGTATCTGAAAGTTTAAAAATTCATATTTCCAGTGTGTTGGTCCACAGGTATTTCTTTCAAACAACTGCTGGTAGAATTCACTTACATGAACTCATTTAAGTTATATGTTTAGAACTTTCCCTGGGGTTAGAAACCTTTAAATTTGATGCGTACATTTACACAAACCAAAATAGACAGAATAGTAAAATCCCATATTAAATGAAGAAAGTCACTGCTGTTATTCCTAGGTATGAGAAATCTAGGATTCCATAAAATTTCACTCTCAAGAAGATAGGTATCTTCAGAATTACCTTCCTAGAATAAAGCTTGAGGCTGAAAGACATAAGAAACCATTGCATTTTTAGGGCAAACAGAAATATAATACTGTCCTATAATATTATTAAATGTCATCTCAGAAACTGTGGATTTTTATTGTAAAGGAAAAAAAGATTTAAGAGGCGTATTTCTCAGTAGTGCTTTTGGCCATTTTCCTCTAAAGGTGCATTTTGTTGCAAATTTTCCTGTGGAAATTTAAGATATTAAGATGTCATGTAGACCTTCACCTCAAACGGTTGCAGTGATTTTAGACTAAGTAATATTCGTTACCTCTTATTACGGTTCTTAGCAAATATTTCATTAACTGGACACCCTAGTTATAGTGCTGAAAATCTGTATCTTATATTTACTAAAAGCCATCTCCTTTTGTTCCTGGTGGAGTGTGAGCACTCTTCGTTGATGCCTCCTCTATGCTGAAACATTCCGTATGCCAGCTGATGTGGAGTGTTCTTGGCACCCTCAAGACCTGAAATGACTGGCTCTGGAATATATTGTATTGATCTCACAGTGACATTTGTGCCTCTAGCTTGTTCCCCGGCTGGGGTCTGAGATAGATCCACACATAGGGTTGCCTTAGCCTTGAGGCAGTCGGTTGAGTTTGTACCTCTAAACATTATTTATCATTTGATTCTCTTTAGATGACCTGCAATTGTTAATTTTCAGTTTAATAAATAAAATAAAATCATCTGCTTTGTATGTTTCAGGAAAATAATAAAAACAGAGTCTGATCGCATTGATTTTATGTAGACTGTAAATCTTTTTTTAAGGAATAATTATTTTATGCTCAGATAAAAATAATGTAAAAATAATCGGAAATATTCATACTCAGGGGAAACACGACCTGTTTCATTCAAATGACAGAAAATAGTTTCTAAATCACTTTAAATCATAAGGGCATATGCATAGAAAGGACATTTAAAAGGCCTTTTTCTTTGCTTTAACATTTCACCCATGCAGGATTGTATCTCATTTCTTTGAAAACAACCCTTTAGTGCTTATTACTGTGCTGTCTTTGAGAGCAGATCTCCTGACTTCTATTATAATGAGTTCTAAAGAGAAAGAGAGAGGAGAGAGAGACAGAGGCAGGGGATTTTAATGGGAGGATATCTTGTTGTTAGAACCCATAAAGCTAAAGCAGCCCTAGAATGATAGATTATTTTGTTTCATCAGTTTCAAAACAACATTTGAAGAATATGCTAACATTCTCTTAAAAATCTGTTCTTTCTGCTCATAATCCCAAGCAGAAATCTTCAGATATTGTGAAAGCATATTCACATTTCATTACCACAGCCGCCCAGGCAGCTGTATAGAAATCTATCAGTCATTGATGTTTTTGAAGCACTGACAGGCAGTCTTTAGGGAAAATCAAGTAAAAAGACTAACTCTGAATTAAAAGGTATGCAGATAACCCTCATTTTCATGATGAATAAATTTCAAATAAAGCTACCTAGAAAACACACACACACACACACACCCCCCCCCCCACACACATACACACGCGTATTCCTCAGTTAATGTCAGCAAAATACACTAAATACATTAAATCCCTCTGAGACTAGTTTGGTACACTGGCAAAAATAAACAAAGTGATTCCAGAGATCATACAGCAGCTGTATGACCCTAAGATATTTGTCTCTCTGAGGGACAAAGAATCAACTGAACCCTAAATGTGCATCCTCCTCATGAGATTGTGTCCATTAAAGCTGATCATTTTAATCAACTTCATGATCAATATCCATCAGTGAGATAGTATTGGGTGCAATGATCAAAGTCTGGCCACTGAAACTAAAATACATGTCCTCAAGTAAGAAAAGAGTTGATTTGTATGCTACTTATACAGAAGAAACAAAAACTCTCTGATATCCTGCCTCTTTCTTGGGTCTCCAACCCAAAAGAAAATGCCTTCCCTACATGGCAAAAAGGAAAATAGGCAAACGGCAGCCTATTGATAAAATACGTTAAAATATCCAGAGTAATGAAACTAGATTAATGAACATACTAAAATAATTCATCTTGGAAAGGGATAAATGAAGGACTTTATAAAGAAAACCTATTCTTTATATGAGTAAGACTTATGCATTAATCTGGAAAAGTATTACATCTACTCAAGTGGAGCATTTCTATGCAAACTTGATTTTATTTATAAAAAGCCATGCAAATGAAGGGTAAGAACTATTATGTTCAAACTGAGGAACGGCATCCTCAGAACCATCTCCCCATCCCTTTTTACAACCCCATTTACTTCTCTGCACAATTCTCATCTTTATGACAAATAAATTTCAGATAAAACCACCTAGAACACACAGAAACAGAGATCAATGGCATGAAATTTGTTACTTTAAGAAATGTATTCTTTGGACCTGTAAGACAACCAAAGTTAGATAGTTCATACACAAATCAAACCATAACTGTGAACTCATTTATATTTTAGTAAAATGGGGAGAAACAGGGAGTGTTGAATGTACACCAAAATATTATTTAGAATGTTTGTTAGTTAATTCAAATGAAAAACAGCTTGGGTATTAAAGTACATTTTCTTTTTCCCACTGGTGTGAATAATTTTAGCTCACAGAAATCTGGGGAATGCACAATAATTTTTGTCACTGATCCTGACACCACTTACTGAGAAACTGAGTAATTATATTCCCTAGAATCTGTCCCTATTCCTAGTACTATGCTGGTTATCTGCAAAGGAATATCTCTCCAATGATTTGGGTGAATTATATGATAGGGTTTTGTGTTCTGGTATACAGAACTGAAATATGATCTTCAATCTCACACACAGTAATTGCATATGGCAGATTAATGTCAAAGAGGCTTCGGAAAAGCTAGGTTCATCGTCAGAACTTTCCTCTAGTGCTGAGTTATTACCTAATGTGTTTCCCTGCAGTGTCCCAAAAAGATGAAAGAATATGGTTGGAAATATTATATAGTGCCCATAAAAGAGGTGTTCTTTCCCATCATTCAGAAAAAAGCAAGGAAAATATTTGCTAAACCATCATTTCCAGATAGCAGTCTATTGCGTGATCACTGAAACTCACCTAGATTATTTTGAGGTAGATCATACTTTGAATGTCATTTTAACATATTGATATGATCAGATACACATACTACCAATGTCTCAAGCTGCTCACTCTCTTTGGATGTAGTCATCACACACGGTGACCTAAGAATTTGATGGATGAGAATAAAGTATTAATGAGGTCACAGTTATGGTATTGATTTCTGTATGAACTATCTAACTGAACTATCTAACTTGGTTCTCTTAAAGAACCAAAGACTACACTTCTTTTTTGCTTTTTTTTTTTTAGAGACAGAGTTTCGCTCTTGTCGACCAGGCTGGAGTGCAATGGCACGATCTCAGCTCACTGCAACCTCCGCCTACCGGGTTCAAGCGATTCTCCTGCCTCAGCCTCCTGAGTAGCTGGGATTGCAGGTGCGTACCACCACACCCAGCTAATCTTTTATATTTTAAGAAGAGATGGGATTTTACCACGTTGGCCAGACTTGTCTCGAACTCCTGACCTCAGGTGATCTTCCTGCCTCGGCCTCCCAAAGTGCTGGGATTACAGGCGTGAGCCACCACGCCCGGCCCAAAGACTATGTTTCTTGAAGTGACAAATTCCATGCTATTGATCTCAAGATGAACTCATGTGGGTGGCTCAGTGTAGGCTAGATCAGTGGTTCCTTCATTTGTCTGTGCCTCAAAATTCCTGTTATTTCCATTTCTGCTTTTCTTTAGGCCACTCAATCTTCTGAATCCTAATCTCTGAGATGATTCTGATACAGACATTACCAGCACTTGGAAAATATTGGACTAGACTGATCTTCAAGCTAGGGGGAAAAACCCCAAAAGAACCAAATGTAGTGGATCAGTCAAGTCAGCTTCAGCCTTTGTTTGCTTCCCCATCAAAGAGTGATGCTCTCTTTTTCGTAGTTTGTTAACAAAGCTCCTGAAAGAGTTTTCAAGCAACACATAGCTATTTTTCTAGAAATTATGAAGAACTTTCCTAACTAGGCTAAGTGTTCCTTATGTGTACCCTGAGCATATCTCTGTCATTAAAGTTGCTAAATGTACTTTGATGTTCTATCAGTGTTTCTATTTCCTGAATTCCCCTATCTTCCAAGAACCTTGAGAGAAGGACAATTTTTAATTCCTCTTAAAGTCTACTATAGAATATGCACATGTTCTCAGCATATACTTTTGTTCTGAAATGAACTAGAATGCTGAGAAGACTCTTTTTCACATACTAGCTCTGACACCTCAAGCAGGTCTTTTTGTCTCTTTGGTCTTCAATCTCCTCATGAAGATGCTGTACTAAATGATTTCTCTAGCTTTTCCCGGCTTCCATCACTCTGCTGCTGCAGGAATTGTAATGAATTGACTAAGTCTGGACTCTACTCTTAAGGAAATAAGGATCTTTTCACTTCTTCTTAATCAATTTCCGTTTGACACAGGCCTGATCTGCTTAGTTCAACCGCAGAACTGAACAATATCTTAGGAAACTTTTGTTCTGTGTGCCAAGAATCTAAAATATTTGGGTCAACTCTAGAATCTACTGGAGTCATGAATTATACATATTATCTTCCACCTAATGTTGATCAATCATCCATTTGGCTTCATTGGGTTGCACATTAACAGAAATGGTTCTAATGTGTTCCAAAGGAGCTAAAATCTTAATATTGAGGAGAAAAGAGAGTAACTCAAGGACCATTCTGCCAAATCTTTGTTATTGAAATTATATCTTAATGAGATTTTAAAAAATTCTTTAGTGTCCCTTTCTGAATTTAAGCAGATGCAACCTAAAATTACTCAAATATTTATATTTCTTTCAATTGCTTTAATCCATTTTGTCACTTAATTGTATAAAGCTATCTTCTACAAAATAGTATGCTGATATTTTGAAATAAATTGATTTTTTAAAATGGACATGGATAAAAAAGCTACAGATGGGGTTTTTATATACAGTTGTTTGCTCCATAGATGGAATATTGAATCCTTCACCCATTAAATGTATCCTCACCACAGATTTGCTGCACCTGCTATTTTACATCTCAGTATATTTTATACTGAATATTTATGGTCCTTTCAAAATAATATGGAGACACACTAAATGGTCAGAAACAGCCCAATGCTGACATCTACTGGATATACAACTGGACACATTTACTATCAAAAGAATTCCTATATTCTACTTTATGCTGTAAAGGTATAAGAAACAAAGCAAAACTTACTATGTAATGCTTAATAAACATTTCTACTGGTTGTGTATAAATCCATATTTCATATCAACCAAAGATGCCACAGTATTTAAAAATGGCTGAAGTTGGGAGGTTAGACAGTACTGGACTCAGAATCTAAGAGGAAGGGGAAATAAGCTATTATGCTCTGGATGGGGATGAGCTCAGGAATGCACTTTAGCCACAGGTAACATCCTTCAGCTGCTAATCCACCTCTGTAGTAAATGGTCCTTTCCTGTGTAAATAGAAAACGTAGCTCCCACCCCTCTCCTCATCTGATCTTGGGAAATTATGCAAGTCCCATTTTAACTGATCTTTTTTATACCACTATGGTTTCTTTGGCAGACTTTTCTTGGCTTCTATGGCCCTATTAGGAATTACACATTTATTTTGCCAAGGTATATTCAATTATTTTATAAGTTGTTGTAATAGGAAAGACAGACAAACTTGGGTTCAAATTCTGGCTCAGCCTCTTACATATATGTCTGAGTGAATTAGGGAAGTTATTGAATTAGCTAACTAATTAACTAAAACATTTCATGGCAAGGACACTCAAGATATACCCTCAAACATTTTTAAGTACACAATACTGTATTATTAACTATAAGCACAATGTTGTACAGAAGGCTTGTAAAATTTAGTCATCTTGCATAACTGAAACTTTATAAACGCACACTCTGCTTCTTGTGCTTCACTAGTTCCACTTCACAGATATTGAGCCTTTTAAAATGGAAGGTTAGTGCCAACCCTGTGTTGAGCAAATCTATTGGTGCCATGTCATTTCTCCAACAGCATGTTCTCACTTCATCTCTCTGTGTCCCATTTTGGTAATTCTCACAAGATTTCAAATGTTTTTATTACTATTCTATCTGTTATGGGATTTGTGGTCAGTGTTCTTTGATGTTACTATTGTAATTCAATTGGGGCATCATGATTCTCACCCATTTAAGATTGTGGACTTTATTGATAAGTGTTGTGTATGTTCTGACTGCTCTACCAACTGGTCATTTGCTCATCTTTCTCCCTCTCATTGGGCCTCTTTATTCCCTGAGACACTACAATATTGAAATTTGGCCAATTAATAACTCTACAATGATCTCTAAGTGTTCAAGTGAAAGGAAGAGCTGTACTCACTCATTTTAGACGATCAAAAGCTAGAAATGATTAAGCTTAGTGAAGAAGGCGTTTTGAAAGCCAAGATAGGCTGAAAGCTAGTCCTTTTGTGCCAGTTAGCCCAGCCAATAATGCAAAGGAAAAGTTCTTGAAGGAGATTAAAAGTGCTACTCTGGTGAACACACAAATGATAAGAAAGCAAAACAGTCTTATTGTTAATATAGAGAAAGTTTTAGTGGTTTATATAGAAGATCAATCCAGTCACAACATTCCCTTAAATGAAACCCTAATCCAGAACAAAACTCCAACTCTCTTCAATTCTATAAAGGCTGAGAGAGCTGAAGAAGCTGCAAAAGAAAATTTTAAAACCAGCAGAAGTTGTTTCACAAGGTTAAAGAAAAGAAGCTGTCTCCATAACATAAAAGTGCAAGGTGAAGCAGCAAGTGTTGATGTAGAAGTTGCAGCAAGTTATCCAGGAGATCTAGCTAAGATAATGGATGAAGGCAATTATACCAAACAACAGATTTTTAATGTAGAAAAAAATAGCCTTCTGTTGGAAGAAGATGCCATCTAGGACTTTCATAGCTACAGAGGAGAAGTCAATGCGTGGCTTCGAAGCTTCAAAGAAGCTGAACTCTCTTGTTAGGGGTTAATGCAGCTAGTGCCTTTAAGTTAAAGCCAGTGTTCACTTATTCCAAAAATTCCAGGACCCCTAAGAATTGTGCTAAGTCTATTCTGCCTGTGTCCTAGAAATGGAACCACAAAACCTGGATGACAGAACATCTGCTTACAGCATAGTGTATTGAATATTTTAAGCCCACTGTTGAGACGACTGCTTGGGGAGAAAAAGATTCCTTTCAAAACATTATTGTTGATTAACAATGCACCTAGTTACCCAAGAGCTCTGATAGAGATGTACGAGGAGATGAATGTTGTTTTTATGTCTGCTACCACAATACCCATTTGGCAGCCCATGGATCAATGAGTAATTTTGAATTTGAATAATAAAGTGTATTATTTTAAAAATACACTATAAAGAAGACCATAGTTGCCCTGGATAGTAATTTTTCAGATGGATCTGGGCAAAGGAAATTGTAGCCTTTTGGAAAGGAGTTCGGAAGGAGTTGATTCCAACCCTCATAGAAAACTTTAAGGGGTTCAAGACTTCACTAGAGGAAGTAGCTGCAGATGGGGTAGAAATAATCAAAGACATAGAAGTAGAATTGGAGCCTACCAGGCACGGTGACTTATGTCTGTAATTCCAGCACTTTGGGAGGCCAAGGTGAGTGGATCGCCTGAAGTCAGGAGTTCGAGACCAGCCTGGCCAACATGGTGAAACCCTGTCTCTACTAAAAATACAAAAATTAGCCAGGCATGGTGTTGCATGCCTGTAATCCCAGCTACTTGGGAGGCTGAGGCAGGAGAATCACTTGAGCTCAGGAGGTGGAGGTTGCAGTGAGCTGAGATTGTGCCACTGCACTCCAGCCTGGGCAACAGAGTGAGACACCATTTCAAAAAAAAAAAAAAAAAGAAGTGGAGCCTAAAGATGTGACGGAATTGCTACAATCTCATGATAAAGCTTAAATAGATGAAGAGTTGCTTCTTTTAGATGAGTAAAGAAAGTAGTTTCTTTAAATGGAAACTACTGCTGGTGAAGATGCTGTGAACATTGTTGAAACAACAACAAAGAATTTAAAGTATTATATAAACCTAGTTGATAATGTAGCAGCAAAGTTTGAGAAAATAGACTTGAATTCTGAAAGAAGTTCTACTGCTGGTAAAATACTATCAAACAGCATTGCAGCAAACTTCAACTTGTAAACAAGATAGTATCTGTGAAGCACAACAAGGCCAAGTGCAATAAAACAAGATACGCCTGTAGCTCAGACATGTTTACTTTAAATGGTCAGATTAACATAATCTCTTCTGGTACTTGTTAAGGTTTCTCTCACCTTTCCTTCTCCAAACCAACATAGCCTCTGAATATAAATAATATCTTCAGAGCCCTAATGATGGAGGAAAGAAGAAACCCAAAATTAGAAAACTGTCATTTGTTCTTTCTTCTAGAAGCTTGGCAGTATCCATAAAAATGTTCATGGTCCCTTATGATTATTTAAAAGCCCTTGGAATCTGTTGCTAAAATTCATGACTGGTAAAGCTTGGGCTATTTTTCTCAGAATGCTTGAAAACCTCCCTGCCCACTCTAATGACTTGGCCCATCCTGGCTCCCACTCATATTACAGAGTATCTAAAATCTCAGCTACATTCTCCATATGGCCACTGTCCAAAGCAGCCTTCTGGCTCTCTACTCTTAGCTCCCTCTGCGTCATCTCTTCTGATTATTCAAGGACATTCTGCATCTTTTTTTATACCATATGAAGCCAAGGGAGATGCCTGGTGTCCAGCCTGCTCTCTGCACCACCATCCCTGTTCTCAGCACCCATACACACACCAGTGCTAACGTGAGTGATTTCATTAAGTAGTATCCTCCCAGAAATCCAAATGGAAAAGTAGAGCACAAGCTCTATTTCCGCTTTCTGTAAAAATTCTATCTGTTGTGTTTATGTACTCTGCTCCCACTTTTCAAGGAGGACCGTGATGGGGCAGGTGCGGCACATGGAGAGAAATCACTAACATCTAACCTTGTCCCTATTATATTCCATCCATCGCTCTCCTCCTCTGGAACTGAAAGGCCTGTATTTTCTTCCCATTCCTGTCACAGAGAATTCCTCTACATCATACATCCTTTCCTAGTCCTCTTCCAAAGAAAAACGGAAAGTCCATACTAGAAGAAGCCATTGTCCTGGGGGGGAAGAACACAAAAGGAAAGAGTTTTTCATATGATATGTCCATGCCTAAGGAAAACTTTTTCTCTTAGAGGGAATTGAGATGGTTACTTTGATTTTAGTCATTAAATGAAATTTTATCTACACAGTCCAGGAAAGCAAAATGATATAACTTCAAAATAGACAGGACACAAGGATTAAGACTAAATTCCTTGAAAATCCAATCCAGCCTGTACCACCATTCAGAAGGAAATAGCAGAAAAGTATACCTAGTTAATTCTTCTAGGAAGACATCCCTGAATAAGATTCCATCTTTGTCGAAAGTTTAAATTGACCGTACCCATATTCAGACTTTTCTAATACTCTGAACTGAAATGGTTAGAGGCCCTAGAGTTCAAACCCCTGTACCTTCTCACATGGCCAGTGGACCAACACAATGATTAATTTTAGATTCTACCTCCCAGTAAGATTGAGGCTTTTGATACTTGACTATCCAGTCATAATTAGATGGGACATTAAGTGGTCTGATATACAAGTGAAGAACAGACAAGTGAATGACATTAGTTGGGGAAGGTAGGGCTTACAGTTCTGTGAAAACCTCCACAGCAGATGAGCCAGAGGAGAAGTGAGAAGTCCTTTCATGACTGTCAATCTTTCTTTGTTTCCTCCTCAGGACAGGGCCATACATGGAGGCAACACAGTCAATACTGAGCCAAGAGAACACTTCAACAGTTTCTATTAAATATGTATGGCTTTTTCACCATCATAAGGTCAAAAAATCCTAAACTGAACCATTTTAATTTGGGGACCATGAATACTTATTATTGTCTCTTGACAATAAGTATTGCTCAGCTTAAGTCTGGTGCAGGAGAGAGGGAGATGTAAATAAGGAAACAGAGTAGCAAAAGAGAGGAAAAAGTATTCATAGGGTCATTCAGGAAGCTTTCAACTGCAACTAGAAGAAAACAACTCAAAATAATAATAAATTATATACTAAGTCTCCAAATATTCCTCTGTTAATTCAGCAGCCTAACGACTTCTTTAAGGACTAACCAGAGCCCTTTATATCTTTTAGTATGCAAATCTCAACATGTGTACTTTGTCCTCAAGGCAGTTCTTCTATGGTTACAAGAGAACTGTCATGGTTCCAGACATTGGAACCAGGCATGGTGATGTTCAAGGGCTCTTCCAGCAAGGAAGTAGGGGAAAATATGATTATTAGGTAGACACCAATAGTCTCAGCTACACGATTATAGATGCTGAGGGCAAGGTGGAGAGCTGTGATTCAAATAGAGTCCTTTTGATAGTTGAAATTATTAGTAATATTGTTCTTGTGGGCTGCCGGTAGTGGTAGACAATAGCAAATACAGTACAAGTTATCTTGAAGAAATTCAAATTATCTTGAAAGAAATTCTTAACGTCAGCCTGCTGAATGGTTACTGCTACCATTACCTACTGCTATACTCAAGTTTCACTTATTTGTCAGTTTTGCCTTTATATTCCTGGTCAATGAAAATAGATACAATGAAGATTGCTGGTCACATCTCTCAACCTGAGTCCACACACAGTAAGAAATAGCAAGGAACCATCTTCCAGTGTGGTCAGAATGAGGAAAAATCAGCCAAATACAGCTGTACCAAATGTGTGTATCCTGCCTCAGAGCAGGGTTAAGGAAATGGGTTTTTCTTATTGACAGTGGTCCTGTAAAGTAAGTTATAAAAATTACTCAGGTTAAGAACTAGGAGGCAGAAAAATATAGTTAAATGAATGTCAAGTGCATCTCAGATATTCATGCCAGGCAGTGATTTCAACTTCCTCCCTCTTTCATCACATCTCAGCTGCCAAGAAGTATCTCCAACAGCGTTATGTATACATACCCAGTCAAACTGGACACCATTAAAGAACTCCTGTTTGTTAATAGTGGCTTTTGGTTGTGCTCTCACCCCCACCGTTCATCTTCACTTTAACTTACGAAAAGATCTACCTTGTCTCAGTTTCCAGTATTTCCATCTATTTTAACCAGCTCATCTGATGACTTACTTGTATTCTCCACCAAATTCTAATGTAGCTATCATTAGTGTGGATAGGACTTCTTTTTATTATACATTTTTGTTATACATTGCTTACGTATGTATTAGACTATTATGAGAAAGAATATTCTAGATAGATCAGTTATTGTCCTCCCAGTCCAAATCCCCATCTAAACAAATCTATTCCACAACGAGATCACACTGTTTAGACGTTCATGTTTTGAACTACAGAACCACCTTATAGCTATGGATGATTGGTCTAGAGGTAGACACATGACCCAAAGGTAGCCATTATATTATCTGGCCAATGACATGTATGGCCTAACTGGAAAAGATGGAAAAATCAGGCAAACTTTTTCCCCTCTCAGGAACCTGAACAGAGCAATAGAGAGAATTTTCTAGTTGTAACAGAAAGGAGGAAACATATGAGGCATAGCTAGTCACATTAATGTAAAGGCACTAGAATAAAACTATATGAGCTCTTCCTACTGGTGTCCTTAAAACCATTCAGAGAGTTACCCTCCTGCTCCGTTCTCTGTGTGGCATGGACCTATAGCTAAGTTTATGCATTCATGCGAAAAGCATTTATTGAAAACTGCTATGTACTACACATAATGGTAGGCTCTGAAGCTACGACGTTGACCATAGCAAATGTGATTACTGTTCTTAGGGAGCTTGCAATACAGTAGTTAAAACACACCGTGAATAGGGAGATATACAGGAAGCTATGAAAGTATTTAACAGGGACATCTAATGTAGCTTTTCTTAGGGGAGGACAGACCATCTAGCTCCATCTATCAAAATACTAATCATCCATCAAGTCTGCAATAACAACCCCAGCTGGAAATAGTTGCACTCTCCTCTGAACCCATTGATGGTACTTCTATTGCCACACTTGGTTCATGTCATCCTAGTTTTTAATGTATTGTTTCTGGGTCTCATCCCTCACTAATCTCTAAACTCTCTGAGGAAAGCAACATTGTTTCATTTATCTCTGCATTACTTCAGTACACAGAACAGTACTTTACACATAGCAAGTTCACAGAAATAGAGTTCAGAAATCACTACAGTGTAATGGTCTCTAAAGAAGTCATAGACCTAGAAAAATTTCTAGTGATAATAGTTTTTTTTCATTTTTACAGGTGGTAGAGAATCTAACTGTCTTTATGAGGGAGTCATTTTCAAATCCAAAGTTTCATACAAATGGTCTCTTTGAGTCCTAAGAGATAAACAGGAATGCTTGCTTTAAATGCTGTTAATTAAAACAGTAGGGACGGGTTATTTACGTTGTTAAATATGGGAAATATTGAAGGAAAAGAAGATTCACAAAATAAATCCCTCTGAAGGAGACATGTATGGATTAGGATTCTTTGGGTTGCAAGTAGCAGAAACCAGCTCAAATTAATTTGGAAAATTAGTGTAAGCCAACTTGAGAATTTTATGTAAAGTTAGGACAAGGAACTCAGTTGTGACTCAAGGAAAACTGGACAAGAACTCAAATCTCAAATGCCATCAGGGTTTGCTCCCCACTCCTCTTGGCATACCAGTATCATTCTTTTCTCTTGCAATTTCTTCTGCTCCTCAGACCTCACTACAAATTGATTATATTTTCAAAGACCCTATTTCCAAATAATATCACATTCCCAGGTACCAGAGGTTAGGACTTAAACATATATTTTTTTGAGGAACACAATCAAATCCACCATAAGTATCTTTAAAGGTACTGGTCAACTCTAGTTGATGTCCAGATTGCATAGGGAGGAACTCATTGATTATGGTGTAAATGCTCACCTATGATTCAAACAAATTTAAAGGAGATACGTTCGCACTTTTCTAACATGGTAACTCTTGCTACAACCGTGTGAACAGTCAGTGGGAAAACTCCTGGAAATGGAGAAACAGGTAGTAAAAGCTATAGATGTTCACTAGAAGGAAGAAAAAGAAATAGGAATTTTAGCATAGATGTGTGAGATAGCACAAGTCCTGTGAAAATAGAGACCCAATGTCTCAGCCAAAGAGTCTGTCTCATAGGGTTTGCTGAACTAATACTCTAACTCTCATGAAAGTCTCACCAACCTAATCAGTGTCCTAGTTATGTTTTTAAATCTCTGACATTCTCGACCAAAAATTTTAAAGTGCTAAATTTCTGGCTAATTAAAGCCTATCTCTCAGTCAAAGGAGAGAATGCTCTTTGCATGAGCATCTACTGTATGCCTGGTATTCACATATATTTATTTATTCAACAAATATTTGTTGAGTGCCTCACGTGTGCCATTTACTGTGTTAGGCAATGAGTATATGCATCAGCCAAACAGACTGTTATCCTGGCCATTGGGTAGATTACACTCTAGTAAAGAAAAGTTGACCATAAGCAAAAGGTAAAAGGCAAAAAAAGGAATATCAGCAAGGAAGGGAGATAGATTCTTTGAAAATGAATGTCAGAGTAGGTTTTACAGAGGAGGTGACATTTAAGCAGAAATCTGAAGGAAGTGAGGAAGTGAAATATTGGGGGAAGAAAAATATGACAGGAAAGAAAAAAACATGGACAAAGACTCAGAAACAAGGCTGTGTTTGTTGTTTTAGAGTATTTGCAAGAATGTGGCTGAAGAATAAGCTTGGAGAAAATGAGGAGAAATTGAGATTGGAGAAGAAACAGAATTCCAGGTTCAAAAGTTGCTTTGTAGGTGGTTTTAAAGACTTAGGGTTTTACTCTAAGAGAAACCATATCAATTAGAGCAGAACAGTAATGTGATTTTGACTTATGTTTCTAAAATGTCACCCTGGGTACTCTGTTGAGGACAGACAGTGGGGGAACAGAGGGATAAAAGCAAGGAAATGGTTGAAAAGCCATTGAAATAATCTAGGCTAGAAATAACCATGGCGGCAATGGTAGAGCTGTTGTCAAATTCTGGATATTCTAAAAGCAGAGCTAGTAAGATGTACTAATGTGAAGTATAGGAGAAAGAAAGGAGTCAAGGATGAGACTATGGTTTTTGACCCTACAACTGGCACTTCAGAGTTGCCATTTACTGAGATGAGTTAAAAAACTGATTTGGGAAATTGATTACAGAGTTATGCTTTAGGCATGTTAGATTTGAGCTGCCTGTCAGCTATTCATGTAAATTAGTCTGGATTAGAGAACAAGGACAGTTTAGAGATGTTAATCTGGGAGTCATCAGCTGTAGGTGCTATTTAAAGCCACAAGACTAGATGAGATCAGAGTGATTAAATGTGAAGAAGAACCAAGACCTGAGCCCTAGGACACAAACAACAGCCCTCAAATTAAATATTATTATCTCCATTGTACTGATGAGGAAACAGAATCCCACACATAGTAAATATCTTAACAAGATCATACAGTTAGTAAACTGCAGAGCCAAATATCAAACAGAGACTACCTTAGGCCATTAAATCACACTGTATATGGTGGTAAACAAATCAGAAATCTATCAATGGAAGCAGCAACCCTAGCAACACATTTCCAAATGATTCTCTAGGTCACTGCCTCTCAAATGTTTTTCCACACACCAAGTGCTTACCGAGGAGTTTGTAAAAATGCAGAGTTCTAGGCTCCACTTCCTACACTTGAAAAGGAATCCATGAAAGATATTTTTAATGTTATCTAGATGATGGTAATGCATAGCCAACTTTGGGACAACGTCAAAAAATAATGTGACCCAAAGGGAAAAATAAAACCTCACACCTTCCCGAAGCCTAGTGGAGAGATGCCATCCACTCTAGGCTGAGGAAGTGATAAGGTGATAAGAGCTGAAGGAAAAGCAGGGCTGGCTCCAGATACCACACCTCTCCAGGAAGAGAAGTGATGTTGTTTCTCGAGAAACACTTCACTTATGGCCATTCACACAGGGGAAGATCATTCTGCTAATGTTACCTGAAAGCAAATTGCCCTTTTGATTTCCACAGGTGAGTTCTATGAAGCTTATTGGCCAGTAGTCCCCAACCTGGACAAACTTAGGACTAATCAATGATTTTTTATATATATAAATATAGATTCCTAAGATCTGCTCAAGACTCAATGATTCAGAATCTCAGGAATCTCAGAGTATGTCTTTTCACATTTTCCAAGGGATTCTTACCAGTATCATTATCAGTTTGTGAACTCATGTATTAGAACCATTGTTGTAGAACATTAAACATCTCTAGGTGTTTTTCCAATGTTCTTGGCTTAAGCTAGGAATTCCTCATTAAATAGAGCACAAATACTTTAAGTCAGCACTCCCCAAACTTTTTGGCTGAGGACTGGTTTCAGGGGAGGCAATTTTTCCACCAACTGTGTGGGGAGCAGGGTATGGTTTGGGGATAGTTAAAACACATTACATTTATTGTACACTTTATTTCTATTATTATTACATTGTAATATATAACAAAATAATTATATCACTCACCATAATATAGAATCACAGGGATTCTTGAACTTGCTTTCCTGCAACTAGAGAGTCCCATATGGAAGTGATGGGAGACAGGGACAGGTCATCAGGCATTAGGTTATCATAAGGAGTGCACAAAACCTAGATCTCTCACATGTGAGGTTGACAATAGAGTTTGCACTGCTATAAGAATCTAATGCCTTCTCTGATCTGACAGGAGGCAGGGCTCAGGTGGTAATGCGAGAAATGGGTAGTGGCTGTAAATAGAGATGAAATTTTGTTCTCTGGCCCACCACTCACCTCCTGCTGTGTGGCCTGGTTCTTAACAGGCCATGGATCCATACCAGTCTGTGACCTGGGGGTTGTGGATCCCTGCTTTAAGTCTTTTTGAACGTAAGTGCAGACTTATGGTTGCATTGCTCAAGATAGTAGTCGCTAGACTCATGTGGCTACTGAGCACTTGAAATGTGGTTAGTCCAAATTAACATGTGCTATGGTAGAAAATAGACACTGAATTTCACAGACATAGTGAAGGAATGTAAACTATCTCATTGATTGATACACTAATATCTATTTATGTTGAAATTCTATTTTAAATCTATTGGGTCAAATATATTATTACGGTTAATTTCATCTGTGTCTTTTTACTCTTTTCAATGTATTTCCTAGAAATGTTAAAATTACATACGCAACTTTCATTATTTACAGCACTGACTAACATGTATACTTATTGATCTTCTCATTATTTATTTAATCGCACTATATTCTGGACTTCCACAGCCCTTTGCTCATAACTCTATAAGAGACTTATCATAATATATTCTAATTATCTTTTTTCCATCTCAGTCTATACTACTAGTGTGTTAGCAGTTGTAGGGGGCTGGATCCCAGTCTTGTTCACCTATCTCCTCTGGACATGGCACAAGGCATGGCACCTGACAGATGTTCATAAACACCTAATTTCTTTGTTTTCTGATCCTGGACCACACAGATTGTTCATTGCAGAGCACAGGCTCTAACTAAGGTTACTTGACTTCTGCTCTCATTTGCTATCCATGACTTCCTACTGTCTTAAACCCTTTCTCTAAAGATTAGCACAAGAAACAAATCAAAGTAAAACTCAAATCCATCCAATTTACCACTCATTAGCAGTTTTTATGAAGACTGGTTGTGGAAGAGATTGAAACTCAAAGCTAAGGTGACATTTTGAATTATCTCAAGTTGTCACTTTTCCATGCTGTGCTTCACTTTCATTAGGAAAAGCAATCAAGATCTGGGACTACTGTTAAACTATGTCCCTCCCCATTATTAAAGCTTAGCACTCGGAGGTATCTAATTCTCATGTTGATACTACCGTTTTCTTACTGGCACAAAAAGTTGTCTATTCGTTTTTCCCTGATTAATTTTTGGAGTTTTTTCTCCTTCAGACTATGCCCTCAGCCTATCAATTAGGAATACATGTTGATTTTCTCTGAAAGCATTTGTGTTTCCATAACGTGATGAATACATTCAGGTCCCTTTATAATAGAGACATCCTATAATACCTTCTGTTTCCTCTGGGACTGTCTGCTAATATCAGGGCACCTCTGGGACATGCAGGACCCTGAGAAAGTACCTTTTATATACATTATAATATAAACAATTTAACCTTAAACTTATTTAGAAATTCACAAGCCTGTGTTAGGTATAGTCAGTTATCTGAATAAAGTTTCAAAATAGTGGATAGAGAAGAAATATTTATTTGTTTATGATCCAATCACTGCATGTAAAGATAATTCATCGTGTGCACCCAAAACCTCTTCCTGTTCAGGTCCAAGAACAATCTTTTTGTGTTCTTTCTTGTCAAAGGTTACATTCCTGGCTAATTTCATATCTCCTACTAAAAGAAAAATGCAGCAATGCCGTTATTACTCACAATGCCATGGCTCTTTGGTAACTTTTGTATTGAAACATGATAAATTTTCTTGCCTCTGCAGTTCTCTAATACCATTTATTTAATGCTGGTTACATTATTACTCATGTAATAATGCAATCATTCATTGTGCCACCCATGAACATTGGCTTCCAATGATTCTCTCAAAGGTTGGTGCTGTTTCATTTATGAATCACAATTCACTTTCTGATTATTGAATTTACTGTTTAGATTTTTTTGCAGCCTAAACACAAGAAAATATTTCTTCCAATTATATCTTCTCTTGAACTCATGAAGCCATTTTCACTGCATTCCTGAAGTGTGATCTCTTTTTATGTCGATCATCCCTGCTTTCTGCATACCACCACCACCAGCAGGGAGAATACATGAAGGGCCCAATGGCATGGTTAAAAAAAAAAATCTCGTTCATTGAAGGAATGGTCATTCAGAAGGCACAATTTAAGATCATCCAGGAAGAGCAAGCCATTGCCATATCTGTCAGAAGCAGGAAAAGTCCTTGATTAGAATGGCCCCCTAGTGTTGCAAAACAATGATTTCAAAAGTTCTCAAAAAGAGGGTTAGAGAGTTAGGTGAGGCCATCCCAGAAGTGCCTGATACCTGGCATAGAACCTGCAGAGAGGTTGGGATGGTGCCCTGGTTGTCAGTGGTAGACTATGCTTACAGATTTAAAGATACCTGCTGCCTTCATCACAGCCCGTTAGTGCCATGGACCACATGTGGCACCACAATTAGAACCTAGTTGGGCCTGAGTGGATACATGGGCCCATTCGTGAAGCACAAGGCCAAGGACTGGAGTTGAATCCCAACTCTTTCCATAGCCAGAGCCCTGAGCTCATCCTATCTCATTTGTGAATGACAATCATCTAAAATCTCACTTGATCCTGCAAAAGAAATACCATGCTGGCCAGCAGGAACAATCTTCTTACCATGCCACTCTTCTGGCTCTGAGTCCCAGTCCAGGATTCTAAGATGATCTCAGAGGCATACATCCCAGAGCTCCTCAGGGAATCTGGGTGGCCACGTCATGAGGTCAGAGAAGAGAATAGGAGAGCACTGCAAACGGGATAAAATGGGACCAGGTCAGAGGCACATACCGATCCAGTAATGGGGCATTCCTCCCTAATGGCACTGCAACCCTGGCCAGTCTCAGTATTGGGAGAAAGAATTAAAAGTTTCAAAGGAGGCCCCCAAAGTGTTAAGTAGTCCCTGAGGGATTTGGGTGGCACTGGCTACAACACATTGAATTCAGGGATAAGGGGCTGTGAAATACTTTCAAGAGTAGACTAAAGAGGAAACAATATATTTAACAGAAACTATAACATCTTAGAGGAGAAAGGGAAATTTACGGGACATTCCAGGTGATGACACATTTGTAACTACGTCCCACTCACCACCACTGTGGGTGTATCTTAGGTATTTTTATAATAATCAAATAAATGTAACTGTGAACCTCCAGCTTCCCACTGTGAGAATGTTCTAAAACTCTTCGAGTCACCTCCCCAGGGTTTATTCATGATTTTCAGCCTCGGTCCCTTTTGTTTTGCATTGTAATAAATAACACTTACACATCCACATGTGTCTGGTGCTGAAACCTGGCTTGGAAATTTGCAACGTTTTCTCTCCCAAAAAGCACTTTGGGCTTTTATGAAAATCTGTAAACTCCCACTCTATTCCTCTGGGGCTTGTCAAATCAAAACTACATCTTATCTTACATTCTATTTCATCATTGCTCCTGATTTCCAGTCTAATAAAATTGTGTAGTGGTGGGCAAGTATTTGTGACATAAAATTGTGATGTGTCAAAGTTTGTTTGTATCACCTCTTTTTCCCTTCTAGGCTGTATAATATGCTAGTAAAAGTAGGGTTTTTGAGTCTCCAAGAAAAGGATTCAAATTTTGCCTTCATGATTTATTATCTGTGAAACACTAACAAGTTACTTAATCTCCTAGATTTGCTGGGGAGTTTAAAGGTCACCTCGACCCATCCTTTTTTTTTTTTTTTTTTTTTTTTTTTTTTGAGGTAGAGTCTCACTCTGTCACCCAGGCTGGAGTGCAGTGGTGCCATCTCAGCTCACTGCAAGCTCTGCCTCCCGGGTTCACACCATTCTCCTGCCTCAGCCTCCTGAGCAGCTGGGACTACAGGCGCCCGCCACCAGGGCCAGCTAACTTTTTGTATTTGTAGTAGAGACGGGGTTTCACCGTGTTAGCCAGGATGATCTCGATCTCCAGACCTCGTGATCCACCCGCCTCCGCCCCGCAAAGTGCTGGGATTACAGGCATGAGCCACCGCGCCTGGCCTACCCGTCCTAATTCTTAAATGGGCTCTTCAGCTGGGTCTAGGAATCAAATGGACACGAGACAAATTAAGAGGAGAATATCATGTAAGTGTCATTATTTTTACATGTGCACAGGGATCATTAAGAGAGTAAAGACCTGAAGAAAATGGTCAAAGCAGAGATCTTTTATACATTTTAGACAAAGAATGAGAGATTTGTGAAGAAAAGACAGGACAAAAGGATCTGGCGAGAGGCAGTAAATTCTAGGGAAGTCATTAGGAGGCCTATGGTAGGGGTGTGTAAAGCTAGCGGAAGATAACAGTTTCTTCAGTAAGGTCATTTGTACAGGTCCATTGCAGCAATAATTCCCAGTCTCTGGTGATATAGGTTATTTTTGTAACACTGGTACAACGAAGGCACTCTTCTCAAAGGAATTTTTATGGCTTACTATATGTAGGGAAGGACAGGTCTGATAGCCCTTTCTGCAAACACAGCTTCTCAAGTGCTTTCAGCTTAAAATAATTTTATCCATGTATTTGTGGGTGATCATCATTAACTCCTGCAGCATTTTTTTCCCTGTAAAATAGAGTTAATAACATCTTCCTAGAATGGTAATTGTGAAGATCAAACAGTTCACGAAAAGTCCTTGGCAAATAAGAGGTAAGCAGTTCATATGAGTTAATATTCTTCCTACTTTACTCTGCCAATGCCTTCTGGCCTTCCATATCCAAGCACAGAGCCCTCCAGGTTACCCAGTGCCCATTGATGTGGTATCTTGGCTTCAGACAAGTCCATGCTCACACTTCTAGCTATATAGTCCATTCTTCCAAAGCAATTTATGGTATTTGATTCTCTTGGGAATTCTATGTTGTTCATGACAATGTCAGGAATAAAAGGTTAGTTTAGAGGTTAGCCAGGTTCCAACCTATGCTAGGAGCAAGGTCTGGTTTCACCACTGATTAGTGATTACCTGGGTTAACCACGTAAATCTTGCAATTCAGAATATAACATGGTCTGGATCTTTTTGTCAAAAGCAGTAGCAACAAATAATGAATATTTGGCTTTGACCTTTCACCCAGTGGACTATCTGGGATCCCAAGAACTCCTAGTTCCTTTTCCCAACTCAATCACATTAAAGTGAACTTGCTGCAGCCAGTGTGCCAATATCCATTCCCTTGAATTTGGGGATGGAAAATTTGTAGGGAGTAATTACTTGGGACAATTCTGGTCCTTCAGTCTTCCTTGAGTCAAACATTGCTTTGAGACCAATGTTTCTCAAACTATACTCCTTATTACAGTATGCCGCACCACCTTCTCAAAATGCACATGCACACTTCCCACCCACTGAGATTCTGAATTAATCCATCTTGGGTAGAGCTTGGGCATTGCTATGTTTTTTCAATTCAAAGGTGGTTCTGATGTATACCAAATGTTAAGAACCATTGTTGGAGACTGACTATTATATCTGGAGATAACGATATCCCTGCTTTATATCTGGATCTAATTCAGATCCCAGCCCTTCTAGTATTTTTTTTAACTATTCTTCCATTATTCAAAACTCAGTTGCCAATTCAGACACCCTATCATTTGGAGTACGTAAGAATGGGGAGATATAGAAATTCAAATTGGAAAATTAATTAGCCCCTCTAGCCTGTAAGAAAGAAGGATTATATGAGAACAGATAATCTTGAGTAGGAGGTTTGATTCATAAACTAGTCTCTTATTCTATCTACATGCTCCAAGAAGATTTTGAAAGTTCATAATTTTTCTCTTCAACATCAGAGAAGAAGCCATTAGGGTATTTTATAAAACATCCTTGAGCTTCTTAACAAATTATATTTATAAATGCATCCTTTAATGTAGCTGAATCTCTTTTGAAATCAGTTATATATTTAGCCTATTCCACTCTTTAAAACAAAGAGTATTTAAAGTTTACTACTGTGCCAATCATTGCATCTGTTCCCAAACATTTGGATCCCTTTTTCTTTCCTAGCATGTGATAGAATTGCATTTCCCCACCCTTTGAACTCAGGCATAGTCCTGAGGCTTGCTTTGGCCAACAAAATGCAAGTCAAGTGAAGTGTGTCACTACCTGGAAGAAGATTTAACAGGAAGTTCATGCTTTACCATATGCCCTTTCTGTCTCCCAACAATGTTCCAGATAGTGATGGTGTCATCAGCGTGGGTCCCAGAGTAACTAAGATAATGACAGGAAACAGAATTCCTGTTCAGTCCTTGATGAGCAAAACTGTTATTGTTTTATGCCACTGAGATCTGGAGGTTTAAACCTCAGCAACTACCTTAGGTAAAAAATATTTAACCTAAAAAGTAGTTACCTTTACGTTTTACTTTTTTCCTCAGCTTCCTTAAAATTTTGCATGTGTTATTTAACTCTTACAGTGTTACAGAAGTCAGTCTTCCTTTTACTCATATTGTTTATGATTTTCTGAATTTTTATGATATATTTATTCTGCCATTGAAATTTTTAGTTATACTTTATCATTCCACTTAATTTTCTAAATTTTTGCTCTATTATAATGCAGGTCTTTATTCCCTGTTTTTAAGTGTCCATGTCTGAAACTTACGTATTTCTCTTATAACTTGTGTGAGGTGTTGACTAAGATGACCTGAAGTAATTAAAATGCAAAGGAGAATAGAATGGCATTTCCTGTTTTGGTTCCAATATATATTTCCCTCCCACCCCCAGGAAAACAGTAGCCTACATTCCTTAAGTTATACTCTGGATGCTTTTAAGGAGTTTCTGCCAGACCCAGTCAATGAGAAGTGGGTTTTGCTATTTAAATCTCTTTATCAAGTGCTTGATCTTAACTCTCACTTATTTCTCTATTTCACATTTTATTTCATTTGACTCTTAGAAACCTGATACTCAGTAAACTATTTTAGCTTCAGTTTGACTCTATTCTTTCCTCCCATCTTAGCTTTGGCATTTATTTGACACTTTTCTTCTAATAAGGATGGGAGACAATGTTACTGTGGGTTCCACTCTATCTCACCTCATGGTCAGCAGAATGGACCCCATTCTTGTTGGTATCCAACTTTCTATTGGCCCTATAGTACTTCGTGAGCACATTAACAAATAGAGATGAATATTGCATATTCTTCTTAATCGATGTAAGCCTAATTGCTCCTGCAGCATAGCTGTTAATTTTACCCTTACATCCGATGTTTAACGAACTATTTTTTGAAATAGATTTCTTGTTTTGAATAACAAATTTGAAAACTTAAGCCCAGAAAACTAATTTTTTCCTGAAGATGAGAATATTCCTAGCCAATGGAAAATGGCTTCAGCATTTATACATATTTTAACCAATCAAATCTAAACTGCTTGAAATTCCAAGTGTGGGGCAATGGCATAAATATTATTAATAATTCTATGGGTTAGTTCATGGTATATTTTGGTGAGCTACTTAAAGATACAGTATATGAGTGAACTGAAAGATATATATATAGTTCTATATATAGAACTGAAAGTTTTGGTTGGGCATGATGGCTCATGCCTGTAATCTTTGCACTTTGGGAGGCTGAAGAGGGAGGATCTCTTGAGGCCAGGTGTTTGAGACCAACCTGTGCAATATAGTGAGACCCTGTCTCTACAAAACATACAAAAATTAATCATGTGGTGGCGCACAGTTGTCATCCCAGCTACTGGGAGGCTGAGTAGGGAGGATGACTTGCGCCCAAGAGCTTGAGGCTTCAGTGAGCTATGATCACCATTGCACTTCAGTCTGGGTGACAGAGGAAGACCCTATTTAAAAAAACAAAATCAGACTTTTAAAAATAACTCAAATAACTCTAATTCCATTGATAGGAAATGGGAAAATATCAAACCAAATAAATGGTTTTTTTTTAATAGAACTGATATGCTCTAATTGCTCTTGTCTTCTGTATCTCTAGCAACTAGATCAGTTTTTGGCACATAGTAGCTATTCCACAAATATTATGTTAATATATGAATAAAAGAATAAATGAATAAATGAATAAATCAGCTCTTCCATTTGTTGAATAAGCTGAATTAGTTTAAATAAGTGTTTTATCCTTTGGGTGACTTGGTATATTAACTTCATAAGTAAACGTTTACTATTAGATAGTTAAGTAATAAATTTCTCAAGGTCTAGAATCTTCAGTTACATATAACCAATGTCTAGAATAGTGCTCAATAAATGTTTGTGGAGGCAAAGAAAAAAGGAATAAATATCAAAAAAAGGAGAAAAGAAAGAAGGAAGAATAATAAAAATGATGGGGAGGAAAGGAATAAAGAATGAAAGGCAAAATAGAGAAGGAGGAAAGAAAAACAGTTATAAAAATAAAGGTGAGCATTCAATTAACAGTTTTATACAGAATATGAAAGAAAATGATAAACTTGTATGTTGGTGTCTGAGGTGTGGAGTCAGGGAAAGAAGGGACAACTTTTGATAGGGATGGGAGGAGTTAATTATTTATTTGATTAACATGAGTAGTAAAACTTACCTTTAAAAAGATTTCTAGAGACCACAGCAATTTTTATATTGGAGATTTGGTACTCTACACTTAGGTTGGCCAGAGAAAAGAAACATATACCAATGGACATGATAATATTGCCTTACTTGGACTGCTTCCCGAATAAATAAAATGTCCTTGTCTAGTGGTTAAAATTTAGTCCTCCCAGGCCAGGCATGGTGGCTCACACCTGTAATCCCAGCACTTTGGGAGGCTGAGGCAGGTGGATCACCTGAGGTCAGGAGTTCGAGACCAGCCTGACCAACATGGTGAAACCCCGTCCCTACTAAAACTACAAAATTAGCTGGGTGTGGCGGCCCATGCCTGTAATCTCAGATACTCCAGAGCATAAGGCAGGAGAATTGCTTGAACCCAGGAGGCAGAGGTTGCAGTGAGCCGAGATTGCACCATTGCATTCCAGCCTGGGCAAGAAGAGCAAAACTTCGTCTCAAAAAATAAATAAATAAAAGTTTAGTCCTCCCTAGAGGAAGTTGTGCTTGATAACACCTCACAAGAAACCTCTCAAACCTATGGCCATTTATGTGAAATCTCATAGAAAAAGTGTTTTGGACTATTTAAGAAAGATGGCCTGAAAATTAATGTAAATATGCTGGTGAAAATGAATGGAAAATTGTTCCAACTTCAAATTCCACCAGAACTCAGAAGGGGTCTTTCTGAAAGTTTATAGGGCAAAACTTTCCTTTATCTTATGAAAAAATCTTTGCCATCTTTTAAAAACATAGACTTTTATTCACAAATGTTGGCCAACTTTTGTTGTATGTTGACACTATGTATATAGCTAAACATTTTGGCCAAAGCTAAAATGTTCAGCACATAGCTAACTTGGTTACAGGTATAACCATGTGGAGATCAATGAACATTTTGCACTGGTTAAAAAAAAAAAAAAAAAAAAAAGTAGAAAAAAAACATGATTTTTTCCTATCAACTGGGTAAAAGTTTAACATACTCATTTGTTCATCAGTGATTAAACATCTGCATACGTGTGTGTACACACACATATGATCTTTATTTAAAAGCTTTTAATCCAGGTAGAGTTCAAAAACAAAATTAAACATTTTGGAGGATGATGAAACTTAATGTTAGATTGGCTGGGCATGATGGCTCATGCCTATAATCTCAGTACTTTGGGAGACTGAGGCAGGCTGATTGCTTGAGCCCAGAAGTTCGAGACTAGCCTGGGCAACATAGCAAGACCTCATCTAAAAAAAAATACAAAAATTAGCTAGGCATGGTGGCACATGCCTGTAGTCCCAGCTGCTTGGGAGGTTGATGTAGGAGGATCACTTTAGTCCAGGAGTTTGAGGCTTCAGTGAGTCATGATCACACTACTGCACTCTAGCCTAGAGTGAGACTCCATCTCAAGAAAAAAAATTAAATTTCTTTTCAAGGACAGCAATTCTCCTTTACACCTTGCATTTCCCGTTTCATAATATATAGTCATTCGTTAATTTAATAAATATTGTGTACCTATTGATACAGACAGGAGACAGGAAAATACTGGGTAGAAGAGGGTGGTTCCCTAGCAAAGGCCCCACCCTCAACCCTGGAAACCCATGACCCTAAATGGGAACAGGCATTCCTGGTTTTGCACACAAAATGTTGCCTTTTGGTCCACCACATCACCTATCCTGTACTCATATAAACCCCAAACCCATGGCTCCACAAGGAGATAAGTAGAAGAGCCAAGGAGCAGAAGAATGGTGTGACAGAGAAGGAAAGAAGAGAAGTAGCATCTGAGCATCTAGAGGAGTCCAGCTGGGGACAGAGAGGAGTTTGGCCATGGGACAGCCGAACTCCAAGGGAAGATTATCTTCCCACTGCATCCTCCTTCCAGCTCCCCATCCTGCCAACCGAAAGCCACGTCCACCACTCAGTAAATCCCCCACATTCACCACTCTTCAAGTCCGTGTGTAACCTGATTCTTCCAGGATGCTAGACAAGGGTCTGCGTACCAAGCAGGCACTGAGCTGGTTAACACTTAAGCCTCTTCTAAGGACAGCAGAGCCAAAGGAGCACTGTAACACTGGCATTTCAAGCGTCACAGACACCCAACCCTAGACACTGCCATGGGGCCAGAGCCAAAAAACACTCACCCTAGTTCCTGCAGCTGCCCATCTGCATGCTCCCTTTCCTGTAAGGGTTTTGAGCTCATGGTAGCCATACAGAGAGCCACATCCCTGTCACACATCCTGCAAGGTGGGTCAGGGAACGCTCTCATCTCACTATTATGTATCAGACACTTAAACAGACTTCACAATGGTTTATGGAGATAGGAGATTTAAAGAAAAGACATGATACAATGTCAAATAGTAATATGTTCTGTGAAGAAAAATAAAGCAGGGTGATATTGTTTGGCTATGTCCCCACCCAAATCTCATCTCGAATTGTAGTTCCCATAATTCCCACATGTCACGGCAGGAACTTGGTGGGAGGTAATTGAATCATGGGAGTGGTTACCTCCATGCTGTTTTCATGATAGTAAGTTCTCATGAGATTTGATGGTTTCTAAGGGGCTTTTCTTCTTTTGCTTGGCACTTCTTCCTGGTCCCATGTGTATAAGGACGTGTTTGCTTCCCCTTCTAATATGATTATAAGTTTTTTGAGGCCTCCCCAGCCATGCAGAACTATGAGTCAATGAAACCTCTTTACTTTATAAATTACCCAGTCTCAGGTATGTCTTTATTAGCAGCATGAGAACAGACCAATATGGTAAATTGGTACCACAGACAGTGGAGTGCTGCTATAAAGATACCCAAAAATGTGGAAGCAACATTGGAACTGGGTAACAGGCAGAGATTGGAATAGTTTGGAAGATTCAGAAGAAGACAGGAAAATGTGGGAAAGTTTAGAACTTCCTAGAGACTTGTTGAATGATTTTGACCAAATGCTGGTAGTGAGATGGACGATGAAGTACAGTCTGAGGTGGTCTCAGATGGAGATGAGGAACTTGTTGGGAACTGGAGTAAAGGTCACTCTTGCTATGCTTTAGCAAGGAGACTGGAAGCTTTTTGGCACTGCCCTAGAGATCTATGGAACTTTGAACTTGAGAGAGATTATTTAGGGTATCTGGTGAAGGAAATTTCTAATCAGCAAAGCATTCAAGAGGTGACAGAGCATAAAAGTTTTAAAAAATTTGCAGCCTGATGATGCAGTAGAAAAGAAAAATCCATTTCCTGGGGAGAAATTCAAGCCTGCTGCAGAAATTTGCATAAGTAACAAGGCGCCAAATGCTACTCACCAATACAATGGGGAAAATGCCTCCAAGGCATGTCATGGCAGTCCTTCCCATCACAGGCCTGGAGGCCTAGGAGGGAAAAATGGTTTCCTAAGCCAGGTTCAGGGCCTCCCTGCTGTGTGCAGCCTCAGGAGTTGGTGGCTTGGTGCCCTGTGTCCCAGCTGCTCCAGCCATGACCAAAATTGGCCAAGGTACAGCTCAAGCCATTGTTTCAGAGGGTGCAAGCCCCAAGCCTTGGAAATTTCCACTTGTAGTTGAGCCTGCAGATTTACAGAAGACAATAACTGAGGTTTGGGAACCTCTACCTAGATTTCAGAGGATGTATGGAAACACCTGGATGTCCAGGGAGGAGTCTGCTACAGGGGTAGAGCCCTCATGGAGAACCCCGACTAGGTCAGTGCAGAAGGGAAATGTAGGGTTGCAGCCCTCACACAGAGTCCCCTTTGGGGCACTGCCTAGTGTAGCTGTGAGTAGAGGGCTACCATCCTCCACACCCTAAAATGGAAGATCCACTGATAGCTTACACTGTGCACCTGGAAAAACTGCAGACACTCGACACCAGCCTGTGAAATCAGCTGGGAGGCAGGCTGTGTACCCTGCAAAGCCACAGTGGTGGAGATTCCCAAGGCCATGGGAGCCCATCTCTTGCATCAGTGTGACCTGGATGCCAGACATGAAGTCAAAGGAGATCATTTCCAAGCTATAAGGTTTGACTGCCCTACTGGATTTCAGACTTGCATGGGGCCTGTAGCCCCTTCATTTTGGCCAACTTCTCCCATTTGCAATGGGTGTATTTATCCAATGCCTCTACCCCCATTGTATCTAGGAAGTAATTAACCTGCTTTCAATTTTACAGGCTCGTAGGTGGCAGGGACTTGCCTTGTGTCAGATGAGACTTTGGACTTGGACTTTTGGGTTAATGCAGGAATAAGCTAAGCCTTTGGAGGACTGTTAGAAAGATAAGATTGTGTTTTAAAATATGAAGACATGAGATTTGGGAGGGGCCGGGGCAGAATGATATGGTTTGGCTGTGTCCCCACCCAATCTCATCTTGAACTGTAGTTCCCATGATCCCCATGTGTTGTGGCAGGGACCCAGGGGAAGTAATTGAATCATGGGGGCAGTTACCTCCATGCTGCTCTTGTGAGAGTAAGTGAGTTCTCACAAGATGGTTTTATAAGGGGCTTTTGCCCTTTTGCTGGGCACTTCTTCTTCCCCCCACCATGTGAAGAAGGACATGTTTGCTTCCCCTTCTGTCATGATTGCAAGTTTCCTTAGGCCTCCCAGGACTGTAGAACTGTGAGTCAATTAAATCTCTTTCCTTTAAAAATTGCCCAATCTCAAGTATGTCTCTATTAGCAGTGTGAGAATGGACTAATACACAGGGGAAGGGTATAAATAAAGGTGGTGGAATATTGATTATAGTCAGGATAATAATGGAATATTTCCCTGAGGTAACATGTGAGCATACTTGAAAGAAGTTGGGGAGTTAGCCAAGCGGCTATTTGGAAGCCATCATGGGCAGAAATAATGAAAAGCTAAAGTGGTGGCATCAGATTTAAGGAACATTCAGGAGCTGTCATGACTGACACTGAATCAGTAAGGGAGAGAGTAGGAAGAGAGTAGATCACAAAGATAGACAGAGCCTACTTCTTATAATTAGTGGTACTCAACAAATGGGAAGGAAGCAGTTCACCCTTCCAGATGCTGTTTGGCAGTGGGTAGAGACATTTTTTGTTGTTACAACTTACAGGGAGTTATGTTGACATCTAGTGGGCAGAGACCAGAGATGCTGCTAAACATCTTACAATGCACAGAACAGCCAACCCACAGCAAAGAATTACCCCACTCAAAATGTCAATAGTGCTTAGATTGAGAAACCCTGATAGAGGACACTGATTTTCAAACCTGTATGCACAATAGAGTCACCTAGAGAGCTTTTAGAAATATTGTACCTGTGGTCTTACCCAGAGAGTCTAGTTGGCTTTAGGGTCTAGGCATCAATCCTTTTTCAAATGTAGATAAAGGATTAGAAAACTAGTGTGGAACAAGATAAGCACTCACTATGCTTAAAGTCAATTAAATACCTAATTGCTTTCTTTCTTTCTTTCTTTCTTTCTAGACTGTAAGTCTCATGAGGCCTGGGACTCTGATTTTCTTGTTCTCAGCAGTATCTCATTCTAGCATAGTAACACACCATAGAAAGAAGAGAATTGAAATTGAAACATGAAATCAAAGCATTACATATAATGATTTAATGATCCTCATAAACAGCTTTATGAGTGACTTAAATTAAAATGGTCCATGAAAGAGTTAGTTAGAACTTCTTACTTAAGCAGCAAGGTTTTAGCATCCAAGTTGCTGTAGTTAAAATTTTTTATTACCCATTTTCTTCCAGGACTAAGCAATATCACAAACCTCTATTGCTTCCAATTTCTTCTATATATTAAACACATATACCTGGTCATGCCCAATACTTCCTGTATCTTAAAATGGTTTGTCATCATGGTTGCCTGAGTTGATATACAAAGAATTCAAATTTTTATAGTTTTTTATTTTTAGACAGGGTCTTGATCTGTCACCCAGGTGGGAGTGTAGTGGCACTATCACAGCTCATTGCAGCCTCAACTTGCAGGGCTTAAAGGATCCTCCCACATCAGTCTCCCAAGGAGTTGGGACCTGTGCACAGCTAAATTTTTTTTATTTTTGTAGAGACAGAGGTCTTGCTATCTTACCAAGGCTGGTCTCAAACTCCTGGGCTTAAACAATCCTCCCTTCTTGGCCTTCCAATATGCTGGGATTACAGGCATGAGTCACCATGCTAGGCTGATATTTGCCTAATCTATTGATACTAGGCACCAAGAAATACTTTTGTCCCAAGATTTCAAGGGAAGTGTCAGCAATCAAAAGAGGATATAGAATGTCAAAAGATGCTAAGAACTCACAAGATTAAAACAGAGGAGAAGGGAGACGTCCAAGGGAAAGCATCTGCTAAATAACCAGCACTCTTCCTCTGTCTTCTTCTTGTGAATTTTTATCATTTTTTGACTTTCCATGTAGCAGCAAATGTGATCATTTTAAAATAGCAGTACCCTGCTTAGAACCTCCAATGATTTCCCACAGATTTACAATAAAATCTAAACTCTTTAATCTAAGGCCCTACAAAGCCTTAGATGATGTGTCTCCTGTCTGCCTCTCTCATCTCTTCTCTTACCAATCTTCCTCCTGCCTAGAACGCTTCAGCAATACTGGCTGTCTTATGTCCTCTGGTCTGACAACCTATATTTAGTCTAGCCTTAGGGCCTTTAGCCTACCAGGAATCTCGTCCTCCTAAAATAAAAATACACAGGGCTCTTCAAATGAATAACATGATTTGCTATTTAACTTGTAGCCTAACAACACCTCCTCAAAGAAGCCTTCCCTATTCATTTAAACAGCTCCAACCACTCTCTATCATACCACTCCACTTCACTGCATGTAACACTTGGCTTGATATTTTTCTTCCTTACTTACAAAGTTTTGTGTTTGTTTCCTGATATGGTTGGGCTCTGTGTTTCCATCCAAATCTTATTTTGAATTGTAATCCTCATGTGTCAGGGGAGGGATCTGGTGGGAGGTGATTGAATCATGGGGGTGGATTTCCCCCAGGCTGTTCTCATTACAGTGAGTGAGTTCTCAAGAGATATGATGGTTCTAAAAGTGTGGCATTTTCCCCCTCACTCTCTTTCCTGCTACCATGTGCTTCTCCTTTGCCTTCCACTATTATTGTAATTTTCCTGAGACCTCCCCAGTCATGTGGAACTATGAGTCAATTAAACCTCTTTTCTTTATAAATTACCCAGTCTCAGGTAGTTCTTTACAGCAGTGTGAGAACAGACTAATACATTTCCCTACTCCATCACAACATAAGCTTTATGAGAGTTCAGACTTTGTCTGCCTTGCTCGTTATTGCTTTCTGAGTACCTCAAACAATTCCTATCACATAGTAGGCACTCAACTAAGTTTAGTAGATGAAGAACTCAAGATTGATCTCTGAACCTGGAACTCTGAATCTGGTCCCCAAATCCACTTCCCAAGCAACACAGAGAATGGCCTATAAAAACTAAATTTCACTGTCAAGCCAACAAGCCAGAAAAAAATCCATTGTTTCCAAAAAGACAAAACCAGAGACATGTTAATAAGGCAATAAATTTTCCTCCAAAATGAGTTTAAAGTGCATTGTATCAAAGTAAAAGTAATGGGATTCCTTTTTTGGGGGGGCGGAGGGGCAAACCCACCAACAGCCTGGTTCTCATGAGTGAGAAGGCTGAGCTAGAATTGGAGGACCCAGGGTTATAACTGCTTTTAGCCTCTCTTGGACTTCAGTAGAAAGGAGTCTTCGGCCCTTTCAGAAGAAGGAATTATTATAGCTTGTGGTGGCACAGAAGAGAACCATACTCCTGGGAGCACAGAAGACACATACAAGAGAGGCAAGAAAAAGGGCCATTCTGAGGACAGTGGATACTAGAGGGAGAGAAAACACAGAGAAAGTTTTAGCTGAGGTCAAATTTCATTAAGCTTGAAATTTTATTTAGAAGCAGTTCTGAAGGTACCATTATTTTTTACTTTGTCATGTACCTCTCATTATAGACATTTCTTCATCCCCAATATATATTTAGAAAAAAAAAGCCCTCAAGTTACTATACAGAGTTCTAAATGAAAAAATTAAAATATCATAAATGTGTAAGCTAGAGAGTATACTATGCCAATTTTTGCCTGGAATTTGCTTGCAACAAGTAAATGTCAACTCTAAGATCTCAAAATGGAACATAAGATGGTACTACTGTATTTAATTCATAATGGCATTCAAGCATGCTACAATGAGACACATTACCAAATTGCAAATGATTTCAGGTTCTGTACATACAGATGGATCTTGCCTAAGGTGTTTAAGTGCTAAGAGTCAATAGGTTAAAACAAATATACTCTAGATGGCATTAATTTAAGTTAAAAGTTTTAAAATGGAAAGTGCTCTTCCACTAAATGGTAATGTTGTTCCCTAACAAACTGCTAAATCATGCCCTTGTCAGAAGAAATAAGCCAGAGTAACAAAAGATGTGCCCCCAAGTGCCTGAGAGGCAGAGTGTAGCATATTAACTAAATCACGCCTTTCAAACTGCACTTTTCTTCCCTCCTGCTAGGTAGCATATCCAAACAGGATCTATACAGCTTCTATGCTCGCATAGCTCAGCACAAATACATGTTACAATGGGAGGGTTCAGACACCTGCACACATGCATAGGAATAAGGGGTCATACCACCTCTGGTCCTCTGAGATATGAGAGATGCCTTTTAAACCCTGTAAGATACCACCTGATCTAAGGTCTTGAATTCCCAAGAGTGAGAATTGGTGGGAATCAAAGAGAGTATTGTGCTCAGACTTTCTTGCTCATTGTAATATCAATAATTTAAAAGCATTGTCCTTACATCAAACCTCCCTAGAGTACATTTCTTCCATTGCATCATGGGATATTTCCATGATTAATTGGTCTTCTTTCTGATTCAAACACACTCCTTCCCTAAAGACACAATACTTTCCTTCTAGCATGGCTGAACCCCTCCCTCCCAGTAGATTGCTTACCAAACAGATAAAAATGATATAAAAACTGATGCTTGATCTCATTATAGGTAGGTTTTCAATGAAAGCTTAAAGGTGTGCACAATTTCTCCAAGAAGGAAAGAAAAGTGTTAATTAATGTTCATACTTGAGGAGGAAGCCTGATCAGGAAGATTCTCGTTTTTATTTCCAGTAGTGACAAAGGCTTTGCAATGATTCTTCCCTTCTCTAAAAAGCCTACAAGAAGATGTTTGTGACTAGCTTTCTGTGGCTGAGGTCACTATACACAGGACCTTCCCTTGAAAATCAGGCATAATGACACAGTCATAGGATCTGGAGGATGGTATAGAGGAAGGTGAGGAAGGGTGGTGTGGAAAAATTCATATCAAGTGAGAAGACCTGCATTCAAGTTCCACAATTAATCAATTATCTTCCTTTGCCTCAATTATTTCATCTCTCTGAGCCTCATTTACATCTGTAAAACTAGGATGATAATGACTAGCTTACAAAGGTTTTGTACTGTTACTGCTTTCACTGAACAGTTAGTGTCCCTATTCTAAGTGCTTAGAGCAAAGAAGGTGGAGGAGCAGGAGGAGAAAAAGACCTGGGCACTTTAAAGCCTTAACCATAGTAATGAGAACAAACATAGAAATAGATAATTGGGTGTAATATGATATGCCACGAGATAGATTCTGACAACTGGGACCAGATGGACATAATTCCTCATGAAACTATAAAAATATCACCACCACGATGACTGTCCTACCATAATTTACGGAGAAAGGAGGAGAGATTCTGTGAAAATTCTGAATTGATTGAAATTTAATCTGAAGTGACTACATTTATGTAGAATCTACTTGGAATAGTTTTTCTGTAACCAAACAAAACGGACATGAAAGGGAGATTAAGTGGTATTCTTAGATCAAGGTCTCTAGAAGTAGACGGTGCACCAAGCTCCATGCAAATGAATCATTAGGGAAGTACTCCTGAGAAAAATCAATAGAGAGAGGGGGAAGCAGAGCATGGAGGAGAAAGAAGCTAAGTAAGGCTTTAGGCAAAGTCCTATACAAAATAGCTTTAGCCTATGCCTCAGAGTGGTCCTGTCCCTTGATTGAGACTCTCTCACCATTCAGTCATTGGTTAACAGCCACCTGGGATGAATGTAGTTCCCAGGCACCACCAGTTCTCTGGGCTTCTGGGCAAAGGCATAGTAGTCCAGGGGCATACTCTGAAGAAGAATCACAGGTGCAAGTTGAGGAAAGCAGAGGCACACTCAAGTCAGGGGAAGAGGGCACAAAGTAGTAAAAGGAATACAAGGGGCTACAGGAGGAGCATTGAACTGGAGGCACAGAAGTGCCAAGTTACACTCCTCACACCTCAGAATGTGCTCTCAAGTATTATTATTGCAATATAACCACAAGATAGAAATATTAGAAATATAAATAGAGGACAATCATGGAAGCACCAAGGAGGCAGTGACCAATTCTTTCTGAGGGAAACAAGAAGATGTTTAACAGACTGTATGATCCCTCCCTTAAGGGGCCTTTGGATTTACAGGAGTGTCTGAAAAGGTGACTGAGTCTGGGGTCAAGGCTCCATCCTGTGGAGTGATTATCTCACATGCCTAGGGACAAAGTCAGAAGCCAAACTCTATCTAAAAATTAGCAGTGAAATTCAAGTCACAAAATCTAAATCCATTTTTAGAAACAAAAGGTTGGGAGTTCAGTCATTATAAGAAAAGTGTCAGAGACAAGGAGCCAGATGATGAAAATTACACATGAGACCTGCCCGTTTACCAGGGGCAGAGCAAGGCAGGGCAGGGTTGTCCTGGGAAACATGATGGGTAGGTGGTGAGAGACATCAAGGAGGAGCATCCAGATGTCAGGTCAGGGTCAAGTCTTAATGAAATGTATGTGTTTTCAGATACAAATAGAGCATATGGCATTAGAGAAAGAAAAGCTGTGCATGGAGCTAGAAATTATTGTGGCTTGAATTTAATGGACATGGTGAAGAGAAGGAGAGGAAGTTCAGGAAACTGAAGAGGTCATTTTTCAGCTGACTTCTCCAAGACCCTGTAAGCCATTCTGAAAGATTTTCACCTAGTCCAGTGGCCAATAGAGCGTTTGTTGTTGTTGTTGTTGTTGTTGTCGTTGTTGTTTTTAATTTTTAGGAAGATTATATAGAGGATAAATTAGAGTGGAGAAAGAGAGAAACAGGGTTGAAGATTGTTGCAAAAATCGAGGTGAGAGATAATAGACAATGAAATTAACATTCTCCCCAAAGAATATGTAGATCAAGGAACTAACCCAAAGGAAAATATACCAGGCCATTCTTAAAAGTTCTTTATCTCTTTGCATTCTATTTGTGTAGTGGTTACTGCTGAGGGAGGAAACAAAAATTTCATCTATTTTTTAAAACTCTGCAAAAGGCTTGATCTTGCAGAAGATCAAGATACTTACTTGTGATGAAATAGAAACTCGATTCCTTTCTAGCAAATAAAAAACAGAAAACTACCTAATGCAATAAAATCCTGGCTCAGGTTTGGGATATTGGGAAAATTACAGTAAAGAAATGATTGAAATGTTTCAAACTGCAGAGAATACTAACATAAGTTGACTACACAATGGTCAAATGATAATTTTTAGTAAGTAAAAGTCATTAATGGATGATAACAGAAAATCTATAAGCACCTACCTACTAGATTTCAGGTAAGGGGCAAGATTAAGGAGTTACTTGGGGCTAGAATCAATAGAACTTTATTGCAGATTGCACACATGAAATGAGGGAGATGGAAGAGTCCACTGGGAGGCTTAGGAATTGGAACTGAAGGAGGAGGAGCAATATGGGAAGAGTGAGGCAGATGGAGAGTTCACTTTTGCGCATGCTCAGCATTCAAGTTGGAGATGCTGAGTAGGTGGTTGGAAATATATGTTACTTTAGGGAAAAGGTGGCTCTAGAGATATAAATGTAAGATTATCACTGCTTAGATTGTACCTCAGTCCTAGAATGAGTAGGAGTTTAAAGAGAGAAAATAAACATTCTAAGAACAGAACTATGGGAAGCTACAATATTTAAGCTACATTTCATGGAAAGAGGGAGATTTAATAAAGGATTTAAGGATTTTATTTGAGTGGCCAGAAAGGTTAGAAATGAGTGGTATTCTGTAAGCCAACAAAAGAAAAAGTGTCCAGAATGAAAATGCAACTATGACTGCCTAGGACTAATGATGGCCCCGCTATGTACTCACTGAAGGGCAAGTAACTTAATCTCTTTGTGCCTAAATTTCCTCATTTGTAAAATGGGAATTATAACGCCTACTCTATAGGGCTATTCTGAAAACTAAACAATTTAATAAATGGAAAGTGCTTAGTGCAGGGCTAGGCAAAGAGCAAATGCCATGTGTGTTAGTAAAAAGAAAAAAAAAGTGATGCCGAGACATCGCTTTCAATAAATTAGTTAATGCCCGAATACAGTTCATTGGATTTGACTACTAGCAGGTCACTGTTATGGGTGAAAGGTACTGTATATAAAAGCACACACTTAAAATAGTTATCATTTAAATTATTTTCCTTTTTGCTTATTATTTAGAATTTCTGAAGATGAGAGAGAAAATGATGGTAATGTCTTTATAAAGAAAAAATTAAAAAAAAAAAGAAAGAAAAAATAAAACAGCTAACCCATGTTTCAAAATATACCAAAAACTAGATTAAAGGTGAATTTAATACAGTAAACTAAAGTATAGAATTATCACCCACACAAATGTAAAAGACACATGGGGTTTTTGTTACTAACAATATTAGGTGTCTGAAATCTCACTGGAGTTATTTTAGAAACACAGATGGTCAGACAGATGTATGCTGTATGTGAATATGTGAAAAGTAAGTGACACAAATTATAGCTGGGATAGTCACCTTAAATGTATACATCTTTCCTTCTGATTATGCCATTTAATGAAAAATGGATACATCTCTACAGAAAATAAATATTTATTTATAGCATTAATATGCGTAAGTATCATTTATATATTTTTATGGCCGGAAATTATTGTTAGCACTTATGGAATGTTTATTGTGTGTGAGCAATTACTAAGTATGTTATATGTATTCATCCATTTAAAGTTCACACCAACCCAATGAGGTAGTTCTTACTGACAACTCCATTTCACATGCAAGGAAACTGAGATACAGAGAAGTCAAGCAATTTGACTTTGGTTGCAATCCTAGCAAGTAGCATGGCAAAGAATGAATCCAAGTAGGCTGGCTCCAGAGTCCATGCATTTATTTAGTTGTTATGCTACACTGCCTCTAGAATAAGGAGGAAATAAAAATAAATAATATAAAAAGAGTCCATGTTACCTTTCAGAGATCTGTCATATTTTGTTATGTACTAAATTGTGTTCCCTGCAAATTCATATGTTGAAGCTCTAACCCCTACTACCTCAGAATGAGGCAGTTTTTGGAGACAGAGCTTTTAAAGAGGTAATTAAGTTTAAATGACATCACATGGGTGAGCCCTAATCCAATCTGACTGGGGTCCTTATAAGAACAGAAAATTTGGACACACAGAGAGTCACCAGGGATGCACATACAGAGAAAAGACCATGCAGGGACACAGAAAAACAAAAAACAAAAAAACAGCCATCTGCAAGCCAAGGAGAGAGGCCTTGGTGGGCACCAAACCTGCTGACAACCTGACCTTGGATTTCTAGCCTCCAAAGCTGCGAGAAATAAATTTCTATGAAAACAAGTTTCTAATATATAGTTTATAATTCTTTGTTATAGCAGCCCAAACTGACTAAGAATCATGTGAGCCTATTCCTCATAATACATCTCCGTGTGTGTGTGTGTGTGTGTGTGTGTGTGTGTGTGTGTGTGTGTATGTCTGTATTTGTACCAGTTTGTTTTCACACTACTGTAAAGAAATATTTGAGACTCAGTAATTTATAAAGGAAAGAAGTTTAATTGACTCACAGTTCCACATGGAAACTTACAATTATGGCAGAAGGTGAAGAGGAGGCAAGGCACGTCTAACATGGCAGCAGGAGAGAAAGAGAAAGAGTAAGGAATCGCCACTTAAAACCATCAGCTCTCATGAAAACTCCCTCACTGTCATGAGAACACCATAGGGAAAATCTGCCCCCATGATCCAATCACCTCCCACCAGGTCCCTCCCCTGACATATGGAGATTACAACTGGAGATGAGATTTGGGTGGGGACACAGAGCCAAATCAAATCAGTATGTTTGTTTTCTTTCTAATTCTCTTTTCACATAACATGTATTTATTTTATATCATAGTATTTAAAATTGTTGATTTTATCTTATAGTATTTATATTATGGGATATTAAAAGGAAGATAAAACATCACTCAAGAAATTTACCTCCAACCAGGCATGGTTGCTCATACCTGTAATCCCAGCACTTTGGGAGGCCAAGGCAGGCAGATCATTTGAGGTCAGGAGTTCAAGACCAGCCTGGTCAAGATGGTGAAACCCCATCTCTACTAAAAATACAAAAATTCGTCAGGTGTGGTTGTGGGCACCTGTAATCCCAGCTACTTGAGAGACTGAGGCAGGAAAATTGCTTGAACCTGGGAGGTAGAGGTTGCAGTGAGCCAAGATCATACCATTGCACTTCAGCCTGGGTAACAAGAGCAAAACTCAGTGTCACAAAAAAAGGAAAGAAAAGAAATTTAACTCCTCTTCTGGGGAAAGGGTTAGTGTGTTTTTAGTTGTATACAGGATAGGTATACTATGTTAGGTGGAATTATGACCTTATTATTGTCTTCATTTGGAGATTAAGTATGGTTTAAGAAGATGTGTCTGGGTCCTAAGTTGACATGGAGTAGACTTGTGGTGGTTAATTTTATGTGTCAACTTGAGTGGGCCACAGGGTCCCCAGAGTAGACACGTTTCTGAATGTGTATATGATGGTGTTTCTGGATAAGATTAGTAGTTGAATCAGGGGATTCAGTAAAGTGATTGCCTTCCCCAACACGAATGGCATCATCTAATCCACTGAGGTCCTGAATAGAACAAAAGGCAAAGGAAGGAGAGATTTCTTCCTTTTTTCCTGTCTCATCACTTAAGCTGGGACATCTCATTTTATGTTTTCCTTCCCTCAGACTAGGATTTACATCATTGGCTTCTCTGGTTGTAAGGCTTTCAGACCCAGACTGAATTACATCACTGGATTTCCTGAATATCCACCTTGCAGATAACAGACTGTGGTATTTGTCATTCACAACTGCATGAGCCAGGTCTTCATAATACATCTCATACATTTCTTTCTCTCTCTCTCTCTCTCTCTCTCTCTCTCTCTCTCTCTCTCTCTCCCCCCCCCCCATGTATATAGAGGGCCAGGTACAAGCAGGCTATAAAAACTAAAGAAAAATTTTGCCTATATATAAACATAGATACATACATACATACATATCTATATGTGTGTGTGTGTGTGTATGTGTGTGTGTATTTTATTGGTTCTATTTCTCTGAAGAACCCTAACTGACACAGGTGCCTGGCTCAGCCCAGACATTTTGTTTACTTTTTTAACTTGGTGTCTAATATTGCTATCCTTCCTATGGATTTATTCAAGACAAATTCTTTCTATCTCCTATTCCGATGGCCACTTTCCAAATCCCTTTATCCAGAGATTGTCTCCGATTCACATATATACTGTCCAAGCATTTCATGTATCTTCCGTAAATAAGCAGTGAAACATTTTTTAAAAGTTCTTCATGAAGTGTCAAGCAAAAAGACTGAGGAAAAATTGGTGTTTCCCTTTAAAATACTACGGGTCAACCATTTGAGGGTACAGGGATTCTGTAACAAGTTATATGGTTATGTCCTAATTGAGTTCTGTGTAAAGGGGTTACCATATGCTTTTTTCAGCTGGCGAGCACTTACCCAGGATTCGTTGGATCTTCTCTTTTTAAGTGAGTAACTCACTTATGGCTCCCTGAGATCTTTTTTCTAATGACCCCTCACAAAAGTTTCAGAAACTTTTGGAAAGTGACATTTATAACCTCTTTATACTTTTTGAGGTAAATGGAATGATTAAATCCTCAGTAGACCTTAATAAGGCTCTATTTAATCAGATTTGGCCTACAGAGAAATAAATCATGAGGGCAGTTTTGTAGTAAATACTATTGTAATGAATGAAGAAGGGTGATACATAGCAAAAGAAAGTAGAATCCACTGAAAGAAAAACCATTTCAATTCACAACATTTTTGGAGACACATTGCCAGAATGGAGATGGATAGAAATTGTAATTCAAGGATATCCTGCCTAAATAAAGTGAGTTTACATGAAGGACATTATATTTACAGTATAACTTAAGACTTATTAGCTACCCCGGGATATGAAGAAAACTCAGTTTAGCTATTTTTCTTTTAAAATATGCAATGTGTGCTTGGCTATGTAGATCTTAGCCATTTAAGAAAGCTCAGTTTTGAAATCAGTTTGATTTTTTTTCTATTACATTGTAAGTTTCAGTATATTTTAAGAATTCTCCTACCTCCCTATCTTATGTCAATTTTTAAAAGATTATGTTACCCCACGTTTTGCCATACCCTGAAAATATTGCAACACTACAAAGTTGGCCACGCAGAAAAGCAATTCAAGGTATAAAGTGCAGAACTGACATTAGCACACAAAGTAGATTTTTGCCAGCTAAGAAGGAAACAAGGTCAATAGCTCATTGATGGCAGAGCAGAATGGTGTCACATCTGGTACACAGAGAATGGGACTGAGATTCAAGCAACCTTGTCTATATCCCAGCCAGCCAGCATACTGGTGTTAGAATAGTGTTAGAATTAGTGGCTTCTTATGGGACTTAGTGGAATAAGAATCTGGGTCATGTACAAGCAGGTAATGAAAAGCAAAGAAAAAATTTGCCTGTCTTTTATATTTAATTTACTTTTTTCAAGACAATCCAGTGTTTTCTGGATTATAATGGAGAATAATCAATGTACTTGCCCCAGAAATTCTAATACTATTAAGAGTTCAAGACCATGCAAATAACCTGTGATCATGCAAAACTAAGTTGATTAAACCTACTGCAACAAGAGAAAAAGTAATCTAAAGTGAAGCTTCACAGTTCTCAGAAGAGGTAGGGCATAAAAGAATATATACACATAGGGTTTTGAGGTCTGTGTTCAAACAAGCAAATCTTTCAAGGAGGACACCTTTCAAATCTTTCCAAAGAAGACAACTTGTTAGGATTAAGCAAATTAATTAATGATAATCTGTAACAGACGTGTGGAGAAAACGGTCTTGAGTCTTCATAAGTAAGCTCCTTTGGATAAGCAAGCACTGTGACCAAGTGAGATAACAATTTTCCTGGACAAATTAGTAATTTCCTGAAGCAAACAGTGAAATTACTTACTAGTTTACAAGTCATATATTCCTAGATGAAAAAAAATTCCTGGAACAAACAGTTAAGTCGTGTTAAAACAGTCATTCTCAAATCTCAGTCCTAATGGTTAAATTATACAACCACGAAGGACCTTAACTGTCACAGAAAACATATTCTAGTTACCACATTGGGGGTCTCTGTGAAAAGAAGAAAAGTGAAAATGAAAACAAATGGTGAGAAGGGAGAGATACTAAAGAAAGAAAGGAAAAAGTGGTATATGATTTTCCAGTAACAAAACCAGTCAAGTGCAGGAGCCAAAAGCAACCGCCGTTGTCACATAAGTCTGTAATTATTCCCAAGGGTATCATTGTGATATGGACAGGAGACAGGGAAATACTGGGTAAAAGAGGGCAGTTCCCCACAAAGGCCCCACCCTCAGGCCTGGATACCTGCAGCCCTAAACAAGAACAGGCATTTCTTTTTTCACACCCAAAAAGTTACCTTTTGGCCCACCATGTCCCCTATCCTGCCCCCATAAAAACCCCAAACCCCAAGCTCCAGGGCAGAGCAGCGGACTGGCAGACCAGCAGGTGAGAAGATGAAATGACAAACCAGATGGACAGCAGGAAACACGGCAGAGAAAGAGGAAAGAGGAGGTGCGAGGGGAATCAGGGAACTCTCTGTTTCTATTGCAAGGGTAATCATATGATTTCCGTTATTTGAAAGCGAGTGTTAAAATAAGTTACAGGTTTTAACATATTTACAACCGGTGTAACCAGGAACCCAGGCAAACCTGTGGTAATCCAAGTTAAGGCCTAAAAAAGCAAGCTCTACTATAAAATTTAAAAGAAACAATAAATGTCATTACTGTGTGGACTTTAGTTTCAGCTCTGACATGCAAGGAGCTTGGAAGCTACCATTCCCATCCTTGCAATAAGGAAAAAGCTGAACAAATAAAAACTCAACAACTTTTCTTGAACTCATCAGAAAATTGAGATCTCAGGGCAAACCACCATAGTAAAATCTGCAGAAGAAGGAGAAGAAAGAAAATCACAGCTGGCATCACCTTACCTGGAGAAGCAGGCTAGCAGAAATGGTTAACCAGTAACTTGGATGAATTGCTGGAGGCTAAGTTTTGTCTAGCGTGAGAGTGAGAAATTCCAGGGGGTCACAGTCCTAGGGGCCCCACATCATTGGTTTTAACTCCAGGAACTGCATCAGGTTCTCATGGTGAGATGCTAACAACAACAAATCCACACATGGCAATGTCAAGAAGAGGAGAATAACCATTTTGAAATATGCCCAGAACATTCTCCACAGCAGAAGTCTATTCAGTGTAGGCTCCCAGTTGCTGTGGAGAACATTCTAGGCATACTTCAAAATAAGGGAAAGTATCGGGAAAAGACTTGAATAGAGCCTTATCTGAACTGAGAGAAGAGCAATTAGGGCCATTACATAACTCCAACCTTCTCTAGCTCACCTAATGACTCAGTGGGACAGGGAGGGCAAGAGGAGAAGCTGATAAACACTTACAATGGTTACAGACCAGGGATGCAGGCCCACTAAGAGACTAAGACTGAATCATAGGATTACAGAATGTGTCCCCTCACCTACATTTACCACTCCTTAACAGGACTGTAGCATAATAATGGTGGACAATAGCTGAAAGAACTTGAGATGCAGACTCAATTTAAGACAGAGTTGTTAGGAAAACCCAAAGACAATAAGGAAGACAAACATAAGTACATTAGAGGAAAAGAAAGTCTTTCATACCTAGAGCTATAGCAAACATTAAACATGACCTAACTCCCAGTAAGATTAACATAAACCCTCACAATGAAGAGATATTTACTTCCGTTTCTATTACCTGATACATTATATCTAACTTTCCACAAAATTACAAAGCATGCTACGAAGTAAGAAAAAAAGAGTCTGAAGAGATAAAGCAAGTATCAGAATAAGACTCAGAGACAGCACAGATTTTGCAATTATCAGACAGGGAATTTAAAATAACTCTTGTTAATAGGTTAAGGGCTCTTGTGGCAAAAGTAAACAACACACAAAAGCAGATGGGTAACATAACCAAGGAGATGGAAACTAAGAAAGTATCCAAAAGAAATGCTGAAATTCAAAAACAGAAACAAAAAATGCCTTCAATGGACTCATCAGTAGATTAGACAGGCTTGAGAAAGAATCAGCAAGCTTGTAGATATGTTCATATAAACTTCCCAAAGTGAAATGCAAATAGAATCCTCTACCAATTAGAAGCCTCTACCAATCATCCTCCCTGCAGAAACACCAAATTGAACAACTATTTACCCTAAAAATCACCTTCATAAGAACAAAAAATCAGGTGAGCAATCATAGTACTTTGTTTTAACTTCATATCCCTGAAAGAGGCATTAAAGGGGGTAGAAAAGATGGTCTTTTTTGGGGGGACAGAAACTTACTTTGTTACCCAGGCTGGAGTGCAGTGGCACAATCACACTGTAGCCTCAACTTCCCAGGCTCAAGCGACCCTCCTACCTCAGCTTCCTGAGTAGCTGGGACCATAGGTGCATGCTACTATGCCTGGCTCTTTTTTTTTTTTTTTTTTTTTTTTTTTTGGTAGAGATGAGTAGAGATGAGGGTCTCACCATGTTGCCTAGGCTAGTCTCAAACTCCTGGGCTCAAGCCATCCCCCCACCTTGGCTTCCCAAAGTGCTGGGATTACAGGCACCAGCAACTGTGCCCAGCTAAAAGACAGTCTTGAACTGACAATGTCACCCCTCCTCCATCCCCACCAGTGACTGCATGGCACACAGAGAGATTCTGTGCACTTGGAGAGTGACAGCGCAGTAGTGGCGGAGCTTTGCATTGGAACTCAGTGCTGCCCTGTCACAGCAGAAAGCAATATCAAGTAGAAATTAGTTGGCACCCATGGAGACAGCATTTAGACCAACCCTAGCAAGAGGAGAATTACCCATCCCAGTGGTTGGAACCTGGGTTCTTGCAAGCCCCACCTCCACATTCTAAAGAGATATGAGGTCCTAAATAAACTTGAAGGCAGTCTAGGCCGTGAAGACTACAATTCCTGGGCACATCTTGGTGCTGTGCTGGGCTTGGAACCAGTAGACTTAGGGGGCACAATATCTAGTGAGATGCCAGTGTGGGCAGCCAAGGGAGTGCTTGCATTGCCCTTCCCCCAACTCCAGACAATGTAGCTCACAGCTCCAGGAGAGTCTCCGTCCCTCCACGTCAGGAGAGGAGAGGCAAGAGTAAAGAGGACTTTGGCAACTTGGATACTTGTTCAGCCTTAATAGGATAGGGTACCAAGCAGAGTCCTAAGGCCCTCATTCCAGGCTCTACTTCCTGGACATTTCTAGACATACCCCGGGCCAGAAGGGAACTTGCTGTCTTGAGAAGAAGAATGCAGTCTAGCAGTTTACTGTATGACTGCTGACTAAAGAGCCCTTGGCCCTGGATAATCAGCAGCAATACACAGGCAGTTCTTGCTATGAGTCTTGGGGGAGACTTAGAAACATGCCAGCCTCAGGTGTGACCCAGAATGTTCCCAGCTATCGTGCCCATGGGAAGGGACTCCTTATGCTTGAGAAAAGGAGAAGGAAGAGTAGATGAGACCCTGTCTTGTAGCTTAGGCACCAGCTTGTACACAGTGAAGTATAGCACCAAGTGGGCTCTTGGGGTCTCCGATTCCAGGCCTTGGCTCTTGGATGGCATTTCTGGACCTGCTCTGGGCTAGAGGGATTACTGGTCACATCCCAGCACTTTGGGAAGCCAAGGTGGGAGGATGGCTTGAGCCCAGGAGTTTGAGACTAGCCTGGGCAACATGGTGAGACCCCCATCGCTACAAAAAAAAAAAAAAAAAAAATGAGCCAGGCATGGTAGCATGCACCTATGGTCCCAGCTACTCAGAGGGATTACTCTTAAGGAAGAGTCCCAGGCCTGGCAACATTCACCACAAGCTCACTGAAGAGCCTTTGGGCCTTGAGCAGTAGCCAGGTAGTACACAACACCAGTCTGGTGTGGTGGTGGCCATGGATAGAGATTCCTGTGCTTGTGGAAAGGGGAGAAAAATGTGGGAGGGACTTTGTCTTGTGGCTTGGGTGCCACAAGACAGTATGGGTGCCAGCTCAGCCACAGTTGAATAGAGTACCAATTAGACTCCTAGGGTGTCCAATGACAGGCTCTACCTCCCAGACAGTGTTTCTGAACCTGACAGGCATTCAGGGGAACTTGCTGAGGGGAAGGACACAAACCTAGCTAGTTTCACCACCTGCTGATTGTAGAGCCCTGTGACCTTGAGTAAACATAGGCAATAGCCAGGCAATGGTTGCCATGGCTATGGGTGAGACCCAGTGCTGTGCTAGCTTCAGATCTGACCCAGCGCAGGCCACACCGCATGTGGCACCCTCCCTTAGCTTAAGGCAGCTTAGCACAGAGAAAGACTCCATATGTTTGGGAGAAAGAAAGGGAAAAGAATAAGATTCCCTGCTTAGTGATCCAGAGAATGATTGTGAATCATATAAAAGACTACCAGTGTGGAACTTCTATGAGTCTGCAAGACCCACAGCATTACTAAGCTTCGGGTACCACTTTGTTACTGGTGGCAAATTTGTATGGGTCTACAGCAACCTCAATTCTTGCCTCCTCAGAAGAAAGAATTTGACTGAGGAGCATAAGGCAGAAGGATAGACTGAGGCAAGCTTTAGAGCAGTAGTGAAAGTTTATGAAAAAGTTTTAGAGCAGGAATGTAAAGAAAGTAAAGTACACTTGGAAAAGGGCGAAGAGGGCAACTTGAAAAAACAAGTGCATCATTTGACCTTTTGACTTGGGGTTTTATATGTTGGCATACTTCCGGGGTCTGCATCTCTTCTCCCTTGATTCTTCTCTTGGGATGAGCTGTCTGTATGTGGAGTGGTCTGCTAGCACTTGGTAGGTAAGCATGCACAATGTGTTTACTGGAGTTGTATGCATTCTCACTTGAGTCATCCTTCCCTTACCAGCTGAATATTTCTGGAAGGTCATATACCAGTTAAACTCTGCCATTTCGCCTCTCTCTGTACATGTTTGAGCCTACTTGCCCAACTCCTAGGATCTTATTGGGAAGCTGCTGATCACCAGTTTCAGGTGTTTCAGATTATTAGAAGACTGCCTTTCTCTGGTGCTGGCTGTGACCAATTATTATTTTAGAGAGACAGTTAACAACCACCTGATCATCACCTGGTGGTTGCCTGACATTCTGGGTGTGTGTGTAGTGGGTGGTTGGGGGAGCCCTCTTCTGCTCTGCTCATGTTAGACTAGCTACCTACTGTAACACCCTATACAGGTATAAGTGCCGTGACAAAAAACTTCTATCACAACACCTAAGTCCTTTTGAATACCTGGGAAGCCTTAAAAGAGGGATGGGTATAAAGAAGCCCAGACTGCAAAGACCACAATAAATACCTAACTCTTCAATGCCCAGGCATCAATGACTGGATAGCATCTAGACTATCCAGGAAAACATTACCTCAACAAACAAATTAAATAAGGCCCCAGGGACCAATCCTGGAGAGATAGAAATATGTGATATTTCCAACAGAGAATTAAAACTAGCTGTTTTGAGGAAATTCAACAAAATTCAAGATAACAGATAAGGAATTCAGAATCTTATCAGATCAACTTAAGAAAGAGATTGAAATAATTTTAAAAAATCAAGCAGAAATTCTGGAGCTGAAAAATGCAATTGACATACTAAAGAACGCATTAGTGTCAAAACAGTAGAACTGATAAAGCAGAAGGAAGAATTAGTGAGCTTAAAGTCGGGCTACTTGAAAATAGAGGAGGAAAAAGAATAGAAAAAATGAAGCATGCCTACAAGATCTAGAAATAGCCTCAAAAGTGGGAAATCTAAGAGTTATTGGCCTTAAAGAGGAAGTAGGAAGAGAGATAGGGATAGAAAGTTTATTCAAAGGGATAGTAACAGAGAACTACCCAAACCTAGAGAAAGAGATCAATTTTCAAGTAGAGGAAGGTTTTAAAACACAAAGCAGACTTGATGCAAAGAAGACTACCTCAAGATATTTAAAAATTAAACTCCCAAAGGTCAAGAATAAAGAAAGGATCCTGAAGGCAGCAAGAGAAAAGAAACAAATAACATGCCATGGAGCTCCAATTCACCCGGCAGCAGACTTTTCAGTGGAAACCTTATAAGCCAGGAGAGAGTAGCATAACATATTTGCCATATTTAAAGTGCTGAAGGAAAAAAAATACTTTTATCCTATAGTTGTATATTCAGTGGAAGTATCCTTAACAGCCTGAGAAATAAAGACTTTCGGAGACAAACAAAAGCTGAGAGATTTCATCAACACCAGACCTGTCCTACAAGAAATGCTAAAGAGAGCATTTCAACCTGAAAGAAAAGGACATTAATGAAATGCAGTACGAAATCATCTGAAAATACAAAACTAACTAATAGTAGTAAGTACACAGAAAAACACAGAATAGTATATAACACTGTAATTGTGGTATGTACACTACTCATGTATGAACCAATCAAAAATGACAATTACAACGTTTCAAGACGAAGTATAATAAAATATAAGTAAAAAGAACAAAAAGTTAAAGAGTGGGAGGATGAAGTTAAATCATAGAGTTTTTATGTTTTTTCTTTCTGCTTGTTTACGGAATCAGTGTTAATTTGTCATCAAACTACTCATGTATGAACCAATCAAAATAATAATTACATCTTTTCAAGACACAGTACAATAAAATATAATTAGAAAGAACAAAATGTTAAAAAGTGGGAGGATGAAGTTAAATCATAGAGCTTTTATTAGTTTTTTCTTTTTACTTGTTTGTGTAATCAGTTGTTAATTTGTCATCAGTTTAAAATAATCGTTTAAAAATATCATTTGCAAGTGTCATAATAACCTCAAATCAAAAAAATACAATGGATACACACATACAAAAGCAAGAAATTTAAAAAGCAAGAAATTGGCTGGGAGCTGTGGCTCACGCCTGTAATCCCAGCACTTTGGGAGGCCGAGGCGGGTGGATCACAAGGTTGGGAGATCAAGACTACGGTGAAACCCCATCTCTACTAAAAAACACAAAAAATTAGCCTGGCGCAGTGGCGGACGCCTGTAGTTCCAACTACTCGAGAGGCTGAGGCAGGAGAATGGCGTGAACCTGGGAGGTGGAGCTTGCAGTGATCCGAGATCGCGCCACTGCACTCCAGCCTGGGCAACAGAGTGAGACTCCATCTCAAAAAAAAAAAGAAAAGCCAGAAATTAAAACATACCACCCAAGAAAATCACCTTCACTAAAATGAAGACAGGAGAAAAGGAAGAGAATGCCACAAAACAACAGAAAACAAATAACAAAATATCAGAAATATACTTAATTTTCAATAGTAACATAGAAAGTAAAAAGTGAACTAAATTCTCCAGTAAAAAGACAGAGTGGCTGAATGAACTTTGAAAATTAAGCCCAATGATCTAGTGCCTACAAGAAGCACACTTCACCCATAAAGACACATGAACTGAAAACAAAATAATGGAAAAAGATATTCCATGTAAATAAAAACAAAGAAGAGCAGGAGTAGCTCTACTCATATCAAACAAAATAGATTTCAAGACAAAAACTATAAAAGTTGACAAAGTCATTATACAATAATAAAGAGGTCAATTCAGCAAAAGAATATCATAGTTGTAAATATACATGTACCCAACACTGGAACACACAGATATATAAAGCAAACATTATTAAAGCTAAAGAGAGATATAGACCCCCAATACAATAATAGTTGGAGATTTTAACACCCCACATGAAGCACTGGACAGATCATCCAGACAGAATATGAGCAAAGAAACACTGATTTAATCTGTAGTATAAACCAAACGGATCCCATAAATGTTTACAGTACATTTCAACCAACATCTTCAGAATACACACTCTCCTCCTCAGTACATGGATCATTCTCAAGGGTAGACCATATGTTAGGCCAAAAAAAAAAGGTCTTTAAAAAATTCCAAAAACTTGAAATTATCTCAGTTATGTTCTTGGACCACAAAGGAATAAAACTAGAAATTAATAAAAAGAGGAATTTGGAAACTATACAAACATTGAAATTAAACAATATGCTCCTAAATGGCCAGTAGGTCAGTGAAGAAATTCAGAAAGAAATTAAATATTTCTTGAAACAAATGAAAATGGGGATACAACATAGCAAAGCCTATGAGATATAGCAAAAGCAATACTAAGAAGAAAGTTTACAGCAAAAAGCACCTACATTAAAAAAGTAGAAAAACTTCATTCAAATAAACAACCAAATAATGCATCTTAAAGAACTAGAAAAGCAAGAGAAAACCAAACCCAAAGTTAGTAGAAGAAAATAAATAATAAAGATTGGAGCAGAAGTAAATGACATTGAAACAAAAAATATGAAAGATCAACAAAATGTTGCTATTTTTCTAAAGATGAACAAAATTGACAAAATTTTAGTTAGAATAAGAAAGAGTAAAAATTAAAATGAAATCAGGGATGAAAAAGGAGACATTACAACTTGTATTAATCCATTCTCATGCTGCTATGAAGAAATACCTGAGACTGGATAATTTATAAAGAAAATACATTTAATTGACTCACAGTTCTACATGACTGGGGAGGCCTCAGGAAACTTATAATCAGGTCAGAATGCATCTCTTTACAGGGTGGCAGGAGAGAGAATCAGTGCAAGCTGGGGGAAAGATTAGATACTTATAAAACCACCAGATATCATGAGAACTCACTCACTATCATAGAATAGCATGAGGGAACTGCCCCCATGATCTAATCATCACCTACGAGGTTCCTTCCTCAACACATGGGGATTATAATTCAGATTACAATTCAAGATGAGATTTAGGTGGGGACAGAGCCAGGTCATATTATTGTGCCTCTGGCCCCTCCCAAATCTTATCTTTCTCACATTTTAAAACATAATTATGTCTTTTCAAAAGTTCTTCAAAGTCTAAACTCATTTCAGCATTAACCCAGAAGACTAAATCTACAGTTTTATCTAAGACAAGGCAATTCCCTCCCACTTATCAGCCTGTGAAGTCAAAAGCGAGTTAGTTACTTCCAAGATATAATGGGGATACAGGCATTGGATGGATGCACCCATTCCAAATGGGAGAAATTGGCCAAAACAAAGGGGCTACAGGCCCCATGCAAGTCTGATATCCAATAATATAGTCGTTAAACTTTAAAGTTCCCAAATGATCCTTTGACTGCATGTCTCATCCAGGACATACTGATGCAAGAGGTGGGCTCCCACAGCCTTGGGAAGCTCTGTCCTTGTGGCTTTGCAGGGTAAAGACCCCTGCCACCACCCCTTGGCTGCTTTCATGGGTGGCACTGAGTGCCTGAAGCTTTTCCAGGCACACAGTGAAAGCTGTCAGTGGATCTATCATTCTGCGGTCTGGAGGACAGTGGCTCTCTTCTCACATTTCCACCACCTAGTGCCCCAGTGAGGACTCTGTGAGGGCTCCAACCCCACCTTTCCCTTCTACATTGCCCTAGCAGAGGTTCTCCATGAGGGCTCAACCCTGCAGCAGACTTCTGCCCGGACATCCAGGCATTTCCATACATCCTCTGAACTCTAGGAGGAGGTTCCCAACCTCAATTCTTGACTTCTGTGCACCTGCAGGCCCAACACCATGTGTAAGCTGCCAAGGCTTGGAGCTTGCACCCTCTGAAGCAACAGCCCAAGCTGTACATTGGCCCATTTTAGCCACAGCTGTAGCTGAAGCAGATAGGGTGCAGGGCACCATGTCCTGAAGCTGCATAGAGTAGTGGGGCCCAGGTCAGGCCCACAAAACAATTTTTTTTAATGGATCAAGATCATTTGTTATTGCACATTTGCTTATATGTCTGCTGCTTTTGGGTAGAGCTAAACCTGAAATATTGAGTTAGTTTCCATCATTTTACATCAACTAAATTATAGCAGTGAATTGTTTATGTGTCTCCCAGTCTTATCTTCCAGAAACTAGAACATTAGCCTTTCCAATTTATCTAGGTACTGGAGCACAAATTTAACATATGTTTTTGAAAAGTTTAAACACTCAGAAGCAAACCAAACAACATCCTATAAAGAAAACAATTTTTATGTCTAGATGTACAACCAAGGTTCAGAGAACTTCTGATTATGCAGTATTGTAAAGGTAATGATAATCCAATCCTCTTCCAAACTGTTTAATTCCTGTATGTGTAATTAAGCATTTATTTTCAGAAATTTTAACACTTGCAGAAATTGAGTCTCTCAAAATTAGGTGTTTTTAAGATCCTCCATCCCACCAAAAATAAACGACCCACAATGACTCCAAATGTTGTTTAAAAAATAGTTATTATCTTGGGACTAAATTGTTCAGAATAATCAGTATTCTTATTCCCTTTCCACTACACATACTCCCTGAACAGCCAAGAGAGAATGAAGCTCCACAAGTCTCTGGATCAATTCCTTGACATGTACAGGTATGATTTTCATTGAGGGTGCATCTTCAGTCAGTAGGATGCCCATTGTATGACTTTAGATTCTCTGTGAGCTCCCACAAAACAATTTTTGCCTCCTAATTCTACAGGTTTGTAATGGGAAGGGCTGGCATGAAGGTCTCTGACATGCCCTGGAGATATTTTCCCCATTGTTTTAGTGATGAACAATTGGCTCCTCATTACTCATACAAATTTCTGCAGCCAGCTTGAATTTTGCCCCAGAAAATGGGTTTTTCTTTTCAACTGTATCATTAGGCTGAAAATTTTCCAAACTTTTATGCTCTTTCACCACTTGAATGCTTTGCTGCTTAGAAATTTCTTCCACCAGATACCTTAAATCATCTCTCTCACCTTCAAAGTTCCACAGATCTCTAGGGCAGGGGCAACAAATCTCCAGTCTTTTTGCTAAAGCACAGCAAGAGTGACTTTTACTCCATTTCCCAACAAGTTCCTCATCTCTCTCCGAGACCACTTCAGCCTGTACTTCATTGTCCATATCGTTATCAGCATTTTGGTCAAAACTGTTCCACAAGTCTCTAGGAAGTTCCAAACTTTCCCACAGTCTTTCTGTCTTCTGAGCCCTCCAAGTTTCTAGGAAGTTGCAAACGTGCCCAGATTTTTCTATCTTCTTCTGAACCCTCTATACTGTTCCAACCTCTGCCTATTATCTAGTTGTAAAGTTACTTCCGTATTTTTGGGTATCTTTATGGCAGCACTCTATTCTCTGCCATACCAATTTACTGTATTAGTCCATTCTCATGCTGTTATGAAGAAATACCTGAGACCAGGTAATTTGTAAAGAAAAGAGGTTTAACTGACTCACAGTTTTGCATGACTTGGAGGCCTCAGGAAACTTACAAACATGGTGGAAGGCACCTCCTCACAGGGCAACAAGAGAGAGAATTAGTGAAAACAGGTGAAATGCCAGATGCTTATAAAACCACCAGATCTTGTGAGAACTCACTCAATATCATGAGAACACCATGGGGAACTACCCCATAATCTAACACCTCCTACGGGGTCCCTCTCCAAACATATGTGGATTACAATTTGGATTACAATTCAAGATGAAGTTTGGATGGAATAGAGAGCCAGATCATATTACAACTGGTACCACAGAAATTAAAAGGATCACTAGAGGCTAGTAGGAGCAACTATATGCCAGAAAATTGGAAAACTTAAAAGAAATGAATAAATTATTAGACACATACAACCTACCAAGATTGAAATATGAATAAGTCTGAAGCCCAAACAGACCAATAACAAGTAATGAGATCAAAGCCATAATAAAGTTTCCCAGCAAAGAAAAGCCCAGGACCTGATGGCAACACTGCAGAATTTTACCAAGCATTTAAAGGAGAACTAGTACCAATCCTTTTCCGTCTATTCTGAAAAATAAGAAGGATAGAAAACTTCCAAATTCATTTACAGGGCCAGTATTATCCTGACACCAAAACCAGACAAAGACAAAGATAGAAAGAAAAATGCATGCCAATATCCCTGATGAACACTGATGTGACAATTCTTACCAAAATACTAGCAAACTGAATGCAACAACACATTAAAAAGTCATCTATCATGACCAAGTGAGATTTACCCAGATATGCAAGGATAGTTCAACATATACAAATCGATCAATGTGATATATCAACAGAACAAAGGACAAAAACCATATGATCATTTCAATTAATGCTGAAAAAGCATTTGATAAAACTCAGCATCCGTTCATGATAAAACCCTCAAAAAACTGGGTACAAAAAAATACTTCAACACAATAAAACCCATATAAGACAGAGTCACAGCCATAATCATACTGAATGGGGAAAAACTGAAAGCCTTTCTGCAATATCTGGAAGATGACAAAGAAGCCCACCTTTACTACTCTCATTCAACATAGTACTGGAAATCCTAGCTAGATCAATCAGACCAGGAAAAGGACATCCAAATGAAAAGAAGTAAAATTGTCTCTGTTTGCAGATAATATAATCCTATATTTGGGAAAACCTAAAGACTCCATCAAAAAACTATTAGAACTGATTAACAAATTCAGTAAAGCTTCAGGACACAAAATCAACATACAAAAATCAACAGCATTTCTACACGCCAAGAGTGAACAATATGAAAAAGGAGTCAAGAAAGTAAATCCTATTTACAATAGCTACAAATAAAATAAAATACCTAGATATTAACTTTACCACAGGAGTGAAAGATATCTACAATGAAAACTATAAAACATTGATGCAAGAAATAAGAGGACAGCAAAAACTGGAAAGATATTCCATGTTAGTGGATTAGAAGAATCAATATTGTTAAAATGTCCATACTGCCCAAAGCAATCTGCAGATTCAATGCAATCTTTATCAAAATGCCAATGATATTACTCACAGAAATAGAAAAAACTATCATAAAGTTTATATGGAATATGGAACCACAAAAGACCCAGAATAGCTAAAGCTATTCTGAACAAAAAGAACAAGCTGGAGGAATTACATTACTTGACTTCAAATTATACTTCAGTGCTATAGCAACCAAAACAGTATGGTACTGGCATATAAACAGACACATAGACCAATAGAACAGAATAAAGAACCCAGAGATAAATCCATACATCTACAGTAACCTCAAAGGTGCCAGGAACATACGTTGGGTAAAAGACAGTCTCTTTAATAAATGGTGTTGGAGAAACTGGATATTCATATGCAGAAGAATAGACCTCTGTCTCTTGCCGTATACAAAGATGAAATCAAAATGTATTAAAGACTTAAACCTAAGACCTCAAACTATGAAACTACTACAAGAAAACATTTAAGAAACTCTCCAGGACATTGGAGTGGGCAAAGATTTCTTCAGCAATACCCAACAAGCACAGGCAACCAAAGCAAAAAAGGACAAATGGGACCACATCAAATTAAAAAGCTTCTGCACAGCAAAGGAAGCAATCAACAAAATGAAGAGATAACCAACAGAATGGGGGAAATTATTTGCCATATAAGGAGCTTAAGCAACTCTACAGGAAAAAACCTAATAATCCAATTTTTAAATTGGCAAAAGATCTGAAAGACATTTCTCAAAAGAAGACATACAATTGGCAAATACATACATGAAAAGGTGCTCAACATCATTGATTATCAGAACTACAAATGAGATATTATCTATATGATAGCAAACAAAACTACAATGAGATGTCATCTCACTCCGGTTAAAATGACTTTTATCCAAAAGACAGGCAGTAACAAATGCTGGTGAGAATGCTGGTGAGAATGTGGACAAAAGGAAACCTCATTTGAGAATGTAAATTAGTACAACCATTATAAAGAACAGTTTGAAGTTTCCTCAAAAAACTAAAACTAGAACTACCATATGATCCAGCAATTCCACAGCTAGTTATACACCCAAAAGAAAGGAAATCATCAAATAGATAACTGTGCAAGTAATAATACTAAGAATGTATTGAGCTGTTATAATATATGGGTAAGTAGAATGCATGACAGATATGTTATAAGACAGGGAAGGGGAATTGACAATACTCTAAGGTGAGGTATCTTCACTGCCCATGAAGCAGCATAGTGTTATTTGAAAGTCGACTTACTAGTTCATATAAATTATACATTTGTATTGAAAACTCTAGAGCAAGCACTGAAAAATTTTTAAAAGACATATAATTGATCCACTAAGAGAAGAGACAAAATAGAATCACAAAAAATGCTCAATTAAAACCAGAAAAGGTGGAAAAAGAAAGAAAGCACTAGGGCCAAATGGTTTCACTGGTGAAGTCTACCAAACATTCAACAAATTAATTCTCTAAAATCTCTTCAAAAAACAAAAGCAGAAGGAACACTTTCTAAATCATTCTATGGGGCCACCATTTCCTTATGAACAAAATCAGATAAAGATATTACAGGAAGGGAAAATATAGATTTATATTTTAAAATATTAGATATAATATTTTCTATAAAATCCGATGATAAATAAGAAGAATGATAAACCATGACTAAAATGAGATTTATTACATGTATGCAAAGGCTGGTTCAACATTCAAAAACCAAATAAGTTAATCTACATCAACAGGCTACTGAAGAAAAAACATGCAATCGTATCAATTGATGCAGGAAAGCATTTGACAAAATCCAACATTCATTCAATCCAACACCATATAAAAGGTCTCAGCACAACAGGAATAGTGGGGAATCTCCCCAACTTGATAAGGAACATCTACAAAGAACCTTCAGCAAACATATCACACTTAATGATGAGAACCCGGATGTTTCCACCCCTAAGATTGGGGAAAATGTAAGCATGTTCCTTCTCTCCATTCCTATTCAACATCATACTGGAAGACCCAGCTAGGGCAAACAAGACAAGAGAATAAAAGGTATACAGATTGGGAAGGAAAAAGTAAAATTGTTCATAAATGAACAGTTTACGAACTATTGTCTATTTATAAAATTACACATGATCTACAACAATAACAACAAAAACCTCCAGGAACTAATAAGCAAGGTTGAAGAATGTAAGATTAATATACAAAAGTCAACTATTTTCCTATCTATCAACATGAAAAAATTGATATTTCAAATTAAAAACACAATACCATTTATAGCACCCCCCAAAATTATATATTTAAGTATAAATCTAACAAAATATGTAGGGGATCTATTTGCAGAAAACCATAAAACTCTAATGAAAGAAATAAAGGAAAATCAAATTACTATATTTAAACTATTCTCCATTAAGGAAATGAATATAGTGCTAGAATGTGAAAGAAACTAATTAAAATCAGTGTGACTTTTTTCATTAAAAGTAATGGTAAAACCCACAGTTACTTTTGCACCGACCTAATAGTTGAGCATCTATTGTATTCCATATATTACAAAAATCCCACCTGTATAGTTGAGGAAAGTAAAGCTCCGAAAAGAGTTGCAAGTGATGGAAATAACTTTATGATAAAATATTATCCAGCCCAATTAACAATCAATCATCTTCCTGAATAATAATAATGTAGGCATGTTATAACATTAAATAAAAAGTTTAAGGAGCAATATTCAAATCTCTGTATACCATATGAACCCAATTTTATTGAGTTATAAAAATTGTAAACATCAACTTGGAGATATTCTGTGAAAAATGTATTAAAACATCAATATGTGAATCAACTGGAATGCTCATATGTTGCTAGTGAGAGTGTAATTGGTACAGCCACATTGATAAACTGTTTGAAAATATCTATAAAATTTACAAATATGCATACCATAAAATATGCCAATCCCAATCCTAGGTATATACCTAACAGGCATACATTCTGTTCAGCAAAAGGTATACACAGTAATGTTTACAGAAATCTTATCCTTAATATCCCTTTAAGGGATGTAGATAACTCAATGATCATTCACCGCAGAATGGGTAAATAAATTGTGCCATGTTCATACAATGAAAACCTACAAAAAGATAATGAGTGAACTACAACTACATGCAATATGAATAAATCTTGCGAAGGTATTTTTGAGCTAAAGAAACCATACATAAGATAAACAATTCCATGTGATTTCACATACATATATAAATACATTTATTTATTTATATATTATATGTAGAGATAATTAAAAATAGACAAAACTAAGCTCAGGTGTTACTGGTTACAATGCTTACTGCCTAGAAGGAAGCATGAAATATCCTTCTGGAGTGATAGCAATGTTCTGTTTCATGATATGGGTGTTCACTTTAAAAATTCATCGAGTTGCACAACTATGATTTTTCACTTTCTATAGTATTCTATTCTTCAATTACTAAAAATATTAATAGTAGTTAGATGATGAGAAAGAAATTTTCCTTTGATTCATTGTGTTTTCCTGTATTTTCTAATTATTTATGATAAGCATTCCCTTTTTAGGAACTTTATTGAAACATAACTTACATAGAAAAAATCAACTCATTTTAAGGGTACAATTTAATGAAGTCCAACAAATGTATAAAACTGTGTAACTACCACTGCACTCAAGATACAGAACACGTCCATCTCTCAAAAATTCCCTAGTGCTCTTTTGCATGCATTCCTCTGCCAAACTCTAGGCTGATCTCTGATCTGCTTTCTGTTGCTACAGTTTTTCCTTTTCTAAAATTCTGTATAAATGAAATCATACAGCATGAAGTTTTTGTGTCTGGTTTCTTTCACTTAGCATGATGTTTTTAACATCATGTTGTTGCATGTATCAGTAGTTCTTTCCTTTCTATTGCTAAGTAGGATTCCATTGTAAAAATATAGCATATTTATGTATTCAGTAGCTAATGGACATTTGGGTTGTTCTCTTTTTTTCTTTTCTTTCCTTTGATATTGTGAATAAAGCTTCTAGGAGCATTTGGATACATTTCTCTTTCTTTTGGACAGATAACTAGGAGTAGAATTTCTCAGCTTTGTGGTAAGCACATATTTAATGTTATAAGAAATTGTCAAGCTGTCTTCCAAAATGGCTGTAACATTTTGTATTTCTCCCAGCAATGTATGAGAGCTCCAGTTACTCCACCTTCTTGTCAACACCTAGTATTATTGGTCATTTTCATTTTATATAGTAGTATCTCATCGTGATTTAATTTGCATCATCTGCATGGCTATTGGTGTCATTTGTGTACCTTTTTTAGTGAAGAATCTGATAAAATATTTTGGCTACATTTTTACTGTGTTGTTTAGTTACCTATAGTTCAGTTGTAAGAACTCTTTACATATTCGTATCAAGATATTTGTATATTTATCAGACATGTGATTTGTCTTTTCATCTCCTTAATGATATCTTTCAAAAAGCAGAAGTTTTTCATTTTGATTTTTTTTCCTTTCTGATCTGTGTTTTTCATAAAATGTTACCCTGATAGAAAAAAACATGTTGTATAAAAAGGAGTTGATAATGACTAAAAGAGTAAAGAGACATAATTTTTATGACTCTGAAGCTATCTAAATCCAGAAATTTAAACTATTTGCAAGACTATAGTGGGCTGCGTGGATGTATAGCAGTATGAAGGTGAAGTAGGTTGCACAACCTTGATTACAATGCATGAATAATAAAGTATTTGGTTTAAGGTAGAAGAGAAAAGAAAAATATCAATTCTATATAGAAGTTACTGTCTTAAGATTACACTGAAAAGTAAAGCCAAACATGCCTACCTTTGCTCAAATCCTCCCTCAAAATAAAGGCTCTATTAGAGGGAATCAGCTCTCATAAATTACAAAGAGTCAAGAGAGAAAAATTCTTTTTTGTAAAGAAAATAGTAGGAAAAATAACAGAAAGAAGACTCTGGAAAATGACTTAGCTAAAATATTAAGCCATATTCTAGTCAGGAAAAACAGAAAAGGGTATAATATTAAAGTGAAAACACAAATTCATTTCTAGAACATCACCAAGTTAGGACTGTATGTGGAACAGCCAAATCACCTAACTACTGTTAGAGGAAGCAGCCGTTTGAGAATGGACTTTTCTAATTATGAGTTGTATTTTTAATATCCCATATGTCAGTGAGGTAATATTTAATATCCTCTCAAAATATGCGTAGACAAGGCAACTATGCCTTTCATTGCTTTTAATTCATGTTGTAAAACCCAAGAAAATATAATTTTTAAAACCTTAAAACATTAGTAGGATTTACAGCTGAACTAAAAATAAAATGAGAAGCTTATCTGTTTTCCTAGTATTCCTTGCATTTGCAAAAACACCCTATTCAATCACAAGCACAAAACCAATTGCCAAAGTTTAAAGATAGACAATATTTAAAATGCGCTCTGCCTCAAAATTGTAACTTCAATTTAAAAATGTGGTATTTTTCCCCCTTTGCTAGGCAACTACATAAGAATAATTTATTCATCTCTAGGAAAAAAATCGATAGGTTTAATGCATATTGTAATATTATTTCTATAGAAAGAGTAGATGGTAAAACAAAATGTTATACAAAATCATTTGATACTTGCAATATAATTTTGATACAGATAGGGAATGCATTTTTAAAGATGCTTTTTCAACATATTGAGAGGTTTTTTTTAAGATGGAAATGCTTTCCTAAATTAGGATTTCTTTTTAATTCTTCAGGATACTAAAGAAACAAGGGAACAGCTTGCCTTTGATAAGAGTCTATCTTTTAAATGAGACAGAGCTCCAATTTTCCTAGGTAACTAGATTAGAGTAATCCTAAATAATTTAGCCTCCATTTACAGTGTGGGAAAGTTCATTATATGTGCACTCCTAGCATCTTCTCTCCTTAAACTCCTTTTGATCAATTAATACACACTTCTAAGTAAGAAATGTACAAAATCTCTATAGACTATTTTACTGGTTATTTTTCTTCATCATTTTATTCATGTCTTTATGCTAAAACGTGAACTACAATTTGTTGAGGCCTAAAATGTAAGCTCCTCACTATCATATAAGCTCCTCACTATCATATAAGCTCCTCACTATCATATAAGCTCCTCAATAGTGTGTCAGTTTCCCACTACATATAAACTCCTTACTATTATAGAATGTAAGCTTCTTGAGGGTAGCAATTTTTTAAATTTTTTCTTGTTTACCACTATAACTCCAGTATCTAGAACAAAACATGGAACACAGTAGGCATATTCAACAAAAAAGTATTGCTCTCTGCTTGGTATATACCAGGAGTGTATTAGTAACTTTAATGCATTAATACACTAATATCTATAAAAACATGAAAACAGATATTATTCCTTTTTTCAGATGAAAAACTGATTCTCAAAGAAAAAGGTCCTTTCCCCAAATCTTTCAACTGTTAAGTAGTGTTAGTTTATCCAAATCCAGGCTTTATGAACTCCCAAACATGGTCCTGACATCTGGGTTATATAAACAAACAAACATGGCACTCACCTGTGGTCCTAGCTACTCAGGAGGCTGATGTGGGAGGATCACTTGAGGCCAGAAGGTCAAGGGCTGCAGTCTGCTATGTTTGTGCCTATGAATAGCCACTGCACTCCAGGTTGGGCAATATAACAAGATCTCATCTCAACTGTATCTCAGAGACACATTTTGTTGATCTTTCTTTCCATACACACCAGGTAGGAATTGTTTTCCTACATATTTATGACTTCATACTCTGATTCCTTTTCCAATGACAACAATCTTCTAATATCATTTTATAAAGAGAGAATAAAATGGTAATTAAGCCTTATCTCTAGTGCCATTGACTTAATTTTTTATTGTTGACAATTGATTTCTTTGAAATTTACACCTTAGTATTTTTTCATATATGTTTAAGTTTTGGTCAAATTGGTAAATTCTGTGTGATAAGAGTGCAATAAAAGACCACAAATTCTTTGAAGTAACTCCCATCAAGCAGTGCTGTCTCTAGTTCTTGAATCTGGATTGATCTTGTGGCTTTCTTTGAGCAGTAAAATGCAAAAGTGACATTGTGTGAGCTATGAGCCTACTCTTCAAGAGACCTTGCTTATGCTTTCATCCTGTGAATGTAAATCGCCCTGTGCAGCATCATGAAGGACTCAAGACTATGGAGAGAGAAGAAAAACGCACCAGCCGCCCCAGCTAAGACCCCAGACTTAATGTGTGAGCCTCAGCAAGTACCATGTTAAGCAAGATGAGCCATCTTAGAAGAGCCTAGGCCTAACTACTGACCATGGAATAATGATTTTTGTTTTAAGCCAGCAGGTTTTAGGCGGATTTGTTTTGCAACAGTAAATAACTTATACATTCTCTCTAAAGTTTCTTTCATATATAGCTACTATAAGTATAATAAGTATTTGAAAAATACTACATATCTGCCCAGGAATTGTGAAAAATTCTTTTTCCCCAGCTTTATTGAGTCATAATTCACAAATAAAAATTGTATATGTTTAAGGTATATAATGTGACATTTGATATATTTGTATATGTTGTGAAATGATTACCACAATGAAGTTAAACGCCATATCCAATATCTCACATAGTTACGATTTGTGCATTTGTAGTAAGAACATTTAAAATTACTTCCATAGCAAATTTCAAGGATGCAATTCTGTATTATAAATTATAGTCACTATGCTGTACATTAAGTCTCCAGAATTCATTCATCTTGCATCACTGAAATTTCTTACCCTTTGATCAGCATTCCCTCATTTCCTCTAACTCCAACTCTTGGAACCATTACTCTACCCTCTGCTTCCATATATTTGGCTTCATTATAATTTGTATAGAAGTAAAAGCAAAGCAGGGCTTGTCTTTCTGTCTAGCTTATTTCACTTGGCATAATGTCCTTCAGGTTCATCCATGTTGTCACAAATGACAGAATTTTCTTCTTTTTTAAGGCAGTATTCTATTGTGATATATATATTACATATGTCATATATATGTATATCATATATCACATATATACTCTCCACATTTTTTATCCATTCATTCATTAGTGGACACTTAAGTTGATTTCATATCTTGGCTATTGTGAATAGTGCTGCAATGAACATGGAGTATAGATATATCTTCAAGATACTCAAATCATTTTCTTTGGATATACACCCAGTGACAGGATTGGTGAATCATATGGTATTTCTAGTTTTAAGTTTTGAGGAAATGCAATACTATTTTCTATAATGTTTGTACCAATTTACATTCCCATCTACAGTGTACAAGGGCTCCCTTTACTTTACATTCTTGCCAATGCTTATTTTCTCTTGTATTTTTTATGAAAGCCATCCTAACAGATGTGAGGTGAATCATTGTGGTTTACAGTTGGATTTCCCTGATGATTAGTGATGTTGAACATTTCTTTAGATACCTGTTGCCTATTGGGCGTTTTCATTTGAGAAATGTCTAGTCATGTTCCTTGTACATTTTTTAATTGAGTAATTTTCTTGCCATTGAGTTGTTTGATTTCCTTATATATTTTGGAGATTAACCCTGTATCAGATGTACGGTTTGCAAATATTTTCTCTAATTCCCTGGGTTGCCTCTTCACTCTACTGCTAGTTTCCTTTCGTGTACAGAAGCTTTTTAGTTTGATACAATTCCATTTGTCTATTTTTACTTTCGTTGCCAGTGCTTTTGGGTTCAAAAATCACTACCAAGTCCAATGTCAAGAAGCTTTTTTCTGTTTTCTTCTAGTAGTTTTATAGTTTCAGATCTTACACTTAAGTCTTCAATCCGTTTTGAGTTGACTTTTGTACATGGTGTAAAATAAGGGACCAGTTTGACTCTTCTGCATGTGGATATAGTTTTCCCAACACTATTTATTGAAGAGATTGTCCTCATCCTATTGTATGTTCTTGGCACCTATGTCAAAGATCAATTGGCCATATATGTGGATTTATTTCTGGAATCTGTATTCTGTTTTATATGTCTGTTTTCATGCCAGTATGTTGTGGGAAGTCAGGGACCCCAAATGGAGGGACCAGCTGGAGCTGTGGCAGAGGAACATAAATTGTGAAGATTTCATGGACATTTATCAGTTCCCAAATAATACTCCTATAATTTCCTACACTTGTCTTACTTTAATCTCTTAATCCTGTTATCTTCGTAAGCTGAGGATGTACGTCACCTCAGGACCACTATTGTACAAATTGATTGTAAAACATGTGTGTTTGAACAATATGAAATCAGTGCACCTTGAAAGAACAGAATAACAGCAATTTTAGGGAACAAGGGAAGACAACTATAAAGTCTGACTGCCTGCTGGGTCGGGCAGAATAGAACCATATTTTTCTTCCTACAGAGAGCCTATAAATGAACATGCAAGTAGAAGAGATATCGCTAAATTATTTTCCTAGCAAGGGATATAATATTAAGACCCTAGGAAAAGATTGCATTCTTGGGGGAAGGTCTGTAAAGGGCCTCTCTGGGAGTGTCTGTCTTATGTGGTTGAAATAAGGACTGAAATACACCTTGGTCTCCTGCAGTACCCTCAGGCTCACCAGGGTGGGGTTTTTCCCTACCCTGGTGAATTTGAGGTCAGACCGGTTCTCTGCTCTCAAACCTTGTTTTCTGTTGTTTAAGGTGTTTATCAAGACAATACATGCACAGCTGAACAGAGACCCTCATTAGTAATTCTAATTTTGCCCTTTGCCCTTTGCCTTGTGATCTTTATTGGCCTCAGAAGCATGTGATCTTTGTGACCTACTCCCTGTTCATACACTCCCTCCCTTTTTGGAGTCCTTAATAAAAACCTGCTAGTTTTGCAGCTCAGGTGGGAATCACAGACCGACCAATATGTGAGGTCACCCCCAGAGGCCCAGCTGTAAAATTCCTCTCTTTGTACCCTTTCTCTTTATTTCTCAGACCAGCTGACACTTAGAGAAAATAGAAAGAACCTATATTGAAATATTGGGGGCGTGTTCACCCTATACCAGTATGGTACTGTTTAGATTATAGCTTTGTAGTATATTTTGAGATCAGGAAGTGCGATGCCTCCAGTTTTGTTCTTTTTGCTCAAGATTGCTTTCAGGGTCATTTGTGGTTCCATATGAACTTCATGATTTGTTTCTATTTCTGTGAAAAATGCCATTGGAATATTGATACGGATTGCATGGAATCTGTAGATCATTTTGGGTAGAGGAGGCATTTTAACAATATTAATTCTTCCAATTCATGAACATGGACTACCTTTCTATGTATTGTGTTTTCTTCAATTTTTTTATCAGTGTTTTATAGTTTTTAGTCTACAGATCTTTTCCCACTTTGGTTAAATTTATTATTTTATGCTAACATAAATGGGATTGTTTTCTTAATTTCTTTTTCCAATGGCTCACTGTTAGTGTATAGAAATGTAATTTATATGTTGAATTAAGTATCCTGAACTTTACTGGATTCTTTTAATAGTTCTAACCACCTACTGGTGGTATCTTTAGTTTTGTATATGTAAGATAATGTTGTCTACAAATAGACAATTTTACTTCTTCCTTTCTGATTTCATTTTTTTTTCTTTTTCCTGCCTAATTACTCTGGCTAGGACTTCCAGTACTATGATGAAGAGAAGAGTAAAGAAAAAACACTTTTGTCTTGTTCCTGATCTTAGAGGAAAGGCTTTCAGCTTTTCATCATTCCATGTGATGTTACCATAAATGATCTTGTCATATATGGCCTTTATTACGTTTAGCTACATTATCTCTATATCCAGTTTGTTGAGTTTTTATCATGAAAAGATGTTAAATTTTGTCAAATACTTTTTCTGCATCTACTGAGATAATCATACAATTTTTTATCCTTTATTCTATTAATGTAAAGTATCACATCTATGAGCTTGCATATATTGAACCATCTTTACATCCCAGGGATAAATTCCACTTGATGATGGTATATGATCCTTTTTATGTACTTTTCAATTCAGTTTCCTATTATTGTGTTGAAGATTTTTGCATCTATGTTCACCAGGGATTTTGGCCTGTAATTTTCTTTCTTGTAGTATCCTTGCCTGGCTTTGGTGTCAGGATAATGTTGGGTTTGTAAAAGGAGTTTGGAAGTAATTCTCTCTTCAATTCTTTGGAAGAGTTTGAGAATGATAGGTGTTAATTCTTTAAATAATTGGTAGAATTTAGCAGTGAAACCATTGGGTACAAGGCTTTTCTTTGATGAAAGACTTTTTATTATTGATGCTATCTTCTTATCCATTTTTGATAAGTTCAGATATTCTATTTCTTTATGATGCAAGGATTTATCCATGTCTTTTGGGTAATCCAATTTTTAGTATAAAATTACTTCTAGTGATCTCTTATGATCCTTTGTGTTTCTGCGACATCAGCTATAACGTCTCCTCTTTCATTTTTAATTTTATTTATTTAAACCATCTCCTTTTTTAGTCTATCTAAAGGTATGCCAATTTTGTTTATTTTTTCAAACCAACTCAGCTCTGTTGATCTTTTCTACTATTTTTCTAGTCATTATTTCATTTATTTCTGCTAGGGTCTTTATTGTTTTCTTTTTCCGCTAAGTTTGAGGTTAGTTCATTCTTCTTTTTCAAGTTTCCTGCAGTATAAAGTTAGGCTATTTATTGAGATCTTTAACTTTTCTTAATGTAGGCAATTATTTCAATAAACTGCCTTCTTAAAACTGCTTTTGCTGCATTTCATAAGATTTGGCATGTTGTGTTTCCATTTTCATTAGTCTGAAGATTTTTTTTATTTCTCTTTTGATTTCTTCTTTGATTCCTTGATTGTTCAGACGCATGTTAATTTTCATGTATTTGTGAATTTTCCTTTTTTTCCTATTATTTCTAGTTTTATATCATTGTGGTTGAAAAAATGCTTCATATAATTTTAATCATTTAAAATTTTTTAGGATTTGTTTTATTGCCTAACACGTGATCTATCCCGGAGAATGTTTTGTTTGCACTTGAGAAGAATGTGTATTCGGTTGCTATTGGATAGAATGTTCTGTGTATGCCTGATAGGTTCATTTCTTTTACGGTGTCATTCAAATACATTGTTTTCTTATTTTTGGTCTAGGTGAGCTATCCATTGTTGAAAGTTGTGTATTGAAGTCCTGTAACACGATTGTATTTCTGTCTATTTCTCCCTTCAATTTTGGTAATATTTGCTTTAGATCTTTAGGTTTTCTGATGTTGGTAGCATATATATTTATATGCATTTTTTCTTCCTGATGGACTGATCCTTTTATCACTATAAGATGAATTTTTTGTCTATTTTTATCATTAAAGTGTATTTTATCTGATGTAATTATAAGCACTCCTGTTCTCTTGTAGTTACCATTTGCATAAAATATCTTTTTCAATCTCTTCACTTTTAACCTATGTGCCTTTAAATCTAAAATTAGTCACTTATAGGCTGTAGATAAGGAATATTTTATAGTTTTTAAAAATCAGTTCAAAAACCCTATGGCTATTAACTGGCGACTTTAATTCATTTATATTTAAAGTAATTTGTTCATTGTTTCCTGACTGTTTTGTACCTACTTTTTTCCTTTTTCCTTTCTTCTTGACTGTGAATTGATGGTTTCATGTAGTAGAATGCATTAATTCCTTTATCTTTTGTGTATCTTCTACAAGTTTTTTCTCTATAATTACCATGAAGCTTACATAAAACATCTTAATAGTTACAGCAGTCTATTTTAAGCTGATAACCACTTAACTTCAATGGCATAAAGAAACTACTTTTTAATTTCTCTTCCTTCAAGATTTTGTTATGACTGTCACAATTTACATGTTTTATATATTATATCTCCATTGACAAATTGTTGCAGTTTTATTTTAATACTCTTGGCTTTTAACTTTTATACTAGAATTAAAAGTGATACATACACTACCTTTCCAGTATTATAATACTCTGAATTTGACTATATTCTTACCTTTACAGTGAGTTTTATACCCTCATATATTTTCATTTTGTTAATTAGCATCCTTTCATGTTATTTGAAGAAATCCCTTCAACATTTCAGGTAAAACATTTCTCACAAGTAGTAATAAATGCCCTCAGCTTTTATCTGAGAAACTCTTCGTTTCTTAAGAACAGATTTTCTTGGCATAGTATTATTGGTTGGCATTTTTTTCTTTCCACAGTTTGACTATATTATCCCACTATTTCCTGGCCAGCAGAGTTTCTGCTGAGAAAGTCTTATGGGGCTTCCTTGTATGTGATGGTTCAATATTCGCTTGATGCTTTCAAAATTATTTGTCTTTGAATCTTGAGAATTTGATTATAATGTATCTCTGTAGAGATCTCTTTACATTTAATCTATCTAGGGTTCTTTGGAAATCATGGATCTCGCTGTTTATTTCTCTCTCTGGATTTGGGGAGTTTTTTGTCACTATTTTTTAAAAAGCTTTCTTCCCCTTTCTTTTTTTCTACTTCTTCTGGGATTCTGAGAAGATACAATTTGCAAATTGACTCACTTGGTGGCTTCCCATAAGTCTCATAGGCTTTCTTCACTCTTTTTCATTATTTTTTCTTCCTGTTTCTCTGACTGGACAATTTTAAATGACCTGTCTTTGAGCTCACTGTTTCTTTCTTCTGCCTATTCCAATATGCTGCTGCTGCAGCTCTCTGTGTAATATTTCAGTTTAGTCATTTTGTTTAGCTCCAGAATATCTGGTTAGTTATGATGGTTTCTATGTCTTTGCTGAATTTCTCATTTTATTCATGTATTGTTTTCCTGATTTCATTTAGTTGTCTGTGTTCCCTTGTAGTTCATTGAACTTCTTAAAGAGATTATATTGAAATATTTGTCAGGCAATTCATATATCTCCATTTCTTAAGGTTGGTTACTGGCACTTTATTTTGTCCCTTTGGTTATGTCATGATCTCTGTGTTCTACAATTAGTGTCTGAATATTTTAGGAAGTAGGCATCTTTTCCAGTCTTTGCAGACTGGCCTGGCAGGGAAAGCTCTTCCTCAGTCATCCCATCAAGAGAGTCTGAGTAAGCTAGCTAGTTGAGTTTGCAAGCAGGCTTGCCTGGTGTATGAGTCATTTCATGGTGGGCCTGGAGCCTAAGTCCACAGGGACAGGCCAGCACTCAGATTGAATAGGGTAGGAATGGCCCCTAAGCCTATTGAAGTGGGCTTCAACACTGGGTCCACTGGAGCCTAGTATCACAGGAGCCAGTCTGGAGCCTGGGGCCATGGGGACTTGCCTGACATTAGGTCAGGCTTGAAGCCTACATCTGTGAAGGCCAGTTTGGCTCTGAGGTATGCCTGGAGCTTGAGGTTGCAGAGGTATACCTGGAGCTTGGGGCTTCAAGGACCAGGCTGATGCTGTGGCAGGTCTGGATCCTGGGTCTGTAGGGACCAACTTGTAACCTGGGACCGTGAGGACCAGCCTGGCACTGAGATGGGTCTAGTGCTGGGGATGCTCATTTCACTCTCCTTCCCCTATGGTGAGGGTATCTCTCCTTGTGCTGCTCTGTGCAGGATTTGAGGAGTGGCACAGATAATGGGAAACTGTCCTTTCTACCATCTTTAGTGTGTATTTTCTTATTTCTGTGTTCTACTCAGGTGGCATTATTAACTGAATTCATTGTGAAGTTGTTTTTATTTATAAATACTTATTCAAATTGATGTTTCTCCAAGAGGATAAGCACTAAAATTCCTATTCTGCCATCTTGCTGATGTCACATGGTTGTTGGCTCATCACAAGTTCATAGTGTAGACAGGTTTCTATAAAGGTACATTCAGGTCCCAGTAACGCATGTCCAAAGCTCTGACACTTCTGATCTAACTGAAGACTTCAACCTCAGGCCAGTAGCAAGATGGTATACAGCCACCTGAATGTTACATACACCCTGACAAATTCTATTTCACACAATTTCCACCAGAAAAAAATTTTTAAACATGTTATAAAATTACATACTGCATCATTACATACTGCATTATTAACACTATTTTTGAGAATATTGATAGAAAACAAATTCTCCAATTATAGTTTATACCCATGATCATTAGAAAAATTCTCCACAGACTTATTTCTGGAACCACACCATGCAAATATTGTTTTTGTTCCATTAGACACATAGTTTAGAAGCTGATCAACTTAAATATATTCATATCACATATTCATATTACTTTGGTTACATACTAGTGAGTCACGACATTAATCATGTTGGCAGAGTGATCAATAGGAGTACATCTGGAAGCTATTTGTATGCTAGAATGAGGAAGTGGTAACTTAAATATATGTGAAGTAATTGTCTGAAACATTTAAATATATTCCACTAAACCAAACTAAAATATATATTCCACCCAAATTTCCTTAGAGACACAATGTATGGGGTCACTCCCAAACCACAGAAATGTATTGGAAGAAAAGTCAGAGAGAACAAAACAGACCCAATTGGTTGCAGTTAAATATCTTGCAAAAAAAAAAATTAAAATTGGTATGGTCAAGTTAACATATTGCTAGGGTAGCTCTTGAGGCATTCTTATACGTAATGGGCCCTAAGGTTCAAGTTTTATTAGCTTCAGGGTAGAGCCACCTCCAATCTGCCCCCCTCTTCCTGGTTTTCTTCCCTTTTCAATCTCAGAAGAAGCAATAAATTATTTGAGCCCCTTTGGAATCTTACTTTTCTAACCCAAGCGCTTTTCCAATTTGTGGTCACATTCATTTTTTTTCCCTTCTCTTCGCTTCCACACTTCAGAACCTGAATTTCATGGCATTGCAAGCCACCAGAAAAGGTAATTGCTTGGGTGTGATAATGGTAACTGACAATTTCATCTCCATGTTATTTATCGGTTCACACTCCATATACCAGGAATCAAGAAAACATGACATCTCTTGTCAGTAAAACAAAAAAAAAGTATTGTGACAGTATATCAATTGAATTTTTCACCTGGCACTCAGCACATTATTATTCAGGTAAAATACCTCCATTTATTATTCCAAAAAAATTTTGATGCACTAGACAAAGTAAATGAATTTATACACAAATATACAAAAGCTGATAATCCACATGATCTAGGTTTTCACCATTTTCAAAGTAACCTGTCTTGATTATTACAACTTTTTTCATTTGCTTGCAACAATAAGTCAATCACAGGTTCTTTTCTATAAGTGAGTTATTCTTTTCAGCAGAAGATGACTATTGTGCAAAACAGTAAGCAAAACATGTCAGTCTCAAAGCTCAACCTAAAGTGTCTCTTCATTACTTCTAAATTATGGTAAAGATGTCAGTCCAAAATTTATGTAAACTCTCAAATGGCCTGACTGCTGTCTTTGTCTAACGTGAAGCTCAGATTTCTGATGGTTTGGGTAACTTCTCAAAAGTTGTCTGAAAAATAGACTGCCCTGTATCCCATTGCACTCTCCTCTTTTATTCCCAAAGACACTTCTTAGCCTTCAGGAATCAGTGGATTGTGGTGGTACAAGTCATGAGCTGAACTAGAAAGTCACATGCAAGTGTGTTTACTTTATAGCTCTGCCATGATTGGTGGTAACTAGGAAAACTGATCAAATCCTGTGACCCTGAATTTTTTAGTTTATAAATTTATAGTTATTTTATAAATTATAATATTCTTTGTGAAGTAGTTGAATAGATTAAGTTAGCCGATATACATAATTTAGCACATTGACTGGCAAAATGTATAATTACTTTGAATTATGCTTTCCTGCTTATATTTTCACATTAAAATTGTCATTTTCTTCTCTGAAAGAGCATTAGAAAGTGACCTAATAAAAATGGAAAAGCAAGTCAACCTGTTCTTATAGAATTGACCCTAGTTTTCTACCCTAACCACCTGGGCTGAAGCACTCCAAAGCGAAAGCTTTCTATCATTCTTACCTTGCATACCACTTTAGTTTTTTGATAAACCCATCATGACTATCAAAATTCACCTGTATAATAAACAATTTTTGAGGGATTTTAAAGTTTTTTTAAAAAAAGACATTTTATGACACAGACTTTGTCTCTTCAGTTTTTCATGTATATCTTATTCCAAATATATCTTCTCTTCATACATGTTTTTCCAAAAGAACAAGTACAAAGATGAAAAATAAATTTAGCTCATCAAGTTGTATTAAAAATACTAAACCAAACTTCCAGTTCCAAAATGGCAGCACAGAAGCAAGCTAGCCTCATTCCTTCCCTCACTGAAAACCAAAACCAAGTATACACTGCCAAGATTCTCACCAGCAATATCTAAAAACTCAAATATGAGGGAAAACAGTTCCCAGGGCCATAGAGAAGTGAAAAAACTCCAAGCAGATGACAAAAGAATCAAACTTACATATCTATATCCCCTCCCCACAATCTACCCAGCACTAAGTGTGTGGAAAATTTCCCCTTGACTCACAGTGCCTACAATGGAAAAGGCGAGATTGAGGTGGACAACCAGCTTCTCCACCATCTTAGGTTACCTGGCAGAAGATCTGTCTTTGCCTTAACCCATGAGAAACACCAAGAATGCCTGATGGGAGAAACAACCCTGAGGACAGACTGAGCTGCCGGTGCGGGGGGCGGGACAAGACTACCATCCCCAGCCCTGGAAACTCTGCTCTATATCTTCACAGATTGGCCAACGGAGATGTCAAATTGAAGTGGCTGTTCAGAAGTACCACATTGTAGAAGGTTCACTCCACAGGCTCTCTTGGCACAAACCCCTAGCCAACCTTCTCACACAGCTAGGATAACCATTTATGGACCTTTCCGATTCAGGGTGGGTAGTGCTCTGATCATTTACTAGAGCTGAGGCAAACTGAGGCTTAAGGCACCAAGCAGTAAAAAGGAGGCAGTAATATAGTGGGGAAAAAGACAGAAATTCAACAGGTAAATTACAAAGTATCTCTAAACAAATGTATCCAATGAGAACAAACCAAAAAAAAAAAAAAAGTGAACAGAGAAGAAATAAACAAATAATGCTTCAATGCAAAGACATAGACATCTATCCGTAAGAAACAACAGCAAACAGGGAACCATGACCTCAAACAGACAAAGTAAGGAACCAGTGACTGACTCTAGTGAGATGCCAATATGTGAGCTCTCTGACCAAGAACTCAATATATCAGTTTTAAGGAAACTTGGTGATCCCCAAGAAAGAACAGAAAAGCAATGCAGAAATTTGTCAGAGAATTTTAACAAAGAGATTTAAATAATTTTTTAAATAGAAATTTTAGAACTGAAAAATACATTTGCCAAACTGGAAAACTTATTAGATGCTCTCAACAGCAGACTGAATCACGCAGAGACAAGAATCAGTGAATCGGACAACAGCCTATTTGAATATACACAGTCAGAGGAGAAGAATCAGTGAAAAGGAATGAATGAAGAGCACCTACAAGATATAAAAAATTACCTCAAAAGACCAAAATTAAGAATAACTGGTGTTCAAGGGGAGCTGAGCAAGAGAAAAGGCAAGAAAGCCTATTCAAAAAAATAATAAGAGAAAAGTTTCAAAAACCTGAGATCTAAATATCTAGGTATAGGAAGATCAGAGAACACCAAACAGATCTTACCCAAATAGGACCACCACAAAACATATAATAGTCTATCTCTTAAAGGTCAAGGACAACAAGAGGATCTTAAAAGCAGTAGAGAAAGCAAGCAAATAACATATAAAGGAGCTCAATTTGTCTGGCAACAGACTTCTCAAAAGAAACCAAATGTACCAGGAGGGAATATTATGACATTTTCAAAGCATTGAAAGAAAAAAAAATAAAAAGTTAATCCAAGAATAATGTAGCCAGAAAAGCTATTCTTCGACATAAAAGAGAGACAGAGTCTTATCCAGATAAACAAAGATAATTCACCACCACCAGACCCATCTTACAAGAAATGCTAAAGGGAGTTCTTCAATCTGAAGAGAAATACACACACACACACACACACACACACACACACACACACACACTCTTACATTCAAACAAAAAGAAGAAGAAGAAGAAACATTTGAAGACATAAAACCGACTGGTGAAAGTAAGCACATTGACAAACCCAGAATACTCTATTGCTGTAACTGCTATGCAAGCCATTCATAAGTCTAGTTTGAAGCCCAAAGCAAATCAATCAAAAACAGTAACAATTACAGCAACCTGTTAAGAGATATGTAATGGAAAAATATGTAAATTGAGACAACAAAATTTCAAAATGTAGGAAGGATAAAGTTAAAGTGTAGAAGTCTTTTTTTTCTACTTTTTTCTCTGCTTGTTTCTATTCTTTTTTGATATACTTTAAGTTCTAGGGTGCATGTACACAATGTGCAGGTTTGTTACATATGTATACATGTGCCATGTTGGTGTGCTGCACCCATTAACTTGTCATTTACATTAGGTATATCTCCTAATGCTATCCCTCCCCTCTCCCTCCACCCCACAACAGGCCCCGGTGTGTGATGTTCCCCACCCAGTGTCCCAGTGTCCTCATTGTTCAATTCCAACCTATGAGTAACAACATGCAGTATTTGGTTTTCTGTCCTTATGATAGTTTGCTCAGAATGATGGTTTCCAGCTTCACCCATGTCCCTACAAAGGACATGAACTCATCCTTTTTTATGGCTGCATAGTATTCCATGGTGTATATGTGCCACATTTTCTTAATCCAGTGTATCATTGATGGACATTTGGTTCCAAGTCTTTGCTATTGTGAATAGTGCCACAATAAACACATATGCACATGTGTCTTTATAGCAGCATGATTTTTAATCCTTTGAGTATATACCCAGTAAGGGGATGGCTAGGTCAAATGGTATTTCTAGTTCTAGATTCTTATGGCCAGTGATGATGAGAATTTTTTCATGTGTCTGTTGACTGCATAAATGTCTTTTTTTGAGAAGTGTCTGTACATATCCTTTGCCCACTTTTTGATGGGGTTGTTTGTTTTTTTATTGTAAATTTGTTTAAGTTCTTTGTAGATTCTGGATATTAGCCCTTTGTCAGATGGGTAGACTGCAAAAATTTTCTCCCATTCTTTAGGTTGCCTGTTCACTCTGATGGTAGTTTCTTTTGCTGCATTGAAACTCTTTAGTTTAATTAGACCCCATTTGTCAGTTTTGGCTTTTGTTGCCATTTGCTTTTCGTGTTTTAGTCATGAAGTCCTTGCGCATGCATATGTTCTGAATGGTATTGCCTAGGTTTTCTTCTAGGGTTTTTATGGTTTTAGGTCTAACATTTAAGTCTTTAATCCATCTTGAATTAATGTTTGTATAAGGTGTAAGGAAGGGGTCCAGTTTCAGCTTTCTACATATTGGTAGCCAGTTTTCCCAGCACCATTTATTAAATAGGGAATCCTTTCCCCGTTTCTTGTTTTTGTCAGGTTTGTCAAAGATCAGATAGTTGTAGATGTTGGTATTATTTCTGAGGGCTCTGTTCTGTTCTATTGGTCTATATCTCTGTTTTGGTACCAGTACCATACTGTTTTGATTACTGTAGCCTTGAAGTATAGTCTGAAGTCAGGTAGCATGATGCCTCCAGCTTTGTTCTTTTGGCTTAGGATTGTCCTGGCAATGTGGGCTCTTTTTTAGTTCCATATGAATTTTAAAGTAGTTTTTTCCAATTCTGTGAAGAAAGTCATTGGTGGCTTGATGGGGATGGCATTGAATCTATAAATTACCTTGGGCAGTATGGTCATTTTCACAATATTGATTCTTTGTATCCATGAGCATGGAATGTTCTACCATTTGTTTGTGTCCTCTTTTATTTCATTGAGCAGTGGTTTGTAGTTCTCCTTGAAGAGGTCCTTCACATCCTTGTAAATTGGATTTCTAGATATTTTATTCTCTCTGAAGCAATTGTCAATGGGAGTTCACTCATGATTTGGCTCTCTGTTTGTCTGTTATTGGCGTATAGGAATACTTGTGATTTTTGCACATTGATTTTGTATCCTGAGATTTTGCTGAAGTTGCTTATCAGCTTAAGGAGATTTAGGACTGAGAAGATGGGGTTTTCTAAATATACAATCATGTCATCTGGAAATAGGGACAATTTGACTTGCTCTTTTCCTAATTGAACACCATTTATTTCTTTCTCCTGTCTTATTGCCCTGGCCAGAACTTCCAACACTATATTGAATAGGAGTGGTGAGAGAGGGCATCCCTGTTCTGTGCCAGTTCTCAAAGGGAATTCTTCCAGTTTTTACCCATTCAGTATGATATTAGCTGAGGGTTTGTCATAAATAGCTGTTATTATTTTGTGATACATCCCATGAATAACTAGTTTATTGAGAGTTTTTAGCATGAAGGGCTGTTGAATTTTGTCAAAGGCCTTTTCTGCATCTATTGAGATAATCATGTGGTTTTTTGTCTTTGGTTCTGTTTATATGATGAATTACATTTATTGATTTGTGTATGTTGAACCAGCCTTGCATCCAAGAGATGAAGCCAACTTGAATGTGGTGGATAAGCTTTTTGATGTGCTACTGGATTCAGATTGCAGTATTTTATTGAGGATTTTTGCATCGATGTTCACCAGGGATATTGTTCTAAAATTCTCTTTTATTGTTGTGTCTCTGCAAGGTTTTAGAATCTGGATGATGCTGGCCTCATACAATGAGTTAGGGAAGATTCCCTCCTTTTCTGTTGATTGGAATAGTTTCAGAAGGAATGGTACCAACTCCTCTTTGTACCTCTGTTAGAATTCAGCTGTGAATCTGTGTGGTCCTGGCCTTTATTTTGTTGGTAGGTTATTAATTATTGCCTCAATTTCACAGAAGGAAAACTAACAAACAGAAAGGACATCCACACCAAAACTCCATCTTTACATCACCATTGTCAATGACCAAAGGTAGATAAAACCACAAAGATGGGGAGAAATCAGAGCAGAAAAGCTGAAAATTGTAAAAATCAGAGCACCTCTTCTCCTCCAAAGGAACACAGCTCCTTACCTGCAATGAAACAAAACTGGACGGAGAATGACTTTGATGAGATGAGAGAAGAAGGCTTCAGACGATCAGTAATAACAAACTTTTCCGAGCTAAACAAGGATGTTCAAACCCATCACAAAGAAGCTAAAAACCTTGAAAAAAGATTAGATGAATGGCTAACTAGAATAAACAGCATAGAGAAGACCTTAAATGACCTGATGGAGCTGAAAACCATGGTGCGAGAACTATGTGATGCATTCACAAGCTTCAGTAGCCGATTTGATCAAGTGGAAGAAAGGATATCAATGATTGAAGATCAAATGAATGAAATGAAGCGAGAAGAGAAGTTTACAGAAAAAAGAGTAAAAAGAAATGAACAAAGCCTCCAAGAAATATGGGACTATGTCTGATTGGTATATCTGAAAGTGACGGGAAGAATGGAGCCAAGTTGGAAAACACTCTTTAGGATATTATCCAGGAGAACTTCCCCAACCTAGCAAGGCAAGCCAACATTCAAATCCAGGAAATACAGAGAAAGCCACAAAGATACTCCTCAAGAAGAGCAACTCTAAGACAAGTAATTGTCAGATTCACCAAAGTTGAAATGAAGGAAAAAATGTTAAGGGCAGCCAGAGAGAAAGGTTGGGTTACCCACAAAGGGAAGCCCATCAGACTAACAGCAGATTTCTCCACAGAAACTCTAGAGCCAGAAGAGAGTGGGGGCCAATATTCAACATTCTTAAACAAAAGAATTTTCAACCCAGAATTCACATCTAGCCAAACTAAGCTTCATAAGTGAAGGAGAAATAAAATCCTTTACAGACAAGCAAATGCTGAGAGATTTTGTCACCACCAGGCCTGCCTTACAAGAGCTCCTGAAGGAAGCACTAAACATGGAAAGGAACAAACAGTACCAGCCACTGCAAAAACATGCCAAATTGTAAAGACCATTGATGCTAGGAAGAAACTGCAGCAACTAATGAGCAAAATAACCAGGTAACATCATGACAGGATCAAATTCACACATAACAATATTAACCTTAAATGTAAATGGGTTGAATGCTCTAATTAAAAGACACAGACTCTCAAACTGGATAAAGAGTCAAGACCCATCAGTTTGCTATATTCATGAGACCCATCTCACGTGCAGAGACACACATAGGTTCAAAATAAAGGGATGGAGGAAGATCTACCAAGCAAATGGAAAACAACAAAAAAAAAAAGCAAGGGTTGCAATTCTAGTCTCTGATAAAACAGACTTTAAACCAACAAAGATCAAAAGAGACAAAGAAAGCCATTATATAATGGTAAAGGGATCAATTCAACAAGAAGAGCTAACTATCCTAAATATACATGCATCCAGTACAGGTGCTCCCAGATTCATAAAGCAAGTCCTTAAAGACCTACAAAGAGACTTAGGCTCCCACACAATCATAATGGGAGACTTTTACATACCACTGTCAACATTAGACAGATCAATGAGACAGGAAGTTAACAAGATATCCAGGAACTGAACTCAACTCTGCACCAAGAGGACCTAAGAGACATCTACAGAACTCTCCACCCCAAATCAACAGAATATACATTCTTCTCAGTACCACATTGTAATTATTCCAAAATTGACCACACAGTTGGAAGTAAAGCACTCCTCAGCAAATGTAAAAGAACAGAAATTATAATAAACTGTCTCTCAGACCACAGTGCAATCAAACTAGAACTCAAGATTTAAAAACTCACTCAAAACTGCTCAACTACATGAAACTGAACAACCTGCTCCTAAATGACTACTGGGCACATAACAAAATGAAGGCAGAAATAAAGATGTTCTTTGAAACCAATGAGAACATACCATACCAGAATCTCTCGGACATATTTAAAGCAGTGTGTAGAGGGAAATTTATAGCACTAAATGCCCACTAAATGCTCACAAGAGAAAGCAGGAAAGATCTAAAATTGACACCCTAACATCACAATTAAAAGAACTAGAGAAGCAAGAGCAAACACATTCAAAAGCTAGCAGAAGGCAAAAAAATAACTAAGATCAGAGCAGAACTGAAGGAGATAGAGACAGTAAAAAAAACCCTTCAAAAAATCAATGAATCCAGGAGCTGGTTTTTTTGAAAAGATGAACAAAATTGATAGACTGCTAGCAGGACTAATAAAGACAAAAAGAGAGAAGAATCAAATAGACACAATAAAAAATGAGAAAAGGGATATCATCACCAATCCCACAGAAATACAAACTACCATCAGAGAATACTATAAATACCTCTATGCAAATAAACTAGAAAATCTAGAAGAAATGGATAAATTCCTGGACACATACACCCTCCCAGGACTAAACCAGGAAGAAGTTGAATCTCTGAATAGACCAATAACAGGCTCTGAAATCAAGCTTGTTTCTATTATTTTCCTTGTGGTGTAAGATAAGTTGCTGTGTCTTTAAAATAACTTGTTCTCCATGTATCTTTGGGACCTGTCAGTTGTGGCAGTCTCGTTTCCTAGCCATGGAAGAGCATATTCTTGTTTATTGGCAAAGCTGTCACCTTTTAATTGGTATCAGATTCTGACTTGCACAAGTAACATTATTCACTGTTAAAAACCTGGAAGGTGCCGAATTATTGGGCAAACTTTTCTAAGCCGTTGTTCAAATGTTTCTAGGAAGCTGAACTGAACACATTACGGTGGATGATGGAAACATAAGACTATCAAGAAATCCAAAGTGGTAATGGGCGAAATCTATTCAGCATCCGGCAATGGATTTATCTTAGTTGGGGAAACGGATGTTCTGAATAATGTTCTGGAAGTTATCAGGATACCTATTTTCAATATAGGCCTGAATTTTTTAAAGTAATTTTTAAGGTGGTCCTTGATAATTAAATAAAATGCTGAATTCGTGTGGCTAAAATAAATAAATAAATAAAAATAAAATAACTTGTTATATCTATAAGATTTTTAGTAAGCCTTATGACAATCACAAGGCAAAAGGCTATAATAGATTCATTTAAAATAAAAGCAACTAATTAAAACATACTATGAGAGAAAAATCACTTAGCCACAAAAGAAGACAGTGAGAAAGGAAGAGAGGAGTTACAGAACAACCAGAAAATAAACAACAAAATGGCAGCAGTAAGTCCTTCTTCTCAATAATAGCACTGAATGAAAATACTAAATCAATTTTTAAGAGAGGTAAATATTGAGAAACATTTTCAAAACAAAGTTTTGAAGACAGTTTTCATTAAGGAAAAAAGTCCTACCTCAATAGTACCATCTGTAAACTAGGCAATTTTATCATCAAACTTTATTGTCTACTCAATGCCAAATACTATGTTGGATCCTAGAAATAGAAAGAGGTAAATGACAAGTTACCTGCCTCAGAAAAGAACACTGTGCAGTTACAAACATAGAGCCAAACATGAAAAGACACTACAAGGCTGGCCAGGTGCCGTGGCTCATGCCTGTAATCCCAGCACTTTGGGAGGCTAAGGCAGGGGGATCACTTGAAGTCAGGAGTTCAAGCTCAGCCTGGCCAGCATGGCAAAAGCCCATCTTTACCAAAAATACAAAAAAATAAAATAAAATTAGCAGGTGTAGTGGCATGTACCTGTATTCCAGGTACTTGGGAAGCTGAGGCAGGAGAATTGCTTGAACCTGGGAGGCAGAGGAGCCAAGCTCATGTCACTGCACTCCAGCCTGAGTGACAAAGCAAAAGTTATTAAAAAAAAAAAAAAAAAAAAGCTACAAGACTGACAAAAAAAAAGTGCCACAGTGCCTCAGCAAATGAAAAGATCAATCGATTATAGGATCATCAGTAAACGTTTTACACAGAAGTTACAATTAAGTCTTGCCGTACACTAAAACGTGAAGTCATAAAACGTCAGACTTTCTCAAAGACTGACATCAGCAAAATGTTTCTTTCTGGCCTTCCAGAGAGGAGTTCCAGATTTCATTCACTTCTGCTGTCTACTTCAAGCCACCCTCATCCCACTGCTGACCTGGATGTTATACTATAGCCTCTTAACTGTATCACAATGGAGTGTTCAAAGAGGTCAAGGCCACATATTTGTGTGATGTCTCTCCCTTCTAAGATATTTTAATAGCAATAAGAGAAACAAAAGCCTAAATCTCTCCTCTATCTTTGTTTTTCTGGACTCTGACTTCCAGGAGTGTAGTGAAGTAAGGCTAAGCTTGGGATCTATTCTCCTTGGGAGAAAGCCTGCTCCTGTCTCTTTCTCTTTTCTCCATTTTTCTTTCTCTTCTCTCCCTTCTCTTTCTTTTTTCCTCTTCAGCTGGTCTATTTCTCATCCACAAAGAAGCCAAATCAGTTGGCTTACTAATGCAGCCCAAGAGAGTCCAGGGCGGGCTCTCTCCATCTCCATCTGTCCTTGTCCTTATGTCTCACACACTGGGACCTGTGAGTGGAGTAGTCACCACATGGGAATGATAAGACCTAACTGTGGATTGAATATTGAGGTAAAAATGGTCTGAAGGTCCTTTTGGTCTTCTTTGCTTCCAGTATATTCAAGCCTGTATATACTGTATAGTTTGATATATACTGCATAGTTCAATATATACTTCAATATATAGTTCAATATAGTTTAGAATGTTTCATGAAGTCTTGATTAGTTCTCTTTTATTCTGCTTTGGAGTTTGAGAGTCAAGTCTGTTTAATATGATGTCACTGTCCTCTGTTGGTCAGTGTACCCTGCATGGATCCTCTGTTGGTCAGTATATCCTGCATGGATCCTTATCTTGGGTGTTTCTCAGAGAAGGATAGCCAAGGCAGGACAGGGCTTGGATACTCATGAGTCCCCTGGCCAAATGCCATCCAAGTATCATGTTGACATCAATTCAACAGCTCCTGTTTCTTTATTTTGAATAACTCTGTACAGAAGGCATAAGAACAAGTAAATAGGAACAATCTAGTCTGTCACGAATATGTCCTCCCTTTGCCTTTTCAAAACATCAGCAACTAGTTGAGGACCAGAGTTGACTTCTAATTTCTCTGACAGAAGGAGCCCAAGAATCTGAAAGATATTCCCTTTTATTTTCTGTGATTACATATTGGCCAAACAAGATTTTCTTCATCTTCAATTATAGCAATAAAAAATAGCCAGATTCACCTGAAAGATCATATTCACTTTAATAAACAAGTTTTTAAAAGAAAAAAAAATGGGCCCCGCAGATTGATGGCAGTGGGCCCAAACCTGCTCTCTCTTGGTTGGCCCTGGGGTAAGTTTCTGAACCTAATTTTGGCTTCCTTAGCAGCAATCTCTAGAATCTGAGGAATTTAGCCCCTCTTCTGCTCAGTTTTTGGCCTTAACTAAAAATCTGAGACAATGAGAAAGTCCTCCTTAACCTATTATATACTCGCTCCAAATTTGGTAGAATGTCAGCGAAAACAGCAATGTATAATATAAACTCTGGAAATGTCAAAATAATCAATGAAATATCATAATTATTAAAGTTTTCTTCACAGTTGGAAAATTATCAAACCTCTTTGCCATGAGCAGTTCTAATTTTATTCTCAAAGTCTCCCTGACTATTAAAAATATGTATATGCAATATATTTATAGATGTGTATCACACTCAGAGGATGTGCCAGATAGATATGCCTACTTGGAAAAATGATAATATTCACAAGTCAGTTGCTGACTTTCCCTTCAAACCCTCTGAGCTGGCTATATGTCACTTGGCTCACAACAACCTTCCCAGCCTTCTGGAATCTCCTCTGTATCACAAGATGGCTGGGAGCCTGCAAACTATATCTCACAGACTTTCTCACCAGCTGCTTTCCAGTAAGTTTCTGCCAACGGGAGGCACTGTTGGAGAACCGAAAGGCAAAGGGAGAGAGAAATCTCTCTCTCTCTCTCTCTCTCCCCCTCTTTCTCTCTCTCTCTCTCTCTCTCTCTCTGTGTGTGTGTGTGTGTGTGTGTGTGTGTGTGTGTGTGTGTGTGTGTGTTTGTGTGTGTCTGTTGTTTCTGGAGGTGCATGAAAGCATTAGAGAGGGGGCAGGGCAAGTGCATGCTCTAGGTCCTGCTCAAGCAGTGCAATTCCACAGCGGTGGCAGACCTGGTGCTCCTGCATCGTGCTTTTGGGCTCTGGCTCTAGCAGCAGTAACTGCAGCCTCTATAAAAAGAGACTATAGACCTGGGTTGTGCAGCCCAGCAGGCGTATGGGCTTCCAGCTGCCTGCAAGAAATGGTGATAGTTGCAGCAGCAGCAGAAGTAGAACCTCAACAGCCTCTTCATCACAACAATCCTGGGTTCTGGGTAACTCCATTTCCTTTGCTGCTTCTGTTGCCAGATGGGTGGTAGGTAGGGATAACTTTACCTTCCCCTCGTCACTTCTTCAGTCTTCCAACAATTTCCTAACCAATTCCTTAAATGCTTTAGCAGTTTCCTGAATGAGCACTTATTAATATGCCACTCTATCTTTCTTAATTACAAAAAATCAAGAGAAAATAATAAAGATATATAATTTTGTTGATTCTTCATATAGGCATGTATATACTTGCTGAAAGCTGTGAAATCTTGTAATGTAAAAATGACCTACAGAGGCAGAATTAGTAAATCCCTTAAGTGCAAAACATTAAAAAGTTACAGAATGCAGGTTAAACGTAATGGATTAAACACATACATTTAATCTTGAAATGGCACTAAAATTACAGTAAAGGAAGTAAGAATGTATAAAACCACAAAGACAAAGAAAATGGAAGAGGGAAAGAGACATCAGGGATAGTAGACAAGAGAAATCAACACAATTTTGTAAGATGAAAAGGGCATGGATTCGTTTTGTTGTGGTGGTTGTTTCTCTTTTTTTTCTTTTCTTTTCTTTTTTTTTTTTTTTTTTTTTTTTTTTTTTTTTTTTTTTTTTTTTGAGACAAAGTCTTACTCTAGGCCTAGGCTAGAATGCAGTGGTGTGACCATAGCTCACCGTAACTTCAAATTCCTGAGTTCAAGCAGTCTTCCCTCCTCAGCCTCTTGACTAGCTGGGACTACAGCAACACACCACCAAGAACAGCTAATTTTTGTAATTTTTATAAAGATGGGGTCTCATTCTCTCTCTCTCAGGCTGGTTTCAAATTCCTGACCTCAAGTGATCCTCCCACTTCAGCCTCCCAAAGTGTTGGGATTACAGACATGAGCCACTGGCAAGCATGAACCACTGTCCTGTGGTCTGCCAGAACAGGGATTAGTTGGAATTGATTAGCAAAACTCAGAAAACTGAAGCTGAAGATTCAAGTAGCAAACCCTCAAAAAAATCTCTGTATAGGAACTCTGTATAGTTCTGAAGGCAGGAGTATGAGATAGAGTAGGGCTGAAACAGGAAGACAGATTGAAAATTTATATCAGGCATGGTTTGCTCCTTAGAGCCCTCACCCCAGCCCTTGCAATTATGCTACTGTCCCACCCCACTTATCTTTTCATTCTTTAGAAAAGATGGACAAAAGTGTCTAGACTCAAGGAAAATAGCATAACTGACATTAAGAGTGAGGTCTTAGTCTAGATTTGGTTATACAATGAAAGTTTTTATACTGAACATTGATATCACCACTCCCACTGACCAACCATTTTTTGCACAGTAGATCACCTGGGTTTTTCCCTCCAAGAAGAAAATTGGAGGACTACCCTCTAGAGAAATTTGTCAGAATAAAAGAAAAGATCTACAGAGACTAATATTTTGATGTCCCCCAAGGAAATTGCCTTACAATTTCTTACATGTAAGAAGTTCTATCTATCAATGGGTTCAGAACTTCCAATTCAAATTTTTCTGCCTCAATTTAAATAGGAGAAAATGGTCAAGGATGACTAGATATGGGAAGGAACTCTCTAACCTTAAAAACAGAAACCAAAATAAAAGAACAGAGAAGAAAAACTGAGTAAAACAAAGGCAATATTGAAACAAAAGTCTAAATATAGTATGAATATTCCCAGAGAGAAGATATTATACCCATGAAATAAGACCGAAATACTTTAAAAAATAGTGTTTAAAAAATGAAAGAAAGAAACATTTACAAAAAGAGCTATGGGAAATTAAAAATATAATTGCAGAAATTCAGTAGAAGAATTGGAGATAAAGCTGAGAATGATTCTCAAAAATATAAAAGACAAAAGGATGGAAAACAGAAGAATAACATTTTTTCAAATTAGGCAATCATGCCTGGAAGTTCAAAATCCAGATAGAAGTGTCAGAGAGCAGGAAAAATAAACAAAAAACTAGTTGAAGAACTTAACAACAAAAAAAGTTTACAAAAATAAAGAATTTAATTTTCCATATTGAAAGTTTGCAATTGGAGTCTAGCATAGTGAATTTTAAAAAGACCTATATAAAAATTCATAGTGAAATTTCAAAATATCAAGGATAATAGAATATTCTAAACAACATCAGAGATTTTTTAAAAAGCCAGTCTTATACAAAAATAAAGAACCAAAAAAAAAAAAAACCTGGTATCTGAGTAGTATCAGATTTAACAATTGCAGCAACAAATCAGCAGAAATCAACAAATTAATGTTTCCTAAATTCTAAGAGAAAGTTATTTCTAATCTAAAACTTTATCATAAGCTCTAATTTAATCAAATGTAAAGGTAGAATAAAAAACCTTATCAGCATCTCCAAAAAATTTTTATCTTGTATGCAACCTTTGTCAGAAATACTAGCAGATGTACTTCATCACAACAAAGAAATAGACCAAGAAAGAGGAAGACATAAAATCCAAAAATTCAGGGAATTCAATACAGAGAGAAAAAAGATAAATGAAAAACAAAGAATAATTCCTGGTAACGGCAACTTAGAGTGTCAGCTAGGATACTTGGTCTAGAGAGTCATGAGTCCAGATTTTCACAGGAGGACAGTTGACTCCAGAAGGACAGACCTAAAGAAAATTAAAAATGAAAAAAAAAAAAAACAGAAAGAATAAAAACCTAGAAATTATGTGTTCAATAACATGGGCTGTAGTGAAACCTGTTTTACAGTTCTGTGAGAAAGTTTAAGGCTAAAATAGTCATAGGCACCTGGATTTAAAAAACCAATTGATATAATAAAATCTGTAGTAAAAAGGGACAGAGGAGATATATAATCACAGTACAATGCAAATTTAAACTGTGAGTGTTAATACCTTGTCATTTAAGCACTAAGAGTGTTCACATTGATGGAAGGGCTGTTCATGCTTTGGTTGGGGGCAGTGTCTTGAACGATGCATACAAGATTGTATAGGTAGTGCATGCAAGTGGTGTCCATTGTGGCAAATACTTGTTTCCTTCTGGGTGTACGGAGATTTAGAAATCATGTTTGATTATGTGCCTTTGTGTCTGACATCCAATAAAAACTCTGTACTCCAAAAAAAAAAAAAAACATGATGTAACTTATATTGGGAGAACAGGAGGAGAAAAAATAAGTTTATGCATTAAAATGAGTTGAAGAAGGAGTGTGAAAGAGATAATCTTCTTTAGAAGGGAGCTAATAAAGTCTAAAATTGAAAAAACAAGCAAAAAGCCGTAGAACTGGTAATAAAGTATGGTAAGAGAAATTGAAAGGTAAATATAAGAACAAACAGCTAAAACGGATTGAAAATAAATGTTTCCAGGGAAAGGGAAGAGGATAGGCATTTGCTTCTATTTATTTCTTTATGTACTGTTGTAGTACTTTTAAAATTAAGCACAAATACTACTTTGAGAATAAGAATTAACATTTTTAAAAGTAAATAAAAGGTAAGAACTTTGGAATTCATATACTTACAGAATCCTAATCAATAACAAATTGTAGCATAAGTCTAGTCGTTTTTTAATGAAATTAAACATTAGCTATTTAATGTATTTCTTCCAGTCATTATGTACTAATGCACACTGCAATTTTCATAATATGTAAAGATTAATTTTAGACCAAATCAGTTAAAACTTCTATAAATTCTCTATTGTATGAACATCAAATTATTTTGATTACTAAGATATTCTCTTAGGTCCCGTTTTGATTATTATTGCTACATAATGAATAATTCTAAAACATAGTGGCTTAAATCATTTAATTACTATGTCTCTTAGTTTTGGGGTTCTTGTTCCAGGTCTTTCATGCGGTTGTATTCAGATGACTGCGGTGGCTGAATCCAGAGTAATCCCAAAGGCTTCCTCACACACATGTCTAGCAGTTGATGCTGGCGGTGTTCTAGGAACTCAAATGAAACTGTCAGCCAGAATACTTATTCATGGCCTTTCCATACGGTCTGACTTCCACACATCATGGCAATTGGGTTCTAGAAGTGAGCCTCCCAAGTGAACTAGGCAGAGCTTTATGACATAGCCTCAGAAGTCACATAGCATCTCTTCCTCCATATTCACAGGCCTCTCAAGGTCCAAAAGAAGGGAAAATGGATCCTTACTTCTCAATGAGAGGAGTGTCAATGTCACACTATAAGAAGAACATGTAGGACAGGAGATCTTGCTGCAGCTCTTTTGAAATATACAATCTCCTGTAGGTCCCTTGGTTCCGATATCAAAAAATCTACATTCACATAATGTTGAGTAACCATTAACTATCTTAAAAAGGAGACACGATCAGACCAGCAGAGTTCAAACTGGAATATGTATTTTTTGGTGGCATGAATAATTTCAAGGAAATACTTGCTACATCCTGAACTTAACATGTACTCTTTCCTAAAATTTGACTGTCAGAATATTTATTCTGATTTTTCTTATCCTTGTTATCCTTGTCACACTTTCAAAAAGGGGTATGCTTGTCATCCATTTTACCATGGCACATTGATCCTGAGTGTAAAAATCTCCAGAGTTCTAGGACAATTCAAAATATTGGTATTAGTGTTGAGAAAGTAAATGACCCTAATAACTGAGTAATAAAACCTAGAATTAGTTTCAATTCTTTGCCTTTAACAAAATTGAAAGAAAACCTAATCAAGATGACAGCTGGTTATCATTAAAAATAATTTTTGATGATAGATAACTATGTGATTTTTGGCATATAACTTGGAAGGAGTTCAAATATTTGAATGACACTGCTAAAACACAACTCTTTCCATTCCCATTTACTTATTTATGAGGATACATTTTCTCAGATCTCATATCTATAAAAACAAAAATAGAATAGATTGATGCTAAGCTTTGGCTCATTCTAGCAATAAGTAATATTCAGCGACAGATATATACATTTTTTGAACAAGAAATAGCTCAATCATGAGAATAATGAATAGAATTCTAATATATTTTAGTTTTTATGTTTATTATCTAAAAGTTATTCATGATGTTTTGGTTAATTATATATTAATATGAATAATGAAAATTGAATTCAGAAGAAATCTTAACAACTGGAGTCTAAATCGCCAAAAAATTTGAATTACTTTTTCAATGTGCATTCATATTTTTATGGTAGGAAAAGGGTAATTACTAAAAGACTTTGAGGCAGAAAGAATGCATTAAGCTAGCCTAAATCCTATTGGAAAAGTGGTATAGAAATAGAAGTTCAGGGAGAAGAAAAAATGAATAATTTGTGACTGTTACAGATGAATTTATATAAGTATTTTAATATCGATTTTTCATGAGAACCAAAATGGATATATCTCAAAGAAGATTCAACTTTTATGTCAATATTTACAATTTGCTGTAAACTATATATTTTACAATGATTTAAGCTTAAATTGAGAAATTTTAGAGGTTGAATTATTTAGAGGTCAATTTTAGAGACATAAGTTTTGAAGATGTACTTAAGATCGTTGATTTACAATTTTAAAATAATCACCAAAACAACATAAAATTTGAACCTGATTTAACAGTATTTTACTTGAGTTATTTTTACTAGTTGAGGCCGGGCTCAGTGGCTCATGTCTGTAATCCCAGCACTTTGGGAGGCCGAGGAGGGCGGATTACGAGGTCAGGAGATCGAGACCATCCTGGCTAAGATGGTGAAACCCCATCTCAACCAAAAATACAAAAAATTAGCTGGGCGTGGTGGCGGGCGCCTGTAGTCCCAGCCACTCGGGAGGCTGAGGCAGGAGAATGGCGTGAATCCGGGAGGCGGAGCTTGCAGTGAGCCGAGATGGTGCCACTATACTCCTATACTCCAGGCTAGGCAACAGAGCGAGACTCCGTCTCAAGAAAAAAAAAAAAAAAGAGTTATTTTTGTTAATTAAAAGGAAGAATTTCTGAACATTTTCATATCCTGTTCACCTATACAGTTATTTTTATTGTACATTGTACATGTAATTGTGAGGCAATTGAGTAGCACAATAAAAGAAGAAAACCTTGTTTCATTAAACCTGGCAGAAAATTGGTATGGTTGGATTTTATTATCATGCCTAAGACTAATTAATTAGAACTGAGATTTCTGGTGTTGCCTAGAACTATTTTTATATACACAAAGGAACATGCTTAGAGTGTAATTGGAAATCTCTTTATTATGACATTTTTGAGGAATATGAGGGATATGGAAATGTGGAGATAAATGCTTGTCCATTTTTTAAAGATTATTAGTGACATTTACTGAATATAATACATCGATATCTAGATATGTATTCCTTGCTCTTTTGAGTGACTCAGTGCCCCGCCAAAAGCAAGCTGGTACACTGAGCCTCAAATAATCTTAATGATATTATTTACTCCAAGGCTCATCATTGGTGCCTGTCACAGGGTAGATGTTCAATATCTGTTTGTTAAATTATTGAATGAATGAAAAAACTGGAATTTATCCAGTTAGTAAGTCAGTCAGGAAGACTTTTTCACTTTCAGAAATGTTCTATTAAAGTACAAATGTACATTGTACAGTGTTCCCAAAAGTTAGCTCATACTCTTGACTGCATCAGTGTTAACCAGAGTGTGTTATAAATTTAACTTCCTGTACCCCACCTCATACTACTACTACTAAATACTTTAAGCAACATGAGGTCTAAGAATCTTCATTTCTAGCAATCTCCCCAGTTGACTGGCATGCACAAAATTGGCAGAAAGCTGGAGAATCAGTTTTGGAAATGAGAAAAACTAGGGCAGATTCATTCAGAGAATGCAAAAATGGGAAAGACAGAGTCTCGGGGGAAAATAGTCTGGTCAGGGCACCACTGCTGTAAATGAAACAACGCTAAACATTTGTTTCACTGTGTTCAAGATTCAAATTTGAGGAAAGGACTCACTGCAGGACTACCTGGGGTCAGGTTGGTATCTTTTGTTTAGGGTGAGGTAAGGGCCATGATTAATAGTTTCACTAGACTGTATCAGATCAAGAAGAGGTTTTTCTATGAACATAAACAAAAACGCTGGTAGAAATTAGGAATGTTTTCTAGGAAGCCAAAAATAAAAATTAGGCTATACACAGTGTATAGACGTAAGGCTATACACAGTGAAACAGAGTGCCTCATAAAGTAGCATGTGTCCTGTCAACACAGAACACCAGACTTTCGCTCAACCTGAACAATATAGAAAGAATTCCTGCCTCAAGTGCCATTGGATAAACTTGAAATTTGTCTCCTATTCTGAGAGTCTGTTGCTCTGTGTTACTAATTGAATTACAAAATCATCCAATTCAGTGTTTAAAAATCAATCAAACATTGTTTGAAATCCTTTAGAAAAATGAAAAACAAAATAATTGATTATGATGGTAACTTTTGTGCTTTTACACATTTTAAATGTGTCTAATGATAGAATACTGGGTAATGTTTATTTTTGGAAAGAATAATCAATCATCGTCTGCTCAGTTCTTGCCCCTTCTAGCCAACCTCACTCCTTTCACCCATCATATGCCCACTGTTCCATAAAGGAAAACCTCAGTTATCTTATCCTCTACCATTGTCAAATTAGGACATTGTCGAAGAACCACCTGTTCACTCCCAAAAGGCTTTTGCTCTTTTCATATCTTATTTCTTGGCTAAAGTTTTTTGGCCTAGTTTTTGACCCAGAAAATCTAACGTTCTTTCTTTCCTCACAGATTTCTTCTTTCTTTCCTCTGACAGATTTGCCAGTCCCTTTGGCTCACTGCATTTGCATGGTCCTGGGTAAGAACTGCATATTCTTCATCATCCTGGAACCTAATTAATAACCCCTTCTCAACTTGGTTCATGTTGGCCAGATCATTCTCCAACTCCCATTTAGGCAGGGAAGTTTAATTAAATATGTGACATATTTAAATAAGTATGTGACATGGTTGAATATGGAGTGGCCTACTATTTAGCCAGGAAGTAAACTTTGACAAAACATCCAAGTAATTAAATAATTTCATAGCCACATCATTTTTCAGGAATTTAAATGTATATGTGTTTGGCTTTTCTGATTCATGCCATTATTCTTTCAGTGATAGAGTGGACATGGTACATTGCTCTGAGAGGAATACCTCATTACCTTTCACAGTTCTCTGAATTTCATAGTGTTACCTAAAAATACCTTTTCACCAGAAGAGCCTAGAACAGCACTCAAAAAAGAGCCGTGTTTGCCATTACACTGATCTCAGTCAGTAGACGCCAATGGATTATTGAGCTGCATGCTGCTCATAAATCAACACACATTATACTTGTACTCTACTGCATTTTAGTCTTTCATCTACGTACTAAGTGACATTTAATGTTAAACTAATGTAAGAATTGTATCTCTATGGTTTGTTTTGGAGTATTTTCTCTAGTATATTTATGAATGACCAACCTCTTCAAAAATTCATACATACTGATGATCTATGTAATGTATCCAGGGAAATAATTTTATTTCTCTCAAGAAAAATGTTACATATTCATTGAATCAACATTCAGACTATGATGAAAACCAATTTTTTGACAACATAGTCATGCTGTAGTTGAAGTTTTTATTGGTGCCACAAAGAAGTCAATTCTGAAATAGATCTGTAATAGAAGCTCACTGGCTATTCACCCGAAATCTGTTCACACAGGAGGTGATATTGGTTCAAGTATTATTAAAGCACATGAAAAGATAAAAAGTAAGCCTTATGCCATGAAATTAACTCCGGAAAATTGACTAGTTCTAGGTGATACATTAAAATGATAGTTTTGAAAATTCAGTTGTTGTCTAATGCTAAGGTATATGAACTCAACAGACAGATAATTCTTACCTGGCAAGAATATGGCTCCTAAGTAACATTTGAGGAATAACAGGAAATTCTACACCAGATACAAAAGGGATAACAGGAAAATCTACACCAGATACAGATATGCAGGATGGAGGCACTGGCTAATAGCACTGAACCTAGGATTAGAAGATCTGATTTGATCTTACACAAACCAGTGACTGTGACGCTACATATGTCTTTGAGCCTGCATTTCTTGATCTTTAAAATGAAAGCAAAAACACCTGTCTTACAGGGTGGTGGAGACAGTAATGGAGATAATAGATGTAGAAATGCTTTGTAAATTCTAAAGTGGTCTAGAAATATAAGATACTATCTCTTCTGTTTCTTGTTAGTGCCATACCATAAGCTATCAAGGCATAATAATAATCCCGGAAAGCATACATTTAAGGCAAAACATTTGTCAAAGAAACCCGATTGGAAGAAGCAATATAGACAAGTTTAATGAACGGTCTTTCCTATTTTTCTGGATACAATGGTAAGTAAAATATTACCAAAGATATTAAATAAAAGCTTCCATTAAAAAGGCTGCGCTAAAATGTGCAGAGTCCAAGAGATCCATTCCATAGGAATTCACACAGTCAAGCCTAGCAATGTCTGAACTGTTATCCAAGCAAACTGTCTCAAAAATCAATTATTTGGAGTTACTATCGCAACACCAATACAGGTGAATGTAGTGGCATGCTGTTCCTGGGGTACCTACATGTCTGCTAGATACCTGTTAATATCCAGTTAAATAAATAACAGGCTGCAAAAATGGAAAAAAGTCATTGCTTATGTCAGCGATAGAAAAAAATGTCTAGAAATAAGGAAAGAATTAGTGATAGAGTTGAGCACACAGAATAGCTACCACTTTAAAAGCTACGTGGACTTAGGCTTCCCAGAAGTCCCAGACCTGTCATTCTCCTAGCTACTATCACTCCTTAAACCAAAACTGTCAGGTATGAATAATAGAAGAGCTTCTGTTACTTTCTCTGGATACTGAGTTCACTGAGAGGGAGGCAATTTAACTATCCCTCCATAGTCCCAGTTATTTCGTCCCTGACAGATGCAACATCTTCCCAGAATGATCTTCCACAGCAATGATGAAAAATGAGAGTTGAAGAAAAAGATTGTCACAAATTCAAACTAAAGAACTGGTAAAATAGTTTAATAAGGTATGCAATATAATTTTAGAGTTAAAAACAATATACTCCAAACCAGAATTTTCTTCTAAGCTTTCATTAGTTGGTTAAGACTCTACTGTTCTTGGCAGTTGCTTAAGCTCAAGTATATTTGATCACCTTTATTATAATCTTTAAATTCTACAAAATAACAGTCAGTTGGATAGATAAATTGTGGTGTATTTATAGACTAGAATATCTTGAAACAATGAAAATAAGTGAACCACAGATACATTCAACAGCATGTATGACTCTTATCAACATTGTTAACTGAAAGCAGTTAGACACAAAATAATATATTTTATGTAATGACAGGTATATAGAATTAAAAAATAGTCACCCCTGGTCTATGGTGTTAGAGGTCAGTGGAGTTTCCTTGAGAGAGAAAAAAAGGTATATTCTTTGAAAGGGGCTGAATGGGCTTTCTGATATGTTGGAAATGTTTTATTTTGTGATCTGGGTAGTGGGCTCATAGGTGCATTAACTTTGTAATAATCTATTGAAATGGACACTTATGTTTTATGCACTTTTCTGCACATTTAAAAAATATGTAAGTTCTTAGTTTGGCCTCTAAGGTTGACCATGAGTATTTCCCCATGTGTTACTCCAACCTCACCCTCAAGTTGCCTCCATAAATATTTTATTCCAACTATGTTGCTTTATTCACGCATCTCAAACAAGGTATTATTTTTAACCTGGTTCTTTTGCTTTTGCTCTTTCTCACTAGAAGTCATCTTCTATGTCTCTTCATATCAAAATCCTAATCATTCTTCAGAGTTCAACTATACCTCTTTTATGTAGCCTTCCCTCATTTCAGTAAATGTTCTTTCTCCATCCCCTGAGTTGCAATGAACATTTGAACCTCTCTCATCAATTTGATTTTAATTGCCCCTGAATTAAAAGTAAGTTCATTTGTTTTATTATGTAACAGGTATATAAATTATTGGAGAGCCAGGAACTCTATATTACATATCTTGAAATTCTTTTCCTTACTTCATAGATTAGCTGTACATGGTGCTAAGTGGATAATTGAATGAGTCTGTGAATAAATGAACAAGCAAATAAACCATTGAGTCAATTATTTATAAACATGTATAATTATTATATACCTCTGAGGGGCCCTTGGATCAAGTTTCATCCCAGCCCATGAATAAGTGTTGGTAAGTCCTCCAGTTCCCTCTTGGTTCTGGCCAAGAAATCAGTAGATGAGTGGTGGAAAGTTATATAAAATCTTGTATCTTACTACCCCCCAAAAGTGAGAGAGAAACAGACGGAAAGTCTAGAATTAGTAAATATACTACCTGTCCAAGACAAAATTGTGAAATAAGTTGTTCCTTCTCTACCTTTCTTCCAAGGATCATGCCTTTTTCCAACCCCACCTCCATACTGTCTTTCTCCTCTTCCTCCTTTATTTTCAGAGGTCAATAGTGACATCTGTTGATTGCTGTATTAGAGTTCTCTAAAGAAATGGAGCCAATAGGATATGTGTATGCAAATTTCCATGTCAAGGGCAAAGCAAGAAGGTTATTGCAGGATCTACTCTGCAAGATTGCCAAAGGCCTATGTTCTTGGCACATGACTGAGGCAAAGCTTCACCAGATGTCCTTATACCCACACTACTGCCTTAAGGGATGGCAGGCAGCCTGACACCTTTTTCCCGAAATGTCCCTCCAGCATCCTCTGCTGATAAAGGTTAACATAGGTCTCACTTTAAAGGAGAAATACTAAAAGGAATTGTCTATTATCATAGAATATATATTGAAGGGTGAATTTGGAGCCAAGAGGCAATAACTTGATAACTGGCATACAGGCTATGAGTGCCAGTTATGAGAGCCAATAAATTCCCTTCTGGTTTTAGATCTTTTCAGCTGGATTTTCTGAATATTGAACTGAAAGACTGTTAACTGACAAAAGGCCCAGTCCTCATACCACCTAGAGCAAAGCAGTTTGTCATTGAATATTGAATGCTCTTCTGAGTCTTTTTGCCACTATTTTCCTTCAAAACCTTTCTGCCTTGGCCCCATTTTTTTTAGTTAGAATTCTACTTATTGTCCTTGATATATACGTTAAAAGCCTGTCAACATCATATTTTTATTTTAATAATAGAATTCTAGAAAATGAAGGCTTTAAAACAGAAGAATGATAGAGTTAGGTATCTTTAAAAGTTGATAGAATATCTTAGGACAACTGGCACTTTGGTTTCCTTCAAATAATTAAGCTATAATCTATAATAACAAAATATAGGTAGAATTTTTTTTTTTTTTTTTTTTTTTTGAGACGGAGTCTCGCCCTGTCACCCAGGCTAGAGTGCAGTGGTGCGAATATAGTTAGAATTTTTAATTCAATTAGGATTGCTCTCAAATCCACCTGGTAATTCTAGAATTGCACCTTGACAACAAAGCATAGTCCCAAAAGAAAGCATTTATTTTCAGTAAAACACAAAAATACCTAAGTAAGCAACTTTAATAGGGTTTACATAAGTTTCAGTTAAAAGTAAGATATCTAATGCAAAAGACAATTGCTGTCTGTTTTATTTCTAAAAACAGAAGTGCCAGATAGTAGAGTAATTAAGAAAATAAAAACTTTACACAATGGTAAAAAATGTGTTAGTAGCTAAAATAATTACTTTATGAAGTAGACTCCCAAGGAATGTATAAACATTTCCGATTAGACAATATTGGCTCTTTGAAAAGCTTCACTTTAAGATTTAGACTAACATATATCTTTTTTTATTCTTGGCTTCAGCAATTTCTCCTAAATGCCTCAGTAGTCTTGTTTTCCTCGGGTTTTATAACCACAAAGTTTATTATTTAAAAGTTTTAGTTCACCTCAAATACTTTCTGTGCTATTTGGAAAAAGTATCTAGGGGAAAATTCACGTAAGAAGAGTAAACCCAATTTAACAGAAAACATGAAAAATTGTTGATGAAGGGCTTTCTGTGTGTGTGTGCTCAGCCCAAAGGAAGCATCGGACTGGCTCTGGGAGTGGGAGGCAGCGTGAAAAGATGTAGTATCTCCTCCTCTGCCTGCTTGTGTTGGATAAATGAATCATTTTATTGTCAGGTTGGCTGAGACTGAACGTCAACATTATACAGGAAAGTCCCAAAGGTAGGCAGCAGAGGGGATGCTATACCAGTTTCCCTCACTTGATGCTATTAAATGAGCTCACAGTCTGTAAGATAAAAGTTAGATACATTGAAGGACAATAAGTACCTAGTTTTATAGCAGTACTTTATGTTCAAACTCCTCATGAGTTTATACGTGTTTCTATGGAAAGACTGCATCTAAAACAATGCTCTTAACAAATGAAATTTATAAGAGAAAACAAGCCCTGTGAATTGCTATACTAATGAGTGTTTTTTTTTTTTTTCAAACACAGTAGTACAGTAGTCACTTACAATGTCTGAACATTCTAAGGGCTAACAATAGATATTACATTTGATTTAAAATTTTCATAAATATGTTCTATGTTCGTTTACAAATCTTTTCCTGTGTTACACATAAAGAACACTCATCCATTCATTCCACAAAAATATATTTGTTACCTTCTATATGCCAGGAAACCATGATTTCTGCCATTGTAAATCTCTCTAGCATATGAGAAAGGTTACTATAAAAATCTGTGATTATCATGTGTTAAATGTGCACCACACTTCAACCAGGAATAATAATCATTTTTATATAATGATACAATTTCCGAATGCACACACGCATACATATATGTATAGAAAGAGAGAAGGATAATGGTAATGTTCAATATATTTACCAACTGCTACAGCAGAGGTTCCAGCAAACCTAAATGCAAATGCAATAAGATTGATTTTGGAAAAATCTATAGAATACAGAATCTCAGCCACTATGTCCACTTGCAAGTATGGTTTAGCAAGCTCCCACTGATCCAAAGACAGGACCTTAAACTGCGACCTTTTCCCCATCTTCTCACTGTAATATGAGAACTTAAAAGAGGTTATAATATTGGAAATTAGAAATTGATCATTAATACATATTTATTACTTTCATACTATGTGTCAAAAACTTTGCCTGCTGTTCAATCAAGGCGAGCCAAGTTTCAGGTTACTAAGGAATAAATACAAAATAAACAATAAGCAGGGGGTGCAATGAGAGAATATTGATTGTGGTAGAAGCATGGCTGAGGAGGAAGTTGTAGAAAGATAATGGAAAAGCAACTAAAAAGGCGATCATTATTAGAGCAAGAACTTGCAAAAGGGAGAAGGTTTGAGGTCAAAGCCAAGAGGAAAGGGGTAAAAAAGGAAGAATGACTATGTTGAAGGAGGAAAGAAAATAAAGATGGATAAGAATTGCAAATAAATTTAGAGTTGTAGGATAAGTAGAATAAGTCCTAGAATGATAGGAATTTTGAAGGAAAGAAAGAGGATCTTCCAGAATGAGAAGAATAGATGAACTCCAGGAAGAAGTTATAAAGGAAAATTTTTCATGACTGTCACAACTATTTCCTCTGTGAAGTAGGGAAGGTAACCTGCGAAGAATAAAGAGTGCAGCATTAAGTACAAAGTTTAAAAAGCAGTAAAACTTTTAAAAAGAAAGCATCATAGGAAATAGGTAAGTATCTGTAAAGATTTCCTAGAAAAAGATTGAGAGTTCAACAGAGGACCGAAATCATAAATGTATAAGGCAGACAATCAATATGGTTATGTGATTTGCTCCAGGATTATTCAGTGCCTGGTTTCAGGATCAGAATAAACAGATGGTTGGGTTATTCTAGAATTGAGGATTAGGAATAATGGAATGAGAAGAAGGTCGTGAGAGAGTTGGGAATTAAGAGCGTCAGTGAGAGAGAGGTTTTACTGAATGACCGTGGATTGTCAGCTGGAGTGAATAAGGAAATGAAGCCAAATAAGGCTTATTGATCAAGAACATATGAAACTGACAAAGTACAGAAGAATCAATGGGAGTGAAGAGCAGTCATTCCCCTGAATGAAACCCCTCCGGGTATTCTGCAGCCTGGATGATAAAGTGTCATTTATTTCTTAAACCATACAAGACTGTTTATAATCTTGCCTGCCTCTCAAGCTCATTGCTAATTCCTTCCCCAAATGCCTCCAGGCATTCTGTATGTCCTGGCAGGCAGACCAAATATGATGCTTTCTGTCTTCATGTTACTGCTGTTCTTTTAAAGGGCTCCTCTTCTTCTCCTAAACTTCATGTCCTCTATTCACTAATGAACTTCTCAGTTTTCAAGACCCACTTCAAGCATCTCTTTCTTATTAAAGTCATGTGTAGTACTTAGTATGAAAAAAATGACTGCCAAAATTTCCTTCCACCCTTACATACTCATGCCATTACTCCCACCAAAAAAACCCTTGATTCTGGGCAGACAAACAGAATGCTGTAGAACTGACACTATTCCAGTTCCAACCTAACCCAACTGCCATATTGCGAAGAAGTTCAGGCTATCTTGCCTGGAGTATGAGATACCATGCAGAGAGAAAATCATAGAGAGGAGAGATTACATATGGCAACTATATCTCAGACATATGAGTGAGATCTTCTTGGCCATTCCTATTCATCCCAACCACCAGATGAATGGAGGTGGAGCCCAGTCAACCTACAGAATTATGGGAAATAAGAAATCATTTCTATTTTAAGCCACTATGTTTTGGGGTTTAATTATTCATTTATAGATAAATGACATCTCTCCCATTTTCAACCTAAGTGTAACTGTTCAAACTTTCCACTGTATCACACTACTGCACCTATAATATACCTGTATTATTTTACTTATCACACTAGGATTGCAAAATTGTTTTTACATATCTGCTCCCTTCCTATTCTGTGAGATGAAACAATGTTTCAGTGCTAGGGTATGTTTACACTATGTGTGTGTATGTATATGTGTCTGTTGTGTGAGTCTGTATTCTAAGTCCTAACACACAACGTACGATAAGTATTTAATAATTGACTTGAACTACATTAAATAGGGATTGAGTTAGTGGAAGTTAGAAAGAGATAGCTATGAGGTTCAGTCATTAGAATTTTATGATTAAGTATTTCATAAAAGGAGCAGTTCCCTGATTGACACGGAAACATGATGGAAGTGAAGGTCGCTTAAGGATAGTCTAGGAATTCAGGTGGGGTGGTAGAATCATCAAGGATGTGGACTTGTGGCCTAGTACAATTACAGAATTTTGTGTGGAATGGAATATGGTGCTATCCAATGGGAAGAGATTGTGAACTTCAGAAAAAGAGAAACTGTGAGTGACAGCTTTCTGAAGAAAAGGCTCTTAAAGTAATAGTAAACCATTAAGAATATGCAGGTTCAACCTTCTGCCCAATGTATGTTTAAGGGAGAAAAAGTCAGTCTCATTTCACAGACTTATGTGGAAATTGTACTTTAACTAAAAGAAGTTTCCCTTTAAGTCATCTGAGTGCACCTTTTTAGTCTCCTCCAACGACCTCTTTTTTCCACTGCCACTGAAAGCTTTCTACACAGTCCTCTGCCATTCTCACTCTACATCTCTTCTCTGGACGATGTGAGCCACTCCCACAGCTTCCATGATTACTGGTATCTCCTACAGCTGAACTTTCTGACTCCATTTCTTTTATGAGTGTCAGAACTATTATTTACAATTCTCTTCTGAATATCTCCAGTGTTTTGCCTACCACTTATGTCAAACTCAAGACATTAAGGGACGAACTGATTATCTGCTATTCAAAACATGGTTTTTTTTTTTCCTTCCGTATTTCCTAGTTCAGTAAATGGCATACTGGCCACTCCAAGAGTATAGAAAGAAATAGCCAGCTCAGTGGTTAAGAGCTTGGATTCTGGAATTAATCAAACAGAATGTGCTCAAATTTGGCCTTCATAAATTACTAACTGTATGGTAATTCTAGTCTGCCCAGGCTGCTGTAACAAAATACCAGAAGTTGGGTCACTTAAACAACAGACGTTGATTTCTCTCAGTTCTAGAGGCTAAGAAATCCAAGATCAGAGTTCCAGCATGCTCAGTTTCTGGTGAGGGCCTTCTTTGTGGCTTGCAGACAGTTGCCTTCTCGCTGTGTTCTCACACAGAGCTACTTCTCTGGTCTCTTCTTATAAAGGATACTAGTGCCATCATGAGTACCTTTATGACCTTATCTAAACCTCTCAAAGGCCCCATCTCCAAAGGTCATTACATTGGGAGTTAGAGTTTCAACATATGAATTTTGGGGGCACACAATTCAGTCCAAAGCAGTAACCTTGGCAAACTACTTAACTTTTAAGAGATTCATTTTTCTCACCTGTTAGAATCTCCAAAACCTTCTGAAGAGGATTAAATAAATGCTTATCCAAACCCTCAAAACTAATCATACCAACTAGATCTCTTGAAGCCATTCTTACCTTCTCCCTTTCCCTTAGTACCCACCTCTTCCAAGCAACTGACTGCCAAATTCTGTTACTTCCATTTCTAAAGTGTATCTTAATATATGCGTTTGTCCATTGTCACTTCCACTGTGCTAGTTTAGACCTGAACATATTTCAACCAGACTATTCTTGACCTCATCTAACCCATCTTTCACACCATTGCCGGAGATAATGTTTTAAAAAATATAATTCTGATCATATCCTTTTTCTTCATTTTCAATTTTTTTTTCAGTAGCTCCCTGTTTCCTACAAAAATCATGCCAAACTCTTTAGCATCTGACTTTTGGAGTCTTTTTCTGAACTACCTTTCCAGGGCCACTCTACATTATTTCCCACCATCCCCTGTATTTAAAACTGTCATTCTTTGAACATATTCTTCTGCCTTCATGTCTGGTTCCTTTCCTAAATCCTTACCCCCTACTTTTCCCCCTGAGAATTCCTGCTCAAACTCCAAGACCCAGCTCAAATGTGATTTCCTTTCTGTTGTCTTCCCAAAACCCCCAAGTGACATAGAATGCCCCCTCATCTGTTTTCCCACAGGGCTGTATACAAACCTGTCTAGCCTTTATTACACTACAGTATAGTTATTAATTTACTTGTCTATCTTCCCAGCTAGACTCTGAGCACTTCCTCAGAGGCAAGGATAGTGAAATATTTATTCTTGCATTAAAAGTCCATCCTGGAAAATACTAGTCAGTATATGTAAGATGCTTGATAAATGTCGGTTGAAAGAATGAATAAATAAACTATGTAACTTTAATGGTGCCTGCTATATATTAATTCAGTTCAAATTTTTCAGGTATATATAAAAAGTAAATCATTAAAACTGGGCATTGAAAGAAGTAGATTATCTATACGTATTTTTCCCAACTTTAAAATTCTATAATCTTATTGTGAGCTGGGCTAAAGATCTTCTTTAGGCATATAGGATTAAAGTCTTGTCTGAGATGGACTTAAAGTTGTAGATAGGATCTAATGGGTTGTTTAAGGTATATTTCCAATTTATTCTGTTACATTAACTTTTATAAACTGGTATTTTGTGAATTTTATACCTTTCAATTAAACAAAATTGAATTATATGCAATAACTGATCTTGCAAGATGGTAACATGGTGAAGAAAGTGGTTTTTTTTCCTGAAACCTTGTCAGCTTGAGTGACATGTGAGTACCCAGCACTAAGCATCTGTTAGGGAAATCTTATTACTCTGTGTCTGTCACTAGAAAATTGGAACAAACATTGCAAGACCTACATACTTAAAATGTTATGATGTGTTTTTTAAAATTGCTTTCCACAGAAGGTCTTTTATTTTATTAGAAAATTACAAGCAAACAAGGCTTGTTTAATGGCTTTCAGAGTATAAGCACATTTCATGTCAAAATTGTATCACTTTCAACTGCTGAGTTGTGTGAGAAAGCTGTCAGACCCTGGTGCCCAAGAAAATAGGGCACCATGGCAGAAATTTCTTACTGAAGGACATAATGTATGCTCAATTAAACCGATACAATGTGTGTAATGGTCTACTTCTATCTTAGAACGTACTGCTAGCTTTCTGTTCTGGAATCAGAATTTTCCTAATGCCTGGACTTTTTGTTGAATCCCATGTAAGAAGTAATGCAATCTTTGAGTTTATATCTCAGGGAAGGTTGGGATCTTTTTTTTCCTTTTAACATTCAAAAATTCTCAGATATATTACCTTCTCATTCTGATAATCTATATATACTCTACACCCTTTCCATACTTCTCTTAGCTTATTAAATATCTTAGCTGACAAAGAAAATATGCATGAAATGCTAAAATTATAGCCAGTTTTTCAGAGGAATCAATTGTTGGTTACAGCATTATTTTTCTTAAGAAACATTCCCAAGTCCTTTATTTCTTCAAATACTATGGATATCTATATGTGCTTCAAATGAATGGGAGGTAATAAAATATGATGGAAAATCCTGGAAAATTCCAACACTCCTTATATTGTTCGTTATTTGATGAGTTTATAACAATTTTGCTTCTTTAAGCCAGCAGAGAGCACCCACAGAGGTGGTAGATGATAACTTTTCCACAAAAGATGGCAATAAATAGATAACATTTAAGATACATATTTTTCTATATATTCTAAGAAAAGATGACCGCTAAACATGAATTCCCCCATGATAGAAGTATATTGTATGTTACTAAACTGCCATCTACTGGATTTGTTCACCCAGTACACAATATCATCTATAAATTTTTATTTTTCAAGGAATACATGACTTTTTTTCCCAGCCATTTCCTGACTTTCTTTCTTTCCCTAGTTCTAGAAATGTGTGCTTCTAATGACCAGGAAAAAAAAAATTGTTTCAACTAATTATAGTCCAACCAAAGTCATTCACATCATTTAAGAATTAGATTGATTATTCATAGTGTCATGAAAACATGTCAATTTGAGACAAGAAGAGGTTTAGAGAGGCTTACACTTTTCAGAGTGCCACCTATCTCCAAAGGGCACATTCATTAAGAAGCTCCAGGTGCAAGTTGTGGAAGCAAAACAGCATAATGAAGTCCTTTGCCTCCTTGTGCACCTTTTGATTAATAACATCCTCCTTCAATTCTAGCAGATTGTACACCAGTGTATGCCATAAGAAACCTAAAATACAAGCCTACTTTTCTATCCTTCTCTGAATAGAGTAAATCACCATTTACCTATGGCCAGAATCAAAAGAATTAACAAAATAAGGTATTTGTGGCACAACCTACTTTTATAAGAAAAGAACAACTAATAAGCCGACTGATGGTATTTACTTGATAACAATTTATAATATGTGTCACTGATCAAATTCCACCTAATCTGTCTTCTCTGTCCTATAGTCACACATGGAAATGCAATTGATATTTGGCCGGGCGCAGTGGCTCACACCTGTAATCCCAGCACTTTGGGAGCCCAAGGCAGGCAGATCACCTGAGGTCAGGAGTTCGAGACCAGCCTGGCTAACATGGTGAAATCCCATTTCTACTAAAAATACAAAAAATTAGATGGGCATAGTGGTGCATGCCTGTAATCCCATCTACTCAGAAGGCTGAGGCAGGAGAATCACTTTAACCTGGGAGGCAGAGATTGTAGTCAGCTGAGACAGCGCCATCACACTCCAGCTTGGTCAACAAGAGTGAAACTCTGTCTCTAAAAAAAAAAAAAAAAAAGCGGGGGGGGGGTAGTGGAATGGGCATTTATTGAATACTATTTACTAGATTTTTTTTTTTTTGAGACAGAGTCTTACTCTGTTGCCCAGGTTGGAGGGCAGTGATGAGCTCTCGACTCACTGCAACCTCTGTCTCCCAGGTTCAAGCGAGTCTCCTGCCTTAGTCGCCCATATTTACTAGACATTTTCATGGGCACTATCACACTTTATCTACATAGTAGCTTGGTTAGGTAAATATTGTTATCCTCATTGTCATCACTGAATGTGACTGAAGGCCAGAGTGATAATAAGAGCAACACTTATTGACTACTTAATATTTTCCTGTCATTGCCTTTATTACTTTAGAAAAATTGACACAATTAATTCTCAAGACCACATTATGGAAAACACGTTATCACTATCCTCATTTTATTAGAGGTGACTCCAAGAAGCTAAGTAACTTGCCCAATATTACACAAATAATATGCAATAGAGTTTGGATTTGACCCCAGCAAACCGGTTCCAATATCTGTCCTGTCAACTTCAACATTATGCTGTTTATGAATGTGTGTGTGTGTGTGTGTGTGTGTGTTTATACTTCAGTATTAAATGGGCTATATTATTGTTTGTTTCTGAAAATTGGTAATTGTGTATTTATTGTCAGGCATTTCATATGCATTATCCATTAGAAATACCACATATATGTATCCCCATTTTACTTTGATAAAACTGAGGTTTGGAGAATAACAAGAATAAGAATAATCACAGTAAACACATTACACATATCATGTGCTAGATACTCTTCATGTGAAAAGTTTTAAACATAGTACATATTTAATACTGACAACAATATGTTGCATTGTTACTACTACTATACAGGTGAGGAAAAAGAAAGGTACCACCTTGACCAAAGTCGCAAGGCTATCAGCAAGCAATGCAAGAAATCTAGTTCCAAAGACCCATGATTTTATCCACTACTGTAGACTTTGAAACAATTTAGAATAGTCATTCCTTGTTTATTGCAGCAAATGTTTGCAATACGCCTTAACTATAGTAGCATTCATCACAATCAAACATTTTGTTGCATACCAAGTAAAATAATTATGTACATTTGGTAAAGAGTGAGAAAGAATCAAGCCTGTATAGTTTCACATTGGTGAGGCTTATGCATAGTTTCAATAATGGTAAAAATAAAATTTTTCTCTTCATTTATCCTACAAACATTGAGCACTAACCTTGTTCGAGGTGCTTGGGTAGTGAAAATAAGGTTTGTTTTATTCTGTAAAGAATTGGAGATACATAAAAACAAATAGGAAATTGCAACATAAAGGGATAATTGCTAAAAAGAAGTTTTGCTTCCTAAATCACAGCCACAGCTACAAAACACTTTATGTTACCTGCTTTCATGACTCCAAAAGAGGTCATACACAAGGTAAAACTAGCAAAAGAATAAAAAGGCAGAAGAACATTATTTCATAAATATATAAAATAAGGTGCTTAACGTTGTTATAATAGTTGCAATTTTATTTAAAATTCTGTTAACATTTATGTCTGAATCACAGGTGGAAGTTCAAAATAGCTTCATGATATATGTTTTCCTTGTTTCACATCTGATATTTTTCTTTCAGTACTACTCCTTCCTAGTGGGTTTGCCTGGTCCTGAGTTCCCAGGTCCTCCCAGTCTGGCTCATGCCAAATTCAAACTATCATGTTAATCAGAATGTTTAGTTGCAGGTGACAGAAACCCAGTGCAATGTAGCTTAAGCCAAAAGAAAGTGTGCTGACATGACTTAGGTGACTGGGAAGTCCAAGAGATAGACATGCCTTGACAGAGCTATATTCAGGGATCCAAATGTTATACTCAGAGTTCACTTTTGTCCCTTGCCACACATCCCTCTCCTTAATTCTCTCCATCTGTCAGCTCTTATTGTGTCTACTTGACTTCCTTTTGTGGGCAAACTCTCTCTATACAATGGGTCTCACATTCACATATACTGGGTTAGCAACCCTAATGAAGAAAAAAACTTCTCTTTCCCAATAATCCTAAAGGAATCCTCAAGAATATTCTGATTGGCCTTGCCTGGTTCATATATTCATTTTTCAGCCAATCACATGATTAGGTGAGCTAATACACAGAATTTGATGATCAAAAAGGACTCACAAAAATTAGAAATAGCATCAAGTTTTCCTAATAATTTCAGAGTACAGGCAATCAAGAGACAAAGACAGAGCAGAGAAAGTCTGGGACATTCTGTGTGACTTTGCCAGATGCTTCTTATCCACTAACCCAGAGTGATTGACTAGGTCTCTGTACATAGTTTTGCTGATTATTACCTCACAGAGCAGAAGCATGTAATTTATAATACATCTGCATTTTATACCTCAGATGTTATAAAATGGCATTCCATTCCATTACATTCTCCAGAGAAGCCATTCATGTCCCCATAAATCAATAGATTCCAGGTTTATTTACTAGAAGTAATCCTTATCCAGGGAGATCCTGCTAAGGGCTTTCTGTAGAAAGATCCCCTTCTGTCTAAAATCATTATTCTATTTATTAGAGTGTTTAGTTAGAAAGGAGATTAGAACAGATTACCTGACTTCCTTTCTTTTCCCTAGTGGTACCCCTATAGGAAAAGAAGTGAATGGTCCACAGGGCTAGCTGCTTTACTCCTTCCCCTGCACCAGGTGACTGGACATTCTGACTGAACATCTAGAGACAAGAATCTCAAACTGTGCTCAGGGGTAAAGGAAGAACCATGATTGACAGACCCCCAGATGCACCTGGACTGTGAGATGGTGATAGAAAAGCACATTGGGTAGTGCTTTTATAAACTGCGAGTGCTCTTGTTTATCATACTGCTTCTGTCCAGACAAGAGACTTTTAAGAGTTCTAATGATGCTATAACTCTCCTGTTCCTAAACTTTGTCTATTTCTCTCTAGTTTCTAACTGTGAAAAACTCTTCAGCTATGTTCTGTGACTCATAGATTACAGCAAAAGAACAAATAGTGACAGCAAAGAATGGAAACAACTATGCCAAATCTTGGAGTCTGTAGGAAAGCAATCCAAAAGAATGCTGAATAGGACCTGACAATGAACCCTTAAGAGGAGAAAGAATATCCCAAGGGTTTTCCATCTAGTCTTATGTCCTCATATTCATTTTCTTACAGAAATCTAAAGTTCTAACATAGCAAATGAATTTCTTTAACAGTCAGGGTACACAAAAAAACTATCCTACTGACCTGAGAATCCAGAAGAACCTTTTTTTTTTGGCCAAGACAGCGTTTATGTTTAGGTTGAATTTGAAAGGCTTTGAACAACTCGTCACATTCTCTCTCATTCCCTAGTATTTTACACAGGCCTGTTTCATTCATTTATGCTACTGCCTGAACCCTATAAACGTTTGAGATTTTCATTTAAGGTTTAAGACTTGATTTAACTGAAAATCCCTTTATAGGAATGTAAACTTTAGGCCAGGTGCAGTGGCTCACGCCTGTAATCCAGCACTTTGGGAGGCCAAGATGGGTGCATCGCTTGAGATCAGGAGTTCAAGACAAGCTTGGCCAACATGGTGAAACCCCGTCTCTACTAAAAATACAAAAATTAGCCAGGTGTAGTGGTGCATGCCTATAACCACAGCTACTCTGGAGGCTGAGGCAGGAGAATCACTTGAACCCAGGAGGTGGAGGTTGCAGTGACCCGAGATCGTGCCGTTGCACTCCAGCGTAGGTGACAAAGCCAGACTCCATCTCAAAAACAAACAAACAAAAAGAATGTACACTTTAAACTGTTTTTAGTTATTTACACTAGGATGTAAACAGTTTTTTAACTGTTTTTCACCGTGGGAGATGAGAAGCTTTTGAAGAAGTTAAGACTGAAGGAATAACAGGGTGGGGATTAGGGTGAGCCAGATGCCTACGGTTCAACATTTAAGGAGGCGTTCATTCTCAAGTGATACCTCCAGGCTCAGCACCTGAGACTACCTCCTTAAATTTCATGCTCTATGCGTATTGTTTGCCTCACTCTTGTCCCAGTCCTTTAAGGATAAACTTTAACCAGCTTTGGTTTCTGTTACTTGTGATGAAGTACCCTAATTGCATTTCCCTTCCCCACCCATGAAATGAGGGAGTCATTCTTCCTGGGAACACCCATAATATCCTCTGATTATACCTATACTATACTTACAACACAGTTTTCTCACTATTTACACATCCATATGCACCAACACTCTGTGTGCTCCTTAAAGAAAGAGACTGTGACATAATCTTCTTTATAGCTGCAATATCTAGTCCTGTACCTGTTGAGTGGGTAAGTGAATGAATGAATGGACAAATAAATAAATGAGTGTGTTGTCAGCATTGAACATGCCATACCCGCTGTGGCATGGAACACCTGTGAAATCCTTTTGTCAGTAAAGACGTTTTACTTTTGCTATAGATAGATGACAAACTGCTTTTATTCTAATTGTGATATGATTTTTCTCATAACTTTGTAGGTAGTCTTTGTATTGTTCCAGTTTTTTATTTAAACATATGTGCTCAAGAAAGAACTGCAGTAGATTTGTGACTGACACCGTATATATGCTTTTGCCCTCAGTCTCCAGCAGGGCCAGCCTCCTTGACCTAATTAGACTTCTCCACTCCCACATGGCTGGTAAATACTATAATTAATTTATAAAGGACTCTGAAACACCAGCTGGCAAAAGTTTCCTATTAATGATTTCTACAGAATGAAAAGAGCATTTAAGTTGTAGGAGAGTTGTAGTGTGTGTGTGCGTGTGTGTGTGCGCATGTATTCACATTTTTTAATGTAGTGAATTTCTAAGAATGTCAAATCATAACATGTACTAAGTAAACAAGGTTTAATAATTTCTTGTCATTTCTTTCAGCGCATTTATTTTAAATTTTTGAAAGAAATCTGTGTGACAAAATGTTCTTAGAGACGTATATTTGAGGTATGTGAGACTTGAATGTTCATGAATATTCACACATCCCATAAACTATGTCATTCTTAAAAGAAAGTTAAAGAGAAAAAGGTGGACCATCGGTTTAAGAAGAATGTCTCAATGCTTTGAGAAAGCAACTGCTGTAGTGGCCTTTTGGAGTATTTGCCTATTCAGAAGCCATGGTTGGCAGAATTTCAAGATGGCTTCCAAGATTTCTGTGTCCTGGTGTACATGCCCTGTATTATACCCTCTCTGTGAGTGTGGGCAGGACCTGTGAATACAATGAGATGGTACTCCTTTGATTAGTTTATGTTAGATGGCAAAGGGGATGGAACCATCTCTCCTCTGATTACATTATATTATATAAGACTCTATAGTAGTGTTAGTTATAGTAGTAGTGGATAGAGTAATGGTAGTGGCAGTAGCAGCAGTCGACTGGAGAGAAATTCTCCTGCTGGCTTTGGAGAAGTAAACTCCGTTGTGAGATGCCATGTAATTAGGACCTGAGGGCAGTCTCTTGAAGCTGAGAGAAACCCCTGGCCAACATCTCCCAAGAAAATAGGGACCTCAGACATAAAGTTGCAGGGAAGTAAATTCCACTGACAACTGAATATGCCTAAAAGAGAACCCCGAGCTTCAGATGAAATTGCAGCTCCACTTGGCACCTTGATTTCTGCCTAGTGAGACCCTAAGCAGAGAATCCAATTAAGCTATGCCCAGACTTCTCATCTACAGAAACAGAGATAACAAATACATGTTACTTTAAGCTTCTAAGGTTGTGGTAACTTGTTATGTGGCACTAGAAAACCAATACAAGAACCAACTGCTTTTTCTTTTCTCTGCGCACTACCCTTTACTCCCCTTTTCCCACAGGAGTGCCTCCTAGTAGTCAGGCCTATACATTACACCATGCTCCTGAAAAACTGGCATAGCTGATTGGACAGAGATGCACACCTGACTCAAGCCAGAGCAACTAGAGTCTGTCTGGAAATTTGAAGATGGGGCTAAGAGGCTCCAGGTGGGAATTTCTTGAATGGAAGAAACAGAAACTTGAACACTTTAGCAACACTATCTTCTGTCCAGGGTTGCCTATAGATATTAAAAGCCCTGAGGAAATATTCAAGGAGAGAGAGAATTTATCTATAGCAATCATCTAATTACAAAAATAATTATAAAAGTCATGGACCCATGTGAGATGGAGTGATTTGCTGTTAAAGAGTCAAGGCAAGGAAAAGCTACTAACATAGCTGCTTATTGTCTAATCAGTGAACATAAAACTTCACCTATTTGTATTAATTATTACTAAAGAAACCATTCCTGTTTAATTTCATATCTACCACTGCAAGGAAAAGGTAGTAACACTATTATCATTCACAATGCCATGGCTCCTTGGGTCCTATTATAATTGGAACCATATAGATCTTCTTGCCTCTGCAGTTCCATAACACCATTTATTTAATGCTGATTACAGCATTTCTCATATTGCTTCAACATCCATTTTACTGCCTGTGAACACTAGATTCTAATTATTCAAATATTGTTAGTGTACTTTGTTGATGATGACCACAAATACAGATCTTACACAGAGAATGCAGGAAAATGCAAACAATTATTCATATTGTGGTTGTTAATTCATTGTTTGGAATTTATTAACAGCATTTATTTATAGAACTTATTGCAGTAACGTAGAATAGCACATCTCTCAACCATGTCTTCTCTTGAATTGTCTAGACCGTAATCACTACATCCCTAGAGTGTGATCCTTTTAAGTTTGGCTGCAGCCCTGCCTTCCATGTATAGTTATCAGTGGTGAAGATAGATGAGGGGCCCTAGATAGATGAAAAGAGTCATCCCATTTGAGCAACCAATGTCCATCACTTGTTCAACAAGGCTTACGACCAACTCAAAACAGGAGGTTACCATGTTGATTAGAGGTAAGAAAGGACATTGATTGAAATGGTCCATTGGCTTTGTGTTCCTACAGTCTCAAAAGCCCTCAAAGGAGGCAAGCATTGCCATGATAAGTCATGTCTGATATGTGACATGGAGCTTGCAGAGGGGTGATGTGACTGCCCTAATGTCAGCAGCAGGGTGAGGACTGGAGACCCCAGGATAAAGGATGTCTGCAGACACACACACGATTTTCAAGTGCTCTCCACTAGAGGTGACTCCTTGGTCTGAGCAGTCAGGGAAGAGCCCACATACTGGCTCACACAGTCAGCTCCAGACCAAGGATGCATGGGGGACAGTGGTAGCCCAGAGCACTGAAGTCATCCTGTGTCTGATATTACTGAAAATCACTCTCGAACCACTGAAAAAGCATCATTCTGGTGGCCCGAACTTGTGCGATGAAAGAAATAATGCCATGAAAAAAATAATGCCCCAGTCAGTGGGAGCTTTGGCTCTCCAAGTTGCTCTCCAGGAACTGGCAGGGCCATCCAGCCCTAAGCCACCCTACAGGTGCTAGTCCCAGAGATCCTGGAGCACTGGTGGGACCCTGAGTATCGTAAGAGGGTCGTATGGTCAGGAGGGCCTGAAGGGAAGAAACAAAGAAGCCAATAACATTTTATCTAGGCTTAGGGTGTCCCACTCAACAGGTCCTGCTGACTTGGCTGCTCCCCACCACCAAAAGCAATAGAACATCTCAGGACTTCCATTGTCCAGGACCCACATAGTACTACATTTTGGCTCCATCCTGCTGAATGGTCCAAGGCACCCCAGGGGAATTTTAGGGCATCTCAAGGAAGGCCAGGTGCAGGACCAGGTTAGGAGCCCTGGTTGCCCAGGTCTAAGAGCAGTACTGCTTTTTTTTTTTTTTTTTTTTTTTTTTTTCAGTCTTCTGAACTAAGTAACAGAAAAGCTAGTCTGAGAAAAGAATACTGTGTATGCAGAATGAATTCAGCAAAGAGACAGAGAAAGGGTGCTGCTTGAATAGAGGATAGCTTCTTTTAGGATCTTTCTGAAACTGCACTCCTGCTCTAGCATTCCATCCATTAAACACCACCTTCTCTTTATAATATGCTCCCCCTTTCTGTAGTTTAAGTCATTTTATTTTTATTTTTGTTCCTTGCAAGCAGAGTGAGCCCTAATGCAATATTTAGAGCCAGATTCTTAGGTTTGTAGATTCAGAAACTCAACTTTACCATTTCCACGAGAGCTAATCTCCTGGGGACCAACATATTAAGAGGACCCATAAACAACTGATATGCATTTCAGAATGCCAATTTCTTAATCTATAAAGAGAGCTTAATCCAGATGAACAAATTGTGTGGATAAATTCACTCTGGGAATTTCACCATAGTAGGTTAAGTGTGCTCAGGAGAGAAGAAAAATTATCAGAGGACTGTTTGGTGAGCATATAGTAAGAATAAAGAAAATGGGTAGAATTTTTCTTTCAAATTAGGATAGCTGAAATAAATTTCTTTTGTAGAAATATTTCTCTTTGAAAAATCAGCTATAGTCCTTGAACTCAAATAACCTCTTCTGGTCATTATCAGATGTATTCACAAATTTTGTTCATTGTTATCCTAGACTTACCATAAAGGATTTTTCTCTTGACAAATAATTCTCCCAGAAAAAATTTGCTAATTACGGTTAGTATAGTTGATTAACTGCTGTTGCATTAACTGCATGTCATCTACCAGCTCTGGCATCTATTATTCCTATTGACCCCATCAAGTTACTATCTCCTCTCTACTCTCAAGGGTGATCACTATCCAAGATTAGTTTTGCTGCTTTTGAACTTCATGTAAATGGAGTAATATAGGATATGCCATTTTGTGTCTGGCTTTTTTCAATTCAACACTGTGTTTGTGAGTCAAATAAATACTGGTCAATAATAGGATTGTAATTTGTTATTCTTGTTACTGTATAGAGCATTCCAACTGTGTAAATATATGACAATTTATTTATCCAGGCTACCATTGATAAGCACTTGGGAAGGATGACTGTATATGCTGTATTCTAAAAAAATTTATTGCATTTGTATACCAGAATCTATGCATAAGAATGCTCATACTGGTGTTTGTAATACCAAGCCTGAGAAACAGAAGGAATAAACTGTCGCAAAATGGAATAGTATTAGTATACATCAGTGAAAATAAAAGAACTACACCTATATGCTTCTACATGCAACTACCTAGGATTAATTTAGAGGCATAATGTTGCATGAACAAAAAAAGAGTACATAATCAACTATCCTTATATAGCTCATCAAATTAAACATACATGTATGTTAGGTTTTGAATAGAAGTCGAAGGTTAAAGAAAGACAGGGAGGCTTAACAGCAAATACAGAATTTATGTCCAGCATAAGACCTACAGAGGTGGGAGATCAGCTTAATGCCCGTGCCCATAGCTCCTTACAGGCTGGGGTAATTTATAGGCCTGGGTGGGAGTGGTCTGGGAGACCATGGCCTGCTTCCTGGGAAAATGTTGATAAGGTGTTCCCAGGATGAGGCAGCTCTGGCCCTTGTTCTGGTGGAATGTGGTACTTTCTCCCAGCAGAATATAAGAGGCAGCCTGTTTCTCACGGCCCAAACCCCGTGGAATGTTTCACTTTGACTAAGGTCTGCAAAATGGCAGGGGGCTTACGGAAATGGTGCAGTTTGGACTAACAGTGCACACAAATTAAACCTTTAAAAAGAAAAGAATAAGTCCCAAATATGGGAAAGTGTTATCTGTGGAAGAAAGTAATGGGATGGTATCTGGAAAAGACACTGGTAATTTAAACAATGTTGGCAATATCTCAGTTTTAAAATTACCAGTTGGTTCCCATGCTTACTTATCTGTTACACCTATTTATGTATATATAAAAAATAGGTTTCTTAACGACATCCCACGTGCATGAAATAACGGAATTTTTGTGCCTTATTAAAATAATTTCCCTAAAAATTTGAAGAGCCCGAGCCGCTTCTCGCCCTAAAGGAACCCCACGCCCCTGAATTGATCACTCACTTCCGCCTCCACCTTTCCAGCTCCACCTATGGAAGCGGAAGTACTTTACTCTTGGGTCCTCCCACCTGTAGGGGGCTCTCCGAGGCTTCTAGTGCCACGAAGGCCTCCTATCTGGGTTGTCCTTATGACGCCTGTTAGTTTAGTCCTAGAAAAGATATTTGTATTTTAACTTTTTCATCTAAGAAACAGTAGCACAGGCATCTTAGTCTGGACAACAACGTATAAGCTGAATTCCTGGTCAGTTCCCTCATTATCAAACCCTGACGCAGTAGTAGGCGCGAGTCAGGCAGTGTGGGGACAGCCCCGAGTTGCCGAAAGTCCCCGGCCCGCTTTCCTCCTGTGAAGACATAGCTGCGGGTGGCTGTGCTGGTGGCGTTCAAGATGTCGACCAAGAATTTCCGAGTCAGTGACGGGGACTGGATTTGCCCTGACAAAAAGTGAGTCCAAGAAGGGTCCTGAATTGGGGCGGAGTTTATTAGTGGAAGCTTTGCCAGGTCCGTTCGGCATTTTCCTTTTCTATGATTTCCTTTGCCTTAAGACGGGTTGAGGCGGCGAACCGCCAGTTCCCGGGCGGGAATAAGGCTCCCAATCTCCTCACGAGAGAGGTCTTTCCGGAGTCTTTGTTCTAGATATGTCTTCAGCGTTTCGTCGACATTACCTCTCCAAGCTAGCCTCTCTTTTTAGAGTGCGAGATGGCCTACCTTTTAGCCCCACGCCCCACCCCCGCCCCGACCAGGTTTCAGCGATAGGAAATCTCTCCGGTCAGGCCAGCTTGGTGTTGGATCTCCCCCACGTGACTTTTCTCTGCAGAACTTTATTCTTGTTCACGGAAAATATTGCTTCCTCGCACTCGTCCTTTTGCCTCTTACAGCTCGTTTTGTATTTTTACTCAAACTTTTCCTCCGTACTATTTTTCCCTTTTCCCCAAACTCTAACCTCTTTGATTTGGAAAATTCTGACATTTTCTTTGTGGATCATTTCTCCACAAGAATTGGGCATTTCGCCTCCTTAGAGCCGAAAAGGAGGGAAGAGGCCTGTGTTTTTGCCTACTCAGCCCTTAAGATGCCTGCAGCAGAGAAGCACGTGTGTTAGTGGCTCTGCTTTTTGACATTGTTGCCAACGCCAATGTACTCTACTAAGTTGTTAATCAGATTTTTTTTGAAGGGTGCACAAGTAGATGTATCTATTCAGAAATAACATGGAAAATAATTTAACGTACAACTCATGTTCATATAAAAGCCTTTTTTTTATTGTACCTAAGTTAGCCACAAATAAAGAGGTTTTGATTGTAAAGAGCAAAAACTTTGGAACAAACCTTGGTTGAGTTAAAATTCCATTAATTTAACTGCTGAAAAAGGAATAGAATTACTTTTTTGTGAAAACATGAAATAACATGGATAGGGTGTGTAGACAATGACGTGTAGCAAATTCTAACTGGTAGCTATTGATAGTAATTTGATATTAAGATGACCTGAAGGAGTAGTTCAAGCCTAACAAATGATATTGAATAGAACCAAAGTTATATATTATCGATAGTATTGCTCTGATAAGACGTTATTGAAAATGTTCAAAAGATTTAGAACAACAACTTCTGACTTTGTTGTTACCTGTAAAATAATGTGCTTTTGTCAGTGTCTTTAATGACAGCACACCCAGATACTTGAGGTAGGACTTGCAAGGAGAGTGCATTTCAACTCATTTACAAATATATGAATAGAAAGTTGCTTGTACAATATGTATAAATACAGGAGAAATTTTCAGAGTATATTTTCCATGTTTAATGGAGTTAAAAGGAATATTTTTAGGGGAAAAACTTAGCCTAAATATTATTTAGAGTGTTTCACTTTAGTGTCATCCCATACTTCACATCTGTATTGTATTCTAGTATAATGCCTTAAAAATCAGCTTTTTAAAATTTAAGCATTACATGTCTTTCTTAAAATTATTGAACCTTTTTGTATTTTTAGTTAGTACAACCTATCATCTTTGATTCCTTACCATCCTACCTACTACCTGTAAAAATATAATTTCATTAAGATCCATGAAGCCTCCTTGATTTATAAGTTTTTTCCTCATTGGTCCACCCCTAGGGTTTAAAACTCCCTGGTACCTTGTAAGTAATTACTGAAGTGGAGTTAACTGTCACTTCTAACTTTGTAAAGGGATTATAACTAATGATATCTGCTAACATGAGAACTTGAGGCAGAGATCTTAAGTAACTTAACCAAGATCACATAACTGGTACATGGAAGATTGGAATATCTTATTTTGAATTTGTGACTCCAGTCTAATATTTTTCCCCCAGTAAATTGTGAGGAGTTTTTTGTTGGTAGCATTGACATTAACATGACTAAGATGTATTAGAAGTTATGAATTCCAGATGTAGTGAGGGCAAGTTAAAATGTAAAATTTTACAAATTTAAATTTTTATAAATGCTTTTTATTTGTTTTCAGATGTGGAAATGTAAACTTTGCTAGAAGAACCAGCTGTAATCGATGTGGTCGGGGTAAGTATTTAAAGAAGATTCTATTTGTACTGTATATATATCATTTATTTCTCCAGGTTCATATTGCATGATTTTTCTGTTTTCAGAGAAAACAACTGAGGCCAAGATGATGAAAGCTGGGGGCACTGAAATAGGAAAGACACTTGCAGAAAAGAGCCGAGGCCTATTTAGTGCTAATGACTGGCAATGTAAAACGTATGTTTTTTAAATTATTGTCTGCTCTTTCTTCCAAAATGATAGATCTGGCCACTACTTGTTTATATTACAGCTCTTATTAACCACATTGACAAGCCAGGGTAACCTTTTAAATCCAAGGTATTGTTATTCAGTCTCACCTTTAAGTATCGTATAAAGAAATTTGAAATTATTCTTTGCATTTTTTAATGGTAATAGTTGTCACTGTGATGGATTATGTATACCAGTAAACAAATGCTTATGGTGAGCTAAAAACCAAAATTGGGGGATGGCGGTACTTAAAAGTACTAAGGCCTACTTCTTTCTATTATTGAAAAATCCCCCCAATTTTTAGACTGTATAGTTAGTGTGAAATACACCATGAAACTCATTTTGCCTATTTACAAAATAATGTTAGATTCATAAGTTGTGTGCCATAAGTAATTATGTCTAATTATAGGTAGGTTTCTTAATGATTTTTATTTTCAGGCTTAGATTTAATTCTTTATTGATTTTTCCAACTTCCATCTTTTCTCTGTGCAGATGAATCCTATGTGTATGAAAGAGGAGTAAACCAAAAAAGTATTAAATAAATTTCTCTTTTTGTTTGTTTGTATTTTTTGTTTTGTGTTTTTTGTTTTTGAGACGAGGTCCCACTCAGTCACCCAGGCTGGAGTGCAGTGGGGGCGATCTCAGCTCTGTAACCTCTACCTCCCAGGCTCAAGCAGTCTTTTCTCCTCAGCCTCCTTAGTAGCTGAGACCACAAGCCCGCACCACCATGCCTGGCTCATTTTTTTATGTTTTTGGTAGAGACAGGGTTTTACCATGTTGCCCAGGATGCTCGAACTCCTGAGCTCAAGCATTCTGCCTACCTTGGCCTCCCAAAATGCTGGGTTTACAGGTGAGGCATGAGCCACTATTCCCCACCCTAGAGTCTTAAATAAATTTCTGATCCTCTAGATTATAAATTTGTATTGGAAAAGTTTCCAGCAACAGATTTGGTCACTGGATTTGGTATGCTTTGGAATTCAGTGCTTGAACTGATACCTCAAAAAGTAAATTAACATTATTTATAGGGTATAACCATACTCTTTAAGGTATATTCAGAGACTGAGACATTAGTGGAGCCTTTAAAGTTATATTTTTTCATAAGGCATCAGAATTTCTATACAGGTTCAGTATCAGTTATCTGAAATGTTTGTGGGTTCAGCATCCCTAATCTGAAAATCTGAAATGCTCCAGTGAGCGTTTCTATTTTGTCATGTCCTCTCCCAAAAAGTTAAGATTTTGGAACATTTTCGGATTTTGAATTTGTGGATTAGTGATACTTGGCCTGTGGTTATGATTTGTCATTTACTTCTCAAAATTACAAAGGCATTCTTCATACTGTATAAATTTTGCTTCTCTGCTTAAATGGTTCAGTCCGTTGTTGGAATCCGCATTTACTCTTCAGACCATTGTACATTTTCTTTGTTTACATTACCACTTAATAAACATGTTGATAGTGGTTTCATCCTAGTTTTTATTTTAAAATTCTAAAATATCTAAAAACTTGATATTCATCTATATTATAGCCTACTAATTTGGTGTTTTTCACTTCTAAAGTTGCAGCAATGTGAATTGGGCCAGAAGATCAGAGTGTAATATGTGTAATACTCCAAAGTATGCTAAATTAGAAGAAAGAACAGGTATGATACAACCACATTTTAACCAAATGGTTTTTTTTAAAGCACTAAATATTGAAACAATAATTGTATCACCTTCGAGTAAGAGCCACAGTAAGTGAGGAGTCTGTTTATTCTGCTCTGAATGTTTCTTACTGGAATTTTTTCCCCCCATACACACATACAAATCTGTTGTTTCACAGTTTCACAATTTATAAAATAACAGTGTTAGGGACCTTTATCCTAACAAGGAGGGACATAAGAATACTTTTAGAAATATTCTCCTCCTTTCCCTTTCACTGGTTTGCGTGTTTTATTAGTAATGATATAATGATACCATTTTTAAATTCTTTTGATAGTCTGCTGTGACTTAAAAGGGCAAAGCCACACAATTTAAAGTGTTCTAAAGCTTTGTCAATAATTCTGCAACTTAACTATGTGTTAGGATCATCTGAAAAACTTTTTAAAATACAGATTGCAAAGTGCAGAACTGTTGAAGTTACTTGGTGGTGGGTTTCCAAAATCTGCAGGTGTTTTGGATGGTGTTTGGTAATCATTGGCCTAATTAATAGCTGATCACTAGCTTTGTGTGTTGTTACTGGTGAAATGAAAATGTTTACCTAATAGCATATAGTTTTTCCATTATCACCAATTAGCCCAACCACATTATCTGTTTACTTAAAATCTGATTTTGTCATTCAACTGCTTATATGTCACATGATCAAAGGATTCCTTCTATATATAGTCACCCTGTCACACTTAGACTTGGTGAACTACTTCCCTCTTTTCTTTGCCTCTCTAACTTTAGGCCATTTTCATTGTCTGTTTAGTTTCTAGGGATCAGAGGGCCACTGTTGAATCTTTTCAACCTAGCTCTTCCAGACTTCAACAGAAATTCTCCTTTTATCCCCTCCACCCCATTTAAAAAATTATATTCACATATGTGAGAACATTATAACATAATGTCCTCGATCTGCCCCTCCCCTGCCCCACCACCATTTTCAATCCTCAAATCCTACCTTATTCTTAGGAAGTGATTTTGCCTTTCCACTGATTGGGTAAGTTAAGGCCTTCTGACAAGGATCTCGTTTTTTTCTTCCCTTACCTAAGGTACACCCGCACCTCCACCACCACCCCTCCCCCACCCCGTTTGATTGATTGTTTATTCTGTCTCCTTTGCAGGTTTCTCTTCTTTTGGCCACTGATGTTGGGATTCTTTGCAGCCATCCCTGACCCTCTTTCCTCTATTTTCTAGGTGTTTTCTTCTAAGCCCAAAGTTTTAAGTAACTTTGCCATGATATACAAGTTTATGTCTCCAGCTCAGACTTCTTTGACCCATATATCCAGCTGCCTATTCAACATTGCCATGCAAATGTCAAACTCATTATATTCAAACTGAATTTGTGATTTTTACCCCTGGGACCTGACCCTCTTCCAATGATCTGTTTCTCATGATTAGTACCACTCACCATACATTTGTTACATAAGCTGGAAATCTAGATGTCCTTCTTAGCCTAGATAGCTCCTTCTTGGTATCTCCCATTACCCCCCAAATTCTTTTCCATTACCACCCTAGGCAAAGATATTATTATGTTTTGTGGAAAAATAGCCACCTAGCTGGTTTCTACATATTTTTATTTCCAAATTTAAAACCCTTTTTTAAAAACCCATTTTGATTGCTTTTAGGATAAAGTCTAAAATCTTTTTAACAGTTTCAAAACTTAAAAAAACTTTTGACCTATTTCCTGACTCCTTTACAGTTTCATTATCACAAGAATTATAGTTTAGTTTTGGTAAATTTTATATTGGTAACTTCTCACTTTTCTTTACTCGTTGCCATTTTTCGGTCATTCTGGTGTCTTGAACCTTTCTCACTTCCCTTACTACAAGTATTTGTCTTTGCTGGTAACAGTTGAAGGTGTGAAACGACTTACTCTGTTGCTTTCCACTTTCTTTTCGCTATTTATAATAAAGCAGCGCAGGGTTCAGGGAGCATTTCCTAAGCATGAGACAGGATATGAATAAAAGAGAATGTGATTCACTACCTCTGAAAGATTGCTGCCTTATTCTGTGTAATTCCATCAAATTGTTCAGTAATTTACTTCTTCTGTTTCGGGATTTAGGATTATTTTTGTTTTGGTCAGCTTTAAAAAAAAAAAAAAATTAAAGATAATGGCATAAAAACAATCTTGGCACATTGCGATTTTTATTCTTTTGGAGTATTTCCTTAGAATAAGTTATCAGGAGTTGAATTAATTGTTCAGAGTGTAGAATCACAGAATTTTCCTGTTAGTGCCTTGGTTCTTCCTTAGAAGTACATGTTATATTCATCCCCCTTTCCTGCTTTTTTTCCATTGTCACAATCCTGATCCAAACATTCATTTTAAACCTGTGTTTGATTCTTTCCTGTCCCTTGCTCAGCTTTTATATTATACTGTGAGACAAATTTGAAAATATATTCATTGTAAGACTTACACAGAAATTCTTGGTTACTTTCTAAAGCTTTCTGAAGAAATTCAAATTCATTAGATGATTCCAGAATTGTGTTTTCTGTATTCATTCCTTGAAGACATTTATAGGCCACTGTGCAAGGTGCTGGGGATACCTAGGTGAGCAAAATAGTCTTACAGCAGCAAAGATTAATGAAGTCCTCTTTAGGAAAGCTATGCTTAAGCTAAGAAGGGAAAGATGAGTTACCTGAGTAATGGATTAAACACTCTTTTTTCTGTGTGTGGAGAAGTAATTAGGAGAGGTGTGGCAAGAGTGGAAATAAAACCAATTTATACGCATTACCTAAAATGCTTTAAATCAGTAGAATGAAGGAAACATACGTACCATTCCATTAATTCCACTATCTCAGGTATTCAGTGAAAATTATATGCTTCAGTGTTTTCACGATAGGGAGCTAGTGTATTTTCCATTTATAGGGAAAGAGTTAATGAGCTAGATTTATATTGTATGGGTTCGTACAACATACCTTACTAATGTCTTTGTTGTCAACAGATTATTTTGCTGCCTTTTAAAATAATTTTATTTACATACTTTTGAAAAATTAACTACATGAGTTATAGTTCACTTCTGATCTTACTATGATTTATTTTTGAGCTTTCCATATTCGTCATATTTTTTCAGTTTTTTCCTATGTAAATTATTTCCCATTTAGATCCCATGTATGTTTAAAAATATTTTTATTAACTTCCAACTATTTTAAAGTTTTCACTAGTACAAAGTATAATGAAGAAAAGATGTTGTATTCGTGTGGGTTTTTTTTTTCCAGAAAGTGAAATTTTAAAAAGATTTTTTAAATATTCATGATAGGCAAATTTTAAGTTACAAGTCCTAATTTTTATAAAATATTTTATTATAAATCTATTTAATATTTTGCTGATGAATGAAGTCCTTAAGTCTGAAAATCACGGGCCGCATGTCCTGATACTGCTGTGGAGTATGTGACCAGTTAGATTGTCTTACTCTTGATCAACGCATACCTCTTTAATTTTCAACGGGAGACTTTTTCAGAATATGTCAGCTCACTTTTCCTAAAACTAGCTCATTTTCTTTAATTCCAGTCTCTCCTTTAAGCTTATGTCAGAGACCTGCCAAATGAATCGTATACATTGGGTATGACATGAAAGAACAGTGGTTTGCTAATCTCAACTACTTTTAATAGAATAATTTAATTTCAAAAGGTACTGGCTACTTCAGAGAACCTATGTGACTTTTACCTATGTGTTTATACCAATTAAACCAGGGCCAAAAGATGGCCTTTATTGTGTTACTGTGTTTGTCTGTGTAATTAGGAATTTTCCAAGCTCTAATAAGGCCCGCTACATTTTAAAGTAGCAAAATTTTAGTGTGTCAGAAGATTTCAGACTATTTGCATCTGGTAAACAGTGGAATTTAATGCTTGGTTGTTACTGAGCCCAGAAGAATTCTTCCCAGAAGAATTATGATAAACTATAGAGAAAAGTCCTTTAAACTTTATAGCAGAAGTTTGAGATGTTTTCCACCAATACATTCTATGAATTAAATAAGTCATGTAGGACAAATTGGAATTGAAAAGAGCTAGAAGTATAGCCATGTGACGTTCCAACTAAGTTCTATTTATTTTCTGTGGTGATTTCTAATATGCTTTCTTAAAGACTAGTAATTTGTTAGATGGGTAGGCAGCCATTGTTGATTAGATTTTTGTTGTTTGGAGATTTGGGCATGCTGTGTTTATTATTTAAATCAGTTGTCATCAGGTAACAGTTTGTGCCCTCTTTTTTAAGGATATGGTGGTGGTTTTAATGAAAGAGAAAATGTTGAATATATAGAAAGAGAAGAATCTGATGGTGAATATGATGAGGTAAGCTATATATTGGTGTTCAGATTGAATATAAATTAGAAAAACATAGAAAAAATTCTTAAATGCAAAGGAAAACTTAAACGTATTTTATTTTTGTAAGTGCAGTTTGAGTCTTCAGCAACTGATCATTTTCAGGAAATCATAAATATCTAAAAATAATTTTTTAGAAAATGTATTAAGTTTAATGCATTGTCAGCTGACACGTATTTTGAAATTGTTTTTCTCTAGTTTGGACGTAAAAAGAAAAAATACAGAGGGAAAGCAGTTGGTCCTGCATCTATATTAAAGGAAGTTGAAGATAAAGAATCAGAGGGAGAAGAAGAGGATGAGGATGAAGATCTTTCCAAATACAAATTAGATGAGGTGAACAATTTTCTTGTCCTATTTCCCTTTTGTCTTATGAGAGTTACACCATAACATGAATGCTTTTGACAACCTCAGACACTTGGTGAAGATATATTCTGTGTTTTCATTTGTTCTCACAAAGGTTTTGGGTTTCCACTCTGCCAAGTACTATTTGTACTTGGAACACTACTGTTCTGGAGATACAGTAGTGACCAAAACAGAACCACCTTTCTCTTATTCAGTTCTAGAGGAGGAAAGATATAAATAGATAATTTTGATAGCAATAGTCTTATGAAGATACATGATGTGATAACAGTTTAGAAGCAACTTTGGTTTTTGCTGATGTCTAAGGAGGTGAAGTTTGAGCTGAAACTTGAATGATAGGAAGGAGCCAGCAATAAGAGCTGAGGTGAGAGCATATTTAGTTAGAGAACAGCAAATACAGGTTCCCTAAATAGGAGATAAGCCGGCAGCCTTCAAAAATATCATACATAGGCCAGTATAATTGGAGCAGAGGAGAGAATGAGATGAGGGGGACAGCACACACTTCAGGTCTGGTGATACTTGTTCTGTCAGGCCAGAGTGTAAGTTTTATTCCATATTAAGGGTACCTTAGAGCCTGATCATAAGAGGTCCGAGAATGCAACTAAAGACATAATAAGCCAGTTTTAAAGTTTTTAAGAAAAAAGTGAGATGTATTTATCTGACCTGTGTTTCAGAGTGATGACTGTCAGTATATTGAGATACTAGAGAGATAGAATGGATCTTCAGATTTGAGGAGACCAGCTAAGAGGTTACTATAATATGCTAGAGAATAAAGAACAGAGTTTTTAAGACCAAGAATGGTGGATTCAAGGACTTTTAAGGAGGTGGACTTGAAAATTATTGGGTGATGCATATGTGTGACAGAAAAAGTTGTGTATGACCTCCAGGTTTATGTCTATGCAATACCTGAGACAAAGTTGTCAAGTCTGTTTATTTGAGATGAGTTTAGTAGGTGAATTTTAGAATTCCAAATGAATTTGCTGAGATACCTGTGATATATGTATGTGGAGGTGCTCAGTACACTTAACTGTTTTATCTTTCCTGGTAGGTAACACTAATATCTAAATGTCTAATTATAATTGAATTTTTGTTAGGATGAGGATGAAGATGATGCTGATCTCTCAAAATATAATCTTGATGCCAGTGAAGAAGAAGATAGTAATAAAAAGAAATCTAATAGACGAAGTCGCTCAAAGTCTCGATCTTCACATTCACGATCTTCATCACGCTCATCCTCCCCCTCAAGTTCAAGGTCTAGGTCCAGGTAAACGGGTACAGGTCAAGGGTAACACCAGTCAAAATGTCAGTATCTAACTTTTTTATTTACAAATTTTGTTTTTCTTGACGAAATAAACTTTCCTTTTTATTTTAAAAATTTAATTCAAGTCAACTTTTAAAATAATTTTTCAGCTTAGTGCCATACAGTTGTTGTCCAGTATTTTTAGAAATGTGAAGTCTTAGCATGAAACTTCCTTAATTTATTTTAGCCTCATGCTTTTGACTAAAACAGACTTAAAAACTGAATTAAATTTTTACATACACTTACATCTAATTAATCTAAAGAGATAGCTTACATTTAGAAATTAAGTAAAGGGAAGATCTGTATTTTCGTTCAAGATGTTAAAGGCTAGCACAGAAATTTTCTAGGCATTAAATCATTGCTTGTTACACAATGTTTAAATAGTTTGCTTTGATATCAGTATTTTGAATAAAGGAGCAAATTCAGCCGTGTTAGTTCTGTTGACTTAATGCTCATAATTTTGAGAAGTCCAGGAGTAAACTAAATAGAGGACTCATTTGTTATACTTGAATATTCTTTTATTTGTTGATGTAAAATATGTAATCTCTGATTTTATAGTTAACAATAAAAATAAAATTTTAAGTGAGTGAAAGCAGTGATTTAAATTTAACAGTGTCCTCTTGAAGAACCTTAATCACAGTTAAGTGATGGCATGGGCAATGAATTTTAATCATATTTAGGAATAAAATATTAGCTATTAGTGTATAACAATTAGATATATGTTAATTGAGCACTACAGAGCCTGAAAGCTTAACAAAGTGGGGCTATAGCTAGTAATTTTTTGGTAAAAATATAGTGATCTTTTTCTACAGGTTATTATTATAAAAGACAAATTATAGTTGTAAATTAGATTAATGAATTTTGTGAGTTTTAAAATTTGTATGAACCATGTCTCCCCTTGTGTCATATTTTCCAATAATATGATTACCTAACAATGACAGAATTACACATTTTCCCTTTAATTCTCTAAGCATTGAGTAAACAGAAACATATAGGGATGAAATATACACATGCCAACATTCAAAACTTTGTACTAACTAGAAACAAAAGTAAAAGGGGATTTATAAAGGAAAATGATGGAGACATTTTAGAGAAATGAAGTATAAACTGCAACATTCTGTTTTCTTGCATGTATTCTGGGTAGCTTCTAGTTACTTGTAAACAAAGTATTCATTGTTTTTGTAATAAAGTGATAATACTTGATGTTTTATTTGTCTAGTTGAGTGGCTTTAGGGTAATTTAATCACTTGGAAAGTGATATTTTTTTAATTACCTTTTGTTACTGAATCTTATCTAATTTAAAATACTATGTTTTGAAAGTATATATCTCGTATAGTTATCTTTTTATATGAAAATGAACTCTAATACATATCTTTCTTTCAGTGTTCATATCACAAAGCTCAATTAAGTGGTCCTGGAAAAAAAAATCCTTCCATGTTGTTCCAGGTCCCGTTCGAGAAGTTCTTCCAGTTCGCAGTCAAGATCTCGTTCCAGTTCCAGAGAACGTTCGAGATCTCGTGGGTCGAAATCAAGGTGAATGAGGTAGCATCTCTCTGTAAAGCAGAGAGAAAAATATTTAAAGGCTGCAGAAGGTGTTGCTGCTTTTTCCCCCTTATTTTGCTTCTACTTGTCAATTTTATTTTAGCATTAGAAAACTAATGCACTTGCCTCAGCTTAATTTTCTCACCGTGAAATGTTTCCATTGCCAGCAGTGTGCCAAGACATTCCCATGGTTGAAATCAGGTGGCTATTTTGCATTATGCAGTGTTTATTATTTTGGCACTAAGATGTGATGAAGTAGGAAGATGAAGCCAAGTCTTATTGCCACATTGTATATTAAGATTATATATGGCCAGGCACAGTGATTCATGCCTATAATCCCAGTACTTTGGGAGGCTGAAGTGGTAGGATCACTTGAGGCCAGGAATGTGAAACCAGCCTTAGAGACAAGGTTGTAGTGAGCCTTGATCACTGTAATCCAGCCTGGGTGACAGGAGTGAGACGATGTCTCAAAAAAAAATAAATAATAGTAGTTCAAATAAAATTACATATGTAAATAAAAAGAAAAATTTTCTTCATTATTAAAAGGAAGAAAAATAACCGTGCCTCAAAACAGGTTCTGTTTTGCATGGCAGTTGTTTCAATATTTTCAGAAACAAATTTGCCATTTATATCAGATAAAGTTCCTAGAGAGTACTGTACTCTCATTTTCCTTTCTAGTTTTACACACAGTATTATTTATAGAGCACAAAACACTCTCAAAACTAAATCAGGAAATCTAGTAGGTTAGTTGAGATAGGATGTGGTCTTAAGTAGTAGACTGTTGTAAACTTTCAGGTTGCATGTACTCACATCTGTAGAGGGAAACATAATTTGAAAGATGCTCTTTCAGGAAATTTTTCTGTATTTAGTCAAAATGTGCTCTCTTTGTTTTTAAGTTAATTTATGATGACTTACTAAAAGCATCTAAAATAGAAAATGAAATTCCATATTTGTGGAAATTCATGTTGAAGTCTCACCGTGGCTCTTTTGGTAAAAGTATTTGCTGCTTTGAATCAAATTTAGTATTAAAGGACTGCCACAGTGTAATCATGTTAAGGAGAAAAGAATGATGTGCACACTTGCATTATAAGCCAATAAGAAATAAGTAACAAGGCCAGGCTTGGTGGCTTATGTCCGTAATCCCAGTGCCTTGGGAGGCCGAGGTGGGAGGGCTGCTTGAGCCCAGGCGTTCGAAACCAGCCTGGGCAACACAGTGAGACCTCGTCTACTAAAAAGAAAAATTAAAACAACCAGCCAGGCATGGTGGTGTGTTCTGTAGGCTGAGGTGGAAGGATCACTGGAGCCCTGGAGATTGAGGGTGCAGTGAGCCATGCTACTGCACCACAGCCTGGGGAACAGAGCAAGACCCTGTCTCAAAAAAAAAAAGTAGAGCGCAAATTATTTTTTATTGTTACCATTATTATTTAAGTGCTTTATAGGTAAAAATCCTTAAGTTATGGTATTCCCTTTGGGAGCCATTATAATTAAGGTTTACAGAACATCCTTCATATTCTTCCCATTTTTTCATTGCTTGTAACTTTCCAAAGAATTCTCCTTTTGGGCTTTCTGGTTTTATTTTAAGCCCAAAGGTGAATTTCTTGGGAAGTTTGAGCTAAATTCCTTCAACCAAAATATACAAGTGAAGAAAAAAAAATTTGTATTTAAACATTTACACATTTACTTCTACGTGAAGCATGTGAATGTCAACACTTCATACTTCATAAATAGTGGGTTTTCATAAAAATAAGTATTGTAAATATAAATCATTTTAAAGTTACTTTTTATTTATTTTTGAATATTTAGCAATTTAGTACAGTTACTAGTCTTTTGTTTCTGTCCCATATGCCTGATTTTTCCGTAACAGTTTAATGAGTTGAATAATTCCACATGGAATTATGTTTATTTTCCTTGGGAAGTGGTATATAAGATATGTATTTTCTTCTCAAATGTAAGGATGTAGTTTCTAAACATGAAGTCCTGTTAATGCAGTTACCTGCTGATTTTATAATACTATAATATTTGTGTATATTTTGGAAAGCCTTAAAAAAAGTTTTAAATTCTATTTTGATATAGTAAGCAGGGTTTTAATTACACATGATAAAATTTTAAAGGGAAAAATTAAAATAATGTTTAAGTAGAATGTTTTCATAGTTGATCCAGAAGTCTTCTGTTGAGTAAGCAGTAAGTATTCTTCCTTACAAAATTTTCATAGTTGTTATAAATCCTGTTTGTTTTTGGAGCTATCTGATAACTAAATAATCTTCCTTATTTCTTCTTTTAATGAAATGTTTGATTTGTTTCTCAATCAATGAAGATCCAGCTCCAGGTCCCACAGGGGCTCTTCTTCCCCACGAAAAAGATCTTATTCAAGTTCATCATCTTCTCCTGAGAGGAACAGAAAGAGAAGTCGTTCTAGATCTTCTTCATCTGGTGATCGCAAAAAAAGACGAACAAGATCACGGTCACCCGAAAGGTTTGGGTTTCTGTAGAAATAAGAATGGGTGTTCTTAAGTCTGTTTAATAGATAAACTTTCCTAGTCAAGGGTTAGATTTTTATTATCTCCTGTGTTCCAACTTTCTACTTTTCAACTTTGAACTTCAAAAAAACATTACTTTGTTTATCCTTTGTATTTTGATCAGGTTGTTTAGAATTGTAGATCAAACCATTCTTTGATCATTTTATTGTTTAAATTTTTATTTCCATTTATAATTTTTATAGCCAACTCTCGGTTATTTCTGTCTTTTGAGATTGCAATTGAGGAGCTATATGTCGAAGTAATTTATGAGTTGACTTTTATACTTAGGCTTCTTTCAATACTAATAGTCAAGAATTCTAGAGCATCTAATAAAAAATTAACTTTCAGATCACTGGGAATCTGTCCTCATTTAAATATGTGTAAATGCATTTCCACAGCAAATGCTTCATACCCTTTATCTATAAGGAAATTATTCCTTTTAGCTAATACATTTTTCATATTGCAGTCCAAATCTTTTTTGAGAAAGGCCTATGTTAGGTTACTTTATGTGTACTGACACTTAATATTGGAAGAGTGCAACTGTCATCTGTCAGCCTTTTCTGCAACAGGCTAATTACTTAGTTTCATTAATTTTCTCTGTTCTCAATTATATAGTCATTTTAATGGCTTTATTTGTAGTTGCAAATTTTTCATATTTTATTAGCTTGTGAAGATAAAGATTATGTAAAGTCTATTAATTGCTGGGTTCAGTGGTAGGATTATCTCATGATTCCTACTTGTACAGAATGATTAGTTTTGCTTCTTCACATTTTGGAGTTTAGATGTTAAGATTACACACAGTCTTGTTTCTCTGCATTTGTTTCTTTGTTAAAAAATTACTCTGTTTTTGAGTGGAATTCATTCTGTTGCTTTCTTACCACTTCTGCAAATTTTTATCTTAGCCACATATAATCCCCCTAGTTTGTTGTCATCTAAACTTAATGAACATGTTCTCTATTCCATAAGCCAGGTGATTGGTGAAAACACTAAACAACCCTGAGCCCAGGGCCAACCCCTACGGAACACCACTACTTTACCCAGGTTGATATTGACTTATTCATACTAGCTGCATGAATATAACCCTATAGCAAATTGTACAATCATCTTGTGTAACCTAGATTTCCAAAACTTATTTATGAATATATTTTCTCATACACAGAAGCCTTGCTGTATCTTTTTTACATAATAGACTTCTTACACTTTCTACACCGTGTCACAGAGATTGGTTTAGTCACACTTCCATTACCAAGTTTATATGCTTTTGTTGTACATTTTCTGTAATTTTACACATTTTTGCAAGGCTTTTCTTCAATATCTTAAATAATTGAGAGGTGGCTATATTTTGAAATGAGATTCTTTTGAAATTGTAGAGAATTTTTAATTGTATTTATATGATAACTGGGCTCATATCCAAAGTCTAAACATATAATTTTATGTGTGTAAGTTCCTATCTCAGTTTTTAATTTTTTTGCTAGCATCATGGTACTGAATTTTGTATACTTTCAGTGTCTTAAGAATGAATGCTGAAATTTAGCTCTAGCTTACTTGAATGCCTGCTCTCTCCATTATGTCTTACAGACGCCACAGGTCATCTTCTGGATCATCCCATTCTGGTTCCCGTTCAAGTTCAAAAAAGAAATAATGTATTAAAATTTACATCTTAAAAAAATCCAGTTCAGTGCATGAAGCATATTTTTAAAGAAGTTGGTGTCTTACTTGGTCAGAAGTGCTAAATCTGCTAGTAGAGGTGCATGCCTTTCATTGCTTTTCAAAACAATACAGCTGTGTTTATTTGTGAAGTTAAAAGTAAATAGCATTTTAAGCCATAATGTCCCAAAATAGATGCTCTGTCATTCATTATTATAACCATTTGCTTCATTTAAAACCATTTCAGCTGTAACAGAGTACTTTGCTTCCTAATTTAAACCCGTTTTTCTCATTTTCAAATACATCCTGTCCATTGGCTAAGACAGGATTACTTAGGCTTGCCTGAACTTTGGGCTTGGAGGCAAGACTGGAAACTAGTTGGAAACAACATACTTATGGAAAAGACAGTCAGCCTGTTTATGCTGTTAACAGATGTCAAAGTGATTCTCACCAAAAAAAAGTTAAACTATATTGTAAGCAGCCAACTGTAAATGTCTTTACTTTGAAATTCCCTCTGCTAAGGGTGCCTTAGAATCATTGTGTCTCTTTTATCCAGCTTTACTTTTTTGCTCCACATTTAATGTGAAAGAATCTTGTGACATCTACAAGGAGAGAAGTGGGATTTATTTTCCTTTTTGACACACAATTTGGGGCAAAAAAGAAAGTCTTAAGAGTTTATCTCTTCTCTACTGATATATGGTTGCTTGATAAAGACATCTCAAAATGTTTACTAATGTTTTAAGAAGCTTTGTGTGATATTCTTCAAAATCTAGTTACCAAATATGATATCGTAGAAAAGGCTAAATCATAGTCAATGAGCAAATTGAAGTAAGCTTTTAAAGTATATTTCTCTTTTGGTGAAAGGCCAATGGAGACATTGTGAATTTAAGTGAACATTTGCCTCAAGATGTTAACTATAAACATACTGCATACAATATTCTTCTGAATAACAAGTGAATGCTTATCTCTACATGATGTAAGCAAAAATCATTATTTTTCCTATTCATTTGAAGTAAGTTATGGCTTAAAATGCTTTCGGAGTTCATTTCTCAAAATTAAAATCTGGTCACATGAGCTTCAGTTTGTTTTCTGGTTTAAAAAATAAAAAGGTTTCTCTTAACAGTATTTCCAGTGACAATGCAAGGTAAGTATATCAAAGGAAATCAACAACTGTGCTTGGGGGCTTTTTGTTATGGGATATTGATTTCTTTTTCTTGTTTTTTTTCCATAACATTGTCTGCTGCAATTTAAATAAAAAATTACGACATTTTAAGATATTTCGTAGACAGACCAAACAAAAATATGTTTTTATTTTAAAGTGAATGTTTTTCTCTTCAGCTGATCTAAAAATGAAAGCAAAATATCGAATGTAGAAATATTTTGATAATATTTTTACAGTGAGCTTTCCCATGTTTTTATGTCTTAATTTTCTTTGCTGCGTTTATGTAGGTTGCACAAGAACTTTTACTCACTTGTAATTGTGCCTCAGACTTTTTGAAAGTCTACCTTCTAAATTGCCCAGATGATCTAGATTCTACATGTTACCATTGGTTTATTCTTGTGCTTTCTGTATTTAAAACTTTGGCTGTACTAAGCAAATGCAAGGTTATAATTTAGCTAATAGTAGTTTACAGACAATTCTGATGATTATGATTTCATTTGGTTTAACTAAACTGTACTAGTTCATTTCATAAGGAAATGATACTGTAGACAAATGTAAATAAAGCCTGTGAGTCAAGCATCAAGTGGTGTTTGTTGAAATAAACTAGAGATTTTTAAACTCTGATCTAATGTCCATTTTTAAACTAATTACAGTTTTCTTTGTTACCTTTGATTTGTTAATTTTTTATACTCTTTATATTCACCTACCTTTTATATATGATTGCTTGGTATTTTAAATTCCAAAGCCATTATCACTGCAACCTCAGAATTTTTAATTTTAACCTTTTTTTTTCTTTTTAAATAGAGCTCCTAAATTAGTTGCACACTTCTTGCCAGAACATTACATCCCTCATTCCATGTAGTAAAATACCATATCATAGTGTGCTTCTGTAACTACTCTTAAACTGTCACCTTATATAAAGCACTCAGCTGTCCACTTAACAGCTAAGTTTTCTTAAGTTTCTATTTGGAATCCTTTCATCTAAACAATATTGAATGATATCTGGTAATAAATGTCCAAGTTTAGAACTAGATCTAAATACAAGATCATCTCTAGGCACAATTACCAAGCTAAATTAGGTCTTTGAAACCATGTCATCTCCCCTTCTTGCTCTCTTGTGTACATAGCCAGTGTTGTGGATGTTGGTAAGAAGGTAGGGAATTTCTCCACTTTGCCCCCTGTTTTTGACATAAATATTTTTTAAATAGAAATACTCTCATGGCTTTCCTTACCTGGAAATGGTATTTCTGTTTCTGGGAAAATTGAGTAGACAGGTTTAACTAAAAGACTGTGTGTGTGTGTGTGTGTGTGTGTGTGTGTGTGTAAAAGTTTTGTGTGTGAGTGTGTGAGATTTGCAGGCATTATCTAATTCTCCCTATGATCTTGTGAGGGTATATACTCTTGCATATCTTCTGTTTTGCGAAAAGGAGGGTTAAAGCACAGGGAAATTAAAAACTTGCCAAAGGAAGCCGCCGGAATAGCAAAGAAGGGATTCACCCCCAAACGTGATGGAAATTTTCAGTATTATGTCTAATAAAAGCCAAAACTCTTTGAGAAAATAAATGTGAAATTGTTAAGCCCAGTGGTCAGATATGTTTTAGTCTGCTAATTTGGTAGAGAATATATAATTTCAACCAATTATAGTTAGGGAGGTTAGACAAACACTATTTTGGATAACTTTAGATTTACAGAAAAGTTGCAAAGATCGTGCAGACAGTTCTCATATACCCCCACCAAGTTTCTACAGTCATTAGCATCTTATATTGCCATGTATGTATGTTTCTCAAAGCCAAAACCAACATTGGTATATTACTATTAATTACAGATTTTACTTGAATGTTACGATTTTTCCCCTTAAGATATTCCATAATCTAGAGTACCATCTTGTGCTACTAATATCTTCCTATTCTCTTCTGTTCTATGACAGTTTTTCATTCTTTCCTCATTTTTGATGATTTTGATAATCTTAGTACTAGCCAGGTATCCTCTATCCACCACTGCATTCTGTATTTCACTGGATTTTCTCATGATTAGACTGGGACTATGGGGTTTTGCAGAGAATACTACAGAGGAAAAGTGTTTCTCGTCACTTCCTATGGAGGGTACATCATAACCCTGTGACTTCACTGGGAACGTTAACAGTCGTCATTTGGTTAAGGTAGGGTTTGCCCTGATTCACCATTGCAGTTACTATTTCTCCTTTTATCTACTCTTACTCTTTCAAATCAGGTTATACTAAGTGTAGCCCATCATCATAATAAGACGGGAGAATTAAGTTCCACATCCTTTTCGGGTTAAGTATGTACACAGTATTTGGAATTTTTCTATAAGAAAGATTTGTCTCCATTTCTTTTATATATCTACTCAGGTATATTTATTTTATACTTGTTATTTATTTTTTAAATTGACTTTTGTGACCTTTGGCAAGCCTTTATTCTCTGATAGAGGGGAAAGTAGATGGAGAGAGGGAGGGAAAAATTTTTGGAGAGGTATCAAATAGGAGAAAATGTGGGTTCTAGAGCCGTGGCAAGGCGGTGGGGGGTGCCTTCAACATTAAATGAGAGCCTCCACAGTTAATTACAGTATGAGGAGGGATGGGTCCAGATTGCATTACAGCCAAGTTTGTAGTCATTGAGAGTGAGCAGTAAACAATGGGTTTTTTTTCCCCAGCCACATTGAACTACCTGGCTGCTTAAATAAGGGTGTTGTAACATTACACACAGGTACAAAAAATAAACATGTAGTAATAGTTCTTGAATATTTGTTTAGCAAAATAAAAGGTGCCGGGGTAAGAAAAATGTTAACATTAACTTGGTAAATTCTAAATACTTCAGTGCATGATTAAAATATATCTAAAAAGATTTTGAGGAAAGCTATACTATTTTATTCAGAGAAATAAAAATACCTAAATCTGAAGCTAAAAATGCATAGGACAACTCCTCCCCCTAACCTCAATTTAGTAGGAGAAAAGCTCTTATAAAATACAGTTGTACTTAAGTGTCTGTGGGGAATTGGTTCCAGGATCACCCACAGATACTAAAATTCAAGGGTGCTTAAGTCCCTTACGTAAAACAGCATGGTATTTGCATGTAACCTGTGTATATCCTCTCATATACTTTAAATCATCTCTAGAGTAACCCTAATACAATGCCATATGTTACTTCACGTAGATTCAGCATAACACCATATGGCAAATTCAGGTATTGTCTTTGGAACTTTGTAGGGTTTTCTTTTCCCCTGAATATTTTTAATTTGCAGGTGTTGAATCTATGGATGCTGGATACAGAACCCGTGAATACAGAGGACCTATTGTTCTTCAAGTTAGAGATAAAGCCTCTGATAAAATAGGAACAGTTTTGCCTGAATAGAGGCAAACTCTTAACGAGTTGACATGCAGTCTTGAAGGACAAGTTTATAGATGAGTAAGGCAAGCTAAGGTTATTCTCTTCGCAACACTGAATATTTTTTTAGGGAGCTCAAAATACGATGGCTGTGGGAAACCTCGGAGAAGGACAGGGAACTTTGTAGTAATGATGTCGGAATCAAACTGGACCACAGTGAATATTGACTACAGAATATTGATAATTTGAATACCTAAGTGTTGAACACAGAACAGTGGTATTTTGCACCTGTCCTAAAATGAAACATCTATAACCTGTTATTGGTGAGGTTATCACAAAGGCTAAGTACCTCCAACCTAAAAGTAATAGGAACTAAAGTTTAATGGGTGTGATGCAGTGGTAGAGTTTTCACTGATACTTGGTTACTCTCTGGTTCTTCTGCTGACTTCAGTTTAGTTCATGGTAACTGAGTGACTCGGGACATTCTTTATGCCTAAGTTTGTTACACCTATAAAATGAAAATGACTGTTAATACCTTGTGGGAATTATTATAAATAATAAAGTGGCACATATGTATACAACAAATATTGACAGTTTTTATCCCTTCTCCATGTTTACAGATATTTCATATATGTACACACGCACGTATACATATATGTACATGTACATATATGTACATATATGTACATATATGTATACGTGTGTGTGTGTGTATATATTCTCAGATGCCTATTTCCCACTTACTCTTTCTAGAGCACCAGATCCATGTATGTAGCTGCCTCCTGTGTATCTCTTATTTATTTATTTTTTTTGTCAAGATGGGTCTTGCAGTGTTGGGCAGGCTGGTCTCGAATTCCTGGACTCAAGCGATATTCCTATCTTGGCCTCTGAAAGTGCTAGGATTATAGGTGTGAGCCACTATGCCTGGCCTGTATCTCCCTTCACATGTCATACAGGCAATTTTACTGCATTTAAATTTTCCCTAAATCCTCTAATTCACCAAACCTGCGTCTCATGTTGTATTTCCTATTGATAAACAACTGAAGTAAGTGTATTGGGGTGCATCATTGGCAAAATAAGCAACAAATCAAAAAGTAATTTACCTAACTGGGAGGAGCAGATGATAGAGTTCAAAATGCTTTGTTAGGTTAAAATAACTATGAACAAGCATATCATGTACTAGGTAGAACCAAATTTTATAAGTATAGTTAAAAAGCTTTCAATACAAGAAAATATAAAATACATAATTGATAACTAGACCAGTAGATTTTTACTGACAAATGGTTTGGACATTTATTTTGGCTTATATAATAAATAACACTAACTGTTAATGAGCTATTTCTGTGGTAAGTAATGAATTAAACACCTAAAACTCAAAACCAAAATGGAAGTGTTCAGTTTGGATGAAGCAAATCCAATTAATTATATAGTCTATCCTCTTATCTATTAACTCTTAGTGACACTGTTACCCCAATCTAGCTGTTGACTGTGAACCTGTCAAAAATGTTGCTTTTTCAGCAGCTATTTCCATGTATCAGAATTCTGATCAGGGAAAACAAATTATCTGTATTCTTATAAGTTGAATAATGTATTAAAGCCTAAGAATTTTAATGTGGTATCAGCAAATGTGACATGAGAATAGGAAATATTTCCACCTTTGTAAATGGTGCAGTTAGAATTACAAGATTGTGTTGCCCTATATCACACTCACAATTATGTCTCCTATTAATAGATGCCTTAGAATCACAAAAAGGGAAAGGTTAAGGAGAATAGTTAATTCTACCAGAAGAGACTGATAAAGTCTACATCAGTAGACTCTGATGTAATGAAGACTACATCAGTATTCTCAGGCTGCACACATAGTACCTGTGGCACTAAAACCCTGGGATAGAAGAGTGCTAAGAAGGAAAAAAATAGAATAAGGAAAGTTATGTTTTGTGTTTTTTCTTCAAATTAGTGTTAATGAAAATGTGTTTAAATTCAGGCCTCCCATAAAGTATTGCATATCATGAAGTCTAAGGCAGGTACCTGACCGTGAAAAACTACATTTTGACGCACTGATGACTGATAAGAGAGACATAAAATGTGTAACCTGTAATTTTGGTGAAGCCATTGGAAATTAGCAAACCTACACTATGTTTTCTCTACTTTTGGAGACTATTCATCTGTTGGTAAAGATTAGGAGGGAAGGAGATGTCAGAGTTTATAGTTAATGTAGATACAAAAGAAAGTCTTGCTCAAGGACTCCAAAGACATTTAACACTTACCGTAAGTTAAACATTCATCATTCATTTTAGGCACCACTGCATTCTGGTATCATTGCTTAGTGCCCTTTTGATTATATTTTCTGGGGCTATTTGAATCAGTATGGTCTATTTTTGTAAAATCCTTAATTTTTTTTTATTAGAGGGTAAGTTAGCACAGCCCTTTCAAGGCCAATTTGAGAGTATCTGAAAAATTAGAATATTCACAGTATGAACATTTAAACATACTAATGCATTATATTACTGCATGTTAGGCAGTGAACTAATGTTAGATACCTTGATTGAAGCAAGGATAACAATTCCGATTGCTATGAAGGATATAAAAGGGGTAGGTGTATACTGCTCTTAGGACAGTAAGTATAAGACCTCGGGGTCAGGCAAATTATACTTGGTAGCTGAATTCTTAAGAGTTCAGTGCCAGCGGGGCTAAGTCTGCTTCTGGATATGATGATAAGCCAGTAAATAGCTTGGGGGAAAAATGGTCTTACGACAGAATTGTAGAGTTAGGAGCACCTGTCATGCAAGCCTAGTAAGCCATAGAAGGGAATTTACATTGTACGCGAAGAACAGTTGGAAAATAGTGAACAGTTTGAAGTGATCTAGTTAGTTTTAATACGAATTGCCCACTGCTTGGAGAATAGATCCGAAAGAACCATACTGGATGGTAAGGGAATAGTAAAAAGTCTTACTTAAGCAAATTAAAGTTATTACAAATCTATATGATCAAAACAGCACTAAATTTTAGGATAACTACGTGACAAAGACCAATAGTGTTTTAAGAAGTTTAAAATGTGGAAATAAAAGAAGTGGAAGTAGGTAATTTGAGCCATTGTGAGATTCATTCCTCAGTAAATGGTAAAAGTAGTATTTAAGGTAGACTCTAATAAATCATGGAACCGTATTTTAATCTCCATAACCACTGAGAGAATAATAAAGGTATAACAAGAAGTAGAAAGGAAAAGTTGGAGTAATGAAAATGATTAATACAAATTAGTTTTTTAAGAGACAATGACAAAATAGCAAGCCAGTTAAACTGTTGTACCTAGAAGTGGATTTTACACTCCAATTAATCCAGAGTATCAGACAGGGTTAAGATAAATTGACAAAACCAATTGTGTATTTGTAGTAAATATTTTCAGTTTGGAAATAAGAGAATGGGAAAAGAAAAAGTTTGGAATTAAACATCCCCATGGATCAGCAAATAGCAGTGGGATTTTTTTGAATGAAAATACAATTTATCAGGCCAGGTACAGTGGCTTACGCCTGTAATCCCAGCACTTTAGAGGCCGAGGGGGATGATCACGAGGTCAGGACATCGAGACCATCCTGGCTAACACGCTGAAACCCCATCTCTACTAAAAATACAAAAAAGCCAGGCGTGGTGGCACGCACCAGTAGTCCCAGCTGCTTGGGAGGCTGAGGCGGGACAATCCTTTGAACCCGGAAGGTGGAAGTTTTAATGAGCCGAGGTCGCGCCATTGCACTCCGGCCTTGGTGACAGAGCGAGACGCTGTCTCAAAAAATAAGAAAATACAATTTGTCAACACCTGTGAGATGCCGCTAAAGCAGTGCTTGGAATTGTGTGACTTTGAAAGCCTACACTAGAGAAAATTAAGTCTTTATCAAGAATACAGGAAAATACTGGCAGATCAAACATAATTCAGAGAAAAAAAGAGCAGAGAACTTCTGCTTCAGGCCAAGATTTACCCTTCGACCCGTAACAAACTAGACAAAATGTATCAGGCAGCATTTTTCCGTACATTAAGGCTGTGGAGGAGAGGTACCTGAGAAAGGAAAACAAGGTGAGTCCTATTAATGCTTCCAGCTTGCTTGAGAGAATTTCTAGGACACATCGCAGGGAGTTACCTGGATGGACCTCTGCAATCTCCCTGAGTTAAGATGAAACAGGTGGGCAGAAAGCCCAAGGCCACTAAAGGTAATACAGAAAGTACCAGAGAGCAGAGGTTCACAGATGTCTCTGGAAATCTGCAGAAGTTCCTCTTCAAGTCTTCAGATGAGTACTATCTATAAGGAAATCATATGCCTTTGAGGAAACTACCACAAAGGCAACAAACTTGAAAAACCCTAAGCATAGGAAACATGAAGATGGGGAAGAAAAAGGCAGTGATACAATCTTAAGGCAACCGCGGGGGATGGGGGTGGGGAATAAGGTACTGTATAGAGGAACAGTTCTAAGGATGACAGCCGACTTGTCAGAAGCAGTGCAAGCCAAAGGGTGGTGCCACCTCAACGTACTGAAAGAAAAAAATACCAGTCTAATATTCTGTACTCAGTGAAAATATCTTTCAAAAACGTATGTGAACTACAAACAAGCTCTTCAAAATCTGAAAGAATTCACTAACAGATCTAATGCAGAAAATACTAGATTTTTTTGGCAGAAGAAAACATATCAGCAATCTGGTCCTACACAAGGTGAGAGCACAGGAAATGCTATGTGGATAGATATATTTAAGAGTTTCTTTGGAAGATAATTGACTACAGCAAATAGAGTAAATTGTGGAACTTAGTACAAGTAAAATATACAGCAGCAAGAGCACATAGGCCAAGGGGAGAAGTGGAAGTACACTATTGTAAGGTTGTTATACTATACACAGATTGCGCATCATCTTGAAGGATACTGCAAATACTCCCAAAGTAGGGAGGAAAATGAAATTATAAATACTTGATCCGAAAGAAACCAGAAAAAGGAAATGAGCAAATTAGAGAAACCCTGCCATACTCATAATTACACTGAATGTAATGATTAAACACCCCAGTTCCAAGACAGCATTGTCACACTGGATGAAAGAAGCAAGACCTATATGCTCTTATAAGAAACCTACTGGAAACGCAAAGACACAAATAGGCTACAAATAAATAGATGGAAAATGTAAACCATGATAAAAAGATCTGAAGAAATTAGAAGAAACCTAGAGTGATTATACTAATTTTGGAAAAATTTGAGCATTGAGGTAACAAAGGTCCTTTCATACGGATGGAGTCTATCAATCTCAAACATATATATACCTACTAAGCTTCAAAATACATAAAGCAAATACTAACGGAATTGCATGACAAAAATAGAGGAATCCACAATAATAGAGATTTCTACACTTTCAGAATTGATGCAAGCCGTAGAAAATAAGAATATAGAATTGAAAACCAACTTGATTTCATTGACATTTAAAGAATAATCTACCTTTATGTAAATAAGGTAGAAATGTAAAATAAATTTCTACATTTAAAGAATAACAACATGTGTGGAGCACTTATGGAGGTCAGCCATACAGGACACACAAACAGGTACACAGTCTGATTCTGTTTATGTGAAGTTCAAAGACTGCAACATTTAGCTATTGTGGCTGAAGTCAAAACAGTGATTACCTCAGGTCATGGTGATTTTTAGTTGGGTTGGGACACAAGGGACCTTCTGGTTGTTAGAATTGTATATAGACATCTGGATGGTAATTAACAATTGTGTGTACATATGTTTAAAAAAAGTTAACATTTTTGCACTTTGGTGTATGAATTTTATGCCTCAAAACAATAGAACAGTACCCATCTATAAATCCAAGTAATCTAGTTAACTAAAATACGGAAATAGAAAAAATCCAGGCATTTACGGGAAGGTTACAAAGCTACTTAGCTCCCCTACACCTCTCATCCAGTTTCCCTATTGTTAATATCTTACCTTAGTATATTTGCGAAAACCAAGAATCCAATATTTGCACATTGTTAACTGAATTGAGATTATATTTGAATTTCACCAACTTTTCCACTTGGGTCCTTTTTATTCCAGTACCCAGTCAAGGGTGCCACATTACATTTAGTTGTCTCCCCATTGTCATTTTTCATTTTCTCATTTTGTTTTCATGACCTTGATATTCTTGAGGAGTCCTGGCCTGGTATCCTGTAGAATGACCTCCATTCTTGGCTCGTCATTTTCACAATTAGATTGGGATTCTGGATTTTTTTGGAAAGATTATTACAGGTGTCAAGTGACTTTTATCATCACACCATAATCAGGAGATGTATAATATCCATGACATCACTCTTTATGTTAACCTCTTGATTAAGATTTAGTTTGTGTTGCTGCTGGAAGGGAAACCTCTGGTGGTTTTTGAGGGTCTCTCTGTTGCCCAAGCTGGGGTGCAGTGGCATAAGCACAGCTCACTGCAACCTCAAGTTGTCAGACTCAGGTGATTCTCCCACCTCAGCCTCCCAAGGACTTGGGACCACAGGTGCGCACCAACACAACCAAATAATGTTTTGCGCTTTTTGTATAGATGAGGTTTTGCCACATTGCCCAGGCTGGTCTCAAACTTCTGGACTCAAGGGATCCACCTGCTTCGGCCTCCCAAAGTGCTGGAGTTACAGGTGTGAGCCACTGTACTTGGCCTTTTTTTTTTTTTTCTTTTGAGGCAAGGTCTTGCTTTCACGTAGGCAGGAGTGCAGTAGCACACTGGTCTCGAACTCCTGGGCTCAAGAGGTTAGCCTGCCTTGACTTCCCACGGTGCTGGTGTTCCAGGAGAGGCCAGCTTGCCCATTCTTTCTTCCTTCCTTCCTTCCTTCCTTCCTTCCTTCCTTCCTTCCTTCCTTCCTTCCTTCCTTCCTTCCTTCCTTCCTTCCTTCCTTCCTTCCTTCCTTCCTCCTTTCCTTTCCTTTCCTTTCCTTTCCTTTCCTTTCCTTTCCTTTCTTTTCTTCCTTTTTCTTTCTTTTCGTGTGTGTGTGTGTGTGTGTGTGTGTGTGTGACAGAGTTTTGCTCTTGTTGCCCAGGCTGGAGTGCAATGGTGCAATCTCAGCTCACCACAAACTCCACTTCCCGAGTTCAAGCGATTTTCCTGCCTCAACCTCCCGAGTAGCTGGGATTACGGGCATACACCACCATGCCCGGCTAATTTAGTATTTTTAGAAGACATGGGGTTTCTACATGTTGGCCAGGCTGGTCTCGAACTCTTGACCTCAGGTGATCCAGCTGCCTTGGCCTCGCAAAGTGCCATCCTGCTTTTCTTATTTATCCTTTACTTCTGGAATCTTCAGGAGAAGGTGATGTGGACATAAGTTAGAGTAGACGTTTCTTTTAAGAGGCAAAGGCCATGGATGGACCTTCCTGGGCCTTCTGCTCTCCATGGGGCAGTGCTGGTCTCTCTTCATGTAAAGGGAAAGCTAAATTTGCACAAACTCTAGGGGTGCTGACAAAGCCAGTGATCCCAGATATGTCACCTACTTGTGCACACAGGTCTTGCAGCACCGTAGTTGTAAACTTTCCCACAAGGAAGAACATTCCCAGAATGGCCAGATTTTCTCCCAGCAGCCAACCCTATCATACATGTATTAATATGACTTTTTTTTTTAAGGAAAAAAATGTATTGTTATAATTTCACATACTGTATAATGCTATCCTTTGATTAGTGTTTAGTTTGATGGAAACTCCAAACCATTAAAGAAAATTCAGGCCAGCTGTGGTGGTGCCATGCCTGCGGTCCCAGCTACTAAGGAGGCTGAAATGAGAGGATCGCTCAAACCCAAGAGGTCAAGTGAGCTGTTATTGTGCCACTGCACTCCAGCCTGGGCTGTAACAGAGCAAGACCCCCGTCTCTAAAACAGAAAAGAGAAAAAAATCGTATCAGGTGCTACATTTGCGCTGAGAAGAATCCACAAGCAGAGATGACTCTGAGAACAGTGGTGTCTTCACCAGCATCAGTTCCCACAGACTCCAGTGAATTGGGCATAAGTCAGAATAGATGCATGTGCGCCATGGGGGGTCCAGAGTGCCTGGCCCCAGAACAGCCGCTGAGTGCAGGGACCCTAAGGACGGGGAGGGGGGGTCTGGGTGACAAGGCCAGAAGAGTCCCTGACACCCCTCACCCACCCCGCGGGACACCACAGTTGACACCGTGTGCCAGCAAAGTTGGGACCTGATGGTTTGGGGAATGTAGGTCATTGAAAGTGGCCTGCAGCAGGAGTGCCTAGGACTTACCTGGCTGGAACCCACCCTTGAAAACCACCTGAGGAGGTGCCAGAGTGTGGCTGTGGGCTCCAGACCACGTCGGCTCCACCTGCCGGGAACCCAGCTGCCACCAGCGCTGGCTGGGAACACAGGCTTGCTGTCTTCGGATCTTGGGAAACCTGTACTACTTAGGATTCATTCAGGATCAGCATGTCCCACCCAAGGACTTCTTCCGGAAAGGCACTTCCTGCCCACTAAAGGAAGGCTCCTCAAAGCAACCTGAGAAGCGCAGCCCATCCACCTCCTGCTGGGTGGCCCACAGACATGTCAGGCTCCTGCTTGCCTGTATTTTCATGCCCCACTGTGAAAAACATGGTGGGTATTTCTTTCCAGTTATGTCCTGAGCCAAATGTTGAGCTTTTCTGCCCAGGAAGGGCAAAATTCTAGCACTGGCAGGGGTGCAACCCAAGGGGTGGCTGGGGTTCTCACGGCTCTTGGCCACGGGGCAGGCTGGTCTAGACAGCAGGAGGATGTTTTCAGGGTTGAAGTTTCCCCCCACCTAGTCCTGAACCCATTGGGTCCTGGAGCACCTGTGTTCCTATGAGGCCAGTGTGGGCCACACATGTCTTCAAAAGGCCCTTGAAGCTTGACTTAAGTGTGGCAGTTTCATTCTGAACATGTTACTCTAAAACACATCACTGCTAGCCACAGGAGGATCACATACTGTGAGCTTCTGACCTGTTGACGCTCAAGAGTCAGGGCGTGCAGGGAAGACTCCAGAAGTCCTAACTCTTCCTAACCTTACGTCTGCGATTTTTACGCCCTCAGCTGAAGAACTTGATGAATTTCAACTTTGAAGGGGTTCTTCTAACACTTGGCCGTTTCAACCAGGCTTTGCTAAAGTCCTCTGAAATTGAGGGACTGAAAACCAATTACTTAGATCACAGGTTGCCTCTGAAATCTGCAAGGACCTGCTGTCAGGGCTCATTAAACCCCAAAGTATGGCACCTTGGCATGCGGATTACTCTGACCCAGAGGAGACTGGAAGGTCTCAGAAGCCTAGTCTTTGTCCTTCCTTCCTGGTTCCTGTCCCCTTTTCTCCCGCAGAGTGAGTCACAGAAACCAGAATTTGTTTTCCCCAAGGCAGGTCATAGAAACTAGAAATCATCTCTCCCAAAGCTAGCCATAAAACCTAGCAAGGTCACTCTCTTCCTTCTCCCTGGAGGACCTTCATTCCCGAGGGGCCCTGCCCCATACCCAGGGGAAGGGAAATTGTTCAAAGCAGCCTTGCTGGGTTTCCCCACTCCGTCCATCACCATTAGGCCACATCCTTTGTGTCCAGTCATGTCCAGCCATGTTCTGCATGGCTGTTCATACATCAAACCTAAATATAAAAATAAAGCTTTTCGTTGGGTTTTGGGTTAAAAAAAAAAAAAAAAAAGACTTCATTTGCCGGGTTTCTGCACTGTAAATTTACTGAAGTTACTATTTTTCCTGTTGTATAGTAGATTCATTTGGTTTATTCAATACTACCTTATACCTTATATATTTTGTTGTTCAAAATATATATTTTGTTGTTCAAAATATATAATTCCAAAGACCTTTGGTCTTTGGAATTTTTTTCATGTTGGCTTCTTTGTCCTTTTGATATGTCCCCAAATTCTTCTGTCTTCTGAACACTTCTTTAATTTCTGACAGTACAAGATGCTCTAGGCTCAGCTTGTATTTTCTCAGCCATAGATGCAGAATCAGCCATTCTTCCGAAGAACACTGTTTCCTTTTAAAGAAGAACTGTATTTAGACACCAAGATCTGGACACTGGACTAAATCGAAATTTAGTATATGATGAAATAGGGTTTCAGTTAAGAGGAGAATTATGATTTACTTAAATGATGTTAGCTGTCTATGTGATAATCTGTAAAAAAGTTAAACCACCTCATTACCATTTGCTAAAAAGTACAAATTTTAACATCCATTTAGATTGAAAACATGAATATTAAAGTAAGAATATTCCCAAGTGCAACTTGGATACAGGAATTAAAGAGAGGCTTGCTTAAGCAGGAATCCTCAAAACCATAAATGAAAAGATCATTTTCCTGAATAAATTTCTTATATACGGTAATAGACATGATACAAAAAGTAAAAAGGCAAATGACAGGAAAATTAGAAACAGATGGTACCTCTATACAAAGAGTTGCTACAAATTAATAGCATAATGATATTCCAATAATGTATATAATTAATAGAAGAGGATGTTATTTAGCTTCACTGGTAGTCAAATTAGCATAACAATATATCTGGCCCATTGGGTTGTAAACATTTTAAACATGAGTGAAAATATCTTTGTGTGATTATAGAACAAAGTATGAAAGAATACACCCCAACCTATTAATATTGGTTAATTTGGAAGTGAAAATAGAGGGATCAAGAGATTATTAACATTTAAAATATAATCTAAATGCTCACTAAACTTCAATTTGTTACAATAAACATAGTTTAAAATTATAAGGTCAAGGCAATTAGAAATCTATTGAGGGCCAGGTGTGGTGACTCAAACCTGTAATCCTAGCACTCTGGGAGGCCGAGGCAGATGGATCAGTTGAGGTCAGGAGTTCAAGACCAGCCTGGGCAACATGGCAAAACCCCATCTCTACTAAAAATACAAAACTTAGTGTATTATGGTGGCACACGCCTGTAATCTCAGGTACTTGGGAGGCTGAGGCACAAGAATGACTTGAACCCAGGAGGTGGAGGCTGCAGTGAGCTGAGAGATCACGCCACTGCACTCCAGCCTGGGTGACAGAGCAACACCTGTCTCAAAAAAAAAAAAAAAAAAAAAATTATTGTGTACAGGCATGGTGGCTCACGCCTGTAATCCTAGCACTTTGGGAGGCTAAGGCAGGTGGATCACTTGAGATCAAGAGTTCGAGACCAGCCTGGCCAACATGGTGAAACCCCGTCTCTACTAAAAATGCAAAAATTAGCCGGACGTGCTCGCTTGAGCCCAGGAGGTAGAGGTGGCAGTGAGCCAAGATCATGCCACCGCACTCCAGCCTGGGAGACAGAGCGAAACTCTGTCTCTAAATAAATAAATATTGCAGCAAATTAGGCAAAAGATTGTGGTAACTTGAATCCGGGTGGTGACGGTGGAGATGGACACAAATGAGTGTATATGAGATATATTTTGGTATGAAGTTGAAGTTCAAATAGAAGTGTAGACTGCAGGTACAAATCTGAGAATCATCGGCACAGAACAGTCCGCTTCTAATGATTTACCATGTAAAAATAAATCCCACAAATACATATACCAATATGTACAAGAATGTTATTGACTCACTGTTTCATTTTTCAAAAGTTACAGGTAACCAGACATTCAGAAAGAATTTAATTATTTTTAGCAGAGCCTGAGGAAGAGCCTCCAAGGTCACACTCACAGGCCACATACTGTTATGCAGCTGAGAGCCTAACTGTGAAATTGAAGGGGAATGGCTTCTCGGGGTAGGAGACTGTGTGGTGGACTGTGTGGGGCTCAGGTGGTGAGATTGCTTGTGGCCAGGAGTTTGAAAGCAGCCTGGGGAATATAGTATGACCCTGTCTCTACAAAAAATAAAATTGTAAAATTAGCCAGACATGGCTGCATGTGCCTGTAGCCCTAGCTACTCAGAAGGCTGAGGTGGGAGAATCACTTGAGCCCAGGAGTTCCAGGCATCATGAGCTAAAATCATGCTACTGCACTATAGCCTGGGTGACAGAGTGAGACTGTCTAAAACAAACAAACAAACAAACCAAAAAAACAATATAATTTCTGTGCCTACTAAAACAGGTAATCACATGTTGTTCAATGCAACAACAACAACAACAACAACAACAAAGCTGAAGGAGTACTTGCAGTAATGATAGAGGAGAAAGAGGTCACAAGGAAAAGTCCTCTTTTAATCTCGGAGGTTTCTAGTTTTAACAGGTACATTTAAGTCTATTATCTATTTTGTTTTGTGGTGTAAGTCTATGTTCATTTTTATATCCATACAGATATCTAGTTTATCCAGCACCACTTGTAAAAATGGCTGTTCTTTTGAATCACCTTAACACTTTTGACAAAGATCTGTTGAATATGAATGTCTTCATATGTGTACACATATCTATATCTCTATCTGTCATACACATATGTGTATATATGATGCTCTCTATAATACTCTCATTGATCTGTAGATCAGTGTCTTAGTTTGTTGTGTGCTGCTATAACAATACTACAACTGGGTAATTTAGAAATGGAAATTTATTTCTCAACGTTTTGCAGTTTGGGGATGTTCAAGAGCAAGGCGCCATCATCTGGTCTCTGGTGAAGGCCTTCTTGCCCTGTCCTCACATGTCAGGATGACAAGAAAGGGACCAAACTCCCTCTGTCAAGCCCTTTTATAAGAGCAGCTAATCCCATTCACTCACGAGATGTCCTCATAGCCCAGCCACCTCTTAAAGGCATCACCTCTTAATACCATCATATTAGCCATTAAGTTTCAACATGAATTTTGGAGGAGACACATTCCAAACATAGCATGCCTATCTTTATGCCAGTATCACACTGCCCTGCATATAACAATAATAAAGTATGGTTAAATTTGTAAAAACAAGTATTTGAATTTTATTAAAGTATTACATTGGAAAGCAAAGGCATACAGAAATCATAGAAGAGAAAAAAAGACAAATTAGAGGAGTAAAAATTGTGACTTACTGGTTTTGGGATCGAGGATCCTGCCCAATCTTCATGACTATGGCTGTGGGAAATACTGTTAGAAAAAAAAAAAGAAATCGTAGCCTTACTGGCAACAAGAGCCAGAGACTGGAGTTAAGACTTGAAAAGCCACTGCAAATTTAAGTAGGAAATCTTGGGAATGAGAACCAGAGAAGAAATGCGATAGAACTGCCCAAATCCATGTCTCACAGCAAAACTCTGTATGAGTGAAGGAGACTCCATGAAGTCTGAGGAAAAAGCAAGCAAAACCAATAGAAATCTAGTCTTAAAAGACCACTATTCGGCCGGGCACGGTGGCTCACGTCTGTATTCCCATTCCCAGCACTTTGGGAGGCCCAGGAGGGAGAATCATGAGGTTAGGAGATGGAGACCATCCTGGCTAACATGGTGAAACCCCGTCTCTACTAAAAATACAAAAAATTAGCCAGGCATGGTGGCGGGCACCTGTAGTCCCAGCTACTCGGGAGGCTGAGGCAGGAGAATGGTGTGAACCTGGGAAGCAGCGCTTGCAGTGAGCCGAGATTGCGCCACTGCATTCCAGCCTGGGCGACAGAGCAGGACTCTGTCTGGAAAAAAAAAAAAAAAATTATTTGAGATGTATAAATGTAAATTATACCTCTACTTTGATGCTTTACTTAAGGGGATGTATTCCTCCCTGTGCTGTGTGTACTTTGAGTGACAGAAAGCTGAAACTTCAGAAACTTGGTATGTCAGGGAATAGTCCTAAGTTGCCAGAACAGCTGGAAATAAGAGGAGAATCCCTAGAATGGAGGAACCCACAAAGAAGGTGATCTCCATTGCTAACTGACCAGCAAATTACACAGGCATAGGGAAATCAATCTCTAGGGAGCCAAGCTAAAAGAGCATGGAAAACCATGAAAATGAAGCAGAGATATCAAAAGCAGCATGCCCCAGGGGAGGCAATATTGGCAGTTTGAATCCGGACAAGTTAACTGTCAAACAGAACAAACAAACATAAAATCAATAATACTCAGGGGAAAAAAAAACCCAGGAGAATCCAGAGTCATTACCATATATTACAATGTCCAGCTTTCAATAAAAAATTAACAGGCATGTAAAGAATAGGAAGAAAAGACAGGAGAAAAGGCAGTCATAGCAAGGGACTCGAGTATATCCAGATATTTGATTTAGCAAAGACTTCTAAGCATTGCTCTTATTTTGACACAGTAATTATATTGATTGATGTTTAAATGTTAAGTCTATGTTGCATTGTACTTCCATGGCAATCATTCTGAGAAGATAAAAGCCATGGGATCAGTGTTCTTTCTTCTGTTATTTGGCACTTAAATTCAGTAATTTTGCACTAAAATATAAACCCCATAGATGTAGGGACTGTTATGTATTGCTTTGTTATCCCTAATGACTGAAACAGTGTCTGACATAGATTGGGTGCTCAATGAATAGTTATTGAATGAATGAATGACTAAAATATAAACTAAAATTACTGGTTGGCTCCATGAAGAAAGACTTTCAGATAGTCTCCATCCATAGTGAGGCAATCAAGGGTTGATCATGTGACCAGTTATTAATCTTATTTTGTGTCCATATTTAAGATTTTTAAATAGATGTTTAATAGAAGTAAATAGCAAAATAAATACATCATCACTAGCTAAATATTGACATATCTGTCATTGCCATTGAACATAGCTATTCATCACCAGGTAAACATTACACATTTTAAACTGTAAGGTACAAAAGGGGTACAATTAAGTAATCTGTGAATTTAAAACATATCCAGGGTAGAATTTCATTGAAAACATAATAGGTGAATATATACTTTAAATTTTAAAAAATGAATATCTGGTCTTTCGGTTTAATCCTCTACTGGTTTTGACTGTTAAACAAAATTGCCAATTTGTAACCTCAAAGGAAAACAAAGTGACCACAATTATGTACTGATAAGTAGATCTCTAGGAAAGAAATCAGAGATCCCCTAAGCAAAGCATCCATTGACCCTTTGGAAATTCTCTTTAAAAACAGCATAAAGCATGTTATTAGCCTTTTGGTCACCAGGGGGCAGTGTTGTTTCAGACCAACACAATTCACACTATAGCTGTAGTAACTGTCCAGAAAGTACCAACCAGAATCCAACTGCCAGCTTCACACTGTTACTCCACAAACCCTCACAGTAACTTGTTTACAAGTGAATAGCTAAAGGCAGACAATATAGGATGAAGCGAAATGCTGAAAGAAGAGAAATGTTACCCAAATTATCTGAAATGCAACACATTTTGTTGATTGCTGTAGAGGTTAGTAAGAGACTAACAATTCTTTACTAATACATACCCTGGTACTTACCATGCTTATCAAGTCCAATTGGCTACAGCAAGCACTTCAGAGGGAGAAGTAAAAGTTTCAAAGAAGGCAAATATTTGTAAATGAAAATAAGAATAGTTTTTGATGTAACTGGAACAAGATAAGCTTTGCTTCGTTTGCTGTGTGAATGGTGAAATGGTCTTAAATTTTAAATATTGAATTACACTAGAGTTTTACTAACTGCAGAAGGTATAAATTTGATAGCCACTTTCATCCAAATGCTTTGGATAAAGCTTTGTCTAAGAATAACCTCAAATATTATTTTATTTTCAAATACTAGGCTAGAAAAATACTATCCCAAATACAGGTTTGAGATTAATTCAGAATAATAAGACAAAAGTTTGGAGAAGATTTTAGAATTAAATCATTTCACCCTTCCTAGCTGTTGTTCCCATTGTAAATGTGACATTTTAGTCAATAAAATGCAAAAGTGCAAAACATTTTTAAATAACAGCAAAACACAAAATGAAATTCATGTTGTGATTAATGCATGTTATTAGAATGGAATTTAAATTGCATTCTTGCTTTGCCTTCTTTAAAAAACATACAATGTTATAGTGATATGTTTTCAAACTCTCATACAGAATCAAGACCATCGAGAAAGCATGCAGAGGGACATATCCCATTCTTACCTCTTAACAGCAATTTAAAAGTTAAGAACACACATACAGAACATCAGCTAAGCTAGGAAAGGCAAAACTGATTGGGCTTGTTCTGAAAGTCGATCTGTGTCAATCAGAATAATGGTCTTTATAGTGCTATACGATTAAGTCTAATTTCTTACATATGAGGAAAAATGAACTTTGCAATTATTTTTAAAAATATTTTCATTTCTTAGCCAGTGTGAAAAGGCAAAAAACAAAACAAAAAACACAAGACTTTCCCAAGATTAGGGGGAAATGACCTCACTGTTAATATTCATCTGCTGAGAGCAGTTATGGGACCCCTGTCAGGAGTACATGCTTCAAATAAGATGGGACTTGAGAATTGCTGAGAGACTTTAGGAACATTCTTTAACTTCATGGGGCCTCAGTTACCCCACCTTTAAGGGGAATAGTAATAGCAATAGTACCTTGGAGGATTTCTGTGATAAAATGAGAAATGTTTGTGAGAAATACACAAAATATTGGCTTACTGAAAGATGTTACGAGGCAAGCAAGTATGCCTATTTTCATTCAATGTTTATTATTTCAAAGGCAAAGTTTCCATACAGATTAAGGCCTTCCTAACATCTAAATACCTTTTCTAGTTCTTATTGTATGAAGATAAGAAGGATGGTTGGAGGCTTTGTGAGGAATACCTTTCTCCTCTGCTCCCCTCTCACTCCCATAGAGGCTGGTAGCAGCTGATTTCACTACCTCAGATACGCAAATTGATGCCACCTTCCTGTAGCCACTTTTGCCATAGCTGACTTATTTGTTGGGTGGTGGGGAGGGGAGCGGGCAGGATTAGGCGAGGGGTAGTAGTTGGGATTTATTGGTCTTGGAATTCAACCATCCGATGTATTTGTTTTCCTGTGTCTACTCCCTTAAGTCTGCAGGCACTGTCTAGTAATTTTATAGTTTTCAGCGGCACCCCAGGGGACAGGACACCTTGGCCTTTTTATAATCACTCTAGAGTCTCAAAGCAGAAAGGAAAAAAGTTAACGATCAGCTATGCAAAGGCTTGTGGGGATTGCTTAAAGACAGCCGATTTTCACTTTACCGGAGTTACTAAAGGACTTCAGGACAAGGATCCCGTCCCTGCAGGAGCGTTTGTGGTTGAAGAAGCAGGCGAGCGAGCGCTCAGGTGCGCCTCGGCAGCTTGACTGGGGTCCGCAAGCCCGGTGCGACTTATTAGCTGCTTGCAGCCTACTGACACTGGCGGAGAACTGGAGGAGGCGCCCAGTGGGCTCTGGGTTCGGCCCAGAGGCGTTTCAGAGGAGCCGGTCTGGGGTTTCCCAACTCAGGCGATCAGGATAGGCAACAGCCAAGAGAAGCGCTCAGTTGCTTTGCACCCTCCTCCCACCTCGGTTCTGTCCACACCCACGGGCGCCCCGCCCCCTTGGCCTTATAGAGGGGACTCGGCACCTCGGCGGGCCTCGGAGCCAGAGGTTTCCCGGAGAGGAAGGCGCGGCTGTCTCCGGGGCCAGTGAGCCCTGGCGCCGCCGCGGCCGCGGTCCCAGTAGCGGCATAGGGCGGCGGCTGCGCCCCGCACCATGGAGGGCAGCCCAGCCACAGCCGCGGTAGCCGCCGACCTCCGCCGCCGCCCGCGCCGCGTCTGCCCCCTCCCGCTGCGGCTCTCTGGACGCTATCTCCTCCTCACCTCGAAGCCAACATGAAGGAGACCCGGGGCTACGGAGGGGGTGCCCCCTTCTGCACTCGCCTCAATCACTCATACACAGGCATGTGGGCGCCCGAGCGTTCCGCCGAGGCGCGGGGCAACCTCACGCGCCCTCCAGGATCCGGCGAGGATTGCGGATCGGTGTCCGTAGCCTTCCCGATCACCATGCTGCTCACCGGTTTCGTGGGCAACGCACTGGCCATGCTGCTAGTGTCGCGCAGCTACCGGCGCCGGGAGAGCAAGCGCAAGAAGTCGTTCCTGCTGTGCATCGGCTGGCTGGCGCTCACCGACCTGGTCGGGCAGCTTCTCACCACCCCGGTGGTCATCGTCGTGTACCTGTCCAAGCAGCGTTGGGAGCAGCTCGACCCGTCGGGGCGGCTCTGCACCTTCTTCGGACTGACCATGACTGTTTTCGGGCTTTCCTCGCTGTTCATCGCCAGCGCCATGGCCGTCGAGCGGGCGCTGGCCATCAGGGCGCCGCACTGGTACGCGAGCCACATGAAGACGCGTGCCACCCGCGCTGTGCTACTCGGCGTGTGGCTGGCCGTGCTCGCCTTCGCCCTGCTGCCGGTGCTGGGCGTGGGCCAGTACACCGTCCAGTGGCCCGGGACGTGGTGCTTCATCAGCACCGGGCGAGGGGGCAACGGGACTAGCTCTTCGCATAACTGGGGCAACCTTTTCTTCGCCTCTGCCTTTGCCTTCCTGGGGCTCTTGGCGCTGACAGTCACCTTTGCCTGCAACCTGGCCACCATTAAGGCCCTGGTGTCCCGCTGCCGGGCCAAGGCCACGGCATCTCAGTCCAGTGCCCAGTGGGGCCGCATCACGACCGAGACGGCCATTCAGCTCATGGGGATCATGTGCGTGCTGTCAGTCTGCTGGTCTCCGCTACTGGTAGGTAGTTCCAGGGTTGGGGAAAGTCAGGATGTGTGTGCGAGTAAGCGGGAACGTAAGGCTTTTCTAAGTGCTAAGTGGCAGCACCTGCAGGGGTGTGTTTGCAACCGCAGAGCGCTGGAGTGTCCTCTCCTCCTATCCGCGCCGTCTTGGTTACAGCTTCAGAGTTGAGCTCCTCACTTAGCTGAGCGCCTTCGAAGAGCCAGGATTCGCATTACGCGCTGGTTATGAGCACATAGAGATCACAGGGCTGTTCACATTCTAGTCGGGGAGGAGATAGGATATGTCACTGAAATGACACAAATGCAGAGATAGAGGTTTGTCCTGGGTGCATCAAGAGCAGAATGGCTATGATAACTGCAGCCTGATACTGTGAGGGGTTTCTTTATTTCAAATACCTCTCTCACGTTAATGAGATTTTCAGTCTGCAACCCCAGACAGTCACAGCCCTCCTGCGACGTATGAGCAGCCTTCAAGGTTTATTTTTGATGATGTAGGAGAACGAAAGATGCGAGTTTCCTCCTCAGCCCTTCGGCATGGTGCTTGGCTCTCTAGGAGTGCCTGAACGATAGTCAGTGGGATCCGGAAACCCAGCAGGCCAGCATTTACTTACCCTTGTAGCAATCAAGCAGGGTTTGCTAATCCTGAGAGAGGAGGTAGAGGTTTCCCATGTCCTAGCTCCTCACACCAGAGCAATGCAAAGGAGCAAGGGATGTTTGCAAAGGCTCTTTGTCCAACACTTGACCTTACATGATATTTTTGAGGTTTTTTGTCTGTGTTACTTTTAGCTAGAAATGTCCATGTGTACGTGCTGTTTACTTATTCTTGAAGAATGGATGCTTACTTAGGCCCTGGGGAGTCTGGGCTAATAGATGTTGCAGAAAGAGCCATTTGCTCACTGTCACAAAGGTATAACCAACTATATGTATTACACAATTGTGAAAAACCTTTGAAACATGTGAATACAGTTTTTTTTTTTTCCTAGTTGTGGTAAAATATATTACATACAATTCAGTATTTTAACCATTATTGTGTGTACAGTTCAGTGGCATTAGGCATTAAGTACGCTGACTTTTTTGTGTGCCATATATACTTTTAAATCCCTTGCATTTGAAAATAGAAATGTAATTTCTTTCACCTGGTTTGGTAGATTGGAGCACAAACCTTGGCTCCAAATCAGTGACATGAGGGGACAAGGAGAGTTATGTTGAGACCTAACTGCCTACAAGTCGCTGTATGGTCACAGTTCTTTATTCCAGGAGTTGGAACTCAGGCTGGTGTCATCACTACGGCTTATCAAAACCAGCACCAGTTTTAGATATACAGTATTTACTTTTATGACTCAGGAATGGGGTGTACAGGAGGCCAACTAGGAAGGAAGAAAGAGTTCTAAATAGTAAACACTTTACTAAAGTGTGGTAATTAATATAACTTTAAAGACAAAAGGGTATCTGAATTTTTCACAAGTGTCATTTGAGCCCCACATCGTTGAGTTTGCTGTATCACATGACTTATATCCTAGGGGAAAAAATGCAGTTAAATCAATTGAACAAAATACCCACACAGTTAATCAGACTTATAATTTACTGTTTGTGTATTTTGTTTTTAAGTCAAAGAGAAACCATGTAGTGTGGTTTTGATGTAGACACTTTAATTCTAGTACCATGAGTATGGTGGCCTCAGAAAGAAAGTAGGTCAATCTTGAAAACTGTAATTTAGGATGGCCAAACTCACTCTTTCAAGAAAGACTGTATTTGAAACTAGTCTTACTTAATTTCAATTTATTTTCATTCGGATAATACTAATTGATTTATAGCATTTTACTGCACACTTTATTAATTCAATTATACAAACATTAAACAAAATAAATTCAACATGTGATCATATCAAAAAGGAGATTTTTTTTTTTTTTCTATTTTTGGACACAGAGTCTCGCTCTGTCACCCAGACTGGAGTGCAGTGGTGACATCTCAGCTCTCTGCAGCCTCCACCTCCCAGGTGCAAATGATTCTCCTGCCTTAGCCTCTGGAGTCACTGGGATTACAGGTGCCCACCACCACACCCGGCTAATTTTTGTATTTTTAGTAGAGATGGGGTTTCACCATGTTGGCCAGGCTGGTCTCGAACTCCTGACCTGAGGTGATCCACCCGCCTCAGCCACCCAAAGTGCTGGGATTACAGGCATGAGCCACTGTGCCCAGCCTAGGAGAAATTGGAACTTTTAAAAGAAAATGGTTCCATCAGCTGGGTGCGGTGGCTCATGCCTGTAATCCCAGCACTTTGGGAGGCCGAGGTGGCTGGACCATTTGAGGTCAGCAGTTCAAGACCATCCTGGCCAACATGGCCAAACCCCGCCTCTACTAAAAACGCAAAAATTAGCAGGGCATAGTGGCATGCGCCTGTAATCCCAGTTACTCAGGAGGCTGAGGCAGGAGAATTACTTAAGCTGGGGAGACAGAGGTTGCCGTGAGCCGAGATTGAGCCACTGCATTCCAGCACGGGTGACAGAGCAAGACTCCATCTCAAAAAAAAAAAAAAAAAAAATCTCCAAATATCTTCAAAAAGATTTACTGTACAAAGTTGGAATTATTTCAAAGAAAAGAAACTGACAAAGCTGCTTTCTTAATAGAGAATTGTAAGAACGAAAACACTAGAATTTAGTGGATTGAATTTTCAGCATATTAGTGTTTAAATGAGATTAACACTGTTTTTTCTAACTATGGGTATAGTATAGATTTCCTGTTAGCATATGTTAAGTTGGGTATAGGATACTGTTCTAATTGTCCAAACTTCTTACTTGAAAGGACGCTGAGTATATCCTGGATCATGACTATAACAAATATTCAGTTGTTACTGCAGGAAAACTTGGTAGGACAGAAATACCATAATAAGAAAATGTCCCAACTGCTACAAGTTCCCACTACATAAATACTTAAATAGAGGCTTATGTATCCTTAAATAAAAGCTTTGTTTCCTTTTTCTTTTTCTCAGAAACTTTGCAAAATACAATATAAAATGTGAAATTAAGAGAGTACAGTGGAAAACGATGTCACCATGATAGATGATCTACAGTTTTTAGTTACTGGTTATTGAAGACATCACATTGTCATTCTGTTGCAATCAGCCAGTTGATTCAGCAATGCAATCTATTTGACTTTTATCATTATTGTTTTATATTTTATGAATGATGCTCACCATAGCTCAGTTGTTTGACATGATAGCTAAATTTCCAGAAATGGGAATAACCTTAGGATTTTGTTCAAAGGAAGCTGTGAGTACATTTTGTACTTTTATAACTTGGCACTCCCAAACAGGTAGAATGTGGCTAATACTGTAAGCTATCTCAAAAACAGTAAATATAAAGCCAGCTATGAACATTGTGAAAAGTGAGGTATGAGCAACAGTTTCTCATCATCAATCTTGGAACTGGATAAAAGCCGCCTTAGAAACTTTTGCCTTTAATCTTGAACCGGTGAATTCCCTGCTCAGTATCCACAAATACAAACAGAGATTTTCAGTTCAAGAAGATTTTTTTTGTTTTAGTTAAGAATCACTGATATATTTTGACAAGTGAAATTTGCCTTTAATATGCCACATGTGGTAGATATGTATGGTGAATTATTTTCAGAAATGTTGTTTTGTAGCATATAAAAGTATTATTCAATTGCTAATCTCTTCTGCCACTAACTTTCTGCCATATTCAGGATGTTGTTTCAGAGAAAGTGATTAAACCTATGAATCCACATTATAGGAAAAATATTCTACAGTTTTTCTCTTTTGAAAAAGGTGTGTTGGCCGGGCGCGGTGGCTCAAGCCTGTAATCCCAGCACTTTGGGAGGCCGAGACGGGAGGATCACGAGGTCAGGAGATCGAGACCATCCTGGCTAACACAGTGAAACCCCGTCTCTACTAAAAAATACAAAAAACTAGCCGGGCGAGGTGGTGGGCGCCTGTAGTCCCAGCTACTCGGGAGGCTGAGGCAGGAGAATGGCATAAACCCGGGAGGCGGAGCTGAGATCCGGCCACTGCACTCCAGCCTGGGTGACAGAGTAAGACTCCGTCTCAAAAAAAAAAAAAAAAAAAAAAGAAAAAGAAAAAGGTGTGAAGGTCGACAAAATATTCTATGATTGTAAAACTGATTATATTATAATCTGTTCAGAAAAGCAGAATTTACACATTTATGAGTGAAATATTTAAAGAACCCTAATCCAAGACAAGATGTAATTAATGCCTTTGGCTCTCAGAAAAAAAGTCAGTCTGAATTTGCCAGAGGAGATTTCCAGGAAGAGGTGAATTGGCATAACCTGACTTCATGACTTCATGACTGAGACCAACTGTGTCCGCAAACCCATCCCAATGAGAACAAAGGGTGCACACTAGATCAATGGGAATTACGTTTTTAAAAATGTTCAAGAAAACAAATTTAGGTGGTTAGTCCCTGAATGACAAGATGAGGACTTCACTCTTTTGAGTTTATTAGAAAGAGCCAAAAATTAAACACTTCTTAAGCCATCACCTTTGAAGAAATTCACATGGTCTGAAGTTGTAATATAATTGTGAGTCACTGACCCTTCTCTTTTGAACAAGCTGTGAAGGTCAGCAACTAAAATATAAAAGTTTCCACAGGTTTAGTTTTCTGGGACTAACGCTCAGGAATATGTTACAGGCATCTGTAACAGACTATGATTCATCTGAGGGTGCAGAGGGGTGGTAGGTGAGGGATACTGGGTGCTAAGTTTCAGTTTTTAGTTCTGCCCTTGCATTGCAGTAAAGAAATGCAGGGAAGTCCCCCCTAAAACTCTTTACATCTGTGTAACACTTTTGCAACCTGCCAGTGTTCCATATTTATCTCATTCATGCCTCTCAATGCTAAGATCTACAACTGTAACATGTCAAATCCTTACTCTCCCATTTTTTCCAATTGCTTTACAAAAAGATAGGATGGAAGTTTGTATTTCAACTCCTGCCAGCTGTGCTTCTTGAGAAGCCATAGACAATCTCTCAAGTCTTCCTTTTCCCTAGAAAATTCCAACTTTCATAAAGATGGTAACCAATGAAGGAGCCTAATTTTGGAGGGGGGTTCCTCTTATATCTTGTCCCCTAAGTTTATGGCAACATTGTACTGTAAACATAGTACAGTCTCTGACCTACGATTTTTCAACCTCATGATGGTGTGAAAGGAATGCACATTCAGTAGAAACTATACTTGGAATTTGGAATGTCGATCTTTTATCGGGCTAGTGATATGCAGTATGATACTTTTTGGTGATGAATGCACAGGTCCCAGTCAGCCAGGCAAACACAAGGTAAGCAACCAATACTCTACAGTGGACTGTGTTGCCAGATGATTTTGCCCACTTGTAGGCTAATGTAAGTGTTCTGAGCATGTTTAAGGTAGGCAAGGCTAAGCTATGATGTTCAGTAGGTTAGGTGTATTAAACATATTAAATGCATCTTTGACCTTACAATATATTTAACTTACAACATTTTCAACTGACAATGAGTTTACCCAGATGTAACCCTGTTGTAAGTTGAGGAACATCTGTAATTGATTCTTATACAGAAATGACAGTTGGACGGCATATGACTGAGATACATACAACGTGGAATTTCTCTGTGAATTCCTGCACCATGCTCTCTTTACACAGAACACTTCTTTCTCCATTTTTCATTGCCACTTTACCCCTCAACCATTCAGCAATATCTGCCAAGCACCCACCTCTTTTGGATTGGCTAAGATCTCAAGTTAGAAGCCATTTTCTAGCGAAGCCTTCCTTCATCCTCTCTAGGCCATGGTTGGGTGCCCTGACATTTTGATCTCATGATACCCCGCATTTCCCTGTCACAGTCTGAGTCACACTTCATTGGAGACATTGGTTTATTATCTTTCTGTTCTTTTAGTTCTGCCAAGGTCAAGTATAGTGTCTGTCTTGCACATTATTTTTTCCCTAGAAACTATCATAATTACTTGCCACATAAGGTCTGCCCAATATGTGCTTATTGACTGAATACATTTATTTTTCTTTTGAGACAGAGTCTTGCTGTTGCCCAGGCTGGAGTGCATTGGCACGATCTCAGGCTCACTGCAACTTCTGTCTCCTGGGTTCAAGTGATTCTTGTGCCTCAGCCTCCTGAGTAGCCGGGATTACAGGTGTGTGCCACCACTTGCCCAGCTAATTTTTGTATTTTTTTACTAGAGACAGGATTTCACCATGTTGGGCAGTTTGGTCTCAAACTCCTGTCCTCCTATGATCCGCCCGCCTCTGCCTCCCAAACTGCTGTGGCATTACAGGCACTGCACGGGCCTTGACTGAATACTTCAGCAACCAAATCAGAAGACAGGGTCTGGCCCCATGTAGATAAGCAATTAGTTTTTGGCCTTAGACAATTCACTTGATACTTTCATGAACCCTCCCCTCCCCTCCCTTCCTCTTTCTCTCTCTCTTTCTCTCTCTCTCTCTCTCTTTCTTTCTTTCTTTCTTTTTTCCTTCCTTCCTTCCTTCCTTCCTTCCTTCCTTCCTTCCTTCCTGCCTTCCTGCCTTCCTTCCTTCCTGCCTTCCTTCCTCCCTCCCTCCCTCCCTTTCTCCCCCTCTCCTCCCCTCGCCTTCCCTCCCCTCCCCTCTCTCTCTCTTTTACTTCCTTCCTTCCTTTCTCTCTTTCTTTCTTTCTTTCTTTCTTTCTTTCTTTCTTTCTTTCTTTCTTTCTTTCTTTCTTTCTTTCTTTCTTTCTTTCTTTCTTTCTTTTTCTTTCTTTTTCTCTTTCTTTCTTTCTTTCTTTCTTTCTTTCTTTCTTTCTTTCTTTCTTTCTTTCTTTCTCTCTTTCTCTCTCTCTTTCTCTCTCTCTTTCTTTCTTTCTCTTGAAATAAAAATGCCTACCCAGCTCATTTCACAGCATTAGAATGAAAACCAACAAGATTAACATATGTGAAAATAATGGGGTAGTATACAGTACTATGAAAATACTTTATTACTGAGTCCTTTTAGCAAGCTGGGAATATTCCTTCCATATGAGGAATACCACTGTGATGTTTTGCTGGATAGTAATATTGACTGTTGTGTTGAGATAGACCTTTCTCCTAGCAAACTGGAGAAAAGAGGCAAGTAGTGTTTCACAGCTTGATTAGTTAGAGTTCACTGGGAAAAACATGTGGTAGAGAATGCAACTTTCTAAAACAGAAAGAAAGAAAAATGGTAAACCAAGTGTGCCTAACTTTTTTTGTTTGTTTGTTTTTGAGACAGAGTCTCACTCTGTCCCCCAGGCTGGAATGCAGTGGCGCGATCTGGGCTCACTGCAAGCTCTGCCTCCCGGGTTCATTCCATTCTCCTGCCTCAGCCTCCTGAGTAACTGGGACTACAGGCACCCGCCACCATGCCTGGCTACTTTTTTTGTATTTTTAGTAGAGACAGGGTTTCACCGTGTCAGCCAGGATGGTCTTGATCTCCTGACCTCGTGATCTGCCCGCCTCAGCCTCCCAAAGTGCTGGGATTACAGGGTGCCTAAATTTTTATGAGGTATTGTAATTCATCCCTCCTTCCCTTCCCCTGCCACCATCTCTCCTCTGCATTCTCTCAGCCCTGTAACCTATTCCCTTTTACAGCTTCTAGTTAGCTCTCTAACTCCAAAACACACTGATCCCATTTCCCCTTTCCCTTACACCGGAGGGAGGAGTTAGTACCTTGTGTCCTGAAGACCTCTGTCACAGGTCTGGAATGCTCTTTTCTGCTCTGTGGCCCTGAGAAAGGGAAGACTCATCTGCAGTGAGCAGTTCCCCTCCCCACCTGAACAGTCACTCCTCTGTGTTGGAGTTAAATGTGGGTCTTGCTAGCACCCACAGCCTCCCGTGTGAGCTCTTTCCAGTCAGGGTCTTCTTCCTGTTATCCTATATGTGCACAGACCTGTTCTACGGAATCTTGAGTTGAACTAATTGTGCATCTAACTGTTGTCTAGGATTAAGTCATTCTGCAAATTTCTTGAGAGAGTCTCTCCCTCAGTTGTCTTCATCTTTTCACAGGCAGTTAGAAATGTTGGGGCTGAACAGATCCTCTGCTGCTGACTGACAGCCCAGAATTGAATTTACGCAAGTCTTAAATCAGACCAAAGTGTGTGAATCATAGAGTTGTAAACTGCTTCACACAGTTTGACCAGGTCCTGACAACACATTAATATTATTTGCAGCCTGCAAATAGCACAATATGTTATTTTCCTATCCAGCGGCCTTCCAAGATATTCTCTGGGACGACATTTTTAAGGAGGACATTTCAGTGACTCATGTGGGTGCTTACTTAAAATCCAAATATTATTTTAGTGAACTGATTTTATGATAGATATTTGAAGGATCATCAATCTAAAATGAAAAATTGTAGCAGAAATGAAAGAGGCTTGAGTATTCCCACTTTATATTAGAAAAAAGAAAACACCTACTAATTTAGGTGAAAGTTGTGCATTATAAATAAAAGATAAATTCTCCACCAAATACCGTTACTGTGTAAAAACTCTTGGTAATACAAAAACAAAAGGCCATGTTGGAACTGGAAGCCTATTTATTTCAAGCAATAATTGGTCCCCAAATATTAAGTGTAATTTAAAACATATACTTTCCACTAAGTTTTGTTATATCCTGAAAGTAAATTTGATTTGTATATCTTTTTGTCTCTCTTTCTGAATACATTATAAATGTCATTTTCTATGATTGAGAATATGCTGCTGTTGTGATTCATAAAAATTTGGAAAAAAGAAGTATGTGATTAATGTTGAAAAAGATGAAAGAATGATTGTAAAAGATTAGATTCATTCTAAGAAATTCACAAGACAGTGAAGTGGAGCACTGATTACTGTTTGATGTATGAAATTTCACTGGAAATGTCCTGCTACCAACAACCTTATTTGGGTCAGAGCTTCTGGCAGATCACACACTTGCGTATTTCCCCAAATAGAAGAATGCCTCAGCAGCCAGCTCCTCAGCCACAGAGTAGCATCAGTGATTAAGTGACCCCTGACTTGTGAGGACTCCTCTCTGCTTCATAAGAAGAACAGAAGAAAGTTATTAAAGAAGCAAGTGAGTGCCACAGAGAGAACAAGGCACTAGATGGCAAGAGACCCGGATCTGGTCATGGACTTGCCATGTGATCTAAGTCACTTTATCTTGCCGGACTTCCCTTTTCTAATCGGTAAGATAAAACGATTAACGACTCTAATCTTCCTTTCAGTTCTCACTTCCTGTAGCTCTAAGTAGATTAAATGGTCCCTATTGGACATACTATTTCAGATATTTGGGGGGAAATACCTAAAGACTTATTAGGAAGAAGCAGAGAAATGTATGCAAATGGACAAAATAGATCACACATTCTTTTATCCAATGAGTCTATAAATATTTATTGAGAGCTTGTTATGTGCCTGCCACTCTCATCACTCTGGCAATGTGGTGGTGGCCAGCACTGATTCATTTAGCTATACAGGTTAAATAGTTACGTTGCTCAAGAGAGTGCTATTCACGTTATATTGTAAGATAATGACAATCTTTGGAGTTGAGCAGTAGGCAATCTGTGCAGCTCTAGGTGGTAGCCTCGAGGGTAAACCAAATGGAATGCTGTCTTCCTTCATGTAGCTTCCAGTCTATTAAGGTAGACAGGCAGTAGATAATCAGTCATTCCAATAAGCAAATTTAACTAGTCTGATGGGTCTTACTGTGGTTGCCCTTACTACCACACATGAGATTGGCCTCATGTGGGCAGGACAGTGCTGGTCCACTGCAGCATGATGGCCCTAATGGAACATGCTTGGCCCCAAATGTACTGGGTCTGTGCTTGGACTCCATAATTAGGGAGCACATTAATTCACACCTATGACTCCAGCCGTAATGCTCAGCTGCAGTTCTCCAGAGCACAAACACTGCTAGAGCGAGTACATGGACTCAAAGGGCTGCTGACCTCAGGCCACATGCTGCTCTAGAATCAGCCTTACCTCTTGGGTCATTAGGCTCTGGCTGGTACTCAGATTATCTCCTGACAAATGTGTCTTTCCCTTTCTTTTCTTTTTTATTTTTAATTAATTTATTTTATTTTGAGATAGGGTCTTGCTCTGTTGCCCAGGCTGTAGTACAGCGGTGTGATCATAGCTCAATGCAGCCTTGAACTACTTGGCTCAAGTGATCCTCCAGCCTCAGCCTCTGAGTAGTTGTACTATTAGGTGTGCACCACAACACCCAGTTTTTCCCATTCAATAAGTTTGCTTTGAAGGCTTTTATGTCTTTTCCCTGTAGTTAATGTGGCCAAATCCACTCTGCTCCAAGTTTCTTAGCTTCAAATCTTGAGAGAAGAGGTTCAGTTTCTTAGTCTCCTCTTTCACAGAAGGTCCTGGGCCCCTGAAGCACTGTCTACCTCTTCCCAAGTGACCGGCAGAGTCTATACCACAGAGTGTTGTGTGGGTTTTCCTTTGTCATACCACACAATTTCTACTATGTGAAGCTAATGATTCTAAATTTACCAAAATAAGTAATTCTTCTGAAACTTCTGCTCCAATGTCATTTGCTCTGTCCACTTGACCAGAGAAGTGCAGATGGATGCTGGCATACCTTTTTATACATCAAAAATGAGCACTTTATGGAGGCAAGAGAAAGATGTTTTGGGAGAGTGTCAAAGATCTATTGGTGCATTGGGGTTAGGGAGGGCATCTCTGGGAAAAAGGTCACTGATGATGAGTCTTACAAGATAAGACTTCAAGGAAGAAAGAGCAGTATGTGAAGGCGTCAGTGTAGGAATATACTGGAAGCATTGGAGGAACTGAAAGAAGGCCAGATGGATGGATTAGAGTGGGTAGAAAAGAGATTGCCTGCAAGGCCGGTTAGGGAGGGAGGCAGGGCCAGATAATTCAAAACCTTGACATTTTTGTTTGGGAGTTTAGATTTCTACCACAAGTACAATGAAAAACAACTGAAAGCTATAGGCGAATGATTTGGTCTGCTTTATGTTTTAAGGAGACCACTTAAGGTTGCCTAATGGATTAGATGGGTAGAGCATCAGAGCCCTCGAGTACTGAGGACAGACGGAGATGTAGAGACATTAATATAAAGAACAACTTTCTTCCTTAAATGTTGCTTTAAAAGAGGAGTGGGAAGTAGCTTGGCCTAGAATCTGTGAGAGAGGGGAAGCAGCAGTGAGTCTGTGCAAATGCACCACAGAAAACATTGAACAGGATGTGCTGGGAATGGTAAGCAGATCTGTTTTTGTAGAAGTACCTTTGAGAATGTCAAGAACTATACATACAGTCAAATAGAGACCGAAGGGAAAGGGAGAAACACCTAAGTAGGTTGCTTAAGATTAGGAATGAGAATTCGTATTTCATTTTGGGCAAGTTGTATTGATTTTCTATACTGTTCTATATTTGTAAAATAAGAGAGTGTGAATTATAAAACCTGAATTCACAAAGCCCATTTAGGTAAACAACTCATCTAATATTTGATATCTTTCTGGAATATTCTTAGTGAAATTGTTTCAGCTTTGTTTATGCTTTGTTGAACACCCTTAATAATAGGAAATTTTTTACTTTTCAAGAGCTCTAGGAATTTTCTTAGAGCCAAGATTGTGCCAGGCTCTTTCTCACACATAGTTTTTAAAAAATTTCTTGCAATAACCCTATGAGATAGGCATTTTTGTCGCCAAAGTTATTGATAATGACAAAAACTAAAACTGAGAGGAATTGAGTGATTTGGTCAAGGTAGCAGAGCTATTAAGTGGACAGGCTGGGACTGAAAGGCCAATAAATTTTCAATAAAGAAACAAAGCTGAGAACCATTTAGAATTCATTTGTCCATGTTTCCTCCATGCCATGATGCCTTAGAATACCCCAATTAAACTTGAACTGTTCTTTCTATTAGAAAAATTCATTTCCCTTATATTGAGTGAGTCAGAATCTGTCCTCCCTTTTGCTTCCACCCTTCGGTGCTAATACTAGCTCTTGGATTAGTTAGAACAATACTAAATTCATTTTTATTTTATTATTATGTTTTATCACAAAGAGGTTAAATTTTTTGCTGACAACTCAGTAACTGCATACATACTTTATTGCACAAGTTTTAAGTGGATCAACAATTATATTAGCAATGTAAACTCATGTTCATTTATATAAAAGGACTGCTCTAGATTCTGGTGCATTTTGTGCCAGGTACGTTAGTAAATATGGCAGACATAAAGGGACTTAGCTACTTCAATTTATGTGAACAGAAAATAGCATATATGTCATCTTATAAAATACCTGTTATGTCAAATCCAGGAAAATCAATAAATGACAAAAGGAACACTTTAAAAGAAAATTTAGCGATAAAAATGTTAGATTAAAATATTAGGTTTAAAAAACTTAACAGTTGGACTTAGGAACAAGAAAGTATACACATGTTGGGAATTTTTAAGAAAAGATTACCATATTCCACTTCAGAATTATGACCATATTCCTAAAAAATAATTCTGGGTTTCTACAATGTCTTCCCTGCTAGTATAAATCATTGTTTTGTAGTTATTAATATGGTGACTCACATAAATGAGTTTTAAAATAACATTCTTCTCACTCAAAATAAAATAAGATAAAACTAATATTACCTCCACCAAATTACAAAGAAATCCTATCGGCCGGGCGCGGTGGCTCAAGCCTGTAATCCCAGCACTTTGGGAGGTCGAGACGGGTGGATCACGAGGTCAGGAGATCGAGACCATCCTGGCTAACACGGTGAATCCCCGTCTCTACTAAAAAACACAAAAAACTAGCCGGGCGAGGTGGCGGGCGCCTGTAGTCCCAGCTACTCGGGAGGCTGAGGCAGGAGAATGGCGGGAACTCGGGAGGCGGAGCTTGCAGTGAGCTGAGATCCGGCCACTGCACTCCAGCCTGGGCGACAGAGCGAGACTCCATCTCAAAAAAAAAAAAAAAAAAAAAAAAAAAAAAACAAATCCTATCAAAATGTTGGCCAGATGAATCCGGATACAGACACATCAGAACAATACTAAATTTACTTAAAGACATCTTTCATTTTTAAAGTTTTTAAAAATTTTTAAATATAAAAATACTATACCTAATGCTAGTTACACAGAGAGGTATTACTAATGCAGCATTATATTATTAGGTAATGAGGAGATCTACTAAGCTTATAGGCAGAAAAATAACAAAAAATTACCTTGACTGTGGCAGAGGGAGGAGCCAGGATTTATAATTTATTTAGGAGACACTTACTGAATACTGATTGCGTGTGAGGTAGTGCCACAATGACGTGACCCTTGTCCTCAAGGAATGTGTTGTCTTTAAAATGATTGCCTGGAGAAACTTGAAATTGACTCAAAAAAAAAAAAAAAAAAGCAGGAGCATTTTCCATCTTTAATTTTCAATAAAGAAATAAAGCTGAGAACCATTCAGTATTCATTTATCCATGCATGCAATCAATATTTGTTTATTGAGCCCATACAATGTGTCAGCCACAGTTCTAGGTGCCGGAAATATAGCAGTAAATTAGGCTAGTTTCATGCTCTTAGGGAATTAGCATTCTAGCGGAAGGAGAGAGGCAATAAATAAACTAGAAGTCTGGTGATTGTGATAAATACCATGAAGGAAAGGAAGCAGTGTGCCAGAATAAAACCAGAAGCATCCTTCTGGCAGCTGTGTGGAGCTGGATTGCAGAAAGGTATGAGTGGGAGCAGGGAAACCAGGTAAAAGGCTGTTGAAGTCATCCAGGTAAGAGGCGGTGACAACTGGGATTGGAGTGGAGAAGTGCACATATTCACATAGCGTTTTGGAGACAGAGTTTACCAGACATTTTGAAATTTCTCTAATCCCTGTCCTATGACTCTGACAAGGCATGGAACCTCTCTCTTCCTCTCCGAGCCTTTGGTTTTGAGGTGGCCAGCTATCTACATATGGCTTTCCATTTGGCTCCCCAAGAAGGAAGTGACTGCTCTAAGCTTACAAAACTAGGAAGGGACAGAATTTGGAGGTAAATTTGATCTAATAGATGTTATTTCCATTTTTCTGAGATGTGAATCAGAACAGTCACATAGAGACACAGAAGTTAGCAAAGTTTGCTTATAAAATAATAGAATGTCATAAGAATCGTGATCCCCAGAAGACCTGTAGCATGCTGATTTCCAGGCTAGGTCTCAGAAGAAACTTTCTGTTGTCGTTGTTCTTTTTAAATGGGCTCTGGTTATTGTTGGCTCTTTTTCTCCTACACGGAGAGCAGTTCTCAAGTTAATACTCCCTACTTTTAAAATCAGGATTGTTTGGCTGCAAGTGACTGAAAACTAGTGCAAACTAGCTTACGCAAATAAAAAAATACATAAAAATAAACAGGTAGGGGGAGTTGCTTGATTCACGTAAACTGCAGGAGCATGAAGAGTGGAGGCGGGCTTATAGAAGATTGAAGCCAGGACTGTCTCTTTCAGAGCCGCTAACTTCAGCTTCTTGCTGTGTATCACAATCCCCACTTCAAGGTTCTGCTCCTAAGGAACCAGCCTAAGCCATAGCTTTGCAGCTCCTTGGCTAGGCCTTGTGTTCTTTTTTTCAAAGCTTCAAGTTAAGAAGTTTATATTTGCGGTCTACATGTGAGATTTTAATTTTGCTTTAATAATAATACAATATTTTACTGAATACGTCATCTTGAAGCACTGTTTAGACATCATTGATTTTTTTCTATTGTTTTGTTTTATAAATACGAGAAACAGTCATAGATGACAAAGTTCCATTTTCAAAGACTAGTATGAGTTTTCTAAGCTATGAGGAAAGATTCAGGCTCAGAGAATTGTCCAAAGTAAGAGTATAATGAGAGGTGTCATTATAAGATGAAAATCTCACAAATACTCCATTAACACCATAGGGAGATGACTAGAGAAGAAAAAAGAAGTTCTTTCTTGATTTTTCCATAAAGGATGAGCTGTGGTCTGGGTTTTATGTTAATCTGGCAGCCAGCTTTTTCTTTATAAATCAGTAGCTGTGCTAACGGCCAACATGCTGGGCGGCAGACTTTTGAATTTATTTAATGGTAGTAATTTTCTCCAAGAATAGACTAGGGATTTGCCTGGATCCAAAAGTAAATTTCTTAATACTAGCTTTTGCTCTATAAAAGACATTAGGGAACATTTTGAAATTCTTTTCTCTAGCATCTATTTCTGATTAAATTTTGCTACAGATCAATATCAGGAAGCATGGAATGTCTTCTGACTTCAGAATTCTACCCTCTTCCTTAGACGTGGTTCTGGATTGCAGACAACCAGCTGTGACTCCAAGTGCAAAGGGCCTATGTAGAAGGATTTCGGGAGCTCACAGAGTCCAGAGAAAGCTGGCAGGTCAGGTTTGGAAAACAGGCAGGACCCAGGATGTTCTTGATGATGAACTTCAGGCCGCACAGCCAAAGTCCTGCTGGAAAAATGTTTGCTGCATGCCACTGTGATGAATCCAATGTCTAAAAACCCCCTTCTTCTTTGTGTTATGCTTGTAAAATTCAAAATTCTATTGCCAGCCTGACTGCTCTAGCTTGGGTTATTTACTCCCATGTTATAACAAAGGATGAAGAGTCAGGCACCTCCAGCACTTGGTTTTTGACATATGTGCTGGGATTTCTCTCCCACCCAGAATACAAAGAAACGGTTATCCAAAACTGGGATATTAATAATAAAAGGTGGAGGTTCATTTTTACCATCTATCTAATTTATTCTTAGAAACTTTATAACAGTAACATATTTTTGAAGCCGTGTTCACATGTGCACGTGTGTGCACGTGTGTGTGTGCATGTGTGTGTGTGTGTTTTCTTGCCACGTATCTGTTGGGAAATTGGGGTAGCAGTGAGACTGGTGGAGCGCAAAGTGAAGAGAGCCACAAAAAATAAAAGGACTTCTATTTACTGAACGCCTATTATGTGCAGGTACATATATGACAATTACCCTTTCCATATATTATCTAATTTAACCTTCACAACAATTTTTGAGTTTGTTACTTTTCATTCCCATGTTTCAGTTGCAAATGATAAGACAGAAAAGATTTGATAACTTTCCCTAATCATATTCCTAGTAATGGGTAGATCTTAGGCTTTTTTATGCTATAATGCTATGTGTCACATTGTTTTTCTCTTTCTTATTAGTTTATAAAAATATTTTCAAGTCATTTCATTGAAAATATTGTACAAAAGAGAACAGATGGATTGAGAATAATAAAAAAAATCACAGAAATGATCTGGGTCATATAATTATGGTGATGATTTCCTGTAGAATATCTATTGATTCATCAACTGATTGACCTTTGCAGAAGCTTGAGTATCTAGGGAACATATTCTGAAAATCCCTGTAGAAGGTGACAGGAGCTTTCACTTGTCTGACAGTAACTTGTTAAATGATTCCATTCACCATGATACCTGCAATTTAGGAGGTGTTTTTTGTAAAGGTGTGGCATCAATTTTATTTACTTCTGTGTGTCTTTTAGGCTTACAGCATTCACATTCAGTGATAAAGTTTTACTAGGCAAACATTTTTCAGCTAGTACAAGTCACATATATTATTCTTTTCACTAAACTATTTATAAAACAAATAAAACTGTATATTGAGTTCTTCTTGCTTGGTGGGAAAGTGTTTGACCACAGTCAAAATTAGAAACTTTGTTTTGACAGCTCTAAAGCCTCCAGTATGATCCAGTGCGATTGGGATTCTTGCAAACCTGCTTTCATCTTTTTTTCCTTGTAATTATGGAAAAGAGAAAGAGCCTTAGAGAACCTCAGTGTGACCACGGTGACTCTCTAACATGGAATTCAGGCATGTTACTGTAGTAGCCTCTCACCCAGATTAAAAGGCTTCAGATTCCTTAGTCCTCAAGATCTTGGATTCGGCCGCATTCACCACCGTACCATTTTTTCCATCCCTACCCCAGCATCCTTACCTTCAGTGATAAAAATCAGTTTGTAACTCTTATAATGATTCACTCAATTTCACACTCAGAAATATGGACTTTGTCTCAAATACCTACAAAGTATCTGCTGTTTTGGGAGACAGGAGTTCCTCTGAACCTAGAAACTTCTTTACTTATTTATTTATTTTATTATTATTATTATTATTATTTATTTGAGATGGAGTCTCACTCTGTCACCCAGGCTGGAGTGCAGTGGCGTGATCTCGGCTCAGTGCAACCTCCATCTCCCAGGTTCAGGTGATTCTCCTGCTTCAGCCTCCAGAGCAGCTGGGATTACAGGCGTGTGCCACCACACCCAGCTAATTTTTGTATGTTTAGTACAGATGGGGTTTCACCATGTTGGCCAGGCTGGTCTAGAACTCCTGACCTCAAGTGATCTTCCCACCCAGGCCTCCCAAAGTACTGGGATTACAGGTGTGAGCCACCACACCCGGCCATAGAAACTGATTTAAATGCCCTTCCTCTTTACTCCATAGTGCCTGTGCATACCTTTACACTTAATTATGCGCAGTTATAATTATGACAATGAGGATGATTGGCCTCAACAGACAAATGCTTATTTTGTAATTCATGTGCATTGTATTTCACAGATATAATTTCATTTTGTTCTATTGATGACAACTTGAGGAGATCCTGTCATCTTCGTTTTCAGAATAGGAAACTGGTTTTGAGATGTTAAGTAACTTTCCTGGAGTCAAATCCAGATCTGCCTGATTTTATTGCCTATGTAATTAGCCACTAAGCTTTATGGCCTCCCTCTTGTTAATATCTATTTGTCTGATTCAGTTTAAATTATAAACTGCTTAAAAGCAGAGATCTTGCCTTGTCAATAAATCTTCCTGTCCCAAAGCAATCACTCAATAAATGATTGTGGAATGAATGAAGAAGGGAAGTGTAATTAAGTGAAAAGGACACTAGATTAGGAATAAGAAGATCAAGGTATGAATCCTAGCTTTAAAAGTTTTACATATATTAGGTGCTTTTTAATCTTCACATAAATCTTGAAATGTAAGTGACATTAATTCCTGTTTTTTATTTTATTTTATTTTACTTTTTCACTAGCTGAGTACGCAACTAGCTTTAAGGTCACAGATGATAAATAGTGTTGAGTAAATCAAACTCAAATCTTTTTCATTCTAAAGCCATTAATCCAACTTGAATCTAATGAATCATGGGTACTATTAATACAGTAAAATTTGTTAGTATTTAAGATAATAGTACACGTTTTTCTTTATTCTTTTATTGTTTCCACTTTGTTGTTAGTAATAAAAATTCTAGGGAAGATTTAAACATACCTTTAGGGTAGACAATTATAAGAGAGACAACATTGTTTTTATAATGGAAGAGAGAAGTTAATTGGAAGCAATGGGAAGAAGCGCAAGAAAACAGTTGCTCTAATGCCTGGTGTTTGAAGACGGAAAAAATGAAACAGATATTTGGAAAGGTGCCCTGGGGATAACAATTAAACATGAGGAATTTCAGCAACAATAGGGAAACATAGTAAAAAATAAAAAACAAAGGAAAAAGCATAATACTGCAAAAGATGCTCAGGAGTCTCACTATATTCATGTTGCCCTCAGTCATTATTGAAGATGATGTAATATAGTGGTTTGGGGGAAAAAAAAAACATAACAAATCCAAAGTTAGGGCAGCCTTCAGAGTTGGTTAATCCCAGAGCTCAGCATCGTCCTCTAGGACCAAGGTTTGCCCCATCTCTCTTTCGCAGTACAATATTGGCCTCATCCTATGGCTTGTTCTCTGCGAGTGGTAGTAGAGATGCCAGTACGTGCTTCCTGGTTAACTTCTAGCAGGAGAGAGAAACTGTGTTTTTCTATTACTTTCTTTTAAAAATGAGGAAACTGTTGGATCTCATTAGCTAGTATGGGGTCACATGATCATCCCTAACCCTGGCACATTCCTGTAGCTAGGGATGGGGTCAGCCCTGAAGCACATAGGATTCAATGAAAATAACTATGTCGATGAGCAGGGGAGATGGAAGAATGGACGCTGAGTAAGTGACCAATAGTAGACGCTGCACTGATGATACCTATGCAGTTTAATTGACAGAATGAAGGTGGGAAACCCTCAAAAAGAATAAAGCACTGAAGTTTCATCTATACAGCATAGTAGCCACTAGCCTCATATGGTTATTTGCCTCTTAAAATGTGATTAATACAAATTGAGATACTTTAAATGTAAACTACACAGCAGAGTTTTAAGATTAAATACAAAAGGTAAAATGTAAAATATTGCATTAATAATTTTTATATTCACTACATGCTGATGTAACATTTCAGATATATCGGATAAATTAAAATTCAAAATGTTTCTTTTTACTTTTAAAATAAATCTGGCTACTAGAAAATGCAAAAGCATACGTGTGCTGCAGATTTGTGGCTTGAATTACATTTCTTTTGGATAGTGCTGCGTTAGACTGAAGATTTTCCAATTGTTCTAACCGGGGGAACTATGTCAATACGTCTTTTTAGAGAAGTAGATGAAAACAGAGCTGTTCTGGTTAAATGGGATGGGGAACCGGATAGTTCCAAGTCTCAATAGATCTATTTGCCAGTTCCTGCAAAACTATTCTTGAAAATATCTACTTTGGCTTGGTGAAGTGGCATAAAATCTTTTGTTTTTAATTCCAGTGCTTTGGGAGGCCAAGGCAGGAGAATCACTTGAGGCTAGGAGTTCAAGACCAGCCTGAGCAATGTAGGGAGATGCCTGTCTCTACAAAAATTTAAAAAGAAAAAAATTAACCTGGCTTGGTGGCACATGCCTGTAGTCCTAGCTACTAGGGAGGAACCCTTGAGCCCAGGAGTTTGAGGCTACAGTGAGTAAATTATGATGGTGTTACTACACTCCAGCCTGGGTGACAGTGAAACCCGGTCTCTTAAAAAAAATAATAACAAAAGAAACTTACATCAAATATAGGATTGTAGGTGAATTCACCAAAAGCATTTTCCCTATGATAGTTGTAAGAACTGTTTTATTATTGCTTGTTTAAGATCTTCCCTAGAAAGGCAAGTAGTGCAGTAAGAATTGCTTTCATTGGGCTCACACGTTAAGGACAGAGGGAGTCAATGGAGTTGGGATCTGTTTATCTTTTTATAGGAGCTTGGGAGCCTGTGATCCTCATAGAGTTAAGCATTTGAGTCATGGTAGGAACAGATTTCTTCCTCATATTTGCTTCCTTCTTGTTATTATTTACTTTGCTGTTGGACCAACCCAGAATATAGAGAAAAAGTTATCCAAAATTGGGATATTAATAATAAAAGGTGGGGGTCCATTTTTACCATCTATCTAATTTATTCTTAGAAACATTATAATAGTAACATATTTTTGAAGCCATGTCCACCAGCCATGTCCATGACCAAAGTCCAACAGCAAAGTAAATAATAATATAGTATTAATCTAAATAATATAATATTAGTAATAATACAATATTAATCCAAATAAATCAATAGATGAGACAAAAGCAGCGTAAAGGGGTAAACATAGAAGATGAACACATTATAGTTTTCCATTTTCCTGCATCGCATACAATACAAATTGTGTCTTATTCAAACTTCCTTCAAACCTGGTATAAAATTGTAAGTGCTAACCATTATTTAAGTTAGATTTTAAAGTCTGATTTCCTGAAAAAGAAAAGAACATTTTTTTCATAAGTTTTGGAAACTAAAGTTTACAATGAGTAATATGAATGTCGCATGGCACTTGCTGGTTTTCAGCTGCCACCTATGTGTTGCTTCCGTTTGTAATACATAACATCCAAATAATAGCAAAACAGCAAGTAGTACTTACATAGCACTTATATAAGTCAGGGACTGTGAGTATTACTCAGTCCCCATTTACAGTCAACAGGACGAGAGTTAGCTGTAAAGAAAGCTGGTAAATTTAGCCAGGGGTGTGTTTTGTGTTGGGAAAAGGAAAATGAATGAATATAATGTTAGGAAGTTCCTGATGCCAATACTGAGTACAAGCCTAACTCTGGCAGGGAATTTTGCAAGTGCTAAATGAAACTGTTACTGATGTGTTATCTCAGATTCTGAGGGATATTTTAAATATTTATTATAATATAAGCAAGAGCTGATTAATCACACAATTCCAGATTCACAACTCAAGGAGCTGAAAGTGTCACACAATAGCATTGCTTTTTCTGTAACATTAAGAACAGTCTGTGATTTCCTAATCATGACAGGAAGTTTGGCCTTCAATGCCTCAACCTTTCCAAAGAGAGCCATGTTAACTGGGCTTCACCCACAATTTTGCTGCTTGACTCTTGTGAAGGGAAAAAGTTGCAACCAAATATTTCTGGTGACTTTCTCTCCTCTTGGGGCTACCAAGTAGCAGCATTGAAGACATTCCTGCAACCCACTCACCTCACCGATATGCATAGTCTCTTATAGTAAGTATAATATAAGCATTCGTTGCTGTTTTGTTATTATTATTCTTCAGATGTTAAGTATAAGATATGGTCTTATATTTTTGGGTAAAACTTCTATAAGCAAGCAGTGCTAGAATCATATATAACACTTTTACAGTAATAAAAGGACTTTTGACACTAAGTATTAAAAATTTAATGGTATCCTCATTAAAGACTGTGTTAATATGCATAATATCTTCTTTTTTTTCTTGGGCTATATTTTTAAATAAATGTTATTAGATAAATAGTTAATAAAATATCTTCTTATAGATTCAATATATTTTATTTTAAATACTTGGTTCTCCTTTCATTCTATAACCCCAGCTTACCAGCCTCAGGGTTACTACTGGCTGTCATCTGAACACCAGAACATTCCACTTAAAATCATGAGTGATAAGAAGATGTGCTTATAGTCCATTAGCACCTAGTTTGAAGCTGTTATCCTGGCTAATTATAATAACAAGAAGAAAGGAAAAAAAGGAAGGAAGGAAGCCAGGAGGGAAGGAAGGAAGGAAGGAAGGAAGGAAGGAAGGAAGGAAGGAAGGAAGGAAGGAAGGAAGGAAGGAAAGAAGAAGGAAGGAAGAAAGGATGGAAGGAAGGAAGGAAGGAAGGAAGGAAGGAAGGAAGGAAGGAAGGAAGGAAGGAAGGAAGGCCGGCCCTGGAGTCTTGAAGAGGATTGAATGTTGTTAGATTTGTCCATTAGATGAAAACTCTAGAATCTGTACCCCAAATGGGCAGGATGCACTGTACCCTTGCTCTCATTCACTTAGTTGTTAATTCAAAAACTATTTATTAATCTGCTGGGCTTGGCCCTTGCTGTGATATACCTAGAATATAGGATAGAATTGATCCCTACTCTTGTAACAATGTTCGATTATTGAGAGAGACCAACAATTAAAAACAAGCAGCAAGATAAAATGTAGAGAAGTAGAGAATTATGGGAATCCATATGAAGATTGTATTAAGGCTTGCTTTTGTCAAGGGAAATATCAAATAAATTGATGTTTCAAGACCGTGCACAAAATACGTCAGAATTTTTCAAGTAAAGAAAAAGAGGATGAGAGTTTTAAGACTTCCAGAGATCCACATTCGTAAAGCCTCAAAAGCAAGAAAGAACTGTCACTTTTAAAGATCTGCAAGAAGTTCAAGGTAATTGGATTATTGATGCATGAGAACTTAGGCTAGAGAACACAGCAGGTACTCACCAAGTAAAGAGGAGCCTTGAGTTTAAGTGTTTGGACTTTATACTCAAGGCAATGTGTATAAATTAAGGACTTTTTAAAGTGGAATAAGAAGATTAAAATTTCATTTTACAAGCATCTTTTGTAAGCAGCAGCATGGGCCAGGCCAGATGGAGGCCAACAAATCATGTCATAGATGATTGTGAAAGTTCAGACAAGAGATGATGGAGGCCTCAGTTTATGGTCAATTGGGGGTGTAAATGACAGACGTGATAGATTTAAAAAAAAAAATAATAAGAGGTTAATTGGGGACTTCATGATTGATTGGATGTGAGGAATATGGTGAATGTGGTGGAAGGTGGAGAGAGACAGAGAGAAGAAGAGAAAGACACACACAAATGAATCAAGGGTAACTCCCAGGTTTCTATTTTAGAGATGAGGATTTACTGTGATAGGGAACATTAATGTAGAAACGCCTTTGAGGAAAAAGATAAGAATTTCCATTTTGAAAATGTTGAATTTGATGTAAGAAATTTAAATAAAGCCATGCAATAGCAGCTAAACTAATCCATTTGGAACTCAGAGAAAAGGTATGGCCTATAGCACATAAATGGGTTTTGAAGCCATTGAGATGAAAGACCTCACCTAGTCAGTTTATCCACAGTAAGAAGATGAGGCTCCCTAAGATGCAATCCATAAATGCTAACATATTTTGAGAGAGAGAGAAACAGGAACATATAAAGGGGACTGCAGAGGAATACCCAGAAAGGTAGCAGGAAAATTAGTAATAAAATCAGAACAAATGGTGACCCAAATATTAGAAAAGAGAATGTTTCAAGAGACAGCTACATTCAATTAGGTCTGACGTTACAGACAAGACTGTGGTGTTGATTCTGCAACCTTGTTGGTGGTCTTGGGAACAGCCCTGTCTGAGGATTTGTGAACACAGAGGTCAGGCTGTAGCAGGTTTTGGAATAAGTTTAAAGATAAGGATGGTAGACACCTCTTTTGGGGAATATGGCTGTAACTTCTGGAGCAGTCTATATGTAGGTAGGTAAGAATTCCACAGCAGGTTTTATTTTCTCAAGGTGGCAAAAATTTGGACATGTTAAAATGTGAATGAGGAAATGCCAAAAGTGGGAGAAGTTAACTATAAAAGAGAAAGGGAAAACCTGAGAGTATACGGTCTCTGAAATTCAGGATGGATAGGATCCAGGGGATAGATAGAGGGTGTGCCTTAGATAGACATGGACCTTTTCCAGTCAAATAAGAGGAAGGAAAGAATGGATGGCTGCAGATGCCGAAGTTGGTGGCAAGAAGGTGGGAGGCCTCCTAAACAGATTGTTTGTGTGTGTATGTGTGTGTGTGTGTGTGTGTGCCTGTGTATATGTGTGTTTGTGTGTGTATGTATGAGAGAGAGAGAGTACTGACTAGAGAATGAATTAGGATTGGGTATCATACATTTAAGTACACCCCAATCTGCTCATATTCACCTGGTGTCCATCCCGAATATAAGATGCATCTATTTTGGATTCTCCTATGAGATGAAGTCTTCATAGATTTAAAAGGCAGTGTCATTTTGACATACTGCAAAGTTTAATAATAATTTATCATATCAGATTAGAACCATATTCATTACTCTGCATTGTGTACTGACTATGGCATAGGAAGGGATTCTTTTGTATGTCATGGCTGTATTGTCCATGATGTCCATCACTGAGGCCAATAATTTATCACTAAATTTAGTAAGCTATAATTAATTTGTTGATGAAGCTGAATGTTTTGATCAATTATAGAGTGTCAGACTGCTCACCTCCTGTTAAATTATGCACACATTGACCTCTTAAGAATTCAACTTAAAGTGACCACATTATAGTTCTAGGATTGCAACACTAACACTTTACCAACACGTGGATAGATGATTGTTTACTCTAAATTTAATGCTTTTTAAAGTGTAAAAAATAGCATGTGTATTGTAAAGAATTTGGGGAAAAATACAGAGGAGAAAATAGATATTGCCCTAATTCTCACCCAGATAAAACTACTTCTAGTATATTTTACTATAAATAAGAACAGTTATTTTTTAAAATTTGGATTATACTGTGCAACATTTATTTTCACTTTTCACATTCTGAACATTTCTTCATGTTACTAAATATTCTTCATATTACTAATATTCAACAGCATGATTTTAAATGTCAGCATTAGAATACCTATAAATTATGCATGTGAAGAATGGTCCATAGGTTAAACAGTGCTCTGTTGTCAGTCATCTAGGTTTTTCTAATTTTCCATTTTTATATTGAGGTGATTATCTCTGCACAAAAGTAATTAACATCTCTGATTTTTTTCCTTCACATATTTAGCTGTTTTTAATTGTCACTAATACTCTGGTTCTCTGAATGGATGAGAGTACAATTGAACATTTGGGGTTTAAATGAAACTATATTTTTGGAGGAAAAATCTCTTAAATCTAAGCATTTTTAAGGATTAATGTACTTTAAGCCTTGACAATGACATATTATCTAGACTTTCTTTTGACACCTGAGATATAGGTGTTTGAAATATAGTGAAGATAACTCATCTTATTTGTGTGTCACCCAGCTAACCCATCATCGTTAATCCAAGAAATGAATCCTTCTATAGAATAGATTTTGCCTTCCCCCTTTCAGCCAGAATTTGAATACTTACTTAGATATTGACATTCTGTGACTGTTCTAATAGAAAGATAAACATTTATCTAGACATATGTCTTCAGCTATACTGAGCCAAGTCATACAGAATTTACAATTTATACTAATTGAAAGGGAAGTTCTTATGCAGCAAATAATGTGGTAGCGGGCTGCTGGCTTGTTTATAATTTTGATTTTCCATATCCAGTAACTGAATAATGATTCTGCATTACTTAAAATTTTTAAAGTGCAAATTTGAGGTGAGTTTTCTAGAACGACTTTATTAGCTAGAAATTCAAGGAAAATAGACACAATACATTTATTTCCTTGCAGTATTCCCCTAAGCATTTTCTGTTCTGTTTGTGAATGTCAAGGCATTTTGTTCTGGAAGCATATGCAATAGTGTGAATGCCTGAGGCATGGGAAGAGGTATGCTATGTAAATTGAAGGTATTCATTATTCTTATCACATTTTAATTTTTGCAACTGCTCTACTAGATGGAGACAATACACAGTAAGTGTGTGTGAATCGTCTTTTAGAGAAGGAAGAAGTTAAGAACCAATATTAGGTAACAGTCTCCAAACTAGAAGCAGAACTGAGTCAGACTTATGGAAGTTCTTTAACTCTTGGTCAGTATGTTTGCCAGAATCTTCTATTTCTTTTAATAAAAATACCCCCACCCCACTACACACACACACACACACACACACACACACACACACACACTCTGCTGACATACACCAAAGCTTCATGAATCTAGTCCCTTGTTCTCATACACTGTCTTCTAACTTTGTAATTTTTCTCTTTCCTCCATTTACCCCTTGGAGTTTTTTTTGAAGAGGAGTTTGACTTTTGTTTCACACCTATCTCCTGTAGGTTTTAATTCTTTGCCAAATGAAATCCTTTCATTTTCCAGCTTTGCCCCAAAAATCATCAGAAAAAAAACTGTAGAAGTGTATGCAGAGGCCATCCAGTCCAGCCCCACTGCTTACTAGTAAATGTAATAAAGTTCAGAGATAAATGACTTTTCTAAAGTTGTAAATGATAGCAGAACCAGCAATATAATTTACTTGATTCTTAATCCATTGTTGTTTTAAAAAATCTTATAAAATGACATAGTAGTAAAGATGAAATGGACAAATTCTAGTAATTATTTTTAATGTTTATGAGCTGTTTATTTGTAATGTTTTCAGTTTAAATAAGGCAGGGAAAGCTTTTGAAACAGTAGTCTAGGATCCAGAGATGACTTGACAACTGGAGAACAGGTGTAACTAGATTGTAGAGATTACAATTGTTTCTTAATCTGCAGTGAAGTTTCTTCCTATGCAAATTATGTAATTAACTAGTTTAAAGGGCCTAGACTCGTTTTAGTGTATTATGATGAAATACACTTATCAAATTATAGGGGAGAATTTCCAGTCGAGCAGGTTATTCTCCCATAGCCTAACAACAGAGAATTATGGAAAACAAAACATCACAGATAAAAATTGGCTTGTGAGGAAACTTCTCTTAAACACTTGCATTAGGAATAAACTGCAAATGCAGAAACACCCCAGAATTGAGCCTAAGGGCAGCTGACCAATTTATTTCCTCCCCCAGAAATTAATTTTTCTGGGTTTCTTCATTTATCATCTTTAGTAGATATGTGCGGCCTACAACCCAAGGCACTTTTAAACTATGAAGTACTAAAAGATTTTTAAGTGTGTGATTATAAATCCTGCTGCAATAGAATAAAATCCAAGGATAGAATATTAAAACAGCCTTCCTGATTAATGCTTTGAACACTTAAAAGAACATTATCACTGGGGAAAGGGTACATCATTTTTTTCTTTTAGGATGGAACAAGGTAATTGTACTTGACAGTAGGCAGGGATGGCGAATTTAGAGATCACTGATGTAGTTGTGTTCCTAGTTATCTCAAGTGCATAAATAGTTCTCTATATTCCTGCTGATAACCAAGGGAGAGCTCTGCTAGAGGGCCTGGGAGAGTCACGTGGAACCCAGGGAAGGAGCTGACAGAAGAGCTGCAGCTCTGTTCAGCTAGAATTGGCCTCACCACTCCCTTGACTATATCATTTGTTATATGAGGCTGTTTGAAAGGAGAAATAGTGCAGGGTATATGTGTGTTTGCTAAAACCAGTAAATAGCCTCTCTGTTAGCTGAGCATCCTGCTTTTTCTTCGTCTCCTCTCCCTTGTATGATAGAATTGGACTAATAGGAATAATTAATTCTACCAGAAATCTACATATTCATGCCTAAGGTTTTCTCTCAAAGTCTAAACAGTCTGAAAAATATTTGCAAACACATACACAAAACTTATAATCACTGTGTAGCTGCTTAAATATAAAGACTCAACAGATGGATGCTAAGTTGAATTTATGTTCAAAATTGGATGAAGAATTTGGAGCCCCACTTTCATCTCTGCTGCCATTTGGAAACGGCAGTAGTATGCTCACTCTTTCTAATTCCGATTATCTCTGTATTGCACATCTCATGATTTCTGGGAAAAGCTAGAGTGTCTCTCCTCATGTGCCAGCTACTGCTTATAGAGCTTGTTTTTATAATTTCATAATCATTGCATTCTCAGTAGGAAATTTTAGCGTACTAAACAATGTAAGGCATATGAAACCTATATTTGCCTCATAACAATAATTTTAAATTATTAGCCTCACGAAAATTATTTTTCAAATAATCAAGGAAGACTGTGTAAAATGACTGAAGTATCATTTTAATAATTAATTTTGTGAATTTTCCTGATCATAAAAAGTTAGAGAAATCCAATTCTTTATTTTATAAAGAATATAAAAACATAATTTAAGTGAGTTTTTAGATAATTCTAGACCAGGCCCAGAACACTTTCTAGAGGATGGTAAGTGGTTAAATATATTTAACTATTGGGTGGGGTAAAGCACTGAAAAAGAGAAACAAAACTTTTCTAATAGTTTATAAAAAGAGGGGAAAGGGATTAATAAGCTTTTTTTTATCATAAAGCCAACTGAGTTGAAAATATTAATTGTATACGTTTTAGTCAAACACATTAACGTCTAACTGATGCTGCTAGAATAACAGGCATTCGGTTTTGCATGTTGTAAACTTAGAAACTGAGATAATTTGGACAGGAGTTAGAATGAAGTTTACTTTTACTTTATTCATTTATTTTTAAGTTTCCTAAGAAAGTAAAATATTTAAACAAGCTTCCTAGGCTATTTTATCTATGAGAATGAGAAAATCGTTTTCAAACTCATTCCTTCCATTCCGCTTAACATTGGTTGAGAGCTCAGTGTGGGCATATTTGTTTTCTACTGCTGCTGTAACAAATTATTGTAAGCTTGGTGGCTGTATTAGTCCACCTGAGACTTGTTATAAAGAACTACCTGGGGCCAGGCGGTGGTGGCTCATGCCTGTAATCCTAGCACTTTGGAAGGTCGAGACGGGTGGATTCCCTGAGCCCAGGAGTTTGAGACCAGCCTGGCCAATATGGCAAAACCCCGTCTCTACTAAAATACATAAATTAGCCTGGTGGCACGTGCCTGTGATCCCAGCTACTTGGGAGTCTGAGGCAGGAGAATCGCGTGAACCCGGGAGGTGCAGGTTGCAGTGAGCTGAGACTGCGGCCCTGCACTCCAGCCTGGGGAACAGAGCAAGACTGTCTCAAAAGCACATGGTTCTGCTGGCTGTACAGGAAGCATAGCTGGGGAGGCCTCAAGAAACCTGTGATCAGGGTGGAAGGCAAAGAGGAGGCAGACACACCTTCACATGGCGGAGCAGGAGAGAGAGCAGAGAGGAAAGTGCTACGCACTTTTAAACAAGCATATCTCATGAGAAGTCACTCACTATCATAAGAATAGCAAGGGGGAAGTCTGCCCCCATGATCCAGTCACCTCCCAACAGGCCCCTTCTCCAACACTGAGGATTAAAATTGGACATGAGATTTGGGCAGGGATACAGAGCTAAACCATATCAGTGACTTAAGAGCAACACACATTTCTCTCTCTCTCTTTTTTTTTTTTTTTTTTTTTTTGAGACGGAGTCTTGCTCTGTCGCCCAGGCGGGACTGCAGTGGCCGGATCTCAGCTCACTGCAAGCTCCGCCTCCCGGGTTTGCCATTCTCCTGCCTCAGCCTCCCGAGTAGCTAGGACTACATTAGCTGGGACTACAGGTGCCCGCCACCTCGCCCAGCTAGTTTTTTTGTACTTTTTAGTAGAGACGGGGTTTCACCGTGTTAGCCAGGATGGTCTCGATCTCCTGACCTCGTAATCTGCCCATCTCGGCCTCCCAAAGTGCTGGGATTACAGGCTTGAGCCACGGCGCCCGGCCTTTTTTTTTTTTTTTTTTTTTTTTTTTTTTTTTAATTGTACTTTAAGTTCTAGGGTACATGTGCACAATGTGCAGGTTTGTTACATATGTATACATGTGCCATGTGCACCCTTTAACTCGTCAGCACCCATCAACTCGTCATTTACATCAGCTATAACTCCCAATGCCATCTCTCCCCACTCCCCACTCCCCATAATAGGCCCCAGTGTGTGATGTTCCCCTTCCTATGTCCAAGTGATCTCATTGTTCAATTCCCACCTATGAGTGAGAACACGTGGTGTTTGGTTTTCTGTTCTTGCCATAGTTTGCTGAGAATGATGGTTTCCAGCTGCATCCATGTCCCTACAAAGGACACGAACTCATCCTTTTTTATGGCTGCATAGTATTCCATGGTATATATGTGCCACATTTTCTTAATCCAGTCTGTCACTGATGGACATTTGGGTTGATTCCAAGTCTCTGCTATTGTGAATAGTGCCGCAATAAACATACGTGTGCATGTGTCTTTATAGCAGCATGGTTTATAATCCTTTGGGTATATACCCAGTAATGGGATGGCTGGGTCAAATGGTATTTCTAGTTCTAGATCCTTGAGGAATCGCCATACTGTTTTCCACAATGGTTGAACTAGTTTACAGTCCCACCAACAGTGTAAAAGTGTTCCTATTTCTCCACATCCTCTCCAGCACCTGTTGTTTCCTGACTTTTTAATGATCGCCATTCTAACTGGTGTGAGATGGTATCTCATTGTGGCTTTGATTTGCATTTCTCTGATGGCCAGTGATGACGAACATTTTTTCATGCTCGTGTGTCAGCAACACACATTTCTCTAACTGTTCTGTAGGCTGGAAGTCTGATGGATCTCACTGTGCTAAAGTAAAGGTGCCACAGGGCTGCATTGTCTTTTGAGTCTCTGAGGGAGAAGCCTTTACTTGCCGTTTTCAGTTTTTAGAGGAGGCCATCCTTAAACCTTACCTCCTGCATCCCTTCCTCCACCTTCAAAGCCGGAAACACTGTCTGTCTGCGACCATTCTTCTATAGTCATGCCTCCCTCTGGCCAGAGCTGGGAAAAGTTCTCTGATTTTTAGGACCCTTGTTTTTACATTGGGTCCACCCCGATAATCCAGGATTATCTCCCCACGTCTGGGTCCTTTACTTTAATCACATCTGCAGAGTCCTTTTTGTCTTGTGTGGTAATGTATTCACAGATTCCAGGGACCGAGAAATGGGTATCTTTGTGTGTGGCGGGAGGCGCATTATTCTGCCTACTATAATGGGAGGTAGTAGTCAGCTCATAGGATGATAAGCCAGGCGGCATCACAATATATTAATGTAAATATATTTATTTTAAGTAAATTCGGTGTATAATAGTCCATATTTATCAAAGAAGGGAATAATCATCTGCTTTCTTTAAATAAAAGACTTTCATTAACATCATTTGAAACGTTTTATTTATTTATTTATTTATTTATTTATTTTTTGAGATGGAGTCTTGCTCTGTCGCCCAGGCTGGAGTGCAGTGGCGTGATCTCGGCTCACTGCAAGCTCCGCCTCCCGGGTTCATGCCATTCTCCTGTCTCAGCCTCCCGAGTAGCTGGGACTACAGGCGCCGGTCACCACGCCGGGCTAATTTTTTGTATTTTTAGCAGAGACGGGGTTTCACCGTGTTAGCCAGGATGGTCTTGATCTGCTGACCTCATGATCTGCCCGCCTCGGCCTCCCAAAGTGCTGGGATTACAGGTGTGAGCCACTGCGCCTGGCCGAAACGTTTTTATATACATACAATTTTTTTTTTTTTTTTTTTTTTTTTGATCCCGAGTCTCACTCTGTACCCCGGCTGGAGTGCAGTAGCACAATCTTGGCTCACTGCAACATCCGCCTGCTGGGTTCAAGTAATTCTCCTGCGTCAGCCTCCCAAGTAGCTGGGATTACAGGCACACACCATCATGCCTGGCTAATATTTGTGTTTTTAGTAGAGACAGGGTTTCACCACGTTGCCCAGGCTGGTCTCGAACTCCTGGGTTCAGGGGATCCATCCACCTCGACCTCCCGAAGTGCTGGGATTACAGGCGTGAGCCACCTGGCCTGTGTACATACAATTTTAAAATTAAATTATATTGTTTAAAAGTAAATTATTGTTAAATAGCAATAATTCCATTGCCTTCCACAAGTCTGCATATTTTAAATAATATAACAACAAAACTTTATATATAAAAGTATCATCTATTCAGTTTTTTTCACTTAATACTTATATATACTATTTTTGAATTGTTGTTTTATTAAGCTTTACACCTGATGTTGGAGATGTATGTATTTACAATTTCTTGCTAGTATATATAATGCTCCTCTGAACATTTATTTATTGTATAGCTACTATTTGCTTTTATTGGATAAATCATTTGGAAAAATTCCTGTGAAAGAAATTCCACAGGAGGATTGCATGAAGCCAGGAGTTTGAGATCAACCTAGTTAACATAGTGAGACCCCGTCTCTATAAAAAATAAAAATATTAGTTGAGTGTGGTGGCATATACTTGTAATCCCAGCATCTCGGGAGGCTGAGGCAGGAGGATCATTTGAGCCCAGGAGTTCAGGACTACAGTGAGCTATGATTGCACCACTGCACTCAAGCCTTGGTGATAGAGTGAGACACTATCTCAAAAAACAAAATATGAGTCAAGTCCCAGAGCTTGAGTTTGCCTTATAAGACAAAACTGGAAATTCCCATCGGCTTTGCCAGGGATTCGTTTAAGAATAAAAACTGTGACCAAATAAGACAAAAGGGAAATGGCTGGAGACCAGTGTCACACAGCCTTGTAAGAATTTTGGTGTATTATTTCCTCTCTTTCTGTCTGTCTGCTTAACCTGCTCTACCTGCTTTTTTGTTACATACTTGTATTTTTGAAATAAAATTGAGTATACATGAGCAGAATTGGCAGTTCCAGAAATCCTATGACTCAGCTCTCTTTTCCTGTTGACTTATCAATACTAGGACCAGTCATTATCAGCTTGGTGGAAAAAGACACAGAAGATGGGGAATTAAAAGAATCAAATATTTACTTACTTCAAACTAATATAGCCAATTACATCTTTTATCTCACAATAGTAGTCCATTTTGCCAACAAGAGTAGATGTATGTGTTTATAATTTCTTGCTAGTATATAACAATTAATTGCTAGTTTACAATTTCTTGCTGATGGTTAAGTGTCCTTTTTCCCAAAGCAAATCGATTTCAGATATGTTAGTATTTCGTTCAATTGCTTGTAGTCAAGTTCAGTAACCTTGGAGCCAGGTTCCTATGTGTTGATGTTATGCCCACTTTAAATCATAGAGACCCACCTTTTCTTCCCTCATACATCCAAGTTTTTGAGGGACATGTGGATGCCTGTTAGTACTGTTTATCTGTTTATCTACTACAAATATGTGTTTCTCTCTCTGTCTCTTTCTCTCTCTCTCTCTCTCTTTCTCACACACACACACGCACACACAATTGTAGGCCTTCAGAGGACAGTGTGAAAGACTCAGATGGTCCTGAAGGACATGGAAATCTCAGAAGTAGAAATGAATACTAGGATTAAAAGTGTTCCAGAAGTAGAAAACAGAAAGAATAAAGGCCAAGCGGGAAGAAAGAATAAAGGGATATTCTAGACCAATGGACTATAGCTAGAGTTTGGAGTCTGTGTAGGCAGTTAGTGGGAGACAAAACTGGAAAGAATAGTTTGGACAGTATTGTAGAGGGCTTTGAACACTAGAGTTAAATTTCTGTTCGATGGACAATGGGAAGACATTGATGATTTTCTAGTTAGAGAGGATTTGATCCCAGCTGGGATTGGAAGCTACACCTGTGATGGACAGATATCTGTATATACCGTCTTAGTCTGCTTGGGCTGCCATAACAAAGCTGTAAACTTGATGGTTTAAACAGCGGACATTTATTTCTCACAGTTCAGGAAGCTGAAGATTCTAAGATCAAGGTGCCCTCAGATTCAGTTTCTGGTGAAGGCCCTTTTCCTGGCTTGTAGACTGCTGTCTTCTTGCTGTGCCCCACATGGCTGAAGGAGTTACCTGTGGGTTCTTCACCCTCTTCCTATAAGGATGATAATCCCATCATAGGAGCTTTCATGACCCTATCTAAACCTAATTACCTCCCATAGGTCTCACCTGCTAATACCATCACATAAAGGGTTGGGGCTTCCACATATAAACATTCAGTCCATACATGCACCATCTGGATGTCTATTATAACCATAATTCAAATGAGAGGAAGATCTGAACAAGGATGAGTATGAAGCAAGAGCAAAAGGCATTGCAGAGGTTGAGGAAAAGAAGAGTTCTCAGACTCTGAAATATTGAGCCAGGGTGAGTGTAACAAAATGCTATCATTGGAGTTGTGCTTAAGTGGTTAGGGATGTTTTGGATGCTCAGGGATGTTGAATTCAATTTAAGTGATGTGACCTGAGGGCAGAACATACAGATAAGTGTAAGCCTCGAGAGAGAGATTAGGTTCAATAGAAATGTACCGTGAACAAAAAAAACACAAGCCACATATAATTTAAAGTTTTCTAGTAATTGCATTTTTAAAAAGTCAGGACAAACAAGTGACATTAATTTGAATAATATATTTTTAACACAACGTATGGAAATATTAGTCCATTGTGTAATCAACATATTCTAACATTTCAATGTGCTTTGGTTATATGTCAAGTACTCAAGAGCTGTATAGGTCTAGAATGGGAAACTTAGGAGCCAGTGACAAAGTCAGCTAATTTCTTTGCTTGGGAATGCGAACCCACGTTTGAGTTGTTCCTGCTTTTTTTGCTGTTATGAACAATGCTGTTATGAAATAGTCATATACGCAACTCTTGGTGCAAGAATTCTGGATAGTATATTCCTAGGAGTTGTACCTCTGGGAAGTAGCAGGTGAAATAGTGCCAATTTGTTTTCTTTCTTTCTTTCTTTCTTTCTTTTTTTTTTTTGAGACAGAGTTTCGCTCTTGTTGCCCAGGCTGGAGTACAATGGCACGATCTCGGCTCATTGCAACCTCCACCTCCCAGGTTCAAGCGATTCTCCTGCCTCAGCCTCCCGAGTAACTGGGATTACAGACATGCACCACTATGACCAGCTAATTTTGTATTTTTAGTAGAGACAGGGTTTCTCCAAGTTGGTCAGGCTGGTCTTGAACTCCCGACCTCAGGTGATGCACCTGCTTCGGCCTCCCAAAGTCCTGGGATTACAGAAGTGAGCCACCGTGCTTGGCATGCCAATTTGTTTTCTAAGATGGTTGTTCCAGTTTACACACCCACTAATAGTGTGTAAAAGAGTCCTCACCTTATTCCACATCCTCAGGAACAGTATAGTCACATTTCTTCATTTTGATCAATCTAGAGAGTATAAAATTGCTTTGCATTTGTTGTAATTTGAATGTTTTCTGATGATTAATAATTTTGAACATTTTTCATATGCATACGAACATCTTTTTCATTCAAATATAAATACATATTATGTAACTCATACACTGTCACTTGTGTGTTGTATTATATATTCCTTCAAATATAAAAATTTTTTATCTCACAAATACTTATTGAACATCTGCTATCTGCTACGTATTGATCTAGGCACTTGGGGAAAAAAATAGCCCCAAATTCCTGCAATCATGGATTTACATTGTGTAGTATATATTGGGTGGGGGCAAAGAAAGTAAAATACTGTACATCATATGGTGTTAGTCTGGCTCATCCATTTCACCTCATTCAGTCTTGGGTTCTGCAAATGTAAGAAGGAAGTGGTAATACTACCTGTCTTATGATGTTTATTAAATACATATGAAGGACTTGGCACCATATCCAATAAATAGTAAGGATTCTAAAAATGCTAGTGGCAATAACAATAATAATAATAATAACAACAACAATATTATTATTTCCTCCTTTCTTGCTTCTACTTTTTCTGCAGTATTTTTTTAATTAGAACTACTGAAAATTTAAGATTAACATGTTTTTGTTATTGTTGAAGTGTTGGCCCTCATTTGGGTGAACTTGTGGTATTTTCTGCAACAAGACATGACTTTGGCTTATTTTGAGATGTGTTATTTTCAAGCTTCTTAAATTCCAAGAATCAACAGCCTGAAAACATGCATGTTTTAAAAAGCTACATCGTGTTTAATAGCCAAAAATGTGGGGAAATACCTAGAAATGTCTTGTATAATTCAGGACTGTGTTATCCGAGTATAAATGTTGCTTGAATTAATCATTTCAATCCAACAACCAATTTATTGAAAACCGACTGCGTGCAACCTACAGTGTAGAGGAGATGCATATGACCTTATTAATCTTTGAAACAATTATTTGTCCCCCTTTCTTAGATAATGATGTTGAAAATGATCTTCAATCAGACATCAGTTGAGCACTGCAAGACACATACAGGGAAGCAGAAAGAATGCAACTTCTTCTTAATAGCTGTTCGCCTGGCTTCACTGAACCAGATCTTGGATCCTTGGGTTTACCTGCTGTTAAGAAAGATCCTTCTTCGAAAGTTTTGCCAGGTAGCAAATGCTGTCTCCAGCTGCTCTAATGATGGACAGAAAGGGCAGCCTATCTCATTATCTAATGAAATAATACAGACAGAAGCATGAAAGAAAACACTTAACTTGCATGTGCACAGCTTTTGGTAACAAATATCGCTAAACCTTACTGTGAATTTAGGCATCTCTGGCATGCCACTGTTTATGCATTGAAGTGAAATTTTTGGTATAAAGCTAAATGGTCTTAGAAGCATAGAAAATCCCTATGTGCCAAAAGTAGTGAAACACAAACAAAGGAAAATATATTAATAACAGTCTAGTGTTTTTGTTGAGTCTGCCATTTGTAGCTGAATATGTGATTAATTATGTGATGAAAACATTTTTTATAAATGATCTTGGTCTATTGGGGAGCGGGGATAGTTAATATTCCAGTACACTGAATACATGAGGAATTTAACCACATATATCATTGAAGACAAGGGATAGCAGTTTGTTTTTATTCAAAGACATTGCTGTGTTCTCTTTCATTGCCTCTCTCACTTTCTGTCACTTTTTTCCTCCTTACATTAAAAAAAGTTTAATTACAGTTAAAAATGTATAATGTGTTTATAATATTCATCAATACTGTTATTCAAATGTTGCTCAATATAGCAAATTAACTCCTAACCTAACAAAGTTTAAGTTTAGTTGGATTGATAATTAGATTTACTTTTTATCTGAGTAAGAACCAATTCCATTTGTTTGAAATATGGAGTTCGTGACTACACAAATTGCTAATTATTCTTTCTTTTGAATATATTTTACATTTCTATGAGCCTAAGGAAGATTCATAAAACTGACCTATGGGAGTTGTGAAGTGATTTTTCAGAATGCTATGTAAGGACAGATTTGAGCACTAACTATAGGTACTCTGAATATATAATTTCCCTTGATTTTTCACCAAAAGTGTTCCCCAGTCTTTGACTCATTACATTCCAATACTGAGTCCAAAACAAATAAATATTTTGAAGAGTCAGTGAATACTTTCCATTGTTTGGCCTATTTATATAAGAAAATTAATAACATTGACCCTTCACAGCTCTTCTGCCTGCTCCCCAAAGTGGCTCTATCTAAATATTTATTACTAAAATGTTTTTCCTACAGTCCACATGAGTACAAACCTCAATAGCTAAGCCTGACATATTTGTGCACCAGTAGATCACTACATTAAGTTTTGGGAATTGCACTTCTTAGAAATATCTCCCCACCAAACATAGTAATCCTGTAGTTTACGCCTGCACAAAGCTTGTCGTATTCTTTGGTGCATTCATTTTGTAAACCCATTAACTTTTTATTGCAAAGATTTTCATTTGCAGTTTCTTGTACTGCTTTTCTAGTTTTTTAAAAGCTTGAGATTTATTTATACTTCTTGTAGTAACTGCATATTTGTGTGTGTGTTTAGTGGTCATTTGGTAAAGAATTAATTTCGGTAGGTGCAATATGTCTTATCAGATTGATATATACACCAGCTTATGTCATCGGGACTAATCATTTCAAATGATCATGTCAAATTGAATTTGGAGACAAAATCTGCTGAGAGTGCTTATGTAATTCATGATGGTTCTACTAATCTAAATTTTGGAAAAGATAAATAGACTATACTAAAACCTCGCTATGCCATAGAATTGGATTATCCCGTGGGTCAACTCATTGAGTATAAGACAAAGCTACCTACTTTTTTTCAAAAGTGCACTTAAATCACATAATAAACAGGCTTTACCTCTTGGGTGGTCCTGTGACCCTAAGTTCTAATCAGATAGACACAGAGGCAGTGTAGATTTGAGTGGCATGAGCATGATTAAGTTATTCTTTCCAGCATCTAGTATAACACCTGGAATATAGAAATTGTCCAATAAATATTTATTCAGTGAATCAATGAGCAGAAGTTTGCCAGAACAGTACACATTGGCAAGGCACATACCATATGATTGAAGTGCTTCATGCATTACAGTCCATCGGGCTGATAAAGTGAATTATTTCTTCTTATTTAATTACAGAAATATGAATTTACCTTCAAGGGTGCAGTGTCATATTGCTGTAAAACAAAGTGCTTTATTTATACTAATAATGTAGGAGACTGATACTTACAAATGATAGTGGACATTACTACCAAAAGAATATCACTTTTCATCTAACCACAAAAATACAGAAAGCCAAAAAGCCTGAAACTTATTCTTAACTGCAAAATAAATTCCTGCCCAGGAGATATATTTTAGGAGGGGATGAATGGCAGCTTTTGTGTTTTTTTTTAACAAGCTTGAAAGGGAGGTGGAAAAGAAAGAAATTAGGTAAATGGCATATGAGTTTTGTTATCTAGACATTCGTTAGTCCGGGGAAACCTGATAGAAAATGAAAATCCCAAATGATTTCAGCCTTTTTGTGATGGCTGAGGTTAGATTTCAGAGATGTACAGAGACTAAGGCGGTGGTTAGAAAGAGGATATACGTAATCACAGCAGAAAGACGTGTCTAAGTTTAATTTTATTGGCTTTCAAGTTCACTCATGTATACTTAGTTTGTCCATACATATGTCTAATCAGGAAAAATGCATGTATAGATTATGACATTCCTGAACTTTGAAGTATTGGTTAAAAGACAATTAAAGGCCAAGAAAACCATGTTGGAAGAAGTAAGCGAATGAAATGTAGAAATATATGTAAAATTAGCAAGTGTCAATTTTACCAAGTAGTGTTTATTTTCCAAACAATGAATTTATATACTATGCTGAGTCATAGATGAGAATGATCACATGTTACTTAATGAGAGCAGTTTACTTTTCAAATAAAATAGCTATGATGAATGTCTTAAAAGTATCTTGAAGTTGAAGAAACAAAAATGAGTTATCTCAATATTTACCAAATTAACCTAGTGCTGTATATATCCCAAGATATTTTAGGTAAATGTAAGTGTTTAATCATGCCAGATTTCAACTAGTCTGAAATACAAGGTATACATATATTTCCACTTACATTTCTTTATTTTATGAAATATCTCTTGACCATGTTGCAGAAAATAATTGCAAAACCTCATGTAAGTTAACTATGAAAGATCCTGTGAGCACATTGGTGTTGAGTGACAGACAAACTAAAAACTGGCAAACAGTATTTTAATAAGGGGGTCACTCTGTGGCAGTATTCTAATATTGGATTTTCAAGTAGATTAGGCTTTTTATTTATTCAATGCTTTTTATAATTTTGTTCTTTTTGACTCCAAATTATTGGTCAGCTTTCAACCTTCTCCACATCAGCAATCATTTAATAGTTCTTTTGGTTGCGATCAACTTAGAAAAAGAAAATAGAAAACTTTTGTTCTTTGAAATTTTAGACATGCATAATATCTATTTATTTTCATAATTTAACCCCAAAAGCTTCTCCTGCAATACACAGGATGCTAGGAGCTGAATGACATGGGGAGCCTACAGAGCATTTATTATTACAAACATGCAAAAAGCTTAACTTGAAGAATTAAAATTTCTATCTTTTATATATATAACAAGTACAAACCATCAACAATGACAAAATTTAACAACTGCTTGTTTATTGCTTGTTTTATATGTTTATATATCTCAAAATCTGTTAAAACGGAGGTCTAAAAAATGTACAGAATTGTGCAACTGTGGCTTAGTCCATAAGACTTTTCTGAGTTGCAATAAAGTGCTGACACAAAGTGACAGATGTCTGTGATGTTTCATGACATAGGTTATGATCGAGCCAATTTACAAAATTTAATAACCAACCTAAACTCACATACATATTTGTTAAGAAGCTGACATTAGTTCAGTATTGTAAGGAAACTAACTAGGTGGTGATGATGATAAAAGAATTAGGAGAAACATTTTATTTGATATGTTCTCTGTTTTGTAATTCCTAAAATGAAGATTCTATTTAAGGGTTATAATTTATACAAGTTTAGTCATATACCATTACGTTATGATACCATAAGCAGAGTGCATTATGATTCTCTAGAAATATAATTCAATCAGATACGTATCATATTCATTTATATGTCACATATTTTCTTTACTGAGAATAAAAATTATCTTATTTTCAGAAGCTTTGTATCAATCAGCTTCATATAATAAGCAACCCAGATATCTACTAGATTACATATTTCTTCATTTGAAACTACACTGTTTTCTCCTAGTCCCCTTGACTCTACTGTGCTTATCCATTCTTTCACAGAAAGAAAGTAACAAACATATTTCCTGTTGGTGAGGCTGGGATTGTTTTTAAGAGGAGAGATAATAACTTCATATTTTTAAAGTGCCAGTACCCTAATACGTGAAACAGATCAGAATCTGTTGTGTAGTAAGTCTGCTTTGTTGAAGAATTTATTATGGGAGTAAAGATGAGAAGGAAAGAGATCACCATTAGAAACAAGTCAGCCTTTTCATGCTTTTTTGAGCATTTTGGAGATGATTCTACTTCTCAAGTTATTATCATTCATGCATCTCCTCAATACTATTGTTAAATGCTTTAGAATTAGAATATTTTAATCCTTTAATTAAAGTAAGCCAAACATCTAGGCAAAAACAGCCAATCATCAAACTTTAATAGGAATTCAAATATAGATTCCTTATACAGTTTTCCATGTCTGTAGAAATCAAGGCTGTAATGTTACGCAGGGGGAAATGCATATGATTTACTAACACACTTCAATGTTCTACTTTTAAAAGGATATTCATGTGGGTGGGGCAGAGAACATAGAAAAAGATATGATGGAAAACCTGTCCATTTTCTACCTGTTAAACTTCATCATTTTGCACCAGGCCCTGGAAGCAAAGAGAGGAAGGGGCTGACTGCATTTATCTTTGAACACTTGAGCATCAGTAGGACAAACTACTGAGTGGCCAGGGGTCTTGTCTGTCAAAGCAAATGATAAGTTCACTCAGGCCATTATTGGCTGCTGAACTCTCTTCCTTCCCAACTTTCTTCCTCGAAAGAGAAAAAAATAGTTTGCCTTCTTGCTCTCCTTATCAAATATTTTTGTACAAATAGTATAAGCCTGTTTAAGCAAATCAATTAAAATAGGCACTGATTATTTTGATCTGTTTGTAACAAGTGGATGTAAGTACTATTTACATGGTGTGCCTAAGGAGGAGCTGAAATCGTTGGCACTCTAATCCATATTGTAAAGATCAGTATTGAAAGAATAGTGTTCTTCACCTCTCCTCCACAGCATCCATCCCTATATACTTGATTAAATGGAAAAGTCTATTTTATCACCTCTCTGTAAAGTTTCATGGGTAGTTATCGTCAGTGTATTTAAATATATCTTCTAGTATGTTTTAAAGGCTGGTCTTCAATACTGTGGAGACAAAAAAATAAAGAGCCTCTGAAAATACATTAGACTTTTGTTGCCATTCAAGCCATAGCTAGTATGTGTATTTAATAAATGTGTGTTATTTATGTCGTGTTTGTCAATGGAAAATAAAGTTGAATGTTCTGAAATGTCCCTGTGTTTTCTTCCTGATGTAAACTCATGTCAGGAATATATTACTTATACCTATGTTAAGTATTTTGCTGAAATCATATTTGATGTGCTTTGTCATATAATAGCACAATGTAATGCAACGGCCCCATGCTATCTGGAAAAATTAGATCATTTTGTTTTATATTCCATAATCATGTATATAGCAAATTATTGTTGATTTAATATAAATCTGAGAGTTGCTCTTTTCCCTTTTTCAACATGATGTTCCTTTGTTTTATAATCTCAAGATTATTGTTCTTAACACAACGTGCATTTATAAATTATTCTAAGCTTAGCTATTCCCCTTTCTTGTGGATTTTGGTGTAATCTACAGGCAGCCAAAATAAGAACTGTCCTTGCTCGTAGTCCAACCCTTTAATTGACTTGTGCCTGAGTATCGGTGGGAGCTGAGTATTGGTGGTTATGAATACTGTGCTCCCCAGCTATTTGTTCAAGTGCTTATTGAGGTCACTATTGGTCTTCCTTCTTCAATGAAGGGAGAAACTCTGTGGAATGGAGACTGCAAAGTCAAGCTCATTAAAAGTATCCTTCTTTCTTCCTGAGAAAAGGTATCTAGGGAGAATTCTGTCCCTGGTTCCTCTCATGCAGGGGTTCTAGGCCTAGGACCAGATCTTATTGTCTCTACAATCTTGATTCTTTAGCATTTCAGGATAGGCAGAGATTCATTAAAGTAAACAAAAATCATAGCTAAATAAGAGAGATAAGAGAAATAAATTGTAGTGTTCTATACTCCTGTAGGATTACTATAGTTAATGCTAATATACGGTTTCAAATAGCTGGAAGGAGGCTATTGAATGTTCCCAATACAAAGAAATGATGAATGTTTGAGATGATGTTGATATGCTAATCACCCTCATCTGATCACTATACATTATGTGTATCAAAACATCGCTCTGTACCCTGTGACTGTCTACAATTATTATTATTATTAAAATAAATACTTAAATAAAATTTAAAAGTCATTATGACTAGTATGGCTATGGCTGACCCAAAATTTCCACCATCATGCTGGTAAACCTACAGGCCATGGGGTGAGACATTCCCCAGTTTCATGTCCTCAGAGGTCATGGGGCCAAATGTCCTTGGGGCCAGTGTGCTTGCTAGTACTAGCCTTGAGTAAATTCATTCTGGATGGATGTTGGTCATGGAGAATTTAAGTCACTTCTCCAAGCTTGCTCTTTCCTTCAACATATATTTATTGTGTACTTATTATGTGCCAAGCTCTGGTAGGTACTAAGACCCAAGGATTAATAAAAACAGCAAGTTCTCAATGAATTTATAACCTGGTAGGGGAACAGGAAATAATCAGAGCTGCAATTAGAGTAAGCACATGGTATCATGAGAATACATGGAAACATAATGCTAACATGAGAAGTGTTCCTATAGAAGGTGACATTTAATCTGCATTTTGGGGAAAGGAATAGGTGTTAACCTGTAATGAAAGGACATTGTAGGATATTTTTCACTTCACTCTGTCCAAAGCATTGCAATTTCCAAATCTGTCAAATGGGCTAAACTTTAGTGACCCTATGGGTAGTATGGGTCTAAATAGAACCTATCTATATAACCTCTTATGGTCATCAAAGCGGCATGGCTTTAGGGCAGGGTTTCTCAACCTCAGCACTATTGACACATGGGATAGGTAATTCTCTGTTGTGAGCGTTGTCCTATGCATTGTAGGTTATTTTGCAGTGTCCCTGACTTCTACCCATGAGATGCCAGCAATACCTCTCTAGTTGTGACAGTCAAAAATATTCACAGACATTGCCAAATATACTATGGGGGACATAATTGCCCTCAGTTGGAACCTCTCCTTAAAAGCAAGGGCCACGGCCACTAAACACGTGCTATGTAGCCAAGGGTTTGCGGGATGAGGTCATCTGTGAGACCTTGGTCCACATAGGCACTGTTCTGGCATTTCCTGAGGCAGCAGGTACTAGAATGCCAGTTTGTGTCTGACTGCACAAAAATGTGGTGCTGCCACTACCACAATGCCTTGATCACCACAGGCCCTGATCAGCTTCCATCATCACATAAACCTATTCACAGATGATTAGGTACAATGTCTTAGAAAGTATCATCTTTCTATTGATGCCTCCAATCTCTATTCTCTTTTTGATAAGAGGCCTTAGAGTTTGTATGTCTCTCAAAGTGATATCGAAAGTGAATCCTTGTTTCCAAAGACCTTTAAAAAATCTGTTATAATTCTACATCATTAGGTACATATTTCCAGACAATTCTCTCAGAAGGAGAAAACTAATTTATCAAACTCTCCCCTTAAATTAGATGTTTGCATATTTAGTCTGTATAACAAAGCTGCAGAAGCTTCATTTTATCTGAAAGATGATTTTTATAAGGACAAATATTGGGCAATGTCTCTTGACGAGCCTGTGACTTTCTGAGTTCATGCCAGTCTTCAATTCCTCAGGTCTAGAGTTATTATCATACATTTTGATAACAGAGTTCAAGTCCTGATCTCTATAACTGACACTACTGAAACCTATTGTTTGTATAAAATGGGAAGATGGATTTACCTACCATACTGAAAACCAAAATCTGATTTAAAAAAAAAATGCAATTAGAATGAGGGAGCTAATCTGTTAACTGTAAGTTTCTGAGGCCAAGTAACAAAAGACTATGGATAATCAGCGTTCATGCATAATATTCTTATGCATTTTTAAAAAGAAGGCTTTGAATATAACATACAAGGTTATTTGAATCTGATTTTGCAAAGAACATTGAGAGAAGATAATTCTGAACTCCACAATTGAGGCCGTTTTAAGTTATATTTAATTAGAAAGAACACTGGTTCTTAATCATTTTAGGATCAACAACCCTTCTGAGAAACTGATGATAGGTATGTGGTACTCCCACAAAAAGTGCAGAGGATTTTTGCACAGTGTCAGAAATTGTACGGACCTGCCGAAGCCTGTCTATAGACCTCTTGGGCATTTATGCACATAGGTTAAGAAATCCTTCTGTGAGAGTCTCTATGATTTAAGGAACTGCAAAGCTTTACATGTTTGGTTAGGAAGCTCAAACCTAAAACTAGAACTAAGTCAATGTAACTACTTCTCGGTGAATGCCAAAATTCCTTGACATCTGACTATATGTCCCTAATAGTAAGTCAATGTAATTGGAGGTAGAATTATTATAAGGAACTGCAATAATTTTTTTCTAAAAGTTGCTGTCAGGTGATGATAAGAAATAACACAATTCAATCTGAGTGGAGCAATATAAGTTACTCATCCCAGAACAGGTTGAAAAGTGAAAGACCCAATTTAAAAAACTTACAAGTTATCCAATGACGCATTTGCCTTACAATAAAGAGGTTGTTTTAGTTTTGCCTTGTGCTGGCCCAACAAGAGAGATTTATTATGTAGTTATTTTAAAAAATCAATTAAAAAAGTCATCTACCCACCTTCCTGGAAAAATGTAATCTCCTATACACAAGCAAGCTACATGGTTAAAATGTAACTTTATGATACTAGGATATATATGTGGACACATATCTATTTATACTTCTATAGGCATTAAATTTTTGCATTGCCATTCAGAGTGCAAGTGGCAGGGTTGACCTTATTGACTGAACCTTTGAATAAGAAAACAAGACATGCATTCACAGACCTTCGTACAAATGTATAATTAATAATGATTTAAGCCAACCGTTAAAGCTATTAGTAGAATGTCTTACTGATATTTACAGTTTGCATTTCTCTGGAGGGAAAAATGCAGAGCAATTAATTACATGTATTTTTGCATTTATTTTTCTTTATTAAAGAAGATGAAAATGGAATCTTAGGGCATTGAAGTATTTGTCAATCATAAACAGTTCTTTGATACCAAAGCATCCTGCATTCTGGATGTATGTGCATGAATTGGACAGATACACAGTATGTGCATGACATTACGAATTGATTTTAATGAGTCAGCAGTGGTTCGTGAGTTGGAGTCTTCTCCTTAGAAGATCCATGAAGAGCTGTTTTTAGAGGAAAAGCAATTGTCCTTTGTTATTTTCAACATTTCTTGACCATTTAATTTTTTTCAACATTTCTTGACATTTTTATTTTAAGAGTTAAGGGGACAAAATGGGTTTTTACTTGAAATATTTTGGAGAAATAATATTGGCATATTACCAAGTGTAATCACTGCCTTAAATGTTGGGCAGCTCTAATTAGATATGCGTGACTCTAATCCCTGTCCCAGACTTTCTCACACCATTAGTAATTCAAAGCTGAACTAATTCATTTATTTTGGCCATATGTAATTTAAAATAGTTTAAAGTATATTTTAAATACAGTCATTTTACAAAAATGCTCTCTAAAGTTTTGCGTGTCATAATGAAAGAGAAAAATGTTCTACATTGGACAAGGGGTCAGAACACCTTGGTCTAATTATTTGATTTGTTATTTACTGGTTACTTGCCCTTGACAATTCATTAAACCTCTCTGAATAAACTTGAATTTTCTTATCAGCATAAGATTGTTACAATTAAATGAGATAATTAAAATACAGACCCTTTTTTTTTTTTTTTTTTTAGAGATAGGGTCTTACTCTGTCCCGAAGGCTGGAGTGCCATGGTGTGATCATAACTCATTGTAGCCTCCTGGGCTTAAGTAATCCTCCCACCTCAGCCTCCCCAGTGGCTAGGACTACAGGCATGTGACACCTCACTAGGCTTATTTTTTTAATTTTTTATTGTTTTTAGAAACAAGTCTCACTATGTTGCCCAGGCTGATCTGAAACTCCTGGCCTCAAGCAATCCTCCTGTCTTAGCCTCCGAAAGTGCTGGGATTACAGGTATCAGGCTTTGCACCCAGTAAAGACACCTGAAAGTGCTATGCAAGTGGTTAGTGTTACTTTATCTTCATTTCATTAATGGAACAATATTAGAAAATTAATTGTGATTGTTCTCATCTCATGTATAATACAGCCTTCCCAGTTTAGTATTGGGTAATTGCACATTCACCAGAACACACAAGCGACGTTAGAAAACTGGTTCTTGTCACAGACAGGATGTGTAAACTTGGGAAAAATACACAGCGTCTTTTAGGCTTAGTACCTCATCTGTAAAATAAGGGGATGATATTTCTATGTGGTATCTTCTCACTGAAAAGCCATGATTCTCCTTTCTCTCTGGAAATGTCATGAAGGTGTTCTTGTCAGCTAAACACAGACAAGCTTTTTTCTTCTGAGTCCTGGAAAACAGCTCACAGGAAACCTCTAGGAGACAAAAATAGCAAGACTCAAAAGTGTAGGTTCTTTTTTTTTCTCCAAAAAGAAATTTCAGGTTCCCACTCTCTCTCCTGAATGAGACTGATTTCTTTTCTCAACCAAATTGCAAAATCCTTGAATACAGGTACCATGTCTTCCATTTGTTAAGATTTTCTGCCTCCTTTTGTTTACTCCTCATCCTAACTACTAAATCCTATGCCTTCAGTTGTTAAATGATGGGTATTTATTTATTATTATATTATTATTATTATTATTATTATTATTATTATTTGAGACAGAGTCTTGCTCTGTCTCCCAGGCTGGAGTGCAGTGGCACTATCTTGGCTCACTGCAAGCTCCGCCTCCCGGGTTCACGCCATTCTCTGGCCTCAGCCTCCCGAGTAGCTGGGACTACAGGCTCCCGCCACCACGCCCGGCTAATTTTTTTGTATTTTTAGTAGAGGCGGAGTTTCAGTGTTTGCCAGGATGGTTTCGATCTCCTGACGTCGTGATCCTCCCACCTCGGCCTCCCAAAGTGCTAGGATTAAAGGCGTGAGCCACCGTGCCGGCCCGAGTATTTATTTATTTATTTATGGCTAAGGAACTATTGTAACAAAGAGTAAGCTACATAGATTTTTTATACACTTGTGCTTGTTTGTGTATATGTGAGGGAGCAAGAAAGATCTCTGTTATACCTCACATGTGTATTCCTTTTCTTAAGTTTTTTCATAAGTTTTTATTAAAATATTATGTGCATCTCTTTAAAAAGTCAAATAGTGCTGAACGGCTTCTCATGCGTGAAACCCGCAGTCCCCATTCTAACCCTAACCCTACACCACCTGCTTTCCAGTGGCCACTCCTTTCAGCTTATTTTTTCAACGTTTCTTTCTAGCATATGCCACCATACTTTTAAAGAATATATTGTTATGTCACGCTTAATCAACTTTATAGACATTATATGCTGATTTTCTATTTTGCTGGATTTAGCTCTCTCCTCACCCATTCTCCTGTTATAGTTTAACCGACTTTTATTAAATCAACATTCAATGTTTGCATTTTCATAATGATGAAAATATCCTTCACTGCTGAATCAGTAGTACTGTGATTATGTTTCTTTTCTTGAATACACTTCTCTTTTTTTTCTAGAGTTACGAACTCAGCAAGTTTTAAATTTGCTTAACTTTGCTTTGGGACAATGGCTAAATCTTAACAGTCTTCCAAGTGCCCAAACCTATCTGATAATCTTTACCCACTTTGGGAGCGTAACATTTTTCTGGTTTTCTCTGCTATTCATCCTTTACCCTCTTTTTTCCTATTGATATCCATTTGTCTAGATTCCATGTTTTCCTCCTTCTTGAATTATTCACTCATTTTGACCTCACCTGCTTTAAAATGAGCTTCTTAATAGTAAAAGGTGTTAAGTAACCAAACTCCTAGAAATGGAAAGAGAATGCTTTCAAGGACACATGAACACTAATGGCATTTTAAAGAAACTTGAACTGGTGATAATGACAATAGTGGCAGATACCATTTTATGAGCACCTATACTTTTTGTATGTTATCAAATTCTCATGTCAACAACAGAAGGTATGTGTTATCAGCACTTTACAGATAAGGAAACTGCGGTTCATGGAAGACAAATCACTTCACCAAGTCCACAAAAGTTAATGAGAAATAAAGCTGGGGTTCACACCTGATTTGGAGTTAGAATATAATCATTGTGTTATCCCTGAGCAAATAATTACTACTATGATTAGTTTCAGAAGCCTCAAGTTTATCTTCGAGGGTTTGTCTAAAACCCCATGGAAGAAAGGCTTTGACTCTATTATTAATGTCTGGACATTTTCAAACCACTAGAAATAATTTTGGGGAGCAGTGGTGAGGCAGTTTTTCTAAGAGTGCCAATTAGATTAAGCAAACAAGATTCTCAGCAAAAAAATGTGAAGGTCCATATGTCAATCTAGGCGTGTGCACATGACTGCAAATATTTAGATCCTTCCTTGTTTGATCCAGGACCACTTCTGCATTGGAGAGACTACTAGTCTCCTGGAGCAGATGGTTGTACAGAAAAACCACACTTCTGCTTCTACACAGGCCTGCGGTTTTTGCTAAAGCCAAGAGTTTATCACAATTTGGGTTACTAAGGATACATCTCTTTTGGCCCTATTGGCTTTTGTTTCTTTTTTTGTTTTTCCTTTTGCACGTCCTCTCTGACTTGTAACTTGGGAGAATGCTTACTGAAAAGCGGAAGGTACTTGTGCTTCCTAGTTACAAAGAAACTCCTAAGAGACTGTAGAAAATGCAGGACCTAGGGCAGACTAGTTGTCATCAGTGAAACTATTCTGATCATCATCTCTCCCTGCTTAATTTTGAAATTTGCTTTAGCTTCTTCTGGGAAAATACAATGCAGTTTGAGGGGAGCACATTTTGTCTTTCAGAAAGAAAAATTCTTGCCCCCTGTTTCTGAGTTTTCCATCCCTTTTTGCTAAGAGGTGAAATCTATTTGGTGCATTTGATATTTTATTCATTCACCAGGTTTCTCTTCAACTGACTGCTCTCTGATTTCCACAGAACTGATCAGACTGATTAGAACAGTGCAAAACATTTTGTTCAAGGAAACAAAATCTCAGCGTCTCCAAACTTTAATTCTATTATTATCACTGAATGAATTCAGAATGCAACCTATCCATAGATATATAAACTTGAAAAATTTGTACATCTTGATGTTTATCTTTAGTCTTCACTGTGTACATTGCCTTTTGAATATTTCAATGTAAGTGTGACAATAGTCAACAGTTCTCAGGCATCTCTGGGGTCAATTGACATTTATTTGAATGAATTCAACCCAATTACATTATATATATAATATATACATCTTGCTCTGTCACCTGCCTAGGCTGGAGTGTAGTGGTACAATCAGGGCTCACTACAGCTTCAACCTCTCAGGCTCAGGTGATCCTCCTACCTCAGCCTCCTGAGTAGCTAGGACTACAGGCATGTGTCACCATGCCCAGATAATTTTTGTATTTTTTGTAGAAACAGGGTTTCACCATGATCCCAGGCTGGTCTCAAATTCCTGGGCTCAAGCGATCTGCCTGCCTCAGCCTCCCAAAGTGTTGAGATTACAGGTGTGAGACACTGTGACTGGCCGCAAATCTTTATTTATCTATTTATTTACTATCCCATAGGTTATTAAACCAAACCAAATGAGTCACTGCTTAGGGCAAATGGTTGAGTACTAATTTCCTTTCTGCCTACCCATTTTTATATAATTTATCTTAGAAATGCAACTTGGAGATCTTCATAATGATTTGTTGTTAATATAATTTGTAAAATAATGTGGTAATTTATGAACTTCATTTTATAAAAGCAAGGTTTAATAAGAGAATGGGTTCAGAAAAAAAAAATTGAAATAGCAGTGAATGATGCCATCCACTTGAAGTTTATTAGTGGGAAGCACTGCTCCATTTCATTGAATGAAGAATAGTCCACTCAACCTTAAGGGATCATTCTCATTTGCCAAAAACAATCCTGTGGAAAGGAGAGAGGGATATCCTCAGAGAGAGACAAGGGGCAAGTCAGATGTGAAGTTAGGATCTCTTGGGGGATGATAAGTATCATGGTCAGATCATTCTTGGGGGTGTAAAAGTATATGTTTCAGAGTCACATCTGGGATCAAATTTTGGGTTAATAGTAGTAGTAGAACTTGAAATAAATTTATTAAACTAAGATTTTTGTATCCATATATATGAAGAATTAGGATTTTTGCACTTACATTATAGGGTAGTTGTGAGGATTAAATGAGGATTAAATGTTTTTGGCAAATGAGAATGATTCCTTAAGGTTGAGTGGACTATTCTTCATTCAATGAAATGGAGCAGTGCTTCCCATTAATAAACTTCAAGTTAATATAATCATTCATTGCTATTTCAATTTTTTTCCGAACCCATTCTCTTATTAAAACTTGCTTTTATAAAATGAAGTACATAATTTACTGTATTATTTTAAATATGTGAATATTTAAAAATGTGAATATTTAAAATATTTGGATATTTCAGAAGAGTAGTGGGTACAATAAATATGGAGAAGGCAGTGTTGTTGTTGTTGGATTAGCGGTGGTAATTGCAGCTGCAACAACAATAGTAATTACCTGAGGAATCTGTAGCCCATATTGGTAATGTGAAAAAACATATCCTGACCTCTGTACTCATTCGTTACTACTATTTTGGGAGATTCAAACATAAAGCGTTTTGTTTGAGAGCATGGAACTTAAAATCAGACTAAATGCGATGGCATATCCTCATTCTGCTGATTTATTAGTTGGCTGACCTTAATCAAGTTAATTTTTTCTAAACCTCAATTTGTTCTGCTGTAAATCAAGATAATAATTTTACCTAAAAACATATTAGTTGCAAGCATCCAATGAAATAATGCATGCAAATGTTTATTTAGTGCCTGGTATGAAAGCACTCAATAAATTGTTATTATTATATTATTATAAATTGTTATTATTATTTTGAGATGGAGTCTGGCTGTGTCACCCAGGCTGGAGTGCAGTGGCATGATCTCGGCTCGCTGCAACCTCTGCCTCCTGGGTTCTAGCGATTCTCCTGCCTCAGCCTCCCGAGAAGCTGTGACTATAGGCATGCACCACCAGGCCTGGCTAATTTTTGTACTTTTTTTTTTTTTTTTGAGACAGAGTCTTGCTCAGTTGCCCAGGCTGGAGTGCAGTGGCGTGATCTCGGCTCACTGCAAGCTCCGCCTCCTGGGTTCCCGCCATTCTCCTGCCTCAGCCTCCCAAGGAGCTGGGACTACAGGTGCCCGCCGCCACGCCCGGCTAATTTTTTGCATTTTTAGTAGAGATGGGGTTTCACCATGTTAGCCAGGATGGTTTCGATCTCCTGACCTCGTGATCCGCCCACCTTGGCCTCCCAAAGTGTTGGGATTACAGGTGTGAGCCACCGCGCCCAGCCCTAATTTTTGTACTTTTTAGTAGAGATGGGGTTTCACCATATTGACGAGGTTGGTCTCGAACTCCTGACCTTGTAATCCACCCGCCTTGGCCTCCAAATATAAATTATTATTATTAATATTAAAATCAACCGCAGAAGACTTAAGTTGGCCCAGTTTCCAACTAAGGTTGAATGTCTTCACAAGCATACAAATTTTATCCAACCTCTCAAGACTTAGCATAAGAAGGCAAGGATGTGGTTCAACTCCATAGAAAGTAGAAGAAAAAATAAGAAACAGCAAAATAAAGAAATTTAATTAAGTTCTTCTTATGGCTTAAATGTACAGTCTTTGTGAGATAGGAAAATGGTTCTAGTAGCACAGAAGAGGTATTTTGAAAAGTTGCTATAACAATGTCGTTAAGTGGAACATCGGAAAAATAAATAATAAGGCATATGGGCAAAGAGGTGAACTCAGGATGGTAGTTCTTGTCTGAAAAACAACAAATAAGATCTGGTTATATTGGTTAATTCTTTCTCACCACTATGTAATGTAGACTAGTGTAACATGTGCCCACCACCTCAGTTTCCTAATCTGTAAACACTTATTGGAGTAAGTATTTCTAGCATATAGGGTGAATATAAATATTTGAAGAAGTAGTATATACAATGAACTTGGCATACACAGTAGGTTTTAAATATGATATTTATCCACCATCATCAAAATAAGCACCATCATAGTTTCCTGTGCAAAATTTTCATAGATGTATCGAGATTCAAGCAGAACAATAATTTATTTCTGAGTGCCTCGGTTCATCTCCAGCTGTAAAGTCACAAACAGAACTACCAGGGAATTTCTGGACTCTAATGTATTTGAGAAATACACATTAAAAGGGCATTAAATCAATTTGAATTAGGATGGAAATGATTCTTTTCCTCTCAGTGCTTGGATTCACAGCAGTAACAGCTTGGTCCTTAGTGGAGCTGTTACTTCCCAAACGATGACTGTATCTCCGAGTAGATTTTGACCACCGTTTAAATGAATGATTTGTTGATTTACTGAGTCATATTCACATTTTTAATGAGCTTCTATCATGTGGGTCTAGGTCGTGGGGACATTGAGGTTTATCACTTGCAGATTTCAGATTTCAAATTCTCTCATTCTTCAAAGTGAAGTTCTCAGTTTTCACTGATTGCATTTAGGACTTAAATATCTTTCCCAAAGTGTAAATAGCTCTACGTTTTCTTTCGTTGTAGTTAGAATATATATTCTTGTATAAAATTTAAGCAATACAGGAAAGCACGAGGACCAAAGAAAAATTCCCTATACTTCACTACTCAAACTTAATCATTGTTATGGTTTTGATTAATATTCTTTCAAATATTTGTCTTTGTAAATTTCCCTTCAAACCTGACTGCATCTAAGAACCATGGTAGGATTCTCTCAAATGCGTGAAGGAGTGTCACATTAAATAGGGATTTATTTCATACACCCTGAAGGCTGGACTAAGAAGCTACAGAAAAAAGGGGTCTGACTTAATCTGGAAAGATGCTAAACCAACGTGCCCTAAAGTGGCAGGGCTGGCCTTAGGCAATAATGAGTTTCCTGTCACTTCAAATATTCAAGCAAATACCAGAAAACCACGAGGGAATTTGCTGTAGATGGATGGAATACAAATATCTTCTTTAAGCCTTCTTCCAACTCAGGATTTTATGATTCTATGTCTCAGAACAGTCATACTATTGCTACAATATTGGAATTGGTGTAAAAGAGAAAGATTTGTCTGAATATAGCTGCTGAGCTTAGTGTTCTGCTTTCGACCTCTTCAGACGTGGCTTATATTCTGCTTTATGTGTCACTAAACGCATTGTTGTTGACCCTAATCTCAAAGCTAGAATTTCAACATTTCTATGTTCACCTTATCAGTTGACAATTTTTTTTTGAAAACTTTACTCATAAAAACAGCAAAAATGTTATTTAAAAAAGAGCTACAGCAATTACTTTCCAATAATTAAGTCATAATATCTGGTGGCCATTAATAACAATTACAATTGGATTATTGGATTGACTGCATTGAATATGAAAGTCTGCCGACAATATGAATTTGGTCAAACTCTGCTTATTACTGATTCTGATCATTTTTTGCTATGCATAAAATATACGTATATTTCAGAAGAATAAATCTATCATGAATAACAACCACCAAATTTTTGTATAATATTATCCAACCTGTTATGTATATATTTTAAAGTTTCATAACCAAGAGAAGAGACGTATACTTTATTTATTTATTTATTTTCTTTTTATTTTTTGGGAGACAGAGTTTCCCTCTGTCACCCAGACTGGAGTGCAGTAGTGCAATTTCTACTCACTGCACCCTTCACCTCCCAGGCTCAAGCTATTCTCCTGCCTCAGCCTCCCAAGTAGCTGGGATTACAGGCATGCACCACCACGCTCAGCTAATTTTTGTGTTTTTAGTAGAGACGGGGTTTCATCATGTTTGCCAGTCTGGACTCGAACTCCCAACCTCAACTGATTTGCACTCTTCGGCATCCCAAAGCGCTGGGATTACAGGCGTGAGCCACCACGCCCAGCCAAGAAATATACTTTAAAACATAGAAACAGGCCAGGCTCTGTGGCTCATGCCTGTAACCCCAGCACTTTGGGAGGCTGAGGCGGGCGGATCACGAGGTCAGGAGATCAAGACCATCCCGGCTAACATGGTGAAACCCCGTCTCTATTAAAAATACAAAAAAAAAAGAAAAAAAAAATTAGCCAGGCATGGTGGCGGGCACCTGTAGTTCCAGCTACTCGGGAGGCTGAGGCAGGAGAATGGCGTGAACCCGAGAGGCAGAGCTTGCAGTGAGCCGAGATCCCGCCACTGCACTCCAGCCTGGGCGACAGAGCAAAACGCTGTCTCAAAAAAAAAAAAAAAAAAAAATAGAAACACATGATTCAGTAAATGTTAAACGTTAAAATAATTAAAATAATTATAAGAAACCAATACCATTACATAAACAGGGAATTTTTTAAATCCTTTTTTTAAGTCAACAATAAAATTATTCTTTTTTTTTTTTAATTTATTTATTATTATTATACTTTAAGTTCTAGGGTACATGTGCATAATGTGCAGGTTTGTTACATATGTACACTTGTGCCATGTTGGTGTGCTGCACCCATCAACTCATTAGCACCCATCAACTCGTCATTTACATCAATAAAATTATTCTTAAAGACATTATTTTGTCTCCGAGAGTAGGATTGAATGGGTAATTTTTTTTCAGGTAAGTCAAGCCTAATTACTACTTACGTATTCAGCATTAAATCGCTCCCTGAAGGCATCATTTCTGTGTGCCACTGCAAACTCCAAGGTTTATAGCATCATCAATAAGGAAGGCAATGAGTAACCTTATGGAAGGGATTTGGGGATTTAAAGATGTAAATTTGAAGTATGGTTCTTGACTTACCAGCTGTGTGACTGAATAGGTTTTAATCTCTTTCAGCCTCTGTTTACTTGTGTATAAATTGGAGATAAAAACACCTATTTCACAAGATAGCAAGGAAATGAGTTATTACGTATATATAAAGCCCAGTAGGGACTCAATCATTTATAGACAATATTATAATCAAATAACACTAATTGCCTTTCCAGAAACATATTTAAGAGTTATATTAGTTGAATTGTGATAACAATAAAATAGTATTAATAGTCAACACTTATAAAAGTATTTTATATTTTCTAAGGTAATTTAGATTTTATATTTTATAATCTTACATTTTATAATTTTATATTTAGTATTTTATATTTTCTAAGGTAATGTAGTTTTATTTGATCAAATTTTTATTTAGCTAGGGAGTATTTTTATTTAACTAGGGAGTATTGTTATTATTCCTATTTTATAAAAAATTAAGACTAAGACATATATCAAAACATCATGTTATTACTATAATTTTTACTTGTCAATTAAAATAATTCTAAAATATTTTTAAAGAAAGACTCAGAGTAGGTGTAGTATTTGGACGCTAGAGTGAAACTTCAGCTCAAATATCACTTCTACACTTGCTTTAGAGTGAGTTTCTTACTCCTTCTAAGCTTCAGTTTTCTCATTTGAATAGTGGAGATAGTAGTGTCCTCGACTATCTATTTCAAGAGCAGAGACTTAGAGGGTCCTTTACTATTTCCCCAGTGCCCACTGTACAAAGCCCAAAAGATTTAACTTGTTCAAATCTCTCAGTAAACCAATCCCAATCTACCATTCCAATGTTTTTCTGACTACACTGATCCCAGCCTTTTTTGAATCCTCTCCCCAAACACATTATGCACATTCCCAATTCTGTTTCTAGTGTTTACTTTGCTTAAATGTTAATTTCAATGAACACAATTCTACTAATTCATTAAAGCGCAGCTCAAAAGACACCTACCCTAAGAATTGTTTCCTTATGCCTGATTCAGAATTACTGATTCCCTCCTTTGTACATCCATAAGCACCTCATTTATGCCTCGGTGATTACTTCTCACTGCTCTACTTGTATTGCAGTGAGCTGTGCGTGCTTCCAGCTCCGCCACTGGATGGTCACCTTCTTGAATGAAAGACACATCATTTTAATCTTAGTGTCCCAGCCCCTCCCACTTCCTCTCTTCCCCAGACCTTCAGCTTCCAAGAATGTGAAGGCTTTGAAGTAGAGACATACAGTAGACATATAAATATTTATTAAATTGATTTTAATGACCAAACAAAATAGTACAAATCAAAAAATGCAATGATGCCCAAGAAGAGGGTTTAGTTAAAAAAAATTAAGGTTTGGCTGGTCGCAGTGGTTCATGCCTGTAATCCCAGCACTTTAGGAGGCCAAGGCAGGTGGATCACAAGGTCAGGAGATGGAGAACATGTTGGCCAACATGGGGAAACCCTGTCTCTACTAAAAGTACAAAAATTAGCTGGGCGTGGTGGTGTGCACTTGTACTCCCAGCTACTCTGGAGGCTGCGGCAGGAGAATCACTTGAACCCGGGAGGCGGAGGTTGCAGTGGGCAGAGATTGCACCACTGCAGTCCAGTCTGGGTGACAAGAGGGAAACTCTGTCTAAAAAAAAATAAAATAAGGTTTACAGACTTACCACATTGATAGACACAGCATACACTACATGTTTCATATGCTACATGTTTCTGTTAATAGTTAACTATAATTAGGGACTGAAATTAGAGATAATGGTATCCAAACTTTTGGCATGCATGCTATTCAGAATGCCTCTTTTTCCATCCCAGTAAAGGTCCCTTGGTGTCACCATTGGAGAGAATATTAAATTGAATGAACTACGGGTCTTAGTGGGTGCAACACTTCTTACATTCTTATATTAAGTTTCTGAGGTGATGTGAAGGTAAGACAGTATTTGCATTAATTCAGATGTCTGCAATGGCCCTAGCTGGAGAATGGCCAGGCTGAGAGGTGAGCAGCCAGGCTAGAAGAGAGAAGAAGGGTAGATGTGGTTGGCAGGAGCAGAGAAACTGGCAAAGAGCAGAGCAGCCTTTGGCCGCAGGGTCTAAACCCACATCCTTGCTTCCAGCCCTTTTGGTAACACAGCTATGAAGTCAGAGACTGATAAAGAGTGAAAAAACACTTTCCTTCCAAGAACCAAGAGCATTTCAAGAAAACTTCTGACCACCTCCTTTTGAGGCGCAAGGAAGTTGAACAGGATTTTGATCTGTTCACATTTAGAAATTTTGTTTTGCTTCCTGCCATGTGCTCATATCACTAGACTGCAGTTTCTCCATCAATTCTTCTTATTGTTCACTGCATCCCTTATTCCTTCACTCACTCAGTTTGCATTCAGCTTCTAATTTCTGCTTATTACTATACTTAACCACAGTGGGATGCAAATGCCCTTGAGGAGCAAAAATGCAAGCAACACATCTCAAAGACTGGAAAACTCCAAAGCACACCTGAGCAGCCTCCCAGTCATTCCTGAAAGTCTTTCTTCTAAGCTCTCCAGAGACTGTAGAGCTTCTTGTTATTAATGCTCTTCACCTACACCTCAGTTTTGTTAATGGGCTGCTGCAAAAGGAGAGCCTACCGTGGTTAGACATTTTAACCTAACTGTACAAAATGTAAACTTCTGCCCAAGACCAGTTCACTTTTCAATACTTGGTGAATTTCTCAGAAAATTAGTATAGCATGATTCCTCTAGCTTTTGGGGTGTCATAAACTCTATTGCAGAGACATATTCACCCCTGTCCCACGTATACACATGCACTTTGCAAAGCAAACCAAAGACCCAGGAGTCTTGCACTGTCTCTCTAGAAGTTTTCCTTTTAACAAGGACACCATCTGTGATACATTCCGCTTTCTTAGTGGGGGATATGTAACAAATATAGGACAGTAATACTGAAAAACAAATGGTTTAAAGATGAATGTGTTCCACTAGGCAGAACAAGAGAAGTGAGGTTCATAAGAGAATTTCTGGAGGTAGGACGAAAGTTAAGTATATCCAGATCTATATCTCGATATACTTGTTAGAAGAGGGGGGAATTTAACATTGAGGGACCTCATATCTAATTTTATTGAAGAAGGAAAACATGGTTAATTGAATCTATTTCCAAGTATCTAATGAAATTAATCTCAAAAAGTTCTACCCAGAGCAAAGTTGTTGTTATACATGTTTTGGGTCTTAGTTATACTGTTGCTATAGTATTCAAATTAGCATGGATGGTCATTCATCAAACACTTCGAAAATGGTAGTCACTATGCTAAGTGCTTAGAAACTGCATTTCTCATCTCTGCTTCTCAGAGGGAAATGTATAGTGTAGGGTGAGGCTTTAATTAGTATCTTTTATTTGGTTGAGCCCTGAAGGAAATCAAGTGAAATGATGAAATCGATGTCCTTGGTTGCTCAAGTGTTGCCTCTTTTCTGTCTCTAACACTAGGCTGTTTCCACCTGAGTGCATGATAGAGAGGGGAGCATATTTTGAGACATGAAGCTGCTAGGTGTTTCTACACAATCGGTTACACAGGGTCCTGTAGCTGAAAGAAGCAGTAGAGATCACTGAGTCAGAAGGAGTTCAACTGGTTCAACAGAGCGCTCTCTTTAGTAAGGGGTGAAGGGTTCAATTTTTGAACAATATGTGGGCAGCTCTAACAGCAGCCTAGGCTCAATATCTCTCTTTTATCTGTTGTGTATATCAGGCTTTTAATTAGGATTTCATTGAAAGAAATCGTTCTGCTTCCAAAAAAACAAGGCTATCAACCAGAAATTCAGTTCACCTGAGAGAGTTTAAGTGGCTTGCTCAAAGTTGCATAGCTCCTTAGAGGCAGAGCCAGGTCTAGAACTCAAGCCTTCTGACTCCCAGACTAACTTCAGCCTTGACGCTGTTTTTGACAGGTATCTGGCTAAATAAAGAGCAGGGATTCTGGAGCCAGACTACTTGGGTTCAAACCCCAGTTCATTTACTTACTAGCTGTATGACTGAGGGTAAATTACTCACCCTCCTCGGGGCTCAGTATTTTCATTTGTAAAGGTATTAGTACTTTCCTCTGGGATTACTATGAACATCAAATGAGCTAAAATGTGTAAAACTTTTAGAAAAGTACTTGATATTTAGTAGAACCAATTCAATGTAGACTATTATTATTATTTAAAGGGTTTCCAAAAGCTTTCCTAACCCTATAGGATCTACCATAAGACCTATAATCTAAGAATTTTCATTTCTTTGTGCAAGGACACAAAAAGCCCATCTTAGAAAGTAAATGTATTATCTGGGTAATAACACAGTAAATCACTGTCACTCTCATATGTCATAAATAACTATTTCCATTACCTCTAGCTACTTAGTAAGGCCATAGAGGAATGGGACATAGAAGAGTTAAGCCTTAATGATGAGTTAGAGTTAGGATTTCTTTGGAAAAACCTGGGAAAGACATGAAGGGCTGGAAGGGAGCAAATCTCAAGAGAAGACAGACACCTGAAGCTATTGTAGACCTTTTCAAAATTCTCTTCTGGGTCCACCTCAGAGACTGTGGCATGGAATGCATCTCCCTGCAGTTCCCAGACAGGACTGGTGTCAGGGTCTCCGTGTGCTCACTCCCTAGCAACCTTTCCTCCCTGTCTCATTCCACATATATTCTCTATACCCTAGCCTTCTGGCTCGGATAGTGTAATGAAAGTAGCAGTGGAAAATTAAAGAAAGTAGGCTTTTAAGGGAAGACTGAGGGTTTGGAGAGGAGAGGATAAGAGAGGAAATATCTCACCAGTCAGCCTCAGGGATAGTGAGCAGAGAGTGAGTAGGGTTTCCAAGAAAGGAGCAGTAAAACCAAAGTGTAATGTCCACAGGCCAGTTCCTCTTTTGCCATGTTTCCTTGGACTGTCAGAAGTGTGAGGGTAGGGCCAAGTCCTGAGTATATGTCCTTGTAGAGTGCCTCGTTTTTCTAGATTGTATTGGAGAGTGGGAGTTCTAAAGGTATGTGTGTGAGTGTCTGAGAGAGAGAAGAATTGAGTGGAATTTAAGGTTAGGTGACTTTTATTATTAATCAAATGGAAGCCCAAGGTCAATGAGATGCACATGGGAAGGAAGCCTATGAAATGAATGACATTCAGAAGGCAGTTCTCGACAGTAAATTCAAATAACCTGCTTTCTTGTGAGCAAGAAATTAAATCTTCCCTTCACTATTTGTGAAATGGAATTGTAGCATTTTTCATTCTGCTCCAGGTAAACACAGATAATCTAGAGTTTTTATTGCTATTAATATTAATCTCCATGTTATATGATTGTGGAGTGATACACATCAGTTAGTTAAATATTTTAGTTTCAGCCAGGTGCAGTTGCTCATACCTGTCATCTCAGCACTTAAGGAAGCCGAGGTGGGAGAACTGCTTGAGCCCAGAAATTCAAGAACAGCCTGAGCAACACAGTGAAACCCGGTCTCTACAAACATAAAAATTAGCCAGGTGTGGTAGTGTGCACTTGTAGTACCAGGTAATTGGGAGGCTGTGATTATGCCACTGCACTCCAGCCTAGGCAACAGAGCAAGACCCTGTCTCAAATATATATATATGTACCTATATGTATTTATATGTGTATATACATGTATATAAAATGCATGTGTGTATATTTTTCACATATATGTGAAAAATACATACATATACATACATGTATATCATGCCCAGAAGCTTGATGTGTATATACACGCATACATATATGTATGTATATATTTTCATATATGTATTTTTACAAATACCTGTATATATGTGAAAATATATATGCGTGTGTGTGTGTGTGTAGGTTCCATGGATTGGTAATACGTTTTTGTTAATTCAGAAGGCACTTCAATATTTTGTAAGTCCAGGTGCATTTTTACACCACTGATGCTTGGTCAATGCTATCAAAGTAAATGCTGCCATGTGAAATGTCTGGATGCTTGATCCTGAGTTGAAGAAATTTTGTTACACATAGTACTTAGATTTCAATCAGTAAGCGACATATTATAACTGCTCAGCCTTCTATAATGAGTTAATAAATTTATTTTTATTTTCAGTGTCAGTCCAAGTGCTTCTCAGCTAGTTTCAAAAGAAGCAGTTATGAGTTAGCCAAATACACATTCTCAATAATATTCTTTTAGCTAAAAATATTTGCATACGTGTAGCTCACGAAAACTCAGATATCATAAAAACAAAATTATTCTGCAGAACCATGAAAGTGAGAAAGTAGAGAAAATAAGTTAATGCAGGCAAAAAAAAGAGTCCCTTTTAAAAGGTAATTATTCCAGAAAACTGAAAACGGAGTGCCTCTCCCAGTGAAACATAAGTGAGCACCAAAATGATTTTAGTAACAACAATAACACTTAGACGTACATTTATTTTATTTGATTATCCCAACTTCCTTGTGTAGAAAATGGAGCTGCTGTTATCATTATCCTTATATTATAGATAAGAAACCAAGCTTTATAAAATTTAAGCAACTTTCCAGGTCTATAGTGAGTTAAGCTTCAAGCATTCTGATTTCAGTTCTGAGCTCTTTCCAGTGCCATTATCTGTATTGTAAACCCGGTATGAGGGCAGAGCAGATTTTTATTACACAGTAGTATGATACTATATCACCTCTCCACTTTAAGAATGTCAAAATATTGTACAAGTTTTGGGGAAATTACATGCAAACAATTTGAAATTATCATTAAACTTCTGGGCATGATACACAATAAAACCAGCCTCCTCATGTTAACTCCCAAAGCCTTGGTGACAGAACATTTTAGATAATTAATTTCATTTTAGGCTAGCTATAATGAAAGCTCTTGGTTTCCTTTTATAAGTGTGGCTTCTCTTCACATTACTTTAAGTTTTCTCTTGATAACTGCTCAGAATTTATTCTGGCTGATGGGATGACTTTATCAGCATGTTAGGTTTTGGTGAGCTTCAGAAAAAAACAAAAAATAAATAAAACAATGGTTAAAAGAACACAGAGGGGTATCTCTTTCCTATTTATATAAATTCTGGATATAGACAGTCCAGGGCTGATCTGGCTACTCCTGGTTATCAGAGATTGGAGCTATTTCTAGCTGTCATTCTTAGTGCACAGCCTCATAATCCAATATAGCTGCTTGAGCTCCAGCCATTATTCTGCCTTCTGGTCAGCAGGAAGGAGGAAAAGTAAATAAAGAAGGGTGTGCCTCTTTCCTTTAAGGAGAATTTTTAGAAGTCTCATCACTTCTACTCACAAATAATGGGCTGGAATTTAGTCACGTTGCCACAGCTAACTGGGAGAGAGTCTGGAGATGCAGTGTTTTAGTTGGCACTCAGCTCACAATCAGAGCTCTGGCAGAAAGAGAGGAGAGTGGATGCTAGGAAGCAATTGGAAGCCTCTGCCACAGTCCAAGAATGGTTCTTTGTTTTATGTACCCATATTGCATGACTTTTAAAACTTCCTATGGGTTATTTTATGTCAAAGAATTTATCAAGGTTTTGCTTGAAGATCACAGTTACTATATTACTAAGAATAAGAGAAGCTGAATGATAAATAATTTGCTATATTACTTCATATTTAAAATTAAACAACTGGGTTTTTAACCACTTTTATGTAAGATCCAGATTCCAAATGGTCATATTGTGACTAATGGGGCTTTAGACACTTGTATTTTGATACTCCTATCACTTAGAGAAATGAGAATGCATTGTGAATTTAGGCACTTCATAACCACTAACTACATACAATTTACACTACATAATGCGAGCTGTTTAACAACAAAACATTTTTATTGGTGAGGAGTCAAAGTTTTCTTTTAATGCCTAGCATAGTGTCTTACACATGAAAGATATGTAACCAATGAGGGCTAAATTGAATTGACCTTCACTACTCAGTTGAATTTATTTATTGGATGTATAAAAGACCCTTGACAGCTTCTGCTAGTATCCAATAATTATTCTATGGCAGTGTCACACTGGGTGTGATCTAATTTGATTGTATTGTGGTTATGCCTATGCACAGCTGGGAACACAGGGGACAAATCTCTTCTCAGCTGTGTTAAATGTTTTGCCCCAGACAGTGAGCACACCTGCAGCCTCAGGGACTAGGAAATCCTCCAGAATACTGAAGTGCATAGAGATCAATCAAATCAGCTCTTACTTGGAAAATAAAGATCGATTTATCGTGGAACTACTTAGTGCAATTACCGTATTTATGATAGACTTTAATCTTATTTAATCCTTCTCAACTATTGAGGTGGTAATATACTAGAAGAGTACATTTAATCTTTTCTTTTTATCTGAGCTGTATTTCTTATAATTTACCTTGTAAAACTGTAGATAAAATTGCAATAAGACCCTTGATTGACTCCTGTTACTGATGATACAACAAAACATAACTTACATGTTTTGTCAGACTTAATTTGTCTTTAGACGTATATTCTTAACTTGTTTGGAATTAGAATGGCCTTGTTTTATTAGTTATCTTTAACACCGTTTCTGTTTCCTTCCTGGTCACCGTTATAATACCTCAAACTGGAAAAGAAAAGGCTCATATTCACAGATTTATAAAGGGGAAAACCATAACCATATTTTTTTAGTGCCATTGATAGCTCTTTGGCTCTTAGAGTCTTTGTTTTGCTAATGGCCAGGGTGAAAATTATACAGTGTACAACGAGGCTGTAATACAATTACAGTAAATACTAATTGTAAAATTAATACAATTTTAGGTGCTTAAAGATATCTGTTTAAAATTTTTCTCGATAGAACAAAACTCTCACAAATGTTTGGTCTCTGCTGGCTGGAGCAGGAGCTAGGAGGTAGAAGAGTAGGAGATAGGTTCTTGATCTTGCAGTTGAAGATATTTTGTCAATCCATTATTTTCTTATTTTGGATTAATTCAGTCTCTTTGAGGCAAATGTTATCTTTCATGGTTTCTCCCAGCACGCCCTTCCCTTAGCCAAGATGGCATCTGTGTGAAGGAGAAAGCTCACATGCCGTTGTGATAATGCAGGTAAGTGAAGGGAGGCAGCTTATCAAAAGCAGGTCCTGATCCTGCCCTTTAGGTCCTCCCTGAAATCTCCAGAATCAATTGTTGTCTTGCCTGGTTGCTAGACAGCCACTGGCATCCACCATTGATTTCAATGCTGGTGAAACCTGGGAACAGTTTCCTCAGCATGTTCTTGCCTTGTGGTCCTGCTTCCTTGACTTGGCCCCACTGTCATCTCAGTGGCACAGAAGACTCTTGAGGCACAGCCACTTCCTTCCTCTAGTCCATTGCCTTAGGCTCGTTCCCTCATAGGAACTGCTGTCTCTGCCATGGTGTTATGTGAAAGGGGTCCCGATTCAGATCCCAAAAGACGGTTCTTGAATCTCAGGCAAGAAAGACTTCAGGGTGAGTTTACAGAGTAAAGTGAAAGCAAGTTTATTAAGAAAGTAAAGGAATAAAAAATGGCTACTCCATAGACAGAGCAGCCCCGAGAGTTGCTTGTGGCCCATTTTTATGGTTATTTCTTGATGATATGCTAAACAAGGGGCTGAGTATTCATGCCTCCCCTTTTAGACCATATAGGGTAACTTCCTGTTGTTACTGTGGCATTTGTAAACTGTCATGGTGCTGCTGGGAGTGTAGCAGTGAGGATGACCAGAGATCACTCTTGTCGCCATCTTGGTTTTGGTGGGTTTTGGCCAACTTCTTTACCAAAAGTGTTTAGTCAGCAAGATCTTTATGACCTGTATCTTGCGCTGACCTCCCATCTCATCCTGTGACTTAGAATGCCTAACCGTCTGGGAATGCAGTCCAGTAGATTTCAGAGTTGCTCTGGTTCAAATGCCTCTAACAATGTCATCTTGGCCCTAATCATAGCTGTGACAGACTGCCACTGCTACTACTTGAGACCGTCACTATGACAGTTACTACTGTTACTGCCTGAGAAGGTCATTACAAGACTGAATAAAGTGACGAACATGGAAATGAAAACTTAAGACAAAAGTAACTATTTTAAGGAAGGGTCCAGGGGTAGAAGAGAACTCCCTGTTTTTAGGGAGCAAAGGCAGCCCTTTGTATTTATTGGGTAGAAAGAACACGGAGGAGGAGGTAATGACTGGTCAGCTGCTTAATTGATCACAGGTTCACATTATTACTAACAGGCTTCACATTTGCCTAATCACAAGAAACACTTGTGCCTGGATTGTGACTTCCCTCCCGCAGTTCTTCTGCGTGGCATACAGTTTGTCAGTTTGCCAACATTCTGCATTTATGAGAAACAGTTTACTGTTTACTCACATAGCCTCCAGTAGTACACTGAGTTGATCACGACCCTCACTCTTTCGGCCTCCAACAATAGCAACTCCATGGCAGTCTCTATGGTGTACAGCTTTCCACTGCCTTCCATAAACCCCAGGAAGAGTTCAGGAAGGCTGGAGGAGAGTCAGGGAATGGTAATTGGCTTTCTCCTTCATGTCCACACATACATGCGGTGACACCTCATCAGCCTGTATACTAAACAGCTTGTGACCATTTCTTCTTTCTCTGTGATGTTTCTGTTCTTTCTCCTGCTTCTGGATTTTGACTCTGAGGCCATTGTAATGGAGAAGTAAGGATGTTGTCTCCTACTCCTCTTTCTATGCTCTCCCCTCTTCTAGCACTAGAAGGATTTCGTCTGCAAAGGACCTTCCTTGCAAAGGTTTCCTCCTGCTGCTCAAGTTGGCATTGGCTCTCCCTTTTCCCTAGGGCTATCATGATGGAAGGGTTTGCATGAGAGTGGGAAGGGGACAGAAGACAATATTATCACCAATTCAGGAAAATGTATTGGGAAGTTTTTGAAGATTTAGAGAACATTTTTATTGTTTCACCAAAATATCTCTTTAATTTTTCTGAATTGTGTAACTTTATCCTTAACTGTCTTTAAAAAATACGTATTTTTCTTTTTTTTTTTTTTCCTTTAAATTATTAACTAAGTTAAAGGGCTTTCCTTATTGACTTAAATTTTTTTAAATTTTATTTCTAGAGACAGGGTCTCACTGTGTTGCCCAGGGTGGAGTGCAGTGGTACAATCATAGTTCACTGCATCTTCTAACTCCTGGGCACAAGGGATTCTCTCATCCTCCCACCTCAGCCTCCTGAGTAGCTGGGACTATAGGCTCACACAGCACACCTGACTAATTTAAAACTTTTTTTTGGTAGAGACAGATCTTGCTGTGTTGCCCAGGCTGGTCTCAAATTCCTGGCCTCAAGTGATCCTCCCACCTCGGTCTTGCAGAGTTACCATTACTGTTTTATTAGTAGAGCAACTTTGAATAGTTAGAATAATTTTGTTAATTTAATGAATTTTTGTTTTTTGTTTTTTGTTTTGAGACAGAGTCTCACTCTATTGCCCAGGCTGGAGTGCAGAGGTGTGATCTTGGCTCACTGCAACCTCCATCTCCCTGGTTCAAGTGATTCTTGTGCCTCAGCCTCCCAAGTAGCTGGGATTACAGGTGTGTGCCACCACACTTGGGTAATTTTTGTATTTTTAATAGAGACTGGGTTTCACCACATTGGTCAGGCTGGTCTCAAACCCCTGACCTCAGGTAATCCACACCCATTGGCCTCCCAAAGTGCCAGGATTACAGGCATGAGCCACCGCACCCAGCCTTGATGAACTTTAATAATGTTACTATTTATATCGATTAGCAACATAGCAGATACTCACAACAGCTAAACCATACAGAACTGTTTATCTAGTAACAACAATTTCTGTACTCAACCCAATGGTTATGTGTACAATTCGTCCTCCGGGCAGTTCAGGCTTTCCATGGCAATAAATCCCTGGGAACTAGGACCTTTCAGGAGGCAGCCTCTTGTTAAAGTCTGCTTCCAGGGATATGGCTGTTTCCTCATGGTTCTGAGAGCCAAGAGGTTCTATTTGTGGAACAAACCAACCAAATTCAGTGAATCAGAAAGTGACAAAGATAGTTCAGGGAAGGATTAGTCTCTAGACTACTGTATTTTTGATACCAATAATTGTTCTTCCTTTTGCTTGTTTTACCTTTACAGAGCTGGGAGCACATAAAAGATAAGGCAGGATGTGAATTTGACCAGGTGTTCATGTTTATCACCAGGCTGAAAGAAAAAAATTCTCCCTTTGGCACATAAAGAGCCTTCTAAATCAGACAGCAAATCATAACTAGTGTCACTCTGTGTCAGGCATTGTGCTGCGTTCTTTAGAGGTACAGAATACTTATGACACAGTCTCTGGTTTCAAAAAGCTTGAGTCTTGTTGAAAAGATTATCCATTCATTCACTAAATATTTAACGAGTTCATACTATGGGATAGGCACTGTGATATGTGAGCATAGAGCAGAAACGAGGTAGATTTGAACCCTGCCTCAATGGAACTGATAATCAAGTGGTACTGATAGTCAATGACTGACTCTGGATGTTTCCAAATATCCCCAGTTCTAGCCATAGAAAGTTCCTTTTTTTTTTTTTTAAATTAATTAAAAGAACGCAAGCACATCCTGGGTGACTTCATGAGATGAAAGCACTCTGATGGTTCCGGGGAGTGATTAGGTTCTGGCCGTCACTGACAGGCCTCCCTCTGGGCTGTGCTCTTGCATTTCCACAGGTCCCTTCAGGCTCTCTCTGATCTGTTTCTCTAGGTGGCTCTCCTCTCTCCACTGTGCTTCTAGTCAGTCTGGGAAGCCTCCTTTTTTCATTCTTCAAAGCTTCACCCTCATACAGCTCCTTATTCACTGATTTGTGTAGCTTCTTTTTAGAAATTTGTGATTTATTTTATTTTTAATTGACAAATAGTCACTGTATATGTTCTGTATTTATAGGGTATGATGTGATGTGTTGATATATGTTTATACTGTTCAGTGATTAAGCCAATTAACAAATCTATCACCTCTTTATTAGTCTTTACTGAGACCTTCAACTGAGCCAAGGGTGAAGGGGGTAGGAGGAAGTGAAAAAACAGTGGAATTTAAAAGCAGAGATAACTATTCCTAATGGTTATTGACTGCTCCCTTTCATAGATGACCACAAATGGACAGTACATTTTTTAGCTCTGCTAATATGGAGTGGGAGAGAGAGAGGAATGATGGTGGAGAGGTGGACAGGACACTTGTGGCCCGTGAAGTAGATATTCATCTTTATTTTAAGGATAATAGAAAAAAAAGCAGCAATTTTATGAAACATGTATGTTGGGATGTCTGTGTGTGTGTGTGTAATGAGCAGATTCTCTTTAGAAAAGGTTGTGTGGAGAATGGCTTAGCTACCAATATTAGGTGGCATATGCTAGATGCTGGATGAGCAGGAGTAGTGTCATATACTGATCAATGTTTTCCCTCCCAAATCTGACAGTAGATCTGTCAGACATCAGGAATTTCTTCCCAACAGCCCGGGGGGGGGGGGTGGAATACTGCAGTCCAATCACAAATGATAGTCCCAAAGTGGGAGGCAGCAGGTGTAAGACTGAGCTTATTTATGTAGCAGGTCTGTGTGATTACACACACTATTGTAAAATATACCTGGTAGAATAATTTCATGGAGAAAACATCCCTCTTGACCTGGTATCAGAAGTAGATGTACAGGGAAGTGAATGAAGCTGAAGTTTCAAAATCTCTCACTTGCACAGGCCTTTTCCTAGGGACCTAGTTTTATATTCATTTTATTAAAGAAAGTTTTATACTCTTCAGATGCCACAAAACCTGGATCCACCTCTGTCCAGTATAGTCTCCATGTATTCATGGAGAAAGTGGAATTTGAACTTGCCCTTCAAAGAAAATTAGCCTGTGCATGTCAAAAGGAATGGGAGCCCATTCTGAATGAGGATAACTGTGGGGGCAGCGTGGAGGGTGCACTGGAGGGCCATGAGTCAATTAATTGATGGGTACTAGGGATCACTAAAGCAAGTGTCGGATACCCAAACTCATCACCTAAGGTGTTTGTGTTGGTTGGTTATTTACGTTCTTTGGGCCATAGGAAATAGATCACCACTTACATTAACTTAGGCAAGAGGAGGTTTATTGTAATAGAAACAGCATTATGAGCCATGCACAGTGGCTCATGCCTATAATCCCAACACTTTGGGAGGTTGAGGCAGGAGGATCACTTGAGCTCAGGAGTTAGAGATCAGCCTAAGCAACATAGTGAGACCCTATCTCTACAAAAAGTAAAAACATTAGCAGGGTGTGGTGATGCATGCCTGTAGTCCCAGCGACTTGGAAGCCTGAGGTGGGAGGCTTGAGCCCAGGATGTCAGGTTATAATGAGCTGTGATTGTGCCACTGCACTCCAGCCTAGGTGACCAAGACAGAGTCTGTCTTGAAAGAAAGAAAGAAAGAGAGAGAGAGAGAGAGAGAGAAAGAAAGAGAGAGAGAGAGAGAGAGAGAAAGAGAGAAAGAAGAAAGAAAGAAAGAAAGAAAGAAAGAAAGAAAGAAAGAAAGAAAGAAAGAAAGAAAAAAAGAAAGAAAGAAAGAAAGAAAAGAAAGAAAGAGAAAGAAAGAAAGAAGGAAAGGAAGGAAGGAAGGAAGGAAGGAAGGAAGGAAGGAAGGAAGGAAGGAAGGAAGGAAAGGAAGAAAAGAAAGAAAAGAAAGAGGAGGGGAGGGGAGAGGAGGAGAGGAAAAGAAAAGAAAAGAAAAGAAAAGAAAAGAAAAGAAAAGAAAAGAAAAATGAAACAACATTATGGCTTGGAGTATGTAGGCTGGAGTTGGAGAGTAGATTAAGATCCCAAAAATCAACAACTGGAGGAAATGGAATCCCTTGCCTATTGTCCACCATTATTGGACCCAGCTATTTTCTGCTTGTCATAATTGTGTTTCTATTAACAGTTGTCTATTTTTTTCTCTGTATTGTCAATATAATTTCTTAGCTTAATCATCTTCTTCCTCATGGCTCTGTTCCTGATACTAATCTTCCTTATTTTCTTGAGATTCTCAAGAAAGGAAGTCTCTTCCTTATAAGGTCGCTTTTCCTTGACCGGCAAAGTCATAGATCAGTGGCTAACCTGTGGCTTGAGCTTGCACATCTTGTCCAATCAAGTATGTCTAAAATGTACAGAATCTTTGCACAAAATAGGTGACCTGTAGTTGCCCCTTCAGCAGAAGTTGTGGGACAGGGAATTTTCCTTACAAGAACCTGTAGGTGAGGCTAGCACAATAAATGGCCTGTCCGTTATGGCCGAAATAGGAATAGCTAATATTTTCTGAGTGCTTACTTTGTGTCATTGTGTCAGATTCTGTTCTAAGTGCTTAATATACATTAACCCCTTTTTTAAAAATTTAAGAGTCAGGGTCTTGATCTGTCACCCAGGCTGGAGTGCATTGGTGCAATCATGGCTCAAATTCCTGGGCTCCAGGAATCCTCCTGCCTAGGTCTCCCAAAGCGCTGGGATTACAGACATAATGGGTGGTCTGCATTAACCCTTTAATCCCACCAACAATCTTATAGGGGTAGTTACAACCTTTATTCCCATTCCACCAAGAAGGAAACTGAGGCCCAGCAAGTTGCAGTAACTTACCCAAGGTCACGCAGCTAATAAGTGGTGGAACCAGGATTCCAGCTGGGCAGTATGTTCTAGAGTTTACCCTTCTTCCTGCCTAGGGTTTTTGGCTATCAATCTCCCCAAACTATGTCAAAGTTCCCACTTATTTGAAAGTGGTAACAGTTCTATTTCTCTAATTGCCATCCAGCTCTATCCAATCTTAGTCCAAAAGTGAAACATCCACAATAACCAGCTGTATTTGCTCGCTGCCTTCCACTGTTGCTCATTCAGTCCTGTCTTTGTTCAAGCCGTTCCCTGCCCCCTTCCAGTTATTTTCATGCTCTGCACCTCCTTATGAAACCTTAACTCCCCTCAGTTACTTTTATATTTCCCCTTTCTCTGAATCCTTAAGGCTTCTACAGTCTGTACTATTGTGAGGAGACCAGTATAACTGCATTTAAGGTCTATTATCTTTAGAATATATTTTGATGTTTTAGAAAGAGAAAAACACAGAACCCCCTTAAAAGATGAAGATTCAGAAAGCAGTGCTAGAAGTTACAAAGCCTAGTAACTGTACAATCTCTTTGGATAGTGAGGCTGTAAAAACTCCAAAAGATGAAGTTAAATTGAGGAGACGGTTGTAAGGCATTAGAGGCTTTAATACAGTTTGAGTTGCTCAGAGTCTCATGAAGGGGTGTGAGAATGTTCATTGGAAGGAGAGTCCCTGGCCTACCCACTTTGTTTCCCCAGGCAGTCTGAATCCTGAGAGGAAAGATAAGAAAGGAAGGCAACTTTGGAAAGTAAGAAGGGGAAACAGTTTATTTTTGTTGTTAGTGTGATAGAGCAGGCCCCGGACTAGAAATGATGGCTCACACCCAAAAGAGCGAGTAAATAAGGACAGTAGATAACGTGCCAGCTATACCCATTTCCTCAGAATTCTGCTGAAGTGACAAGTCTATCTGTATTCCCTGTACAGAATAACTAATAAATTTTTTATGAAAGCTATCTTTTTACAACTAAATCATGGATTAGGCACCAAAAGCCTGGTTTCTAGTTCTGGTTCTAGGTCTAGATTTGAGCAAGTCAACTTCACTCAGCTTAATTTTTTTTTTTCACCTATAAAATAGAAATAATATCTACTCACTTATAGACATTGTATGTAAAAACATGTAGAAGAAATCGTTCATTCAAACATCACATAGGAATTAAACCACGTTGTGGCTGACTCTGGTTTAGTCACTGAGGTTCCATCAACAAACAGAAACATGAAAATCTCTGCTCTTGTGGGGCTCACTGAGTGGTATAATTGGCCCAGCTCACATGTTTTAGTTTCTTAACCCTGCTCAGTTATCCACACTTTTATTTTTTTAAAGAAACAAGCATTTGCTCAATAAGGTATGTCCTAGGCTATTTATGCGGGGATTAAATCTACAAATCTATTACTGGGCCTAGTGATAGAGCAGAAAGAGGAAGCTAGATTCCAGATAGGACTTTGCTGCAAGCTCACTTTTTGACTGTAAAAAAAGTGGCTTCGTATCCTCATCTGTAAATAAGAGAGTTGGATTACATCATCTCCAAGGCTCCTCTTAGCTTTAAAATGTGCAGTTTCGTTTACGCCCACAGGGATCACTACTCTCTTGGTGGCTTGGTGCCTAAGAAGAACTTGCCAATGCTCAGAATATAGGCTGCAAATTCTAACAAAGTAGATGATGGTGAACATCACCATCTTATGCTCTGGACTGTGACTATGTGCCATTTTCTATTATTTCTTGTTATTTCAATTGCTTCCCAACTAGGGTACACACTCCTGCAAGGCAGGAATCAAGAAGTGCATTATACATATTATTATCTGGATCAGGAAAGACTCCTTTGATATCAGAAGCCTGGATTTGTATTTCTAAAATTATCTGTATTTTCCCCCTTGAGTAGGTCAAATCCTACTACCTTATATGTTTTGCTTATTAATTTGACCAATTAACTCTATTTTATGTCATGAACAATATAAAATTTAGTTCTACCCTTATCAGAATAATGTGTTCATTCCAGCTTAATGAAGTTTCACTATACTTGCATAAAAAGCAGGGGGAGGTTTGTCAATTCTAGAACTTAATATGCAGTACAGGTATGTCTAGCCTGAGTACTACAATACCAGATGAGAGCATATACCAAAAGTTTCTAAGAGACTAGTTTTATTAGCACAGGAATGAAAAACAATTACAGAATTTGAGGGAGTGAGGCAGTAGAGTGTGGTTAGGACCTGTGTTCTGGAACTGGACTCCTGGCATTTGAATTCAAACTCTGCCACTCACCTGGAGGTGACCCTAGGCGAGTTACTTTACCTATCTATGCCTCCGTTTCTGCATATCTCAAGTGAAGATGATAAGAGTACCAATTACAAATAATTAAATGAATTATTATTTGTAAAGTGTTTGAACAGTGTCTGACAAAGGGAGAGGACCTTCTAATTCTGGTCAGTTGTTTAGGAGGGAGTTAAAAGGAGAGGAATTAGGAGCATCTGACACTGTATGTCACTTAAAAAAGCTGGTGGTAAAGGAAGGCAAAACATTGGACTGCGCTTGTAGGAAGGAGTAGAGACAAACAGTCAAGCACAGGTGTTTGTGTGTATTGGTTTCCCAAGACAAGGGAAGCCTCCACATATCTGAAAGTGGATGGAAAGGAGCCAGTGGTCAGGAAGTTGGAAGAGGGAGGGGATAGCTATGGGAGCGGGATGACCTGTAACAAGGACTCAATTAATCAGAGGTGAAGAGAGGGAATTCTAGGATAGTTTTCTCTTTGTTCCTTCAAAATCTAGCTAGCTTTATGCCATGTTACAAATCTGGCCTTGAAATTCTGAACGTGACAGCACAGACCATCATAGTCCTCAGTTATTCAGGATCAAGCAGTGTGGATGGGGATAAATTAGTGAGCTGGTGTGGGTGAGCAGAGATAACTATTAACGACATGATGGAAAGTAGCTATAACCCTGTGGTACAGCTGGGTCATTCTGGAAGGAATGATGCAGACAAACTAGCATAGTGTTCAGCCCACAGAGGCAACATGGCTCTGTGAATACAGGCATCAGGCATCCTCAGCTAAACCATAAACAGCCACAGAGTCTACAAATGAGCCATAGCAGAAGGCCAAACAAATGAGCTATGCTTGTGTAGTCTCCATTTAGTGTCTGTGGCATCTGCATTCACACATCAATCATCTTTCAGAATTGCCATAGGAAAACAATTTAGCCCAAGAGTTAAATTCAAATTGGAAGGTCAACACTGACCCTTCCTCCAAGTACACTGATAAATAGTCTGCACCACCTTAACTGAATTATTTTAAAATACCCTGTAACACAGTTTAGTAAGTAAAGCTGTCTAAATTGAAATCTTTGGGCTCTCACATCCAGAGGGAGGATAAATTTTGCTGGCAGACTGGATATCTTATATACTTGGAAATTTGGGAAGAGCGCAGCAGAGCCGTAAGTTTAGTTGGAACAAGAACAAGATTTATTTCAGGCAGGAAGATCCTAGGCAGCATGAAGGAAAATCTTTATGGCTGCAAGAGCTGATATGTCTAAGAGAGGCTCATTAGTACCTGCTCATTCTTATACTTTCAGGTCAGGCCATATTTGGTATGAACGAAGATCAGGGTACTAAAGGGTTTAAGCATGAAACGAAATTAAAGGCAAAGGGGTTTGGCATCACCTGGCATATGGTAGTCTTTATCTTTTAGAAATGGGAAACTTTCAAAGATAGTTATGATTTGCCAAGATTTGCCTTGGAAACAATATGAAGGACATGTTAAGGAGAAGGAAAACTTGGGTCAGAAACAGTAGTAACAAGGCTATTAGTAGATCAAATCATATATAATCTCCAATACACAACAATTTTTAAAAATGGAATTGATTTTTTGGAGCAGTCCATAGCAGAATTGAGAATTACAGAGATTTTTCACAGACCCCCTGTCGCCACATATGCATAGCTTCCTCCATTATCAATGTCCCCTACCAGAGTGGTATATTTATTGCAGTTGATGAATCTACAGTGACACAGCATTATTACCCAAAGTCCATAGTTTCCATTAGGGTTCACTGGGTTTGGAAAAAATGTATAATGACATGTCCACTATTATGGAATTGTAGATTAGCTTCAGAGCCCTAAAAATCCTCTGTGCTCCACAGACAATGCCTCTAGGGAAACATATGCTTCAGAACTCTTGGCTCTTGACAAATTACCTTGCAGTGCTTCTTCTTTTAGGTTGTTTTTTTTTTTTTTTTTTAATGTAATCTCCTGCTATTTGCATTGTACAGGTATGTGATATCGAAATTCCTACAGCTGTAGTCTGCTTCTAAAGTTTAGCCAACAAATAATGCAAGCCCAAGGGCATTTCCTTAGTTAAAGCAGGGCTCTAAATAAGAAACAAGCAGCATAAAAGCAGGAAGAGGAACCTAGTGGTCAGCTAAGGTGAGAACTTATCCTAACCAGATCGTTCCTTAGCAGATGGAGAATCTTCTCACATAGGAGTACAATGGGGGCTTTGAAAGTCTTGCAGAAAAAAAATGTTAAAAAACCCAAAAACTTGTTTTCCTTTCTCTTCAAAGTCTGACCAGTCTTCCAGAACCATAAAATCTCTGTGCGAATTGCCACTAAACATTTTCTGTTTGCTGTGGAATAGGTATTGGTCAAAGTGTAACTTCTGCTGCAAAGAAGACATGGCATTTTATGATTCTTCACACAGCACTGCCTGCCTAAAACAGAAATCATCCATTAGCTTAACACAGTTAAGAATTGGAAAACTATATGTCTGTCTGGACAGCTTGTATAAGGCCATGCCACTTAAGATGGCCATGTTGCTTAAGATAATCTTAATTAAATTTTTGAGAGAGAAAATAAAACCTTAGGAAGCCAATTTAAAAAGACTAAAGAAACATTGGATTTTATTTTTTTCTCCTTTCTCTTGTAACACATTTTTATGAGGAATTCATTTTATTCTGTCTTTTTCTTAAAGACAATTACTGAGAAATTTATTTAAAAAAAAAAAAGGAATCCTTTTTTGGCTGTAACATCCAATGAATTTAGGAGATGTGTAACATGGAGAATGCTGTTGAGGGATGGGCCTCGGGACTGGCTGTGCAGCATTGTCCGTTCAGGCCACAAATGCCTATCCACCATGATTTCTGTGCCAGGCACTGTGGTAGCTGCTGGAGACTCAGTGGTAAGCAAAACCAGGCATGGTTCCTGCTCTCATGAAGCTTATAGCTTAGGTACAATGACACATATTCAATAAATAATCACACACATAACTATACGTTTCATATAACACCAGTTCCTGAAAGAAAAATAATAGTAGATGTCGTATAGTGGGGGACCAGTCCTAGTCAACAGGATGTTCTCCAAGGAAGTGATTCTCCAAGTTGAGATCTATCAGATGAGTAGAAGTTAGCCAGGTGATGAAAAAATGGAAGCATACTCCAGGCAGAAGAAAGTGCAAGTACAAAGGCCCTGAGGTATAAAGGAGGATGACACTGTTCTTAATATTCGAAGATGGCTGGTATAGCCTGAGCACAGAAGATGAAAAAGGCAAAAAGTTTGAAAAGAGGCTGAAGTTGTGTCCTGAGGCCAGATAAAACAGCCCTTGATGTCATGTTAAGAATTCTAGTCTTTATCCCAGAGCAATGGGAAATCACGAAAAATAATCAGCTGGAGGGTGGTTGAATTAGATTTCTCTTCACCAGTCACTTGAGGTCAATGAGTTCTTACTCAGTGTTTAACAAGTGCTGTGATAACTTCCCCAGTCATATCAGACATGGTCTCGGCTCGCAAGTGGTATTTGATGTCTAAGTGTCGGAGGAAATAAGTGTGAGTCAAAGCTTGGAAGTAGAAATGAGATGGTCCTAGGAAGGTAATATCTAAAACATCCTTATTCATCATAGCCAAAGTGACTTTGATATGCACCTTTTGGTTTTGCTTTTCTTTCAAAATACTCAAAGAAGTGTGCTGTGAAATCCTCTGTCTGTTCACAGATCAGGTACCACACAAACAACTATGCATCCAGCTCCACCTCCTTACCCTGCCAGTGTTCCTCAACCTTGATGTGGAGTGACCATTTGGAAAGGTGAGATTTAGAAACTGCCGGGATTTACAGCATAGCCTCGTCCCATCTCTCAGTTCTAATCTGAGTTCATGCTACAAAGGCAGAGTATCTCTGAGAATTAAAATGCAAATTAAACGTATACGTCTGATTAAGAGTACTAGATTCCTTAGAGGAATTGTTGTTTTTAAAACTCTACTTAAGTTTCCTCCAACCAAGAGGTTTTTGAAACTGACTCGAGTCTGATCTTGTGACTGATCAAGTCTCTTGCCATGAAAGAATCTGCAAGTCACTGATTTTTTCATAGTAAGGACAGTTTCCAGGAGTATGTTAAGGCTAAGCTACTCCTATTTTAATTAGGTATCAGAATCCAGCGTGTTCGCCATATGGCTCATATGGCTAGCACACTCTTAGTTGAACTTTTGATTAGATCTATTTTGAATAAAACATGTACTTCAATGAATGAATACTCTAAAAGGCAGAAGAACTTAATCCCAAATGTCACGTATCAAATTTCGAGCTTTAGCTTCCTCCCTCAAGCACCTCTTTTTAATATTTCTATTAGTGGACAATTGAGTGGAAAGTCTGCTGGGTATTATAGCATTGTGTGATTTTTTTTTTCTTTTTAAGAAAGACTGTGGAAAGGTTTATTTTTGCAGAGATAGCACACTTGACTTATCGATAAAATGGGTTGAACTCTTCATTTTAGTGAAAAAGCGTGCTCATTTTATTTTATTCTCTGGGTAATGTCAGGTACAGTAACTCCTTTGGTCAGTACAAGTTGTTATAATGGATATGAACATTCAAGCAGCTCCGTTTCTTTAGACATTTATCCTCCCATGGCTGAGGGAACTGAGAGATAATCTCCTGTTTTTCAGAGGAAGAGATGAATGTGTTTTTTCAATAGAGATATATAGTGTGCCACTTAGAAGATAAGAACAAGCTGGTTGATTCTAGAAAATAGCTTTAAAAGCAGGAGTCCAATACAATTTTTACTCAACTCACATTTATAATCCTATATCCTTCCCCACATCTATCTATCAATCATCTATCTATCTATCTATCTATCTATCTATCTATCTATCTATCATCTATCTATCTATATGTATAACACACACACACACACACACACACACACATATACATATGTGCACACTGGGTGCTGTTTTGCTATTAATACAGATTCCCCTAGAAAACAAATGAAGGGAAATGGAGAGAGACACCTTGTTTCCATCTCTTTTTTGGTAGGTTCACTCTAACTCCATTTTTGATTTTTTAAAGTAAATCTTATTATACTTTTGCTCAGTTATAAAAATAAGCCCTGTTCTCTATGGAAACTTTGGAAAATGATGAAAATTAGAAAAGCAGCTTACTAAACTTTAGTCTCACTAGCCAGTAAAAATTAAGTATCATGTTAGTGTATGTTTTTCTATACTTTTTTTCCTACAGTTCTTAAATTTTGTTTTACACATTTATGTTAATATTATGATATACATTTTTTAATCTTGTTCTCATTTTGTTTAGCATAAAATAAGCATTTCTCAGACTATTTGCAAATTATTTGTGAAGCCATTTTAATATTTATATAATAGCCTATCTAAATAATACACTATAGTTTACTTAACCATATGGTCAATTTTGTGGTCAAATTTGCCACACTGATGAAAATATTACTCTATCATTACCCAAGTACTGAAAGGCAGAGGTTTTAAAAAACTGCTTATGTATATATATTTTACCATAAGGAGACTTTATGGAATAATCAATATGTAATATTTAATATTCTTTAAAGATACATGTAATCAGACTGTTTGCTAAAATAATTAGAGAGATTTAAAATTTCATCGATCATGTGTGATAAAATTTGCTTTACTCTAATTGGCACTGTGTAGTATCTTAAAAAAAAATGAACAGAATACTTTAATTTTTTTTTTTTTTTTTTTTTGAGACGGAGTCTCTCTCTGTCACCAGGCTGGAGTGCAGTGGCATGATCTTGGCTCACTGCAACCTCTGCCTCCCAGATTCAAGCAAATCTCCTGCCTCAGCCTCCCAAGTAGCTAGGACTACAGGCACACGCCACCACGCCGAGCTAATTTTTTTATTAGTAGAGATGGGGTTTCACCATGTTGACCAGGATGGTCTTGGTCTCTTGACCTCACGATCCATTCACCTCGGCCTCCCAAACTGCTGGGATTACAGGCATGAGCCACTGCGTCTGGCCTACTTTGATGTTTTGATAGGAAAATGTTCTATTTCCTGGCTCTTTCAGCTTGTATTCTTCTTTATTTCTTTTTAGACTAGAGTTATATACTAATTGAAACTTATTTTTACAACAAGATTATTTGACCACTTATTGTGACTACAATTGCTTTTTTAAAAATAAAACACATGTAATTACTTCAAATGAGAATGTTTTAAATGTTAAAGCAAGCAAATTTATTACTTATATTTTACTCCTCACACCATACACAAAGTTATAAAAAAAAAAATCCCCATCCGTGCTTATTGCATCTTTCTCTCTCTATTCTAACAGACAATGAAAGAACGGAGTCGGACATTTTATTGCAATTCCTGCTTCCCTGAATTTGCGTATTTCTTCCCACCTGACAAGGAGAATTATATTTTGATTTGGATTATTTCTTCATTTTTATCGTTTATTTTAATGATTGTTTTGTTGGTAATATCCATGGAGATCAACTTTATTATTATTATCCATGCCTCCGAATATTAGATTGGTTTCTTGAATGGCATTTTGAATATACATTTAAGAAGTTGGGAAGAACTTCACAGATGATGATTGGAGGAAAAGTGATGAAAAGAAAGACCTGTGTTCCACGAATTTTCTCCAGCTTCAAACCTTTACATGAATCTTAACCGAAGTGGACATCTTAGGTTTCATGACAGCTTGATTTTACAATATGAGTTTGAAAAATCAGTATGAGTTTATGATGGTGAAAAGTCAACATATTGAGAGCAATAATTCAATTAATAGAATATGAACTTAATGAGATATAAAAGCAAATGAGGGCAGGAGGGAATAGTGACAAAAATATTTGTGCCCAATTATGATTAATGTTTTACAGATGTTGTGTCCTTGTGGGCTTAGCACGGAACTAAAAGTTTCTGAGTTTCAATTCTGGTTGTGTGTCATTTAGTAACTCAGGAATCTGATTAATTGTTATTTCTAAGCTTTTGACGACAAAGGAGTGATGCAGCTAAGGGCATCCTTGAAGTGTCATAAAAAACAAATTTGAGGTTGGATGATTAGCTGCACAGTTAGAGTGATAAAAATTCCAGGCATGCCTTCTGATTCACCACGATCAAGTCAGGATTTCTTAGTATTTCTTTGCTGGCAGCATATACAAAGGCAAAATTAATAAATAACATAGTTGTTGAATAACAAATTTTGTAACATTTTTATAAAACAAAAGAATCTATTTTGTCTGTATTAAATTAAAAAACTTTGTGGACTTTTAAAAGATACACTTGAGTCATCTAATAGTTTTCAAATGATATGCTTACCTGCTTTTAAATTCAAGCAGCCTTTCTTCTTCTTGTCCTTTTTTTTCTCTTCCTCCCTTTCTTCTGTCCCCTCGTTTACTTAATTCACCACATATTTACTGAGTGTCTCCTCTGTAGGTACCATGCTAAGGGCCATACTTCACCTATACGACATCTTGGGAAGTGATGAAAATATGGTCTCAGAAGTTTTGCCATAGGATCATATGCTGTGACTACATACCATTTCTGCCAACTATAATGACTCAATTGTAGAGTCCTTCTTAAACAGCAGAACCAGTTGTGAATTAGCTATAAAAACCATAACTACTTTCTTCCAAATCTATACTTAAAATCGTCTTAACTAGCATAAAGCTGATGCTCTACACAATCCCTTTACTTAAGTTTAAATTCAGTGAATTTTACTGAGTACATAGTATATGCCAACATCGGAAGAATTTCCATTCTTCTGTTACCTCTGTCTGTTCCTCATTCATCTGTGTGACTAGCTGTCATCTATTCACTGTTTTATTTTTACAAAAGATGGTACAGTTTATAGAGGGCTTCACCAATTTTTCATAACTAATATAAGTAAGAATTCAAATTCAGGTTCAAGTTTTTAAAATTCCAAGTGTACTGTTCCTTCTTACAGCACAATGGAATGAAAGATTTGCTGCAATTATATTCTGTTTACGAGACAAAGTGATGTGGTAACAGAAATATGAGTTTTGGAATCAAACTTGGATTTAAATCTGGCTGTGCCACTCACAAGCTCTGTGACTCTGAGAAAGTTAATTAGTTTCATTGCATCTCAGTAAATTAATCTATAAATTGAAGATAATAGTACTTACCTGTAGGGTAATTGTAATAACGTGCATAAAATGAGTATTGCACGATAGATCCTCAGAAAGTATTTACTATGATTGATTCTTTACTCAGACTTATTTCTACCTATTTAATATGAATCTCAGTTTCAACTACAAACTGGCTTCCTGACTGTGTGGGTTTAAATGTCATGAACGGAATCAACTCCAACCATCCTTTGGATGCTATACTTGTTTATAAGATGTCATGATAATTTTTGTCCATGCAAAACCTACCCACCTCCCACATGTTCAGATCTCACCTTATCCTCAGGCCTTGAATACTTTAAGTATTTTTGTTTTTTCCTTACCTCTGTCTGCAACTTTGAAGCTACGTAGTACCCATTTTGACTATTGTATTGTACTATTCCTTAAATATTTCCATTGTGTATGTCTCTTTCCATGTGACAAAACTGTAATTCATGGTGGACAGGACTCGTTTCTTAATTTTTTCCATAGGTCTCTTGGCACTAGTGTAGTGTTTGACCCTAGAAAGATGTTACTAATTAAGTAAATTGTCAGCAAAGGTAACATGTACAAGATTAACATAAGTGAACATGATAGCTTTTTGTTTTTATGTTATTGTTCATGTTATTGGTTGTTGTCATTTCACGTTAAACTTTCCTGGTTTAAAAATGTCTACATCCAGGGAGAATAATCACAAGAAGTGTTTTTTGTTTGTCTGTTTAAGACAGAGTCTTACTCTGTAGCCCAGGCTGGAGTGTAATGGCGTGATCTCGGGTCACTGCAACCTTGGTCTCCCTAGTTCAAGCAATTCTCCTGCCTCAGCCTCCTGAGTAGCTGGGATTACAGGCACCCACCACCACTCCCAGCTAATTTTTGTATTTTTAGTAGAGATGGGGTTTCACCATGTTGGCCAGGCTGGTCTCAAACCCCTAACCTTAAGTGATCCACTCACCTCAACCCCCCAAAGTGCTGGGATTACAGGTGTGAGCCACCATACCCAGCCCACATGAAGTTTTATATAACATGTTTATTAAAGGTTTTTTTGGTTCAAGTAATAAGTAATAAAATAATTAGAAAAGTTAGAAAAATAATGACTATTTGGCAAAAATATTTCTCATACAATGAGAAATTATCTTTGTCCAATTAGTTTAAAATCTAATGTAGAGAAACTATATATCTATATATACATATCAGTATATATATGTATATATGAGATACTTTAAAAAATAGACTTTAATTTTTAGAGTAGTTTTAGTTTCATAGCAAAACTGAGCAGGTACAGAGGACATTTTTGTTTACAATCTGCACAAATGTATCCATTGTGTACTAAATTCATTGAAAATAATGTCATGCTACATGTGTACTCAAATACTCTGGGTTGTAATTCAGCAACCCAGACTTGGTTTTTAACACCAACTTGGTTTTTAACAAGTACCGTCATCTTCATTTTCAATAAACACAAATTCTCATCATTATGTAACAAGGTTATAATGAAGATAGAACTAACCCTCAAAATAAAGTAAGATCCTTAAGAACTTTGCCCCCAAAAAAAGTTACTTGTGAAGAACTGATGCTTGATCTACAGTTTTATTGTAATTGTAGTAACTACTGTAAAGCTCTGTGGGATACATACGTGAAACAAACATACAACATTAATATGCTTTAAGTGAGCTATATAGACCTGAGTCCTGACTATACATATAATATATTCCATGTACTTTAAAACTTACAGCTTTTGCATTGGAAGAAATGAACTGCTGCCTACTCCAGCCCCCATCGTATTGCAGCATTAGTGCTTTCATTCAGCATCAGTGCAACCCAGCGTAAAATAAAACAAACAAATAAAAAAAAAACTCAGCTGTGCTGTTCCCAAGAGAGGTTGGACCAGGGTAATGTAAAGAGGCATGCCAAGCCATGCCAAGATCTATTAGCCAGGAATAGGTAAGAGAACAGAGAATATTGTGTTTAGAAGGGCTTTGGCTTCCATCAGAAGGTAATTTATCTAAGTTCTCCCAAGGAGGGAAGAGAAAAGTAGAGTCATTATCTTTTACATAATAAAATATATCCACAGAATATATGAAAATTCAGGCAGTGTTAGCTTGGGTCTGTGTTTTTAGTATCTATAAGAATAATTTTCAAAAATTAAACATAATAAAATAAAAGTTATAAGGAAATCAGATGAACTAAGAGAAAAAGCTTTTCAACATCCTTAGTACTTGGAAGCACATTTCAAAGAAATCTGTTCTTAAGATAATTGTCACTATGCAGGTATCTTAAGGATCTGTATAAAATATATACTTCTCATTATATTTTTAGTTATGACTACAGAAGTGTTTAACTGTCATCTTAAAAATATCTGTCCTCATATTTTTTATTAATACAGGCTTTTACGATCTTATTAATTCAAAATATTTCTAGGCTCATCCTAGATTTTCTACAGCTTTATTTTCATTATCTGAATTTTTTTTACTTTAAAAGAGTGTGTACAATAAATACTTTTAAAAACTTCTGTATTTTTATTTAAATACTCAAACACATTGTAAGCTATTGTGGCCAGGACTTAAAGCACCTACAGAGAACCTATAGAGTCTAGCACAGTCAGTACTAAGCACATAGAAATTGCTCAATAAAAATGTGATGAATAGTCTCAGTGGACCAGACTGTAATATAAATGAATGATGCCTAAGACAAGTAGGTGATATTACACTGTGAGTAATGGTGGCATTTAGTTGGCAGCTGATTCTCTATTTACATTTCTTTTTTGATATTATGCCATTTTGGTCAGTCTTTAAATTTAAGTAGTACAAGGAAGTCTTTTTTTAGACTTCTTGAAGAAAACAGCTGTATTTTTTTTAACATGGCATGACTGCTGTTAAGAAAAACTGTAAATTAGTTCAATCATTGTGGAAGACAGTATAGAGATTCCTCAAGGATCTAGAACCAGAAATACCACTTGTCCCAGTAATCCTATGACTGGGTATATACCCCCCAAAATAGAAATCATTCTACTATAAAGACACATGAACATGTATGATTATTGCAGCACTATTTAAAATAGCAAAGACATGGAACCAACACAAATGCCCATCAGTGATAGACTGGATAAAGAAAATGTGGTACATATACACCACGGAATACTATGCAGTCACAAAAGGGAATGAGATCATGTGCTTTGCAGGGACATGAATGAAGCTGGAAGCTATCATCCTCAGCAAACTAACACAGGAACAGAAAACCAAACACCACATGTTTTCACTCATAGGAACAGAAAACCAAACACCACATGTTCTCACTTGTAAGTGGGAGCTGAACATTGAGAACACATGGACACAGAGAGGGGAACAACATATACCAGGGACTGTTGGGGAGTCGGCGGTGAGGGGAGGGAACTCAGAGGACAGGTCAATAGGTGCAGCAAATCACCATGGCACATGTACACCTATGTAACAAACCTGCACGTTCTGTGCATGTACTCTGTTTTTTTTTTTAAGAAGAAATAAAGAGCAAAATGTAAACAATGGAAAAAATAGATAAATACAAGCCTGCATATTGAATAACTTCTTTCTTTATATTCATTTTTTAGAATTTTTCATTTCTATAGGTTTTGGGGGATCAAGTGTTATTTGGTTACATGAGTAAGTTCTTTAGTGGTGATTCGTGAGATTTTGGTGCACCCATCACCTGAGCAGTATACACTGAAACAACTTATTTTAGCCAGTTATCTAATTTCTTACCTTGGCAGAGGAGCTGAATTTTAACTTTACACCTACAGGCAGATGAAGGTATTGCAGAAGATATATAGCCTGTACAATAAAATAAACATAATTTGCACACATGAGAACAGGAGAAAATATTTTATTACTTCTTTGAGCAAAGTATAGTTTTCTCTTTACAGAAATAAGTACACCAGGGCCTTAGTAAATGAATGACAGTTTTCAGTTTATTTCCAGATAAAAGTTGGTGATTTCTAATTATGGTTTTAATCAGTTTATTGATTTAACCTAAAACTCAAATGCTAAATCTCTTCGGATTCATTGGAATTACATAAGAAATATTTATGGAGCATTACTTTGAGAAAGTAGCAAAAAATAAATTCCAAGTGCATATGAAAAACCTGAGAACTTAAGTAACAAGCTCTGAAATCCTATGGTCCTGGAAGAGCAGAAGAAAATACACACTAAACCACAGAACAATGAAAAATACAGGATAAAGCAAAAGTAAAGCAGAGAGGAAGGTAAATTTGTCACAAAACTGGACAAAGGATAATTTAGTAAGAGGTGCTCCATAAACACTTGCTGCTTGTTGTGGTGGTGGGAGGAAGATGCTGCTGGTAAAGAATAAGACACAGGTATTCAAGTAAAATTAGCTAAATGTCATACTAAGTATAGAGGGAATGGGGAAAAGATAGTATATAGTCTTAAAGAAACTTTTGAAAAAGTAAGAAAAATACAAGATTGAGTTAATCTCCTTTCTCTGTATCTAATCATCCTGTAAGTTCCATTAGTTCTACAAGTATTTCTCAATTCTGCCCCTCCGTTTTCGCTGGCATGGTCTACATCTAGGTCTCCACCATTTCCCATCTGCATTGCTTCAGTAACAGGTGTCTTGATTCTGATCTTGGCCCCTCCATCCATTTTCCACACCTGCTGCCAGAGTTATATTTTGTTAATAAAATGAAAATCTGTTTTATTTTCTTTTTTAAACATCTTTAATATTTTCCTGTGAGTTTCAGGATAAAGTTAAAACAACCAAACTTAGTCCACAGAGCTTTCTACAACCTAGTCCCTGCAAGGCTCTGATTTTTTTTTTTTTTTTTTATATCCACCTGGCTTTATAGCAATGCCTACCTGCTCTCTCATGTCTCTGTGCTTTGCATATGCTGTTCTAAGTACATTGGATACTCCCTTCTCCCTTTCTCTATGTGACTAACCCTCACTCATCTTTCATATTTCAACAGAAGTACCACTTCCTTCAAGAAGCCTCCTTCCTTTAGAAAACATTTTTCTGTGTTTAATTTGTTGGTTTATTTGTCCATCTTCTTCACTATGGAAGATGGGAACCATATTTCTCACTTCCTCGTCTAGTGTGTCTATCACAGTATATGGCATAGAGCCGGTACAAACAAATTCTTGCTGGAGAAAGAAAGAATGGAAAGAAGAGATGCAAAAATCAACCATGAAAGTTTGAGCAAAAATAATAATTCAAGATAATTCAAGACTGAAACCATCCTTTTGTTACTTAAAACCAGTAATTAGTCACATTTTCTGAATGATCACTTGATACGGTTTGGCTGTGTCCCCACCCAAATCTCATCTTGAATTGTAGCTCCCATAATTCCCACCTGTCATGAGAGGGACCCACTGGGAAGTAATTGAATCATGGGAGTGGGTCTTTCCTGTCTGTTCTCCTGATAGTGAATACATCTCACAAGATCTGATGGTTTTACAAAGGGGAGTTCACCTGCACATGCTGTCTTTCCTGCGCTCATGTAAGACATGACTTTGCTCCTCATTCACCTCCCACCATGATTGTGAGGCCTCCCCAGTTATGTAGAGCTGTGAGTCAATTGAACCTCTTTCCTTTATAGGTTGCCCATTTTAGCTAGTTTTTGTTGGCAGCGTGGGAACAGACTGATACGGTAAATTGAGTGTTGCCACAAAGGGCACCTGAGAATGTGGAAACAACTTTGGAACTGGGTGATAGGTGAAGGTTGAAACAGTGTGCAGGGCTCAGAAGATAGGAAAATGTGGGAAAATTTGGAACTTCCTAGAGAATTGGAGGGCTCAGAGAACAGAAAGATGTGGGAAAGTCTGGAACTTCCTAGAGACTTGTTGAAAGGCTTTGGCCAAAATGCTGGCAGTGATGTGGACAATAAAGTTCAGGCTGACATGGTCTCAGATGGAGATAAGGAAATTGTTGGGAACTGGAACAAAGGTGACTCTTGCTGTGCTTTAGCAAAGAGACTGGTGACTTTTAGCCTCTGCCCTAGATACATGTGGAACTTTGAACTTGAGAGAGATGCTTTGGGACATCTGGTGGAAGAAATTTCTAGGTAACGAAACATTCAAGAGGAAGTGAAGCATTAAAGTTTGGAAAATTTGCAGACTGACCATGCAAAGGAAAAGAAAAACCCATTTTCTGGGGAGAAATTCAAGCCTGCCACAGAAATTTGCATAAGTAATCAGGAGCCCAACGTGAATCACCAAGACAATGGAAAAAATGTCTCCAAGGCATGTTGGAGACCTTTCTGGCAGCCCCTCCATTGGAGGCCTGGAGGATTAGGAGGGAAAAATGGATTCCTGGGCCTCCTCTGCTGTGTGCAGCCTAGGGGCTTGGTGCTCTGCGGCTGCTCCAGCCATGGCTAGAGGGAGCCAAGGTACCATTCAGGCAGTGGCTTCGGATAGTGCTGGCCCTGGGCCTTGGCAGCTTCCACACGGTGTTGGGCTTGCAGGTGCACAGAGGCCAGGAATTGAAGTTTGGGTGCCTCTTCCTGGATTTCAGAGGATGTGTGCAGATGCCTGGATATCCAGAGATTTGCTGCAGGGTCAGGGCCCTTGTGGAGGCCTTTACTGGGTCAGGGCCCAGTAAGGAGGGGAGATGTGAGGTTGGAACCCCCATGCAGAGTCCCCACTGAGACACTGGCTAGTAGAGTCATGGGAGGAGGGCTGCCATCCTGCAGACCCCAGAATGTGTATCTGCCAAAGGCTCGTGTGGTGCGGTGTGCCTGGAAAAACCTCAGATACTAAATGCCAGCCCATGAAATCAGTCAGGAGGGCGGCTGTACCCTGCAAAACCAGAGGGACAGAGCTGTCCCAGATTATGAGAACCCACCTCTTGCATCAGGGCGACCTGGATGGGAGACATGGAGTCAAAGGAGATCATTTTGGAGCTTTAAGATTTGACTGTCTCACTGAAATTCAGACTTGCATGGGGCCTGTAGCCCCTTCAATTTCTCCCATTTGGAGTAGCTGTATTTACCAAACACCTGTACCCCTATTGTATCTAGGAAGTAACTAACTTGGTTTTGATTTTACAGGCTCCTAGGCACAAGGGACTTGCCTTGTCTCAGATGAAACTTTGGACTGCAGACTTTTGAGTTAATGCTGAAAAGAGTTAAGATTTTGGGAAAGTGTTGGGAAGGCATGATTGGTTTTGAAATGTGAGGGCATAGATTTGGGAGGGGTCAAGAGTGGAATGATATGATTTGGCTGTGTCCCCACCCAAATCTCATCTTGAGTTGTATTTCCCATGTGTTGTGAGAGGGACCTGAGGGGAGGTAATTGAATCATGGGGGCAGGTCTTTCCCGTTCTGTTCTCATGATAGTGAATAAGTTTCATGAGATCTGATGGTTTTATAAAGGCGAGTTCCCTTGCACACACTCTCTTGCCTGCCACCATGTAAGACATGACTTTGCTCCTCATTCACCTTCCACCATGAAGTGTAAGGCTTCCCCAGACATATGGAACTATGAGTCAATTGAACCTTTTTTTTTTATAGATTGCCCAGTCTCACGTATGTCTTTGTTGGCAGTGAGGGAACAGACTAACACACTGCCCAGTTGATGGCTTTCCTGTAACAGACAGAACTAATTTTACATTTAGAATCAAAGCATGCAGAGTCCTGTTGAGATAGCAAACAAAACTAAAGATGAGTATTACAACCTTTTCTCACTTGGTAGAATTTAAAACAATCTTGGAAACTCCAGGAAAAATAACAAATGAAAATGTTGCTCTCAAATCTGACCCTGCATTTCTTCAAAAGTAGAATAGAGTCATCTTGGAGGAGCAGCTCAGGCTTGTAAGTTGGGTAGCTGTGGGTTTGAACCCTGACTGATACTAGGCAGTTGTATAATCTTCAAGACTCTATATCTGATCTTGTTTAGCCTCGCTTTTCTTATTTGTAAAACAGAGTAACATCTACTTGCAGTGCTGCTGCAAAAATTAGAGCTAAAGTGTGTCAGGTCACTATTTTTAGAATCATTACAAATCCCCAGAAGGCAAAGATGGTCCAAAGAAAGCCATTTACAGGATGCCTCGACTTTGAGTTTGTGGCTGGAATTTGGATCTAAGAGATAGGAATTATGTGTCCTCAAAAGCAGCAGATGGGCATGATAGAGCCCTAAGCAATTTTACTACAATCCTTTTGGAAACCTCTAATTGTTCTCTAAAGAGTTAACTTCAATTATCATTAGCCATCTGCTGAACCAATGGGATTTCCTCTGCAAGTGCCAGCAAGAATATTCCTGCCAGATAAAGAGAAAATGCTTTTGAAATAAAACTTGTAGAGCATAACTCACACGTAAATACTTTCAAAGTTAAGAGGAAACAGCCTGAGGCTAGAGCCACCATTAATATTCAGAATGCATAAAATATGCATGTTGCCGGGCGCGGTGGCTTAAGCCTGTAATCCCAGCACTTTGGGAGGCCTAGACGGGCGGATCACGAGGTCAGGAGATCAAGACCATCCTGGCTAACACGGTGAAACCCCGTCTCTACTAAAAATACAAAAAATTAGCCGGGCGTGGTGGCGGGCGCCTGTAGTCCCAGCTACTCGGAGGCTGAAGCGGGAGAATGGCGTGAACCCGGGAGGCGGAGCTTGCAGTGAGCCGAGATCGCGCCACTGCACTCCAGCCTGGGAGACACAGTGAGACTCCGTCTCAAAAAAAAAAAATAAAATAAAATAAAAATAAAATAAAATAAAATAAAATATGCATGTTGTATGCTAAGAAAGAGTGAAATGTAAGCAGAGTTACCAGTGAAGGCTACATCATCTGAGTCTGTTTCAGAGTGATCTCTGGACAACACCATGATACCAGGGCCAGTGGGATTAAGGAAGACTATCTCCCAAGGCACCTGTTCATAAAAAGAAAAAGCAGGGTACTGTGGTCAGCCAATGGGATCAGGAAATTCAAGATACAGAACCTAGTACTTGTGCTACCCTTAGCTCATCACATAGCTACTGCCATATTGCAGAATTCATTGGAACCAAGTGGAAAAATGACAGATGCTAAAAGAAGGGAATTTATAGAGATTTGGTGTAGCATTTTCCAGACTCGCCTAATCATATTAGTCATGCAGGGATTGTTGAAATAGAAAATTCTAAGCGTTTCCCCAGAGGTTGAGTCAGAAAGTCTGGCATGGGGCCGAGGATTTTGCATTTTTTAAACCTTCCAGGTGATTCTTCTCATCAGGCAGGTTTGACATTGATGTAGTCCAGTGGTTCTTAAAGTATTGCCCCCAGATCAGCAGTATCAGCGTTACCTGGGAACTTCTTAAAAATGCAAGCTATTGGGACCCCACTCCAGACCTATGAATTGGCAACTATGGGGTGGAGTGGAAAGAGGGGACAGCAATCTGTGTTTTCAAAGCCCTCTGGTGATTATCATACATACTAAAGTTTGGGATCTACATTTGTCAAATGTGGCCCAGAGAGCTGGAAGTGGGGAGTGTAGCCGCTGATTAGGAAATTCTCCTGGCCCAAATTCTCCTAGGACTAAGAAGGTCATGATTTAAATCCAGGTACTAACTGTTGCTTTTCCCTTGACTTCATTGTCTCTTTTTCTGTTTTCTAAGGAGCAGTTTAATTGTGTGGCCCTTTTTAAATTTCCCGCTGATCAAGGCCAATCCCCTTTCTCCCTGATAGCAAGGATTCTTTATTATTTTTCTCCTTGATCCTCTTGCTTTTTTTGCTCCCATCTTAAAGACATCAGTAGAATGACATTGGTAGTATGGTTGAGGCTCACATTTCTGTCAAATGTGTTTTAATACTGGAATGTATCCAGAGATCTGCTGTAATATTTTTTAATGGGAAGTTTTAGCAAATCTTGTCCTCTTTACAAAGCCTCACTTTTTTTTCACCGTTTGGAAGGGCAAGGCAATGCTTAAAGATATTATCCATTTTTAAAATGGCCCTCATTTTGAAGGTTAGATTCTGGCATCAATGACATGCAAATATTCCCACTCAGTGTACAAAAGCAGAAATAAAAAGGGAGTCACTAATCAGTTAATGAGACAATTTTCTGGCACAACTCTGAAGAAAGTATATTAGTGTTAATTTCTTTTGGTTGCCACCACGAAATACCATATGCTGAGTGGTTTAAGCAACAGAAATATAGTACCTCACAGTTCTGGAGGCCAGAAGTCCAGGATCAAGGTGTTGGCACTGTTGGTTTCTTCCATGAGCTGTGAGGGAAAAACCCGTTCCATCCCTTTCTTATCGCTTCTGGCGGTTTGCTAGCAAGCTTTGGAGTTTCTTGGCTTGTAGATGCATACCCGTCTATGTTTTTAGGTTCTCGAAGTGTCCTCCCTGAGTATGTGTGTTCCCACTTTTTAAAGAACACCAATCATATTGATTTAGGGGACCATCCTACCTCATCTTAACTAATTATATCTACAATGACCTTATTTTCAAATAAGGTCACATTAGGCACCAGGAATTAGGACTCCAATATATGAATTTGAAAGGGGTGACAAAATCAACTCATATCAAGAAGGGTTGGTGGAGGGAGAAAACTAAATCTAAACTCCAAAATCCTAAAGACCTGACATGATGTTGTCTGTGGGACTTTAAAAATTGAATAAAAATCTCAATGACACATGTTGGCCCTGGCTACAATTAAGAAATCTATAAAACATAGATGAAAAAAATTGAAGAGGGGCTGGGCATGGTGGCTCATGCCTGTAATCCCAGCACCTTGGGAGGCTGAGGCGGGTGTATCATTTGAGGTCAGGAGTTCAAAACCAACCTGGCCAATATAGTGAAACCCCGTCTCTACTAAAAGTACAAAAATTAGTCAAGCATGGTGGTGGGTGCCTGTAATCACAGCTACTCAGGAGGCTGAGGCAGGAGAATCGTTTGAGTCCGGGAGGTGGAGGTTGCAATGAGCCAAGATCTTGCCACTGCACTCCAGCAGCCTGGGTAACGGACTGAGACTCCATCTAAAAAAAGAAAAAAAAAAAAATTGAAGAGGACACAAATAAATTGAAAGATATTCTCTGTTCATGTATTGGAAAAATTAATCATTAAAATTTCCATATTACCCCAATCTGCAGATTCAATGCAATTCTTATCAAAATACTAGTGACATTCCTCACAGAAATAGAAAAAACAATTTTAAAATGTATATGGAACCACAGAAGACCCAGATAGCCACAGCAATTCTGAGCAAAAAAGACAAAGCTGGATGCATCACACTGTCTGACTTCAAAATATACTACAAAGCTCTAGTAACCAACACAGAATAATACTGGCATAAAAATGGACACATAGACCAATGGAAAAAAGAACCAAGAAATAAATCCATGCATTTACAGCCAACTGATTTTTGACAAAGATGCCAAGAACATACATTGGGGAAAGGACAATCTCCTCAATAAATGGTGCTGAAAAAAATGGATAGCCATATGCAGAAGCATGAAACTAGATCCCCATCTCTCACAATATACAAAAATCAACTCTAAACAGATTAAAGACTTAAACATAAGATCCAAACTATGAAACTACTATGCAAAAGATAGAGGAAATGCTTCTTGAATTTGAGCTGGAAAAGGATTTTTTGAATAAAACTTCAAAAGCACTGGCAAAAAAAGCTAAAATAGACAAATAAGATTACATAAAATTAAAAACTTCTGTACAGCAAAGGAAATAATCAATGAAGTGAAAAGAAAATCTACAGAATGAGAAATATTTGCAAACTATGCATCTGATAATAAATTAAAATCCAGATTATATATAAAACTCAAACAACTCAACAGCCAAAAACCAAAAAATCAGGTAAAAAATGGCAAAAGACCTGAATAGACATTTTTTCACAAGAATACATACAAATAACCAACAGATATATTTAAAAATGCAAAACTTCACTAATCACCTGAGGAATGCACATGAAAACCACAATGATATCACCTCACCACAGTTAAAATAGCTTTTTTCAAAAAGACAAACAATGCTGGCAGAGAAAAGAGAACTCTCACACATGATTGGCAGAAATACAAGGTAATACAGTCATTATGGAAAACTGTATAAAGGTTCCTTTAAAAACTAGAAATAGACTACCATTTGGCATACATCAAAGAAAATGAAATCAGTGTGTTGATGATATATCTGCACACCCATGTTTATTATAGTGCTATTCACAGTAGTCAAGATACGGAATAAATCTAGGTGATCATCTACAGATGAATGGATTAAAAAGAGTTACACACACACACACACACACACACACATACAATAGAATACTATTTAACCATAACACAGAGTGAAATCATGTCATTTGAAGCAATGCAGATGAACCTGGGGGACATTATATTAAGTGAAATAAACTAGACACAGAAAGACAAACACTGCATAATCTCACTCATGTGAAATCTAAAAGCATTGATTTCAAAGAAATAGAGAGTAGAATAGTGGCTACCAAAGGCTGGAAGTGGGGGCAACAAAAGGTTGGTCAATTGCTACAATGTTAAATTATACAGGAAGAATAAGTTTTGGTGTTGTATTACACAATATTGTGACTATAGAAAATAACATTGTACTACATATTCAAGATAGCTAGAAGATTTTGAAGGTTGTCACCACAAAGAAATGTCTAAAATGATGGATATAATAACTACTCCAATTTGATCATTACACTATGTATATGTGCCTCAAAACATCACATTGTATCCTCAAAATATGTAATATTATTGTGTCAATTATAAATTTAAAAATAAATTTTAAAAAGGAAGAGAATTCAAGTGGTCAGATTTCTGACCTTGTATTATCTGGAAGATTTCCCTGCAAAAAATAAATACTACAAAGTTTTTAAAGCACATGGTGGGAAAAATATTTACGTTGTACATAACAGATTTTAAATGATCAAATTAAATGAAAGTGAAATTGCTCTATTTATATTGGAGAGGATGAAATGTTGTAGGAATGCCTGCAGTTACGTTATCAACTCAGGTTGACTTCACTGCTTTGAATAGTCAAATTTTTCCCTGGTAGTTTCCAAATTAGAGCAATGTACTCATTTAGGGGTTGAAGTTTGAAAGGAAATCAGATGACGCCCATTTAAAAGATGATTAAGGTTTACATAATTCTTTGGACAAGGGGACATTCGAACAGATGTATGATGCTATTACTGAAAACAGAGAGTAATGGTGTCTCACTGTTGCCTTCTTGATTCAGACTTTCTTATTTGGGGATTTTAATTTACCTTTCTGTCCTGTACACAGACAAACCTTCAAAAGAGTATAACAAACAGCTTTACTTCTATTATTATTATTATTATTAAGACAGAGTCTTGTTTTGCCACCTAGGCTGGAGTGCAGTGGCAAGATCTCAGCTCACAGCAACCTCCAACTCTCCGGCTCAAGCGATTCTCCTGCCTCGACCTCCCAAGTAGCTGGGATTACAGTCATGGGCCACCACACCTGCCTAATTTTTGTATTTTTTAGTTAAGATGGGGTTTCACCATGTTGGCCAGGCTGTTCTCGAACCCCTGGCCTCAAGTGATCTGCCCACTTCCGCTTCCCAAAGTGTTGGGATTACAGGTGTGAGTCACCACGCCAGGCCTATATTTACTAACAAAAGTTTCACCTTGAGTTTGGGTCAACTGCCTCTGCTGGTCTCTTGACTCCACAGTCCAGTTGTTGGCACCAATTTATCTTGGTGCTTTGGAAGCCTGTAAAGGCAGTTCATGATCATTCAGAACATTCTTCAGTGTTGTTTCTAATGCATGTATTGTTAGTCTTATCCTGACCTTTACATTGTGCCAGTAAAATTCCATTGATTGTACTTTTTCATCACTGTATTTGTGTACCCACGTCCCACTTTTTAAAGGAAAAGTCATGGTTGAAAGACATGTGCTTGTGTTCTAAGAAGTGATGCAACTGTTTTTGGGGGAAAAAAAAATGGAACTTTAAGCATATTTCTAAAGTTCTTTTTGTATCAACACTTCTTGCTGTGTTTTCCCAGTCGTGGTAGTATTTGACAAACACCCAGCTGACACTAATCTGGTACACAGCTGAACAAATCATTTTCTTAAAATGGTTCCCCCAAAAGGCTAATTATAAATATAAATGCCTGTAATTACTTAGATTACCTGTCTATATACAAATTATTGTAGGAAATATAGAGGGAACTGCATTTGTATGATCCACTCAACAACATTCACAATATCCTGTAATGAGTTCACACTTCAACTTCACTCAGACTTCACAATTATACAAGAAATTAACTCTCTCTCATGGTGGAGATAGTTGCCCAAACCTGTAGTGGCTCTCCTCTGCAGTGGGGTTGGAAGTAGCTACTTGAGATGCCATAGACAGCCAAAGTCCAGTTAAGATCAATCCTAGACTGGGCGTTGAAAAATTTCTTTAGGTCCTTCAGTTTACATTAGGCATCTGGTTGGTTGTCTTTAAAAAAATGTATAATTGTGCATAGTGATGGGATTAGTGGCCCTAGAATATATTTCTGTAACAATTCCACCCTTGAATGAATGATAAAATCAAATAGGGCCAAATATATTTCAAGCAAGAAGTTCTGCTTTAAGAACTAATGACCAATTTCTAGTGATATTATTAGAAGTGTTATAAAATGTTTTTTATTTCCTGTATTTCTATTGGGGAAAGAGGACAAGAGCAGGATGGATAACTCCAAGCGCTTCCAATCTCTACTAACGGAACAATATCAGATCATGCAGGAAGGAACGTGTCTCCATCTGATTTTAGTATTGTTTTTCTTAGTAGGATTTTTATCCGCTCTCCCTTCCTCCTTGCCTTCCTTCCCTTCTTCCTTTCCTCCATCTTTCTTCTCTGTCTCTCACTTTCTCTCTTTGAATACTTACCAGGTGAATAAAATCCACTTGATTGTGCATTACCTAAGAATAAGAATCAGGTTATTTCTAGAATGATGAGACTATCTGATGCAAGGAGAAAAGGGAAGTAAACTTTTTTAAAGTTTACAATCTATAAGTGCTTTATATCCACTATGTCATGTAATAGCCAACACCTTTCATGAGATTGTTATTATAAACTTTCATTTCAGAGATGAGAAGCTTGAGGCTCATCTCTAAATTATGGCTTAATTAACTTACTTCCTCAAGGCCTATAGATTTATGTGGTGTTATTAGAATTTAAATCCAGGTTTGTCTGGCTACAAATTCTGTATTTCCACTGTAAGTTTCAAAACATTTTCATTGTTTACAACTGACTGCAAATATCTTGATGTTAGAAATTATGTTAGCCATAAGAAAATAATTATAGTTTCTTAAAGAAATGATGAGACTAAAATCTTAGCTTTCTTCTCTAGTCTTTTCTTTTTTCATAAAGGTAGAGATTACAATTCTCTGAAACTGTGGGTATTATTTTTAGCCAGAAAACATGACAATATAGAATAGCTTACTTTAATTTCATTTTCAATAGTAAATTTGTAGTTTCTTTTTTTAACCGTCATGTGTTTTTTCTTCCTTTTAGTTGTTAAATGTAGAAAACAGAATTTAAAATTCCCAACTATAAAACAAAAAAAGAAATATTTGTATTACATGATAGCAAAATGCCATCAAGAGACACTATTGAATTTGCTTTCTCACACAGAGAAAAAGTAATAGTGAAACGGGAAAAATGGATATTAGACTTGAAATCAGAGCTACTGGTTTTGGAATATAGACTCTTCCATTTATCTTATACGTGAATTTGGGTAAATGATTTAAAACCTTTAAGCTTCAGTTCCATCATCTACGACAAAGTTCTTAATGCAGATTTGCAGGATTGCTGTGAGGATTAATATGAGAAGACTATGTTAAGACTGTCCGAACATTTTTAAGAGTAATGTAGACATACAGCACTAGTACTGCCAGTCCCCACTCCTGACCCTGTGGAACATCCTGCCTAGCTATGATGGTAGTCTTTCCAGCAGATCTGGACAGCTTCACGAAATGAAGCCTCATAAAAGTCTTTTATAAAGACTGCCCCAATAGACCTGCCTAGGTTAGTGGACCTAACAAGTGGACACAATTAAGCTAGATGGATCCTCTAGGCCAGCCTGTGTTCAGGTGAGAGATATCTGCTGCCTTTTTCCACCTAAGGCCTAAAATACTAAGTTGGAGCTTTAGCCCTTTAACTTAATTCCTGTTAAAATGCAGCTATCTTAGTGAGTGATTTCTATATACTTTGCTGGGAGCAGCGTGTGACAGAGGGGTGGGAATGGGACAGAGAAATCATGAGTTGGACACAGAAGAGACAGAAAGTCATGCCTATGACTAGGAGAAGCTTGGTAGGCAGAACTGAGGGGATGAATGACAGTGTTCTCCATTTCTACAGTCTCTTCAGATTCAGCCATGCCTATGTGGTTTATCTTTTGCTATACTTTCAGTCTATTTACCATTACCCCTCACAGAAATAGCTATTTTCATTGAACATCATCTGTGGTTTAGCATCCTGCTGGGAACTTTACATATTAAATTATAGCAAACTTATACTGTTATTACTGTTTTTCAGATGAGAAAAAGAAGACTCAGAGAGCAACTAAGTTGCAAAGATAGTTTTAAAACTAGTTGCATTTGAATCCAAACCTCTTCACTTTCTGCCAACCGTACTGCTTGTCATATTCCCTTAAATTAAAAGTTTGTATTTTCCTTCCTATCAAGAATGTGAAGGAGCCTATCCCAGTCACAAAGATTAGGATATATAGTAGCAGCAGCAACAACAACAACAAATCCCCAAATATTAGCATTTAAAAATGGCAAAAGGTCTTTGACCCCATATAACATGTCTGTTGGGGATCAGCTGTGAGAACTTGGAAGCACATTGTCCTCATCAGGGACTCGGGCTATTGGAGGCTTCAAGCATCGCTAGACCCCACAGCACACAGAAGGGAAGAATTGTATGGCAGCTTTTTTTTCTTTTTTTTTCTTTTTTGAGACAGAGTCTTGCTCTGTCGCCCAGGCTGTATGGCAGCTCTTAAATACTGCCAGAGCAAGTATTATGTGATGCCAAACTAAAGAAGTATGGTTGTTCCTTGGTATCCACAGGGGATTAGTTACATGACCACCTCCCCCATACCAAAATCCCAGGATGCTCAAATCCCTTATATAAATTATAGTAGTATTTGCATACAATTTATGCACATCCTCCTGTACATTTTAAATAATCTCTGGATTACTTATAATACCTAATACAATGTAAATGTTGTATAAATAGTGATTATACTGTATCACTTTTTTATTTGTATTATTTTTATTGTTGCATTGGTATTTTTTACTATTTTCTTTTCTCAATATTTTTGATCTGTGGTTAGTTAATCTGCAGTTTGCAGAACCCCCAGATACAGAGGCCATCTGCACATTGTGAGCAGGTATAAACCTATCATGTACTGGAACAGAGGAGAAATGAGGTACTCGTGAGCAGCATTAATGTACACACCAGAATCTCAATAATAAAGACAGAATAACAGTGAAGAAAATAACTACAAGAGTGCTGTGTTTTAAAAAAGCTAGCTCCTCCAGCTGAGTTTGTGACTCTAATCCCTGCTTATTTTGAGCACTTTCCATGTGTTGATTGACTTGGAAAGGTAGGAGATTACCAGCAAGCCAGACCATTTGGGCAAACATGGGCATATTTTTAGCAAAGCTGAACAAACTGGTTGGTCATTTAAACTACCCAATTTAGACTTATGGTAAGAATAGCACATGGTTCAGAATTGCCAAGACTGCTGCTTTAGTCAACAGAAAATTTTTCATATGCATGGTGGTAATGCAGTGCGTCTCTGGAAGAAATGTAAGAGTATTTTAACATTTGGTCCAGAAGAAATATGCAAAGGGTGTTTGTAGAATTTGGTGCCCTCCTCAGTGACTTGAGGTTATGGATTTGTGAACTGAAAATCTGTAATTTGTTCAGGTTATTAAAACTCATTCTAATTCAAAATCATTAGAATGGCAAAAAACTTCCACTTTTAGGACTCTATGAAACCTACATTAACCTTAAAGTAACAAAGCTAGTAAGTGTGATGTAGTAGAAGGGGCTTTAAGGAAGGCAGGGTTCATAAACCCATCATGAAGTTACTTACTGCAAGAACTTTAATTAATTTCAAATCTTTCAGGCCATTTCTCATCTGTTATGTGAGAATATTAAGTAAATGTGGCAAGTACTGTTGATTCTACCTTCAAAATATATCTTGTACTATTCACTTCTCTCCATCTCTGAAACTCCTAATTCAGGCAAAACTCATTTCTCAGCTAGACCACCACACCTGTTCCTAATACATCTCCTCTTGCCCCCACCAGCCCACTCATTACTCAGCAGACAAGGATCTTTCCTGCCCCAGGTTCTTTGCACATGCTATCCCACTCTTTTCCCTACCTCCTGCATGCTACAGCTCTGTTTCTTCCTTTAACAGCTTAAGTACTTTCTCAAAGCATTTTTTCTTGCTATTCCTAACTACAGTAGATTTCTCTATTATTTACTATCTCAGCTCATTTGTTTCCTTCATGGTGCCTATCCTATGTAGTAATTTGTTTCTGTTCGTGTGTTTACCTTTGGTTTTCTATATTAGAATATGAGTTTCCCAAGGGCAGAGACGGGCTTTGTCTTGTCTGTCCTTGAATCCACCGAGCAAAGTGCCTGGCACATTGGAGGTGCTGAGGAAATATTTGTGTAATGATTGAAGGAATTGCTGTGAAGAATATGTGAGTTAATTAAGTGCATCTTTAGGTACCTGGGTAGTGCTTGGTTAATATTGTTATTCTTTCCCTTTTCTTTACCAGTGCTGCCCAATCAATCTCCATTTCTTCTACTCCATGCATTTCCCTGCTGAAGGTATACTAGCATGTTTCCCCATCATATGCAAGTATCCTAGAAATCTAAACTAAAAGGCAAAGATATTGAAGTACAGAGAACAGAAGAAATTGCTCTTGACTTTGATACATTGTTCTTTTAATATATCTGTGTTTTTGTGAATTATGCACTGAAACTCTTACATGACCTTTCCTACACCAGATTTAGAGGTTTGTAATCAGCGGACAAATGTTTGTTTCTTATGATTTCTTTCCATAGGTTATACAGTATCTCTAAGTTTGTCTTGAACAATGCTGTTAAAAAATAATTTTAATACTTCATTGTTATTTTCTTTTATTATTCAAAAATCGGTGGAAAATGAAGATGCAAAAATGCAGAAAGTGGTTATAAAAAGTTAGCTAAGGAACAGTAGAGTTAAGACAAAGGAAAAAGGAATTAAGCATGCAATGGATGGTTACCATTTAGTTTCTATTGGATACATTAAAATTAAACTGATTAATAGTGTCTTTATTTACAAAGGAAGCAAGTAAGTTTAAAGAATAGCATGAAACGGGCCTGGCACAGTGTCTCACGCCTGTAATTCCAGCACTTTGGAGGCTGAGGCAGGCAGATGATCACTTAAGGTCAGGGGTTTTAGACCAGCCTGGTCAACATGGTGAAACCCCATCTCTACCAAACAACAACAACTACAAAAATGAAAATTAGCCAGGTGCGGTGGTGGGCTCCTGTAGTCCCAGCTACTCAGGAGGCTGAGGTGAGAGAATCGCTTGAACCTGGGAAGTGAAGGTTGCAGTGAGCCAAGATCGTTCTGTGTGACAGAGCGAGACTTTGTGTAAAAAAAAAAAAAAAAAAAAAAAAAAAAGCATGAAATGCTAGAATTTATTGGATATTATATCTAAAAGGAGAGCATATTTATGAAATTTAAATCAGTTTTTTTAGCTCTCTGTAGAACAAAATCCCCACTCTAAAATACATTATCTCTTGCATATTTGACTTTCTTATATGTTTTTAGTCTGATTTTGTTTGAAAGTAGTGAATTGCCAATACAGCTTGCTGCTTTTGTCCCCTGAAAGGTGAGCAAACCCACCCTGTCATTTACTTATGAGGAACTTATGACTCAGTGAGGTGAAGGAATTAGTCCTACTGGAATGCCTCCATTCTTTGTAATCAGTTGCCTGAATTATTTTAGAGTCTGTTTATTTTAAAGGAATCTTTCATAGTTCTGGCAAAAATTTATTTATAAATGGCTTTCAGTTTGGAGTAGAAAATATTAACTATTACACAGCTGATCATTTTAGATGTACAAGAAGTAAGGCACTCAGGATGTCCTTAACTTTGTTTTCCTCTTGGTTGGTTAATCCCTCCATATGCAATGGGTTTTTTACTTCAATCTGTTTCTCGTTTAAGACCACTGAAAGTTAATCCATGGAGATCACACTCTGTACCTTCTGAAAAACTCTAACAAATCAAGTTTAAAATTTTCCTGACCCTTCTTCAAGTCTTCCTTCACTCCTTAACTCCTGCCAGTGTGTCCTGGGAATTTGCCTCTGGACTTTGACACATTTACTCTTTAGATTTGTTATGTCCCACATTCACTGAACTTTGCCATATTCTTAATGTTGATCTGGATTTGCAGAGGGGGTTTTGGAGTTCTGCCCATATTCCCAATGTCTAATCCCTAGCAAGCCTATCTCTGTTTTCCTCCACTATCCACTGCCTTAAATTAAATTATCATTATGCTAGCTACATTTCAAGTTCTTGGTAGCCACATGTAACTACTGGTAATCATATTGGACAGAATAGAAAGTTGTATTGAACAGTGCTACCCTAGAGTGTCGAGACCTTCACCTACCTGTGCCAGCGTCAGTATCTCTCTCTATAGATGAAATATCTGGGCAACACAAACTAGAATGCCTCAAGGGTCCATAAAATCATTTGGCAAGTTAAGTCTCAGCAAAAATATCCTTGATGTTTTTTCTTTATAGTTAATGATGCATTTTCATTGCTTTCCAAACTCTTTCACAAGGCTTACAAAATCCATCATGACCTTTACCATTTGTCTAATTTCATTATTTCTCTTTCCCTTGAACAGTACTCTTTTGAACTATTTTACATTTCTTGACTCCAAGTCTAAACTTGCTATTCTTTCTGTCTAGAATATTCTTCGTTTCCTATTCAGTGTTTCAAGTATTCTCTGGTGCTATGGGACACTTTAAGAGGAGGAGTTTAATCCCTTTGGACAACTTAGAGATGTGGAATTAATTTAATGTTACTTGATTATTTCTATCATTCAACATCAGAAAGCAATTTAGGGCACAGGCAATGTGAAACTGAATTTGGTACACAGAAAATTATGAAATACTAAACTTCTTAAGGGAGGAGTCCTTAACCTCAGAAACTTAGATTGTTCCTATTGTTTTATAAGAAACAAAACTTTTGCATATTTATCCGTAGATGTGTATGTGTGTATGTAACTCCCTTCCCCCACATAAACTTTTCCCAACACTCCTTTACCCCACACCTGAACACACAATGGAGGAGAGAATGGAGGAGCTCTGTGAATAAAATGCAAACTGTATTTGAATGTAGCCCAATATTTAACTCAAAGAAAATATTTTAATACTAGCCAGAACTTTTGAGAAGCATGCTCTAATTCATCCTTTCTTTTTCTTTATGACATCTGTCTAGAGGGAACATTTGTGGAAGAGACTCATCCACAGAGAGAGTAGGGTTGGCAGAAGCAGTGCAGCTCACAGATAGGCTGCGGTCCTTCCTGTAAGGCAGCACCTGACCTCTATCTAGTGAGAAACATTTAGAGAGAGTAGGCTGACTTACAGCAAAGAATGACAAAGAGTTGGGGTATCCCCTTTGAAGATACTTCCTAGTATTATTATAACATCTTTTTTTCTGAGACGGAGTTGCACTCTTGTTGCCCAGGCTGGAGTGCAATGGCATGATCTCAGCTTACCACAACCTCCGCCTCCCAGGTTCAAGCAGTTCTCCTGCCTCAGTCTCCCAAGTAGCTGGGATTACAGGCATGTGCCACCATGCCCCGCTAATTTTGTATTTTTAGTAGAGACGGGGTTTCTCCATGTTGGTCAGGCTGGTCTTGAACTCCCAACCTCAGGTGATCTGCCCGCCTCGGCCTCCCAAAGTGCTAGGATTACAGGTGTGAGTCACCGTGCCTAGCCATATTATTATAATGTCTTAAGCTAATATATTTGAATGGATGACAAACATGGTCTGGCACTTCACCTGTATGCTTTTCCCTGTTCTTCCTTTATCTATGTTTGGGGTGCAGAGACGAGGATAGAGATCTCTTCAGGAAATGTGTTTACTTAATGACAATAAGCTACAAGGAGCCTTTCCTGATACTTTTACTCAAGACTTGAGAATTGAACCTGATGCTATGCTTCAGACTAATAAGAAAATGAAAAGAAAATTTGTGAAGTTTTATAATATACCTATAGTTGCAATATCATCCTGAAAATGCAGTAACTATGATGAAGATTTCCCAAATTCCATTCAATAGATCTCAATTTGACCAAGATCAGAATATTCAATTAAAATTTCAGGCACTTAAAGCAAGAACTCATAATCTTCATCAAGCCAAAAATATACACCCACTTGAGAAACTATTCACAATTCAGATGAAATGTCTCTGGTCATTTTTCTTTTCAGTTATTGCAAAATCTGCTTCAGTGAAACATGCCCATCTGTTTCTGTATAATTAAAAAATATCTTGTACAAGTAATGAAGTACATGAAATCAAACACACTTGTTAAACTAATGGCATATGGAGTTATTATGCATGTGAGACTCGAGGCTCAGTGATTAGATTATGCCTCTCCACTTCCATTATGACTGCAAATTGGTATGCAGCCATTTTCAAATTAGTGACTGTATTAGTTAGTTCATGGGCTGCTGTAAAGATCTGCCTGAGACTGGGTAAATTATAAAGGAAAGAGGTTTAATTGACTCACAGTTCCACAGAACTTGCGAAGCCTCTGGAAACTTACAATTATGGTGGAAGGGGAAGCAAACACATCCTTATCCACATGGCGGCAGGAAGGAGAAGTGCAGAACAAAGAGGGGTGGGGGAAAAGCCCCTTACAAAACCATCAGATCTCATGAGAACTCACTCACTATCATGAGACCAGCATGGAGGTAACCACCCCCATGATTCCATTACCTCCCACCGGCTCCCTACCATGTATAATTCAAGCTGAAATTTGGGTGGGGATGCAGCCAAAGCATATCAGTGGCAACATATAAACACCAAGACTCATGTCTAGTTTTGCAGAGTGTTGGTTTTATATGATAGCAGTTACTGTCCCTATGCAGTGAAGTGTGATACAGGTTCTTCCTAAGGCATTGCAGGAAACCTCTATCATTTCATCACACTCACTATGCTAAAAGCCATGATGAAATCCATGACTGTGCTCTCTAGCACTTACTTATGTTTTGATTACTACAAATAATTTTTTTTACATTTTGTTTCTTAGGATTCTCAGGCACAAACACCCATGCATCCTATCAAAACAAAACAAACCATAGCAAATATATGTAAACACTTTTGGAATATGTACACATAGATAAACAAGTGTATAGAACGTAACAAAGTTTCTAAACCTTATCACATTGTTTATTTTAGTTGCCAGTACTCAACAATTATTCAAGAAATTCAGACCCCAACAGTGTTAATGTCTCAGCAATGTAACCTGAAGCTCAGCAACCCAAGTCTATATCAGTGGGAAAGCCTGAGTTTGTGCATTGTCCAAATGTGAAGGTTAATTTGAATTATTTTTCTAGACATATGGAGCTCTCCTTTACTTTCAAAAAAGAGAGAAAGAAAAAGTTGTTGCATACCTACCGTATTAGTCCGTTTTTACACTGCTGAAAAGGACCTACCCAAGACTGGGAAGAAAAAGAAGTTTAATTGGACTTACAGTTCCACATGGCTGGGGAGGCGTCAGAATTATGGTGGGAGCTGAAAGGCACTTCTTACATGGTGGTGGCAAGACAAAATGAAGAGGAAGCAAAAGCAGAAACCCCTGATAAACCCATCATATCTTGTGAGGCTTATTCACTATCATGAGACTAGCACAGGAAAGACCGACTCCCATGATTCAATTACCTGCCACTGGGTCCCTCCCACAACATGTGGGAATTCTGGGAGATACAATTCAAGTGGATATTTGGGTGGGGACACAGCCAAACTGTATCACCTACTTTAGCTTAAACATGGTGTTAGATATATTCACAGAAGACACAATGTTTAATTCTAATAATGACCCTGAGAGTAAGAATTTTTTTCTCTATTTTTACTGATAAGGAAAACTAACGCATAGAGCAGATCATTGACTTCCCCAAGAACACAGTGCTGAGGCTGAGATACAAACCTAGTCCTGGAACTCTTGAGTTTACTCCTTTTCTAATGTACCATGCTATCCCAGGTCAGTGAAAACCTACTTATGTAGTTACTATACCTGGAATTACATAAGCCTGCTCAAGGACATGTAGGGGCAAATCAACCAGTGAAAATAAAGTACAGCAGAACTGGAAACATAAAACCTGTGAGCATGCATATTTGATTCCTGGAACACAAATAGTCAGGACCCCAGTCAAATGAGCTGAAGGTTAGTTCTGGGCCACAGTCCAATTGGAAATAGAAGTGTCAAATAGAAAACCTATAGCAGAAGTCCCGGTAGGCAAACTGTGCCAGTTGAGTGGACTATTGGAGATCATTTTGGTGTGGTGGGTCCATGAAAACCCAGGGCCTACCAGATATACCAGCTTTACAGCAACGGACTAACTAATTCCAGACACTGCAGACTGGCTTACTATATGCCTGCCTGTTATTGTGTAAGATGTTTTATGCAGATTATCAACGAAACCTCACCACAGCCAGGAGGAAGCAAGATTATTTTATTACTTGCCATAGTTTAGCATGGCAGGTTGAGTAGTGGTAAAGGGCATGCACTGTAGAACTAAGTTTTCTGGGTCTGTCTTCCAGTTCTTATTGATTCTGTTATCATTTGTTTGGGGAAATTTACTTAACTCTGTCTGTTACCCACTTCATTTGTAAACTAGGAGTGAGATAGTTCTCAAGTTTTTAGCTTTCCAAGACTATAAAGAGCTTCAAATGGTGACTGCCTCAGGAAATTGCTAGGCAAGTATATGATAAATAAAGAATAAAATTAAGTAACTTGCGTAAATTCATAAAAGTGGTATGTGGTGGGGCTGGGACTTAAATTCAGAGATATCTGACTCTGCAAGTGAGGGACCTCAGGGACCTCACCTGTGAGGGGACTAGGGAAAGCAGATATCAACACAAACCCAAGAGTCCTCTTCTTTTCTCTCTTATCCTGTATTGGCTACCATTTTGATGGATGTCATGAAATTACTAAAAGTAATTTCTGAATCTCCTTTGCATAAGGCCCTTTCCAATGTTAGCTGTGCACTTAAAATATTTAATTTTGCATGACTAATCCACCTCCATCTTACTTCAATACTATTTCGCATTCTCTGGTTTCTGAGGAATTCACAATAATGGGCCCTAGGCAAAAATTTTAGATTAGAGTATAAAGAACCCTATTGAGTTTAGGTACATCAGTAATGCCTTCTCCAAAATAAGAAATATACTTTCAATTTACATCATAAAATGAGATTTTTAAAAAAGTTCAAGGTTTTCTTGATGCATTTCCTTAAACTAGTATTTCAAAAGATAAAAATAGCTTTTCTCTGTTAAGAAGGAATGGCTGCTTTATGAGTGCTTTCTTCTTAACTTGACATGAAGCAAATTTAAGCACTATATAGCTAGATCTGTTCAGTCTCATCAATATATGAGAAAGTAAATTTTCATTAAAAAAAAATTTACCTGTGCCAAATCAAGTCCTATTAGGTTATATAAGATCTGTTATTCCATGACTGAGTCCTTGGAATGCATCCCAGTTCAGTCTAGTAGAGTTTCTTTCTCTGGATTTCATATGCATAGACATACGCTTGGTAGACAGAGACACTGTGTGAATTTGAAAGCAGGTATTTTCAAGTAAAAGCCATGACCAACAGTTCTAAATGAGAGCAAAATCCCCTGTGTTCTTTTTCACAAAACTGCAAAACTGTAAGAACAACACGGGTGTGTTTTTGTGCATTTTCTTGGATCAGCTTTTGTCTCACTGTTACTAGTCTTTCCAAGTTCGAAGGGGTCATGTTTAGTTTGTTTTTCAACTCAGAAAATAAAATAATTATATTGTGAAGTGATGCAATATGTGTAATAGTAGGGAAATTAAGCAAAGATTTTGAAGTCAAGCCTCTTTGGGTTCGAATAGTTCCTCAGCCACTAGCTAACTATAGGGCTTCAATCAAGTTATTTAAGCTCCCCAGTAGATTAGAGAAGAAACAATCTGGAGACACAGAGACCTCTCAGGAGGCTACTGCACTGGTTCGGATGAGAAGTTCTCTTTAGAATGAAGATAATACAATGAAGAGGGAAAATCTGCTTAGGATTTGGCTTTTGGGAGGCAAATATTCTGATTGACTCTGGTAGCAAGGACTCAAAACCCTTTTTACCTAATTTATCTGATGAAAATCCACTGATGATAGAGCACAGATTTGGTACTTCTGATGAAGAGGTAAGGCTACAAAAAGACATATCCACAAATGGCACGATAGGTAACATTTTTCATCTTCATTTAGTCTCAGCAGAAAGTCCTTGAGCATCCACTTATTTCAGATACAGGGTTAGGCATTCAATTTGGTGCTGGGTATATATAATAAAAGTTCACCAGCTCAAAGAAATACAAAGAAATGCTGTCCATGTTTATCTGGACTTTTTGTTTCAAGCAACAACAAAATTCAGATTTAAAAAATGACATTTATTGATAAAATACCTGAAAAGTCTAGGACTTCAGAAATGGATGGACCTTGGTGCTTAAATGATGTGCGAAGAATCTGGGTTTTTCTGTCTCTTGCTCTGACTTCTTCTGTACTGGTTTCATTCTCAAAGGTACTCTTTTCATGGTAGTAACATGGCAACCAGGAGCTTCAAGCTGTTGTCTTTACCATTTGAGAAACTTCAGTGGGAAAAACATTGCTTTGACATCTCAAAATTTCTCAGAAGTTCCAGCAAATATTGCTGATAGATTTATTGACCTAGTTTAGGTCATATATCTCTATGTTCCTTGTTGAGCTAATTACCTTGCACTACGCTTGACCCTAATGAACCTTATAGACTAGAATAGAGGAAAGTGGCTCCAAAAAAGATAATTGAATCATTATTACTAGCATCAAGGAAGAATGACTTGAGTGATTAAAAATTACATATGTCAACTGTACTATCTAATTGATTTCAGTAAGTACTCTTTTTTATTGCAAATGACAGAAATTCATTCCAGCTTAACCCAAATGAAATTTGATATAAAAATATCATGGAACTCAAGAGCAAGTAGCGCCATAGGCCTCATAAGGAACTGAAATGAGAAAATGAAAATCAATTGGTATTACAACACTCTCTCTCTCTCTTTCCACATCTGTATTTAGGATATGTCTCTGTCTTCATTCAAATATCTCTCCTTCTCAATGCACATGATTACTCAACAATTCTCAGTTTCAGCCACTCAAAAGAGATCAAAATTAGTTTCCCTCATTCTCAATTCAAAATTTGTGGAAAAAAAATATTATTAGTCAAACTTGTATCTAGTGACCACTCTTGTCCAACCAAGTATGACATAGAGACTGGGTTAAACCAACTGCTTGGTTTGGGGGTAATTCTTGGAAAAATAAGGCTATTGTAATGTTGACAAAAATACCAAAAGCAGTCCACTGCAACATCACAACCAACCTTACTGACAGAAGATCTTGTTCCTGCTATAAAATTCATCTTTATCTTCTGGACTTTAGTAAATCTGCAAAGGTATAGAATCTATACCTTTAAAAATGTCCACACAATAATATGAAAAATGGCAAGTCAATCTCCAATAATGAAATCTTGTATCAAAATCAGGCTACATGACTGTCACCCTGGCAATATATAAGTAAAGAATCTAGACAACAAATAAAAACTCAAACTACTTGCTTATTTACTTGCTGTTAAGTTGCAAGTTGTGGAAAAGAAATTAATCCATTCTAATGACTATTTATCCATTTCTTATGAATTTCCAAATATGTCATCAGAAGTTAAGGCAGCAGATTTGTAGACAGAGTTACTTTCCCTCAAAGACTGACAGACTACTTGAGGAGACAGACAAGTAAGTCACTGATTGAAAAATAGCAAAGATATTTGATAAATGGGGTACACTCAGGATGCTATAAAATTTCAGAGAAGAAAACATCCTACCTCAAGGGGTATATTAGTTTACCAGGACTGCCGTAACAAAATACCCACAGACTGGGCAACTTAACAGAAATGTATATTCTCACAGTCCTGGAGGTGAAGAGTCTAAAATCAACATGTTGGCAGGTTTAGTTTTGTTTGTGGCTTCTCTCTTTGACTTGCAGGTGAACACCTTCTCTGTGTCCTGTGCCTGCACATCCCTTGTCTCTCTCTGCATGTTCAACTTTCCTTTTCTTATAAGGATACCAGTCAAATTGGATTAAGGCCCACCCTGAAGACCTAATTTAACCTAATTACTTATTTAAAGCCCCTATCTGCAAGTACAGTCACATTCTAAGATACTGGGAGTTAGGTCTTCAACACACAAATGGTAGGGTGAAGAGGTGTGCACAATCCACCCATAACAAGAGAAATTTTCCACAGTAGTGATGCTCGACCCAGCCTTAAAGGAGAGGGTATAACCCTGTGGATAGAACAGCAGAAACAAAGGTATAAATGCAAGAGTGTGCATTGCTTATCTATGGAATTTTAAATGGTCTGGTAAGGCTGGAGCTTAGGATACAAATGAGGAATTGAAAATTGGCAAAATGTGAAGTTGGAAAGGTAATTATTGATTGAATTATAAAAGGTTTTGTATTGAGATGGGCTAAATCACCGAGACGGGCGGATCACGAGGTCAGGAGATCGAGACCATCCTGGCTAACACGGTGAAACCCCGTCTCCACTAAAAACTACAAAAAACTAGCCGGGCGAGGTGGCGGGCGCCTGTAGTCCCAGCTACTCGGGAGGCTGAGGCAGGAGAATGGCGTGAACCCGGGAGGCGGAGCTTGCAGTGAGCTGAGATCCGGCCACTGCACTCCAGCCCGGGCAACAGAGCGAGACTCAGTCTCAAAAAAAAAAAAAAAAAAAAGTCTCAAGATATAATAGTACAAACACAACAAAAGTTTATTTCTCTCAAGGAATAGTTCAGGGTTGGTGCCACAGGTCCACTAGCCACTCTCTTCCACAAAGTGATTCCAGGATCAGACTCCATTCATCTCAAGGCTCTCATCTGTGTGATCATGCCTGGCTGGCTGTGCCCAAGACTTTCACTTTAAGGTCTGAACCAGTAAGTGGCACACTCACTCCTGCTGTCCTGCCATTGGTGAGTACTATTCACATGACCTCTCCTGGTTGCTGGATTTTGGGGATTATAACATAAGGGGGTTGGCTGGATAATCCCTTCCCAGTTGTAATTCTATTATTATGAAAAGACAGAAAAGCATTTGGTACTAGGAGCTGTCATCATCACAGTCTTATAAGTCATAGTAAGGAGTTTGGGTTCTTATAAATTTGAGGATTTTTGAGGGGGAGGGTCGTGATTAAATTTTAATTTTAAAATGTAATGCTAGTAGCATTATAAAGAAAGAATTTGTGAGGCAATGTCAGAAGCACAGATACGATATGGAGGAAGCTGTTTTGGTAATTCTGGCAAGTGATTCTGAATTAAGGCAGTGCTAGTAGGAGTGTAGAAGACAAAACAGATTCCAGTGATATTTTAGAAATAGACTCATCATGACTCCTGACTGATTTCTTATGAGAAGGGAGGAAGAGGAAAATTCTAGTAACTCTTAATTCCTGGCTTGGGTGAATGATGAGATTTTGGTAACATTAAATGAGGAGGAGAGGGCTTGGGAAAGGCTCAGTTAAAAACATACTGAGGTTTGAGATATCTGTGGAATATCAAAGCAGAGGTATCCAGTAAGTCATACACACAAGACATATTTTCAGGGGCTGAAACAATACTTTACATGTTTATTATAATAATGACAAAATGTAATTGGAATCACATGGGGATGAGGTCAACTATAATAATCATAGATTTATATAATGACATAAGAATGGTGATTTCCAATTTTCATTTTATGCCCCAAAAAAATAGGTCTTAGGCAAAACCGAAGAGTTTAAATACTACCAAATTATGAAAGCAGTGGTTTAGCCATTTTATAAGTATTCAATGGCAAAAGAAAAAAACACAAAAATTTTCCCTTAAAATTCATAGATTCATAGATTCTAATTCTATAGAAACATAAGCATAAAACAGAAAATCATTACAAGTTAGAGGAACTTTTGAACTTGACAACTCTTTATGTATGAGTATTGCATTAGATATGCACTGTCATTGAAGTAGACATTTGATTAATAACCCTATGCTCTTGCAAGTATCTTATCAAGTATGTTGAAAAAACAAGAAGCAACCGATTTTATTCTTCCATCTATCTTGCTGGCAAATAACTAGCTCCCTTCTGAAAATGCTGAATCATTTACATTTACATTTTTATTAACCTGCTCATTTTGTAGGATAGGCTCAAGGTAGTTACTACTAAAGATGATCATGTGACCATGAGTTAGTTAGAACATGAATCAAAGACCCAAATGCAAGATCTTATAACATGACTGTTAAGAAAATGACAAACAACTAATACCCAGATGATGTGGTTTGTCCGTGTCCCCACTCAAACATCAACTTGAATTGTATCTCCCAGAATTCCCACATGTTGTGGGAGGGACCCAGGGGGAGGTAGTTGAATCATGGGGCAAGTTTTTCCAGTGCTATTCTCATGATGGTAAATAAGTCTCACAAGATCGGATGGGTTTATCAGTGGCTTCTGCTTTTGCTTCTTCCTCATTTTTCTCTTCCTGCCACCGTGTGAGAAGTGTCTTTCACCTCCTGCTATGACTCCAAGGCCTCCCCAGCCATGTGGAACTGTAAGTCAAATTAAACCTCTTTTTCTTCTCAGTCTCGGGTATGTCTTTATCAGCAGCATAAAAACAGACTATATACAGCAACGTGGTATCAGTAGAGTGGGGCATGGCTGAAAAGATACTCGAAAATGTGGAAGCAACTTTGGAACTAGGTAACAGGCAAAGATTGGAACAGCCTGGGAGGACTCAGAAGAAGTCAGAAAAATGTGGGAAAGTTTGAAACTTCCTAGAGGCTTGTTGGATGGCTTTGCCCCAAATGCTGATAGCAATATGGAAAATAAGATCCAGGCTGAGGTGGTCTCAGGTGGAGGTGAGGAAGTTGTTGGGAACTGGAGTAAAGGCAACTCTTGTTATGTTTTAGCAAAGAAACTCGTGGCATTTTGCCTCTGCCTTAGGGATTTGTGAAACTTTGAACTGGAGAAAGGTAACTTAGGGTATCTAGCAGAAGAAATTTCTAAGCGTCAAAGCATTCAAGAGGTGACTTGGATACTGTTAAAAGCTATTCAGTGATATAAGGGAAGCAGAGCATAAAAGTTTGGAAATTTTGCAGCCTGACTATGTGACAGAAAAGAAAAACCCATTTTTTGGAGAGAAACTCAAGCCAGCTAGAGAAATTTGCATAAGTAACAAGGAGCCGAATTTTAATCCCCAAGACAATGGGGAAAATATCTCCAGGTCAAGTGAGAGATCTTCATGGCAGCTGCTCCTATCACAGGCCCAGAGGCCCAGGAGGAAAAACTGGTTTCATAGGCCAAGCCCACAGTCCCTGTGCTGTGTGCAGCCTAGGGACTTGGTGTCCTGTGTCCCAGCCACTCCAGCTGTGGCTAAAAGTGGCCAACATACAGCCCAGTCTGTGGCTTCAGAGGATGGAAGCCCCAAGCCTTGGCAGCTTCCACATGGTGTTGAACCTGTGGGTGCACAGAAGTCAATAACTGAGGTTAGGGAACCTCCACCTAGATTTCAGAGGATGTATGGAAATGCCTGGATGCCCAGGCAAAAGTTTGCTGCAGGGGCAGAACACTGATGGAGAACCTTTGCTAGGGAAGTGCAGAAGGGAAATGTGGAGTCAGAGCCCCCATACAGAGGCCCTACTAGGGCACTGCCTAGTGGAGCTGTGAGAAGAGGGCCACCTTCCTCCAGAACCCAGAATGGTAGATCCACCGACAGCTTGCACCATGCTCCTGGAAAAGCTGCAGACACTCAACACTAGCCCATGAAAGCAGCTGGGAGGAAGGCTGTACCCTGTAAAGCCACAGAAGTGGTGCTGTCCAAGACCATGGGAACCCACCTCTTGCATCAGCCTGACCTGGATGTGGAACGTGGAGTCAAAGGAGATCACTTTGGAGCTTTAAAATTTGACTGCCCCACTGGATTTTGGGCTTGCACGGTTCCCAAAACTCCTTTGTTTTGGCCAATTTCTCCCATTTGGAATGGCTGTATTTACCTAATACCTGTACCCCTATTGTATCTAGGAAGTGACTAGTTGCCTTTGATTTTACAGGCTCATAGAGGGAAGGGACTTGTCTTATCTCACATGAGACTTTGAATTGTGATCTTTTCAGTTAATGCTGAAATTAGTTAAGCCTTTATGGGAGAGTTGGGAAGGCATGATTGGTTTTGAAATGCAAGGACATGAGATTTGGAGGGGCCAGGGGTGGAATTTTTCATATGGTGTGGCCATGTCCCCACCCATATCTGAACATGTATCTCTCAGAATTCCCACCTGTTGTGGAAGGAACGTAATGGGAGGTAACTGAATCACAGGGGCTGGTCTTTCCTGTGCTATTCTTGTGATAGTGAATAAATCTCATGAGATCTGATGGGTTTATCTGGGGTTTCCGCTATTGCTTCTTCCTCATTTTTCTCTTGCCGCCACCATGTAAGAAGTACCTTTCACCTCCTGCCATGATTCTGAAGCCTCCCCAGCCATGTGCAACCACTTTTTCTTCCCAATCTCAGTTATGTCTTTATCAGCTGCGTGAAAACAGACTAATACACCAGATGTTCGAAAATATTTTAAATTTCTTAGATAATATTACTGAATTCAGGAAGTGAAAATGGAAAATGTTTTTGAAGATACAGCATTATCATTGAGTTCTTCCCAAAATATTTAAATTCTTTTTCAATGAGAACCATTATAGTAAATTTTATAAATCATCATAATTTTAGTAAAGATAATTTACAAATTATATTTGAGTTCATTGTACTGAAAAACTCCATGGCAATTTGGTATTTCCCTGTCTAGTCTGGTACTCAGGCTCAAGTGTGATGTTTGGGTATTGACCCTTGGGTACTGAATTTGATGTATTAGTTTTCTGATCCTCTTCTAGGTTCTGATTTTCTGTTTTTATTTCTATAGCATGAAGCTTTTAAAATAAGACTTTTGCTAAAATTGACATTGATCTCCCCCAAAACACACACTCTGTTCTTTAAAGAGGAGAGTGTAAATAGTATTTCAAAATAGACATCTTATAATTTGGACTGTAGAGTCTTTCAGTTATATAATTTGAGTTTGACTTCAAAATGTCGTATTTCATCTCAAAATAAAGGCCAATATCCTGAATAAGAGCTAACTCTTACCCATTTGGTGGGAATCAAATTATAAAATTACCTTTCCAATTTTTTTAATAAAAGTGAAATATGCTTAAAAAGCAAAATGAGTCAATTGCTTCAGATGATGCATAAACATAATAAACAATGATTAATTTTTATTTCTTTAAAAGGGTACTTTATTTTCATGTTTTATATTTAATTAACCATTAAATACATGGTTGTAAGATGATAAAGAAACAGTATGTTTTTAAAAGGGATATAGAGAGTCACTACACTATATAAATAGATTTTCTATGGGAGAGTGACCACTTTAAATGACTAACTCACAAGTTTCCTTGGGACTAGTGATACCTAAAAGGCAGTACATCCAAGTTCCAAATTCTCAGGATCTTCTTCACCTAACTATTCCTTTTGATGTTCCTCAGGGATTTATCCTGGTCCACATTGCATAGCGTACTTTATGGATTATGTGGCTTAAGTTCATATCCTCATGCTGATGATTCCCAAGTCTCTGTCCTGTTCAGACCTCCTGCCTGCACATTCAACAGCTGGCTGGACATCATATTCAATTTAACCCCCCCACTTAGTGCCCGCTAAATAAATGACGTCAATTAAATGGCTTATTGAGAATGTAAAATGCTTTACAAAAACACTGGATTATAGACATCTTTGGTGACACAAAATAAAAACATCAGCTTACAGCAATTTTCATCCCAAATTTTCAACTGCCACAAGTAATTTCCACCTGTTATCCCTCCCTCACCCAAAATTCACTATGCTTACAATCACAACATTCCCCTCTATCTTACTCTGAGACAAATTTCTAGATATGATCCTAATTTCCTTGTGTCTTTAAATGGCACCAACCTTGTTTTGGGCCAAAGGAGCCCTATTCAAGTGTGCAAATTGGGAAAAATATATTTTGAGCAGGAACTTCTTCCCCTTTTAGATGCTTTTTTTCTGCTATTGTCCCTTCATTCCCTTCTCCTCCTATTGAAATATTGCTTTCCGCCGGTTGTCAATTTCTTTCTTGACTGGATTTTAATTGGTACAGTACTCTCCTAGGGAACTGATGAAAAAAACCTCAAAAGAATGACTCTGCAGTCGTGAAATTTTAAGGATTATGCTAAGGATAAAATAGATATACTTGTGGGGTGAGGTCTTTTCTGATAGCTTTCAAATAATACAGATTCTACTACAAAGTAGTATGAATTTACAGTGAAGAAGACCTAAAAGTTATCTAAGCCACCTTTGTTCTCTTGTGTTACATTGTCTTACTGCCAACTTTCTAAAATCCTGTTTTATTTATGTTGCTGTCCAATTGAAGAACATACAAAGCCTCTTTCATTTTGTAGGCCATTGCAGTTTAAAATATCTGTCAGAGCCTCAGTCTGATCTTCCCTTTACAGTCATTTTTTTCTTCACTATGTAAAGTATCCAGACTTTACACTTTTTGACTTTTGGAATTGTACTACAAGATTAAAATCCCCGTTCTATACTTGTTAAATTGTTTCATTAAGTGATGAATAACTGAAATAATTAATAAATAAAATATTGCTGTGCCTGCTTCTTGCATGCCACTACTACTCTCACTCCAGCCTCTACACTTTTGTGTGTGCTATTCCTCACACCTGGAAAGCACACTTTCTACCTCTGAAACTATGACTGTAGTGTCCACCAAAATCACCTGGAAAGCTTAGCAAAGCACACAGTGCTTGGTCTCATCTTAGGCTGGAGCCCAAGGGTTTGCATTCAAGCAAGTTCCCAACAGATGTTAATGATGCTGATCCAAGGACCACACTTTGAAAACACAGTTTGGAGCTCATATTATCTAGAGTTCTGAGATCCACTTTGTATTATTTCACATGAATTTTTGTGGTGTCCTTTTTTCATACTAGAGGTTTTTCATACTTCTAGAAACTTGTTATGTATTGGTCCATTCTCCAAAAACTTGGTGCTCTCACAGCATTAGTCCTAACCATGCTGAACTTTTTACCTCCCCTGAAAAGACCATGCATTTTTGTAATTTCCTGCTATTGCCTTTTCCCAGCTTACTTCCCATCCTTTCATCATGGTAAAATCTAAGACCTAGTTCTACTGTCCTCTCTTTTATCAAGACTCCTTCAAATTTCTTGGAAATCTCCACCTATTCCCATCTCTTTGATCCCATGGATCTCTGTACTTGTCAAGACCACTGAGAACATCTTTGCATGCATATGCTGAATGCCTAAAAGGCAGAAAGCAGAATATATATATATATACACACACACACACACACACACACATATATACACACACACATATACACACACACACACACATTTGTATCCTTCGTATCAACACAATGCCTCAATAGAAGTATTTTTAAAGTATCCCAATTATTTGTAAAATATTGTGTTAAGTAAAAGCAAAAACAAAAAATAAAGGCAAACCAAACTATTGCAAAAGGAAAGTGAACTTACATACTGAGTTGTCATGCAGAATATTGAAAATCAGATCAATTTAAATAGACTCTCCCATTAAGGCACAACCTCAGCTTCTATTCATGGCTAAAACATGCCAGATAGTATATTGATATATTTATTGCTATTTCTGTATATGAATAAAAACTGAGAAAAAAGAGTAGGCAGAAGGAAGGAAAAAATACTTCTGCTTAGTCTAAATAAGACTGACTAGATGAAAATTAGAGGAGGTTAAAGAATATTTAGATTTGCTTGTATATTATAAAAGTATATGAAAAAAGCATGTTGATGTCATTTACAGTGAGAACTTTCTGACAATAGTTCCTGTGACCTCTTATGAATTATTTTTTACTTTAATGTGCTTCTTCCCAAACATAGATTTGATTCTTTGCTTCAAGTCAACTACATACTTTTTTGCACTTGACTTTAGGATCAAGGCATCTTGGTGGGCTCACTATGGGCTTATTTCTCTTTTTCTATCTCCAGAATAAAAACCACATGTAACTTCAACAATGAGTCTGTTTAGAACTGGTGATCAAAATGTATCTTGAAGGGCCAAAAGGGAAAGGTTAGAGCTGCTAGGTTAAACAAGGTCAGTCTGAGGAAGTAATCATTTCGACAGCTGACATTATGTTTTGTAATAAACTTGGCCAACTGTTTTTTGTGGAAATTTTATTGTTTCTGTTGTTACTGCTGCTTCTGTCAGGGAAGGTGATCTGGAGAGTGTTTTAGAAAGCATGCTTTTCACAATTGAAATGATAAATCATCTTATGTAACTATCACACTCATTTATATCTTCACATTGAGGTAGGCAAATCTTCGGAAAGTAATGTTGTGTGTGTGGCCCTGTATTTATGTATCAATGGAGACATCCTAATTCCCCCCCCCCAAGTTGATCCATGAGCATATTTATAATTTAGTATTTTAAAATCTATGTTAGTGATGGACAGGCCACTTTCACTGATATGGAAACTCTGCAGTGAGAAACTGAGTTTCCCAAGCACAGAGTTAATGAGAAACTACAGAGTCAGAGGATATAGAAGATTAAAATAAGCTAGTGTTGCCAAACTCAGTTTCCTTAGCAGAAGTAGCTGGATTCCTGAAGCCGAGCCAGTCACTTTGAGACATGTGTTTTATTTATGCTGCGGCATCTTCGTGATGATGCATATTACTCATGTGTATACTCAGAGACACATGACTGTGAAAGAAAAAAACGAACAAGATGCGGTAGCCTGATGTTGTTGGGTGACTTCTCAAAGTCTTGGTTGGAGTTTCTGGTTGAGATTATTTTGCCTTGTGGGTAGTTTAGTGTGTGGTCTAATTTGTTCCCTTTTCCAGGTAATTACGAGTTTAGTTTTCTAATTTTGGGTTTACAAGATTGTCAAGATAATTAAATAAGAATATATTGTGAAGAGACTAGCATAAGGCTGACATATATACATTGTCAATAAATGGAGCTATTATTATAATTGTGAGAAAAATGAGATCTTTGAAGATTTTATTCTCAGGGACAGAAGCCATCCTGTTCTTCCATGTGCATATTTACTTCAGCACTTAGAGCATACTTCAACTTTTCAATCAATTTCCACGAAAGAGTCTGCCTCACCTATTTCCAACTGCTGGCAGTATTGTCACCATTTGGGGGATAGGATAGTAAATTTAAAAGTTAATATTTCTCCAATTTCTGAGATAAAAAAACTTGCATCACCCCTTCCAAAGTTATCATTTCTAAGGATACGTAGGCATTGGAAGAGAAAGTATAGAGTGATTCTAGCTATTAAAACTAGGTGATTATAACTGCTTTCACTCCCAGTGTTTGCCAAAGGACAAATTGTTGCCAACAGATGAACAAAGCAAATGGTCTTCTGCTTCTGAAGTAGTCACTTTCTCCCTTCACGTTCCCAGCAACTGTTTATTTGGTACCTCCTATGCGCTGAGCCTAGGCAAATAAAAATGAATCTGAGATCATCCCTGTGCTGCATAAAAACTTCACCTTGTTTAATGATGTTTATTTGGGGGAAATATTTGGGAAATATATTAAATGATATCAGCAAACATTAAGGAGAAATTACTTTTTACAAAGCACAGTGACTTTGAGGGAAAAGATAATAAAAGAAGGTATGATCTTTTTTATGATAGGACAGAAGAAATGGAATTAAATCTAGGAAAGTCAGTGATAGCAGTCCGTCACAAGCAAGAAATAAAATGTTATGAGAACTCAGAGAGGACAGAGTTTATTCCTGTCTTAGATGAATCTGCAAGACTTCACAGACGCAAGGGAAACTGATATAAGTCTTGAAGAATAATAACTTCATTCACTCTTCAATCAAGAAATTATTAAGCCATTACTAAATACTAGGTACTATGGCAAATAAGTAAGATACACAGAAGACACAGCTCCCTTTAGGAGCTCATGGTCTAGTAATAGAAGAGACAGGTATGTAATCAAATAATTATAACACAATAGACATAATATTAAAATATAACATATGATACTGATATAATTTAGTACAGTTACTGAAAGAACCGCTCACTCTGCCTGCAGTCTACAGTTGTGTGTATGTGTCTGTGTGTGTGTGTAGTACGTTTGTGTATCTCTATGTGTATATGCATATAGAAGGGAAATTTAGAAAGTCTTTCCAGAGGAGACATTTGAACTAAATCTTGAGGAAGGGTAGAATTCAGCAAGCTTCCCCAAGAATTGGGGGCATAGGTGAAAGAGGGAGGGAATAAGGTTTGGCTCTGTGTGCCCACCCAAATCTCATCTTGAATTGTACTCCCATAATTCCCATGTGTTGTGGGAGGGACCCGGTGGGAGATAATATAAATCATGGGTGCAGTTTCCCCGTACTGCTCTCCTGGCAGTGAATAAGTCTCATAACATCAGATGGTTTTATCTGGGGGTTTTGCTTTTGCATCTTCCTAATTTTCTCTTGCCGCCACCATGTAAGAAGCACATTTCACCTCCTGTCATGATTCTGAGGCCTCCCCAGTCGTGTATCACTGTAAATTAAACCTCTTTTTCTTCCTAGTCTCAGATACGTCTTTATCAGCAGCGTGAAAATGGACTAATACAGTAAATTGGTAACAGTAGAGTGTGGTATTGCTGAAAAGATACCCAAAAATGTGGAAGCAACTTTGGAACTGGGTAACAGGCAGAGGCTGGAGTAGTTTGGAGGGCTCAGAAGACAGGAAAATGTGGGAAAGTTGGGAACTTCCTAGAGACTTGTTGAATGACTTTGACAAAAACGCTGATAGTGATATGAATGATAAGGTCCGGGATGAGTGGTCTCAGATGGAGATGAGGAACTTGTTGGGAACTGCAGCAAAGGTGATCCTTGTTATGTTTTAGCAAAGAAACTGGTGGCATTTTGCCCCTGCCTTAGAGATTTGTGGAACTTTGAACTTGAGAGAGATAATTTAGGGTATTTGGTGGAAGAAATTTCTAAGCAGCAAAGCATTCAAGACATGACTTAGGTGCTGTTTAAAGCATTCTGTTTTAAAAGGGAAACAGAACATAAAAGTTCAGAAAAGTTGCAACCTGACAATGCAGTAGAAAAGAAAAACCCAGTTTTTGAGGAGAAATTCAAGCTGGCTGCAGAAATTTGTATGAGTAGCAAGGAGCTGAATGTTAATCCCCAAGACAATGGGGGAAATTGTACCCTGAGCAAGTCATAGGTCTTCATGGCAGCCCCTCCCATCACAGACCGGGAAGCCTGGGAGGAAAAAATCGTTTTGTGGGCCAGGGCCAGCGTTCCCATGCTGTATGCAGCCCAGGAACTTGGTGCCCTGCATCCAACTTGTTCCAGCCATTGCTAAAAGGAGCCAACATACAGCTGAGCCAAGGTTTCAGATGGTGCAGGCCCCAAACCTTGGCAGCTTCCACATGGTGTTGAGCCTGCAGGTGCACAGAAGTCAGGAATTGAGGTTTGAGAACCTCCACCTAGATTTCAGAGGATATATAGAAATGCCTGGATGCCCAGGCAAAAAGTTTGCTGCAGGGTCAGGGCTCTCATGGAGAGCCTTTGCTAGGGCAGTGCAGAAGTGAAATGTGGAGTCTGAGCCCCCACACAGAGTCCCTACTGGGGCACTGCCTAGTGGAGTTGTGAGAAGAGGGCAGCTGTCCTCCAGACCCCAGAATGGTAAATCCACTGACAGCTTGGACTGTGCACCTGGAAAAGCTCAGACATTCAATGCCAGCCTGTGAAAGCAGCCGCAAGGGGAGCTGTGCCCTGCAAAGTCACAGGGGTGACTTTGACTCCCAAGACCATAGGAACCCACCTCTTGCATCAGGGTGACCTGGACATGAGACATGGAGTCAAAAGAGATCATTTTAGAGCTTTAAAATTTGACTGTCCTGCTGGATTTCGGACTTGCATGGGCCATGAAACCCCTTTGTTTTTGTTAATTTCTCCCATTTGAATGGCTGTATTTACCCAATACCTATATTGCCATTTTATCTAGGATGTAACTAGCTTGCTTTTGATTTTACAGACTTGTAGGCTGAAGGTGCTTGCCTTGTCTTAGATGAGGCTTTGGAGTGTGGACTTTTGGGTTAATGCTGAAATGGGTTAAGACTTAGGGGAACTGTTGGGAAGGCATGATTGGTTTTGAAATGTGAGAACATGAAATTTGGAGGGGAAGGGGAAGAATGATATGGTTTGGATCTTTGTTGCCACCCAAATCTCATCTTTAATTGTACTCTCACAATTCCTATGTTCTGTGGGAGGAACCAGGTGAGAAAATTTGAACCTGGTGCAAATGGGGCAGTTTCCCTCATGTTGTTCTCATGGTAGTAAGTATCATGAGATCTGATGGGTTTATCAGTGGTTTCTGCTTTTGCACCTTCCTCATTTTCTCTTGCCACTGCCATGTAATAAGTGCCTTTTGCCTTCCACTGTGATTCTGAGACCCCCCTAGCCATGTGAAACTGTAAGTCCAATTAAACCTCTTTTTCTTCCCAGTCTCAGGTATGTCTTGATCAGCAGCATGTAAATGGACTAATACAGGAGGAAACCAGATTTTCTCAGGAAACTGGAAAGAATGTGAGTGTATGAGTAGAGTGTAAGGTGATGGAAAGTGAGAGCTGGGAGTGGGAATGATAATGTCAATTATGGTTTAGATATGAGGGAGAAGAAACTAAAACTGAGGTAAGGACAAGATAATAACAGGCTTTGTACAAAACAACAGGAAATTTTTGATGTGGCTGTGATTAGCCCCAGGGTGACTGACCCCTGCCACTGGGGAGTCTGGGTCAGTAGGACATAGTCTGCTTTACCCATGCCCCAGTTTCAGTCACCTCTTGTTCCCAGTCCCACACAGTTGTGTTGCAAATATATGACCTCAATTTTAGGAGCCATGAAGCCAAAATCTATTATTATTGTTTGAGATACTTTGGGAACATGAAATAACACTTTACTTAGTTTGGAACTGTTAGCTTCATCTTTTGATATAAATGTAATTTAGGTCTGAAAATCAAAAGACATAAAACAGCAATATAAGAGGAAGCATTTTTAAGCTGATAAGAGATCTTATATTTTTTGAGTAATATAGTTCAGAATGGTTTCTTCTACCTTGAGTTGCTCAGAACAGTTAATTTCCTTTGTCCTTGAAACAGAATATTTGACCATATTTCATTCCCATTTAACTCATTTATCTCTCTCACTATAGAGGTTTCCCTGCAAATACTTTTTCTTCATTGGAGGCTTTGGGAATAAATAAAACATTGGAGATAAAACTGCAAGTTAAAACTATTATTTATTTCTCCATCGTTTGTCAGTAACTTAACGGGTAGCAGAGATAAGAGCTGTTCCTTGGGAACTTCTGGGAATTTGGTAAGGGATTATCTTTTCACCTGTTTTCCAGCTCATGCATATAAACACTGCTCAGAGAGACCTGTTTTAGGGTAAAAGTAAGGTCATTTTGTACACAGGGTGCTGTGTGTCACAAAGTATTTTATTAACCAGGGTGACCAGTAACAAAGTTAATTATTTAGTCAATATTTTACTAAGTGTTTCAGTCATTACCCATTTTATTTTTAAGTACTTACTTTTGCTATTCTCTCCATCTACACATCTGATGTTTTACATGAATGTATTTAAATTATTAAATCAACTGCAAAAGTTAGCCACAGATTAAATCATATTTTATCAGAAACTTGCACCTGGCAAGAAAAAAAAAGACGTTTAGGAAAAGGACTACTAATTAAACATTTGAACTTCACTAAGTTCCTTTCAAATTGCTTTTTAAGATTAGCCCAATAACCAAGATGTTACAGCTGAATGATAGACAAGAACTCCACAGTTTTTACAGTTCGAAGGTAAATGGGGAAAATCTTTTTGAGGGTTAATGCCATAGGAAAAGTGAGGAATCAAAACACAACTGTATTTATTCATCTTTAGAGCTACTTTATTTCATAACTTTGGATTAGTCATTTAAAAATGCCACAGAAGTCATATGTTTTCTGTGACAGAAGAGAATAATACACACAAGGTCAATTTACAAAACTCTAGTTTGCAACTCTCCTAAGAAATGGAGTTCTGAAAAATCTCTGATCTGGAGGACTTAGTTCAAAGTAACAAGCAGAAATTTTGTTTAAGTCAAGTCTTATATTTGGGTTCCCTAGTTCCTAGGTTGTGAATATGTGTGTTTATATATATGTGTGTGTGTGTGTATATGTGTGTGTATCTGCAAATTCCTAGGATGGAAAAAGAGGCTAATGAAGCAATGTGAATTTCTGAAATTTTCTACTGAGTAGTTGTTTTTAAATTATAATTATTAGTAATGCATGCTAATTGTAACAAGTCAAACAATTAAGAAGCATTTGAAGAAATTCCTTTTCCCAAGAATAGCAAGTCTCTTGTGCATATCCGTCGTTCTTTGTTTTGTTTTGAGACAGGGTTTCATTCTGTCACCCAGGCTAAAGTGTAGTGGCACTGCCATGGCTCAGTACAGCCTCAATCACTCAAGCTCAAGTGATCCTCCAACCTTAGTCCCCTGAGTAGCTGTGACTATAAGCACATGCTATCATGCCTGGCTAATTTTTTATTTTTTGTATAGACGTTGCCCATGCTGGTCTCAAACTCCTGAGCTAAAGTGATCTTTCCCCGTTGGCTCCCAAAGAGTTGGGGTTGTAAGCATGAGTTCTTCCACCCTAACGTTTTTTTGTAATCAAAGGTATTTTAACCTCATTAACATGATTTATAATTTTGAATTTCTATGTAAGGCAGTAGTTTTCAGCCCTACTTATGTCCCTCACACACATTTATGTGTACATATATGTTAAATATATATATGATGAATGGATTTCTTCATTGTTAACAGAAATGTTTCATAATTTATTTTTAAAGCCATAATCTTTAAACAGTACTTTTACCTACGTAATACCTGGTAGACAAAAGTTGCTCAGTATTTGTGGAATGAAAAATAATATCCATCTAACCATTAGAAATAGCTCTAGCACACTCCACGGCACAACTTAAAAATCATTAGATCAGTGGATATGGTAAACACAAGGAGCTAAGGCACTTGGTTTACAGGTTTGGGTTTTGCATAGCCCCTCTGTGTTTCAGTTACGATTTCTATTTTACTTGATGTATCTGGAGGCAGTTAACATTACCGGCCACTTGGCTTTTTCATATTTTCTTGTTCTCTTCTACACCCCTGAGTGTTTCTCCATTGTCTTCTTTATGGTGAATGACCTCTAGGAATCCAGTATAGCCCTCTTCTTCTTTTTGACTTGATATGCTCTTTTTTGAATGATCTCATCTACTTCTGTGGCCTTAGTTACCAATGTGTCGATGATATTTAGATCTTTATTTCCAGAGCCTGCCATTCTCCTGAGATCCAGAAAATATTTCTAAATGTGACTGAAGAAGCTCATTTTTATGTTATGTAGATGTTTCAAACTCTCCGATATATAATGCTATCCTCTCTCTCATGATATTCCATAGGTATGCTTTCTTTTTTACTGTCTTCTCTATTTTGGATAATGGTATTGGTTGTTCAAGCTAGAAAATTAAAAGGCATCTTAAACAATTGTCACTTCTCTTACATATCATCAACTCCTGCAGGTTCTATCTCTTAAATAGTTCTTAAATACTACACCTCATATAATTTGTCCCTACAACCACTATGTTGGGTCAGAACCTCAACATCTCTCACATGCATTGTCTCTCCTCTACAATGTTGATAACAACATTTTCTTTTTAAAACAGAAATATGAGCATTTCATTTCCCTACTAGAAAAGTATCAGTGATGTCCTTTGCCTAATTTGGTTGTCTCTGTGTAGCCCCAGGGGATACATTGAGATTCGAAAAGGCAATATTGAGATTTCTATTGTTATTCACTCTTTTTAGTGCAATATTTAATATTCACTAAAGAATGTAACATATATTTTATAAAGTACAATAATGAAATGAATGCCTGTGAACCCACTTCTGACTTATATCCTAGAACATTGCCAGAACTGTTTCATCTACCTTCACTTTTACCTCTCTCCTCCTCATGCTTCCACTAACACAACCCCACTTAAGATAAATTTCGTTTGTTATAATTTCCTTATTTTTCATGTATTTAAAACATATGCATTTATTTATAAATATTATGTTGTTTAGCTTGTTTTTGAAAGTTTGAAGATTTACTCTTATTTTTGCATGAAGCTGCAGTTCATTAATTTTTATTGCAGAATTCAATTTTATTCCATTAAGTGACTACATCAAAAATGATTTGTCTACTCTCTTTTTAATGGACACTCACCTCTTTATAAGTTTAGCTATTACATACAATGCTACAATGGATAATATTGTATATCTTCTTGTTATACATGTATGATTTTCAAGAATATATCTGGCAGTGCAAATATTGTATTATAGGATAGAGAAATGTTCAAAGCATAATATGTTAGTACTGACACATGTACATAGCTTATTTTAAAATGTGTTAAAGGTATATTAAGAGTGAGTGCCTACCTGAGTGTGGTGGCTCAGGCCTGTAATTCCAGCACTTTGGTAGGCTGTGGTGGGTGGATCAACTGAGGTCAGGAGTTTGAGATCAGACTGGCCAAAATGGCGAAATGACATGTCTACTAAAAATACAAAAATTAGCAAGGCGCGATGGCAGGTAACTGTAATCCCAGTTACTCGGGAGGCTGAGGCAGGAGAATCGCTTAAATCTAGGGGGTGGAGGTTGCAGTGAGTGGAGAATGTTCCACTGCACTCCAGCCTGGGTGATAGAAACAATACTTTGCATCATTCAATCCGATCATGTTGACACTCAATATTAACCATCACAATAAGGTTAGGTTAAAACAGACAGATAACTAAACTAGGAATTATACCAGATTTGTCTCAGTTCATCTTTGGCTAGCCATATTGTTACAAGAAAGGAGTCAGGATTCAGACACCAAGAGAGGGTTCTTGGATCTCATGCAAGAAAGAATTCAGGTTGAGTTCATGGATTAAAGTGAAAGCAAGTTTATTAGGAAAGTAAAGGAATAAAAGAATGGTTACTCCATAGACAGAGCAGCCATTTAATTTAGAGCAGCTTAATTTAAGAAAATGTTTAGTAAGTTTCTCCTGAATTCCTACAAAAATAGTACTACAGCAATATATTCCACAAGAGTGAAGCAAAAGAAGTAGAATTTTCTCAAGTAAACAAAATTAGAAAGCTTTCTATGAACTGGGCAACTGTTGGAACTAAGCTAATATGGGGCTGTTAACTGATTCTAATGTGCCCACAATTAGAATACTCATCCAGATTTTTACATTACCCATCCCTCTTGTTTGTTCTGAGCAACAGTCAGAGATCACTGGTTGGTTCACAAGAATAAGTAGGGTTAGCCAAAATTGCAGAAACACGTTTAAAAACAACTGATGAGACTAAAATTTAATAATAAGTGTACCATAGTTCTTGGAACATAATTCTCTTTCCAGTCTCCCATTTTTACTAAAGACAAATCATGGTAAGATTGATTTGCTTTATTATATTTGGCCTGATTATTTGTATAAAGTACAGCAAGAATAAGTATTTGCCATAAGCTTTTTAAAAATTGGCCTTGACGGAACTCTGCTCCATAGAAAAAATCTTAAATAAGACTTTTTTTAAAAAGCCAAGTTCTACCATGGGTTTGCACCCTCAGATACCTACAAGTTGGGTAAATTCCTCTCCTTTTGAGGTCCCAAGATAACATAGGGATCTTGGACTTATGACATTCTTTACTTACCACGGGTCAGGAACCTTGTACAGAGATGGTGTAGGCAAGGTGTGAGGCCAGTTCCTCAAGGGGTTTTATTGGCTCTACAAGTCAAATTTGATTTCTTAAAGAAAAGCATGCCATTCCAGTAAAAGCCTTGGTAAAATAATCAATTTCTCCAATTGTGTCCTGTTGCAAAAGAAAACAGATTCTTATTGCACTCATGCAAATAACTATGTTGCCATAAATTGAGAATATTCACAGATAGTTTCCAAATTCTGGACAAATCAGGTAGAGAGAAACAAATATGCTCCAAATTTTGTTCATAAGAGTATACTTTACTTGATTGCTACAAGCTGTAAATAGCTCAAAAGAAAAGTTTTCCTGACTCTGAAAAACAAAACAAAGGATCAGTAATGTTTTCAGAAAAATTAAAAAGATTACTTTAGACTTCTATTAGTGTAGTCCATGCGGTTAACTTCTGTTTAATATTCATGAACATTTCAGCTTTCCATGAGTGTTCTGAAAGATTTTTCTCTATTCTAATGTAATAATCTCCAAAGTTATCAGAAACTTGCATTTAAGAACACCTGTTATAGTTGTACAGTTGACTATAAATTCATCTTCCAAAGAGGATTAAAACAGGACAAAAATTGTCTGTGGATGATAAAAAGTCTTAGGACAGCCACTATTAAAGCCACAATTGATAAGGAAATTTGGTTACTTCTGTGGCATAAAGCAATTTCACATAACAATTATAACTATTAATAACATACATTAAGCCATATCAGAATTAGAGGGGTTTCCCATAATTTTGGAACATATACCAATAACACATTTATGCAAATACAGCCCAAAGAAAAACAAGCACCATTTTGTATTTGACAATGCTTCTTGTATGATTTTTATACCAAGTAAGCCAAATGTCACTGTCGTGTTAGTGCATTATTGATGTTAAACCCAATTCTTAATAAAACTTTATAGACAAATAAATTCAATCTTAACCAGTTTGACCATAGAGAAGATTTTCATAAACCTTTTATAACCCTTTACAATTTGTCTTAGAGGTCAGATCATAAGCAGGCTTTTGCCCTAAGAAAACCTTGTTATGCTTTTATTTCAATGCTCAATTTACAGAAAAATGGAATAATAACCCTTTTAACTTTAGCCAGTGTGTTCACACACAGAATTTCTTTTACAATTAATTTTTCATAAACCTTCCACAACTTGAATAACACTTCAACTTTATTCTAACTTAAAACAATCTTTTAACCCTTTAATCTAGGCAGAAAATTTCATATTCCCTGGACTTCTTATAATTTTTTACACAAAACACAATTTACTATCTTTACATGCCTTGTGTGTAGAACTGTTTTTTTAAGTAGTCTCAGATACATGTTATGGTGTTAACTCTTAGAAACTTTTTTTTTCTTTTGGTGAAAATCTTGATAAGTAAGGGATTTTAATTATGTACTAGTGTGGAGCCTAGGACCCAGACAGAAGTGCGGATAAGGGCTAGCTTTTTCTAGCACAGCTAGGGGGCATGGTTAACTCCACATGTCCCAGGATTTACCGAGCTGTAAAGCAGGGAAACTGTACAGTAGGAGTCATAGTGGCATTTTATGAAGAATTTAGGAGTCCAATCACCTTTAAATTGCACAATGTTTCTTGCATAAATTCCTTTTCATAAATTCTTTCATGACTCATACAGACCATCTACAACATGCTTGGACTTTCTGACTTGTCATAAACCTTCCTCGTGTTAAACAACCAGTCAGTTTGCTTTAGGACAAGAATTTACCATAGAAGATCCTTTCTTATATAAAATCTCTTTCTTTGTAACCTTCTTTGCATAGCTTTTAGTTATGCTTATTTCACATGTCCCCAGGCCTTATCTAGAATCTGATGTCTCCAAGGAAGGTTAAATTGAACAAGTTTTAAAAGTCAAAGAAGCAGTTTATGACCTTAAAGCATTTAGCAAACTTAATATCTGACCCGCATAATTTAGACCTGTTTATATTTTTGAAAAAATTTTAACGTTACAATTAAAATTGTCTTTATTTTAAAACTGTCTTTATTTCCCAAAGATTACTTAAGTCACATGAACTAAAAGGCATTACACTTTTTACTTTTCTGACAAAATATTTGATTTATTTTTAAGCCAATCAATCAAAGCTCTTTCATGTATAAGTATCACACAGATAATACATATAAATACATACAAGATAGAGAACTCATTTTCCAAGCCAGGAATTAAACCTTGAACCCGGACTGCCATTGTGATGGCAGAGACCAAGAGAAAGTGCTGCCACCTGGTTACAAGGTCAAGCTCCCAAGAACATAAAAGAGACAAGAAGGAAACTTCATCCAGTTTTTTTTTTTTCCAGGGACCTGCAGCAAAGTTTATAACTGACCAGTTTGCTGGGCCATCTTGAAAAGCAGGTTTAGGGGTGTCCTAAGCCCATGTTCTATTCTAAAGTATGCCTTACTATGACAGAACAATACAGAAAGACCCACAAAGCATGGCAGATTAACTACAGCCTGTGACTAGCCTCACAAATCCTTTTTTCCATTAATTAAAACTTCACAGAGATGATAAACAGTGATTTTTGCCATTCATTCAACCAGTTTGCACAGAGAGAGAAAGGGAAGCATTGCCTGAAGTAAGATGGGGAAAGCAAGGAACTCAGGAAGGCCAGAGAAGACCCACCCTTTGCAGTGACACTGAAAAGTTCAGGCGGCCGCTTGTTGGTTCTCCCATTTTACATTAAGTGATATAAACTTACATTTCTCTGAGTACATATCTATCTCTGCTACTAGATTATAAACTCCTTGAGGGTGTACACTTTTCTAATTTTGTTTATTGCTGGTACTTAGTACAACATAATAGATTCTTAGCAACGCCACTCTTTTTTACTCATTTTTCAAAAATCACTTTGAGCACCTATTATGTTTATAACGTAAATGATGATATGAGTGAATGAGTATAAAGTACACAAAGGATTTTAACAGCAATACCACTGCATGTATCTAAACGTTACCAACTTCTTGAGTAGTCTTGTCTGTAATTAGTTTATTTGTAAGAGTAAGAGTTAGCCTTGTGTAGAATATGCATAGAGACAACAACATACAAAAATTGTGAGGATTCTTGATTTCCTCTTTAGTGCTTCTTGCCCTTCTTCACCTAACCACAACCACATTTCACAATCACTAATAAAATATGAACAACTGATGTCGAATTCAGGATCCTGTTTCAGAAGGGAAAACAGAAACATTTACCTTGTTCTTAGGACATGCTATGCTGTTTCACAGGTGTCTGTCCATCTTGACCACTGTTGCTGAAATGGCTTTCTTAATCAAATAATCTCAATCTCCAGCTTTGTAGCTATATCTAAAGTTCCCATATTACTTATACTTTGGGCTGTAGACACTGATAACATATGTCAACATGCAAACATAATCTAGAGAGGAAACAAAGTAAAAACTTTAATTAATCATTAATAACTTTGTTCAAATTGGTTTCTGAGATTTCTTTTAGTAAGCAGAACTCTAAAAAAGTGAAACCCCAGTCAAAATTATTTTGGAGCCCTGCTCAATCCCAGTGGGACCTTGAAGTGAAGTCCTGAACAGCTGATTTACACAAGGGCTAGAAATCTCTTCATTTCTACATTCTACAAATCTTCTTCATTTCTACAGCCTATTGAAAGGGTGACATTTTAACAAGAAATTAACCAAAAGTCTGGAAGGGCATGAATGATGAGCTTAGTCTGGAGAAGAGAATGAATCTCCAACCTTAAGTGTTTTTAGAAACACTTAATTTGTTTCTTGAACATTCATTTCACCTTGTCACTCACATTCCTCATTTTACCTTGTCACCCATGTTCTTCTGAAAAATTTGTGACAGTTTCTACATATAACAGATAAATTGAGACAATTGTCAGCATTAATTGGGCCTCAAACTCAGCCCCAGGAAATATCAGAATCAACAGAGTATTTGCAAAAGACAAGAAAATGACCGTGAGTCAGCCTTGCCCCAGTAAAACCGAGAGCTCCTTTATAATTGGCAAGATATCTTACCTTAGGCTGGCGGAACTGAATACTTTCGGTAAGATGTTTCATTATTTCTTTACAACTGTAATAACTGGGTTCTCACCTCTATCCTCTTCAATTCTTTTTCTTATGAAAGCCTAGGACAACACAAATGGAACTCTCCCTGCAACTATTCTGGCTTCTAATGATTTTCCTCTCTACTGCACAGAGTATACAATAGTAATTCCATTAAATACAGATTCAGTAAGGAATGGCCATATCTTATATTCATCCTCTTTTATCCCCCAGTTGTAGTAAAACCCAAAGTGAAAAAGAGATTTTCCTTCAGGAGAAGCAGAGATTACAAATGCCCACTTACCTGACTGAATTTTAGTCACTGTGGATTAGTCATCACAATATTTGCTACCTGAATTGAAATAATATTCAATACATTTAAATACATACAAGTAGATGTACTAGATTGGTGCTTAAAATCTAAATGGAATTTTTTCTAGGTAAATATGCTTTGTAAGATATGCTTTCTCTTCTGTGTTTACTGACCAGCTGTGTTCCCAGATTTTTCATCTCCTCTCAGGTCACTGGAAAGGAAAGATATTTCATGATGGGTTCTGAGAAATAGAAAATATCAAAGAACAAATTTTTGTGGCATAATCCAAAAGACCTTCATCTAAATGTACAGAGAGAAAGTTCCTTTTAAGAAAGGAAAGAACTGACAAAATTATCACTTTTTCATCATTTCAAAACTCAGGATCTATTTGGATTGGGTTAGATGCCAACAGAATAAATTGCTGGACAAAGTTGGGTGGTGGTTTACATTATTAGAGAAATAAATTGCAGTGGGCCTGGCAGGGGCAGAGGGATAAAAAAATATTTAGAGCTCATGCTTTACAGATGGCCTACTTGAACAGAATGTAGTGTCATTTCAAATAAGTCCAGGCAACAGTCCCAGGCTCTGTGTCATTCACAGTTCTACTTCTTACTGCAAACTAGAGCCTCTATTTGTATCTCTGAATACATGTCCAAGAAACTATAACTATTTCATTGAAATGGATATTGCAGGCTTAATGTAATAGCAAATTGTCCTAATTCTCTGCTTCATTTTTCTTAGGCATTTATATACCATGTATCAAATATACAGGGAGAGCTACCTATATATTAGCAATCATCATTTGCTTCAGGAACTCCAATAGCAGTACATCACAAATTGGAAAGCTATTTGTTCATGTTCAAAATTCAACTATGGAATCAACGTGCTGGTGCTGTCAGGAGCTAGAGGATCACCCATTCTAATGTTTTCTGAGTTTTGGTGAGGAGAGAAAGGCCCAGATTGTGAAGAGACTTGCTCAAGATCATACAGCAAGTTAGAAGGATAACCAGGTCCAGATTTGAGAATTCTGACCCCTATTTTCTGTGACTCAAGTCCAGAATGATCACTGCCTTGATTAAGATGCTCTAGAGAAAAGGTAGATTCTTGTTTGGGGAAAAAAGTGAACAGCTTCCAAATTAGATTGACTTTGTGGGTAGTCTCCACTTCATTGTTTCCTTGACTGTGAAGAAGCTTTTTGGTTTGATGTAATCTCATTTGTGTATTTTTGATTTTGTTGCTGTCCTGTGCTTTTTAGATCTAAATCAAAAAAATTCATGCCCTGCCCAATTTCATGAAGCATTTCTCCTGTTTTCTTCTAGTAGTTTCATATCTTCAGATTTTACATTTAAATATTTAATCTATCTAGAATTGATTTTTGTATTTGGTGGAGAGATAGAGGTCTAGTTTCATTCTTCTGCATGTGGATATTCAGTTTTTCCAGCACCATTTATTGATCAGACTATCCTTTCCCCAGTATGTGTTGTGTTGTTGGTGCCTTTGTTGAAAATCAGTTGGCTGTAAATGCATGAATTTATTTTTGAGTTCTCTATTCTGTTCCATTGGTTTATGTGTGGTTTTATGCCAGTACCAAGCTGTTTAGTTACTATGGGAGAAGTATTTGCAAACTATACACCTGACTTGCAAACTATACACCTGACAAGGCATTAATATTCAGATTATATAAGGAACTCAAATAACTCAATAGCAAAAGAACTCAAATAATTCCATTTTTAAAATGGGCAAAAGAACCAAGTAGATAGTTATTGGAAGAAAATCCAAATGGCTGACAGATGTATGTAAAAATGTTCAACTTTACTAATTATCAGGAAATTGCAAATTAAACTACAATAAAATATCACCACACTCCAGTTAGAATAGCTATTATCAAAAAGGCAAAAAATAACAAATGCTGGCAGAGAAAAAAGAACTCTTATACATGGTTGGTGGAAGTGTAAATTAGTACAGCCATTATGGAAAACAATGTAGAGGTTCCTCAAAAAAATAAAAATAGATCTATCATATAATCCAGCAATCTCTTTACTGGGTATATATCCAAAGAAAGTGAAATCAGTATGTCAGAGAGACATGTACACTCGTGTTTACTGCAGTGCTATTCACAATAGCCAAGATATGGAATCAGCCTAAATGCCATTCTATGGAATTGATTATATATGTGTGTGTGTGTGTGTGTGTGTGTGTGTGTGTATACACAATAAAATACTATTTAGCCATAAAACACAATGAAATCCTGTCATTTGAAGCAACACAGATGAACCTGAAGGATATTATATTAAGTGAAATTAACCAGGCACAGAAAGACAAACAGCACATAATCTCTTGTATGTGAAGTCTAAAAAAGCTGACTCTAAAAGCACAATCTAAAATACCAGTTACCAGAGGTTGAGGAGAGAGGGGGAAAGTGGGGGTTGCGGGGGGACCAGGAAAGATTGGTCAATGTGTACAAAGTTACAATTAGACAGGAAGAATGAGTTTTGGTGTTCTATTACACAGTAGAGTGACTCTAGCAAATAACAATGTAGTGTATATTTCAAGATAACTAGAAGAGAGAAGATTTTGAATGTTGCCACAAAGAAATGATAAATGTTTATAGCTATGGGTAAGGTAATTACCGCAATTTGACCATTATATCATGTACACGTGTTGAAACATCACATTATATCCCATAAATATGTATAATTATGTGTCAGTTGTGAATTTAAAAGTCATATTAATATCCAAACAAATTTAGTTACCTTTTTAAAAAAATTTTTCAACTTTTACTTTAGATTATATGTGCAGATTTTTTTATATGGGTATATTGCAACCAGGTAGTAAGCATAGTACCTGGTAGGTAGTTTTCCAACCCACATTCCCCTCCTCCCCCATGCCCAGTTGTCTGCAGTATCTATTGTTCCCATGTTTGTGTCCATGTGTACTCAATGTCCCACTTACAATGAGAACACACAGTATTTGGTTTTCTGTTCCTGTGTTAATTCTCTTAGGATTGTGACTTCAAGCTGCAACCATGTTGTTGCAAAGGAAATGATTTTTATTCTTTTTTATGGCTGTGTAGTATCCCAAGGTATATATGTATCACATTTGTTAATCCAGTCCACCACTGATGGGCACCTAGGTTGATTCTATGTCTTTGCTATTGTGAATGGCATGGAGATGAACATATGAGTGTATATGTCTTTTTGGTAGAATGATTTATTTTCCTTTGAGTATATACCCAGTAATGGGATTACTGGGTCGAATTGTAGCTCTGTTTAAAGTTCTTTGAGAAATCTCTCAACTGCTTTCCATGATGGTTGAACTAATATACATTCCCACTCATATTGTATAATTGTTCCCCTTTTCTCTGCAGTCTCAGGAGCAACTGTTGTTTTTTGACTTTTTAATAGCCATTCTGAATGGTGTGAGATGGTATCTCATTGTGGTTTTGATTTACATTTATCTGATGATTAGTGGTGGTAAGGATTTTTTCATATGTTTGTTGGTTGCTTGTATGTCTTCTTTTGAGAAGGTCTGTTCATGGTCTTTACCCATTTGTTTTTAATTGGGTTATTTGTTTTTTGCTTGTTGATTTAAGTTTCTTACAGATTCTGAATATTAGACCTTAGTTAGATGCACAGTTTGCACATATTTTCTCCCATTTTGTAGTTGTCTGTTTCCTCAGTTGATAGTCTGTTTTGCTGTGCAGAAACTTTAGTTTAATTAGGTCTCACTTCTCAGTTTTTGTTTTCGTTGCAATTGCTTCTGGGGACTTAGCCAAAATTTTTTTGCCAAGGCCAATTCTGAGAAACAGACACATAGACCAATGAAACAGAAAACTCAGGGGAAAAAAAGCTGCACATCTACAATCACCTAATCTCTGACAAGACCAACAAAGACAAGCAGTGGGGAAAGGACTCCCTATTCAATAAATGGTTTTGAGATAGCTTTAAATTTTGGTTGAAATTGGTTAAATGGACAATTATATTTGAGACACTTAATGACTGCTAACACCTTTGGGAATTCCTCCACTGTCAAGTAAAGTTTATTGTGACTTTAAGATTGTTACCCAATTGGCAGAAGACAATCAGGCTCTCCAAACTATCTAAACAGATAGCAATCTGACTTCAAATTCAGTGACCTTAACCAGTGTGCTTTGTTTGCATCCTCGTCTCTTCTTTTTCAGTTGTTTTATCATCATCATTTTCATGATCTCTTTTAAGGTCTTTGTGATTCTTAGCCAGTCTCTTTCCTTTCCAAACTCTCCATGCATTAATGTGTTCATTCATTCGTTTATTCAATAGGCACAGATAATTTAACACATTCCATGAAACAGATATATAAGACAACTCTCCTCAGAATTCATAGCCTAGAGAGGGGGACATTGATTGTAACAGAAAATGAAAATTTAAAAAAATCTAAGTTTGAAGCTCACATACCCATGGAAATAATCTATGTAGTTCTTGATTGTTTTTTTCTAATGAAGCAGATTACAATGTACTGTTATGTAAACGCTTCTCATGCCAGGTTTATGAGTTAGACAGAAAAAACAGAAGTCCCAAAGAGGTTAAAGCAAGGTCAGTAAGTCCCAGGAACCGTATGTGTCCTGTTTACCACTTGTACCTAGCATAGGTTCCCTGCATATATTTGGTGCTTAATAAATTTTTGACTGAATGACTGAACACAGCTAATAAATGTCTAAACTATGCCTTAAACACAGGTCTCCTAATCTTGATTCCAGTATAATTCAATTGCATTCATTTTCAGTGTTCACTGTGATCATTACCTTACTTTACTCCTCAGAGCCACCTCTCTCATTTTCTTCAAGTTCCATCTACTTGATATAAATCATCCCAGTTAACTAATGCTTAGGAAGCTATTATTAAATACATTCACTAACTTAAAAACAGTCTCAGCTGAAGCAGAGGATGATTGACTCTCTAGATATTGCACCTCAGTTGAGTAGATAATTTGGATCAGGAGGCCCATCAAATCCTATCAGAGATATAATCACAGACTGCTCTTTTGTAGAATCCCAGCCTTGGGAGTCCTGTGACAAGTTTTATGAGAAGAGTAGGGGGCCTGAGATGTGACATTTTAAAATGACAAACAGCTATAAATTTGTTTTTGAAATGCTCTTATTTTTATTATTAAATGGTAGAAATTATGAAACTAGTTATGATGATGTCATTGATGGAAGGAATGAGGTTGACAATTATAAGAAAATATGACAACCATTTACTGAGATCCAACTCTGTTCCAGAAATGTGTCAAATGATTTACACATGTTATCGCAACCAAATCCTAGCAATTTCATGACTAGATATCGACTGCAGTTTATAGGTAACGGAGGCACAATGGCTTCCATTAACTCCGAATATTCGTCAAATACAACTCATCCTTCATATGATTCATCCCCAAATAGATGTACTGTTCTCATTTCCTCACAGCCACATTCATCCATTTCCCTCACCCACACATAATATTAGAATACAGATATTATGTATATGTACTATATATACATTATATATACTTATATATGCTATAAGAAAGGCCAAACTATCAGTCAAGTAAACAAAATATTGAAGACCATAGAATACTTTTCAACTCATTCTATAAAGCTGGCATTACTCTGATACCAAAACTCAAAAAAGACATTACAAGAGGGCAAACTACATAACATTATCTTTCATGAACAAAGACACAAACATTTTTGTTAAATTAGTTAACCAAATCCAATAATATATATAAAGCATAACAAATCATGACTAAGTGGAGTTATCCCAGAAAAACAAGGTTGTTTAACGTTCAAAAATCAAGGTACTTCATCATATTAACAGACTCGAGAAGAAAAACCACATAAGTTTTGAATTACATGAAGAAAAAACATCTGAAAAAAATCTATATTTATTCTCGATAAAATCTTTCAGCAAACTGGGAATTAAAGGGAACTTCCTTTTCCTAATAAAAGGCATGAATAATATTCTGTGGCTTAATATCATACACAGTGGTAAAAACTGAATGTGTTCTTCTCAAGACTGAGAATGAGGCAAAGCTGTCTCCTTCAGTTCATGTTTACTGGAGATTCCAGTCAGGATAATAAGGCAAGAATAAGAAATAAAAGGAATACAGATCGGGCTTTTAAAAACAAAACTTTCTATTTACAGACAACTTCATCATCTATGTAAAAAGTCCTCAAGAATTATTAAAAAGCTGCTAGAACTGGCCAGGCACGGTGACTCACGCCTGTAATCCCAGCACTTTGGGAGACCGAGGTGGGTGGATCACAAGGTCAGGAGATCAAGACCATCCTAGCTAACACGGTGAAACCCCGTCTCTACTAAAAATACAAAAAATTACCCAGGGTTGGTGGTGGGCGCCTGTAGTCCCAGCTGCTCGGGAGGCTGCGGCAGGAGAATGGCGTGAACCCGGGAGGCAGAGCTTGCAGTGAGCCGAGATCGCGCCACTGCACTCCAGCCTGGGCCACAGAGTAAGACTCCGTCTCAAAAAAATAAAAAAGAAAAAAAAAAAAAACAAAAGCTGCTACAACTAACCAGTGAATGTAGCAAGGCTGTAGAATACATGGTTAAAATTTACAAATCAATTTCATTTCTGTATGCTAGCAATGAGCCACTAAAAATTTACATGTAGAAGACAATACCATTTATAATAGCATCAACAATATGAAATATTAACAGGAATAAATTTCATAAAAGATTCACCAAAACAAGGTATACTGAAAGCTACAAAACATTGCTGAGAAAAATTTAAAGGAGGCCTAAATAAGTGGAGACATATACTGTGTTCACAAAATGAAAAATTAAATATTGCTAAGATGGAAACCCTCTCAAAACTTATGTATAATTCAAGGCAATTCCAAACAAAATCCCAGCAGACATTTTCTATAAGCTGATTATAAAATTCATAAGAAAATGTCAAAAAGGTAGATTAGCCAAAACTATTTTTCGAAAAAGAAGTCAAATTAAAGGACTTATACTACTTCACTCCAAAATTTATTATAACACTAAAGTTAAATAAAAAGTATTGTAATACTGATATAAAGATAGACATACAGATCAATGAAACTGAATAGGAATTAAGAAATAGTCTCACACTTATATGGTCAACTGATTTTCAATAAAAGTGCCAAAGCAATTTGATGGTGAAAGATCGTATCTTCAACAAAGATGCTGGAACATAAATCTATAGAGGCTAGAAGATAAAAACAAAAACATGACAAAATAGAAGGATTTTTGCATGTTCCAGACTGAGTGTAAGTAGTACAGGACTTATATGTTGGTCCCATGATGTTGAGGATGTAGCCTTTTTCAAAAGTCTCTACATGTACCTTTCATTTTGAGATTTAAAATAGTGGTTCCAACTCCTTCTGTTACGTGTATATGATAGTCAGTGGGAAAGAAAGAAAAGCAATGAAAAACAAATGCTTTAATTTAACATAAACTGTACATTGAACTCATCACTTCTGTTATCATCCCACTGAACTGAGCCACAACAAATATAAACATATATGAAATTTCACTTGAACCAGTTCAATAAATTAGCTGTTGATTATGTTACAGTTTTTTTCAAAGATCATAGACCAGAAACATTCTCTATTTTTTTTTTTTTTTCCGCATATAAGATGGGAAGAGTTAGGCTTTAGATTGAGGAGAAAATGAATGGTATCCTAGATCCTGCAATCAGAGTTCAAAGCTGTGTGGACTTTGAGAAGATGGGAAAATTTAGTATAATTTTGTAACATTTTGTAATGATGTTATCTACTTAAGAACACCCAGTTACTGTAACTTCAAGTTCTTTGATCCATGGCCATGCAGGTTCACCAACATATCTATGAGTCAGCACAAAATACTTAGATCTCAATGAAACACAAGAGTAATTTTTGATGTCATTATCAGCTATTTTCTGGGGAGTGATTTTTTTCTTTGATCATGATGGTGAATACTTGGGATCATGAAAGTACTAAAAAATTTTATAGGTCTGCAACAAAATGTGGATCTCTTTTTCTCCCTGAATTTTTAAATGAAAGATTAAAGCACTGTGCTGAAAGTGAAAAATGATTATAAACATTTATCATCTGGGGCCTTTTTGTTCGTTGTGGAGTTCAAAACAAACAAATAAAATTTTTATTTCTAGTTACGTTGTAACACGATTTCCTCTGTTTTTCAACCTCATGAAATCTAACTTTGTCTAAACTTTTAATAGAATTGGCTAAAAACCTTCATTTTATAAATTCCTATCTTCCTAGTTTCCCTCCTCTTAAAAAAATGTCGTCAGTTTCTGCCATCCTACATTTTTTGTCTTCTCCCACTTTTTTCCCTATCTTCAGAGAACTCACACTTGCTGAGTACTTTGAGTTTAAAGTTTAACACTTGCCATTTGTAGAGGGACAAGATCTGTATGAAGAGACAAAAAAACCTATCTATAACTGTCACCTGGGTACTGCCAGATTTCTAGAATTTGGGGAGAAAATATTTCTTTAAGACAATGTGTTCTGTTGTTCCCATAAGAATATTTGATCTTATCAAAACATGTGCTCCAGTTTTTGGTTTGGAAAACAAAAATGTCACTGTAACTGTGGGGGGAGAAATTTCATGCATTAGTATGACCGAGTACAAAAAAAGTCTGACAATGACTTTTGTCATTGAAGAAAAGGGTCTCTAATCCAGTTTGTTTGCTTGTCTCTCTGCAGTTCTACCAGTGTGATACTTTGTTCAGATTAAGCACTTTTGGCTCTCAGTCTAGGATGATAAATTTGACACCCATAACATCATTCATGCGTATGTGTGGCGTTTGTTATGGTTAACTAGAATTTTTTTTTTTTTTTGAGATGGAATCTCGCACTGTCGCCCAGGCTGGAGTGCAGTGGCGCAATCTCAGCTTACTGCAACTTCTGCCTCCCGGGTTCAAGCGATTCTCCTCCCTCAGCCTCCTGAGTAGCTGGAATTACAGGTGTGCCACCATGCCTGGATAATTTTTGTATTTTTTAGTAGAAATGGGGTTTCACCGTGTTGATCAGGCTGGTCTCAAACTCCTGACCTCGTGATCCACCTGCCTCGGCCTCCCAAAGTGCTGGGATTACAGGCGTGAGCCACGGCCCAGGCCGGTTAATTAGATTTTTACAACCAGAACGTTGCTCATTGACATTTTTTCTAACCATTGCTTGCTTAATTTGTTTCTTCTGTTTTGTAAATGTTGCCTCTCTGCAAGCATCTTCAGCAGAAAGGATGGTTGAGATAAATTTTTAACATAAAGTTAGGTTGAACGGTTTTTAGATCATTGTATTTCTGTAAGCAAAATTAATATTCTGAATTTTTTAAGGTATTCATTCAAAGCTACAGTCAGTGGCTCATACCTGTAATCCCAGTTACTTGGGAGACTGAGGTGAGAGAATCACTTGAGCCCAGATGTTTGAGGCTGCAGTTAGCCATAATTATGCCACTGCACTCCAGCCTGGATGACTGACAGAGTGAGACTACATTTCGAGAAAAATAAAATAAAATAAAAAATGAAGTCACAAACACCATCAGCCATGGTTCACCAACCTGAGTGTAATCGGTGGACCAGAGATTATGGCACACATGTTGAGGTTGACAGATTCCACAGCTGTCAGGCAGCCTTGTGGCTTTAGGCAGAACCTGGATGTCACTTAGGGTTTTGCTTCAGAGAAAGCCAATGAGATCATTTTGAATGTGGGGTTTTCTTTGGATTCAAACTGTAGACCTTCATTTTCCTAGAGAAGTACTTTCTGTTCACCGTTTTCAGTTCCTTACGATATCAGTAAGGTTGTGATCATGTTGCAGTTGCTATTTGTCAGCACTTATTAGCAATAGTAACATGTAATGATTACTGAGTGCCTGCTAATCCCAAGCAATGTATTATAGTAACTGCTTTGCATGAATGATCTCAATTGATCCTTACATTAATTCTATGAAGGTTGTATTCTTAATATGTGTTTTACAGATGAATACATTGAACCCATAGTGGGTAAGTGATTAAGTAAGCATTTCAAATCAGTTCTTTCTGATTCTTAACCCTCTGAAGTGAGTGAGAGTGAAGAAAGCTAACGCTCTTTATAGGAAGCCTTGAAATATTTTTCTTTTCCTTTCTTGTAATGTCCCGTGTGGCACATGTGGTCTTCAAAGATATTATAAAGACTCCACAGAAAAATATTTTTGTCAAGTAACTGTTGACAGGCCTGAGTATTTCAGTTCACTTGTGAGTTAATGCATCTACAAATTATCTTATCTCAACCTTCCTAGCCTCGTTTCCTGCCAACTCTACACAACAAACTGTACAGTTACCCAATATCTTGTGAACTCTCACACTTACGGAGCTTCAAAAATACTGTTGCTGGGAGAGATCTTCTGCATTTACTCACACAGTATGTCCTTTTATGGGGCCTTGGGAGACTCTTCCAGGAAGAATGAATTACTCCTTCCATATATATTCACGTATAGCTTGATTACACAGTATTTTTCATATGGCTTTTTGAAGAGTAATATATACTTATACTAAAACAATAAAAAATGGCTTTCAGTGTAAAGTATGTCTCCCTCTCATGCTCACCGCACAGGCTTCTCCTAAGGGAACAACCATTACCTGTGATGGTTAACACACGCAGAAATATACACCTACACATAGCTCTTTGGGCTTTGCAAGATTGGAAGCCTGTATAATTTGGTGTTCTGCACCTTGCATTTTTCACTTAATATCTTGGACTTCTTTCTCTATTAGTATATAAGCTTTATTTATAGTAGCTCTAAATATTTTATTATATGACGTCCATAATTTATGTAACCATTCTTCTATTGACATTTGCATTGTTTCCAGCTGTAATAAACAATGCAGAAATAAGCATCCTCATGTGCATGCTTATACAGAGAGTGAGTCGATGGGCCTTGAAAGCAGATTTCCAGGTTTTGAATCCTAGCTCTGCACTACTAGCTCCTATACTCTTAAGTTGGTCAACCTCTATATGCTTCACTTTTCTCTTATGTAAAAATGGATATGTAATTGTAATTGCATAGGGCTTTCTGAGTATTAAGTGAGATATGACATGAGAAAAAGCTTTAATGCCTAGTATATAGTAAGGACTTAATGATGTTTACTACTATTATTATAAAGATCATGCCTTTGGGAGCATTTGTGAGTATGACTTTAGGATAAATTCCTGGAAGTGGAAATCTTGGGGCAAAAGACATGTGCATTTACTATTCTTATAGATACCTGACTTAATTGGATTCACATAGAAGCAGATCTTGAGACAAGGATCTGAATACAAATAGGTTACTTAGGTGGTGGAGGAAAGTCCAACAGGGGAGTGGGGAAGTGAAGCAGGAAGGGAAAGTAGCCAATAATGGGTGCACTATTGAGTCAGTTATCACTTAGTGTACCTGGAGCTCAATCCTACCAAGGAAACTCTGAGAGCCAGTACAGACGCAAGCATCAGAGTTATCCTGCTCCAGGGGAGAAGGAGCTGGGCTGTCAGTACACCGACTCCTGTCCTGGTGGGTCAGTCATTGGCTGAGAGCTGCTCCTAAGAGCAGTGGCATCCAGATTAGAGCACTGGGAAATCTCTGTCTCAGGTTCTGGCAATAATGGGATTGTGTAGATGATTTTAAAAGAGCAAAAACATTGACCAAAAATCATTCCGATGTTTATCATCATGATACGCTGGGAATTATCTACAGTCTTTGTTATAAAATACTCCTCCCCTCAGGGGCACCCCACCTTGCCTCTCTGTATTCCACACCCTGGGAGGTACTCATTTCCAACACTTCCAGCCTATTGCACAAGCAGACAAAGCGGGTCAGAGAAGGAAAGGAATGCAAGCACCGACCACTGAAAGTCTGTCTTGCAGGAACTGAAGAGAGAGATGATATGGTCAGAGAATCAACAGTGAACCTGCTCCACTCACACTGTCTACACAAGCTGATGACCTGATGGATGTACTTCTTGAAGCCCTGCCCACAGTAGTGAGAATTTCCCCTCACTACTTTCTTTCCTGGCCACCCTGGGTGGAGCTGTGTTGCACAAGCAGTCCACTTTCAGCTCATATGAAATATTGAGCCACCCATCTCTGAAACGGACCTGGGTTTTTCATCTTCTGATAACTGGTTATGGGAACTCTCTGTGAGGTCTCAGGTGTGACCTGAGGGAGACACATTGGTTTAACAAGTTAAGTATATGTGGGACATAGCTGCCAATTTGTGTAACTTAGTTGTTCCCACTGGACATGCTCATGCCTGATCGCAAATGTACCATTCATTGTATGATGTGTTACTGATGTGCCTGCCCAAACTACTGACTTGGAAGATCTGACAATAAAGAGCTCATGATGAGCAGCCCAGTCACACAATTACTTGATGTGCCATGAGCAGGCTCAATTTCTACTGGATCCAGTAGCATACCGAAAGCTGCTTTTTGAATGGTGAATGGTTCTTTGAAGGCTTCTGGCTTTCACATCATGTCCTGATTGATAGTAGATCTTGTCCATTTTTTTCTCTGTTACCTATGACACTAACAGCCACCAGCCGATGCCACTGTCCTTCTAATTCCCATTATTCCCTTAACTCTTATGTTCTGAAGATGTTTCATAAGCTAGTGTATGCCCTTCATCCTGTAACCAACCCATTTCAGACTAACGAATGAAGATGAAAATGCTAGTTTGGACCCTGAAATGCCTTGCAAGGTAGAGATGATTTTCCATAGCTAAAACAGAAACAACAGCAAAAACTGTTACCATATTGTTACCAATATTTGAACTTTTCTACCATTGGTGAGTGACATTTGGTCATTACAGGCACCTCACATTTAGTGAACTGATGTCTTGTGACTCTAATCTAATACAACTTGCTAAGACAGGAAACACTTGGCACTTCCCTGGGGCATTGATTAATGGGGAAACACTTGGTTTTGCAGTTAATCTGAATTATGTAAACCCTGGGAACCTATTAAGTTTATGAGAAACTAGTTCTACATGATGATGACTGCATTTGTTAACATCTGTATTCATAATGCAAAAGCTACATTTGTAAATGAACTTACCTCAAATTAAGAAAATGCAATTTGGAGCCAATTTGTGGAAATGCATGTATGTGTCAAATGCTAACTCCCTCCCTCTCCCTTCTTTCCTTTTGTCTTTCCAATGGCTTTATAGATGTGAACAGAATGGGGAAAACCAAACTAGTTTGAACTTACTATCCCACTTTATACACATTTAATTCAATCCTTACAACAGCATTATGAGTCAAGTATTATTATTCCTATTTTAAAGTAATTCGCGCAAGCTCACGCAATTTACAAAGTGCAAATTATAAAGTTACTATATGGAATTTATGCCTAGATCAATTGATGCCAGAGTTCATTTTTTCCCACTCCTGCAGGAGTTCTCAAAAATTGGCTGTAGTTATATGACGGATTTGGGATGCTTTTTAAAAATAATGATACTTGAGGCCTACTCCTAGAGATTCTGATTTAATAATTCTGTGGTAGAATGTAGGCATCTATGACTTTTTAAAGTTCCCAGGTGATACTAGTATGCTGTTACATCTGTACCACTCTACTGCACCATTTCCCTTTACTCTTATAACTATAACTCACATTTTTCATTGTCCTTGCAGTTTTCAAAGTTTTGAAAAAATACATAGCTCATTATATTAGTCTGCTTTCACGCTGCTAATAAACACATAACTGAGACTGGGAAATTTACAAAAGAAAGAGGCTTAATGGGACTCACAGTTCCACATGGCTGCGGAGGCCTCAGAATCATGATGGAAGGCAAGGAAGAGCAAGTGACATCTTACATCAACGGTGGCGGCAGGCAAAGAGAGAGCTTGTACAGGGAACTGCTATTTTTAAACCCATCAGACCTCATGAGATTCATTCACTATCATGAGAACAGCACAGGAAAGAGCCGCCCCCATAATTCAATCACCTCCCACTGGGTTCTTCCCATGACATATGGGAATTGTGGGAGTTAACAATTCAAGATGAGATTTGAGTGGGGACAGAGTCAAACCATATCATTCCATTCCTGGCCCCTCCCAAATCTCATGTTCTCACATTTCAAAACCAAGCATGCCTTCCCAACAGTACCCCAAAGTCTTAACTCATTTCAGCATTAACTGAAAAGTCCACAGTCCAACGTCTCATCTGAGATAATGAGCCTATGAGCCTGTAAAATCAAAAGCAAGTTAGTTGCTTCCTAGATACAATGAGGGTACAGGCATTGGGTAGATACAGCCACTCCAAATGAAAGAAATTGACCAAAACAAAGAGGTTACAGGCCCCATACAAGTCCAAAATCCAGCAGGGCAGTCAAGTCCTAAAGCTCCAAAGTGATATCCTTTGACTCCATGTCTCACATTCAGGTCACCATGATGCAAGAGGTAGGTTCCCACAGACTTGGGCAGTTTTGCCCCTGTGGCTCTGCAGGGTACAGCCTCCCTCCCAGCTGCTTTCATGGGCTGGCGTTGAGTGTCAGACTTTTCCAGGTGTGTGGTGCAGGTTGTCAGTGGAGCTATTATTCTGGGGTCTGGAGGATGGTAGTCATCTTCTTATAGCTCCACTAGGCAGTGTCCCAGTAGGGACACTGTGTGGGTGCTCCGACCCCACATTTCCCTTCTGCACCGCAGAAAGTTCTCCATGAAGGCCCCACCCCTGCAGCAAACTTCTGCCTGGGCATCCAGGTGTTTCCATACATCTTCTGAAATCTAGGCAGAGGTTCACAAACCCCAATTCTTGACCTCTGTGCACTCCCAGACTCAACACCGTGTGGAAGCTGCCAAGGCTTGGAGCTTGTACCCTCTGAAACCACAGCCTGAGCTCTATGTTAGTCCTTTTAAGTCACAACTGGAGCAGCTGAGACACAGGGCATCAAGTCCCTAGGTTGCACACAGCACAGGGACCCTGGTCCCAATCCAGGAAACCATTTTCCTCTGAGGCCTCCAGGCCTGTGATGAGAGGGGCTGCTATGAAGACCTCTGAGATGCTTTGGAGACATTTTCCCCATTGTCTTGGGGATTAACATTCACTCCTCATTACTTACACAAATTTCTGCAGCCAGCTTGAATTTGTCCTCAGAAAATGGGATTTTCTTTTCTATCAGATTGTCAGGTTGCAACTTTTCTGAACTTTTGTACTCTGCTTCCCTTATAAAACTGAATGCCTTTAACAGCACTCAAGTCACATCTTGAATGCTTTGCTGCTTAGAAATTTCTTCCACCAGATACCCCACATCGTATTCCTCAAGTACAAAGTTCCACAAATCTCTAGGGCAGGGGAAAAATGCAGCCAGTCTGTTTGCTAAAACATAACAAGAGTCACCTTTGCTCCAGTTCCCAAAAAGTTCCTCATCTCTATCTGAGACTACCTCAGCCTGGACCTTATTGTTCATATCACTATCAGCGTTTTTCTCAAAGCCATTTAAAAAATCTCTAGGAAGTTCCACACTATTCCACATTTTCTGTCTTCTTCGGAGCCCTCCAAACTGTTCCAACCTGTCTGCCTATTACCCAGTTGCAAAGTCACTTCCACATTTTCAGATATCTTTTCAGCAACCTTACTGGTACCAATTTACTATATTAGTCTGTTTTCACACTACTGATAAAGACATACTGCTGATAAAGACATAGAGACTGGGCAATTTACAAAATAAAGAGATTTAAATGATCTCACAGTTCCATGTGACTGGGGAGGCCTCAGAATCATGGTAGAAGGCAAAGAGGAGCAAGATCTTACATTATGGCAGGCAGGCGAAGAGATAATGTGTGCAGGGAAACTCCAGTTTTTAAAACCATCAGATCTCATGAGACTCATTCACTATCACAGGAACAATGCAGGAAAGATCCACCCTCATAATTCAATCACCCCCACTGTGTTCCTCCCACAACACATGGGAATTGTGGGAGTTACAATTCAAGATGAGTTTTGGATGGGAACACAGCCAAACCATATCACTCATCTCGTCTTTAAACCAATCGAGGCAAGAATTTTTATGCTCATTTTACAGAAGAGAAAACTGAGATTCAAGGAGTTTGAAATCTTACCCAATATTACAAGAGTCAGTAGCTGAAACCTAGGATAATTGGAAAAGGGCTGTTTTTATCCTTATTTAGAATACCCTGAATGTGATCCCTTTTGGTTCCCTCTTTTTCCCTCCTCCTCTGGTTTATTCCCCAGGCTGGGCCTGCAAAAGACTCTTGAATGCCATTTAAAGCTGTCAACCATGTATGGGTGGGAAAAGTGCTAGCTGTGAGGACTGATTCATTACCATAGAAGGTTGGGTTCGTAGTGAAAACAGGGAGTTAGAGTTAGAGAGAGAAGTTTGAATTAACTTAAGAAGGTGATTTTATTTATTTGAAGCTGAGGTTCCTCAACAATAAGTGGAAAAAGAAACCATAATAGCTACCTCATTGTTTTGTCATGAGAATAAGATAAAATTATATGTACAAAGATTTGTAAATTGAAAGGCATTATATCTATGTTAGTCATTACTATCTCACTTATAATGATTAGTTTTGAGGTGCTATGTTGCTCTTCCAGGGCTGCTGTAACAAATTCCCATAACTTTGGTGACTTAAAACTACACAAAATTATTTTCTTCCAGTTCTGGAGACCAGAAGCCCAAAATTAAGGTGTCAGTGGGAGTCACACCCCCTTCTGAAGTCTCTAGAAGAGAATTCATTCCTTGCCTCTTCCAGCTTCTGCTGGCTGTTGGCATGCCTTGGTGTTCCTTGACTTGTAGTCACAATACTTCAGTCTCTGCCTTCATCTTCCCAACTCCTTCGCCTCTGTGTCTGTCTCAAATCTCCCTCTGCTTTCTTTGTAAGGGCACTTGTTACTGGATTTTGGACCCAGCTGAATAATCCTAGATGATCTTTTCATCTCAAGATCTTTTTTTTTTTTTTTCAAATACTAAAGAAATATATTTCTTGTTAATGTAAAACAATTGGTCATGAGTATATGTAACTGGTGGTGAGTGGCACTGTTCCATGTGGGATTCGTGCGCCAAGCTTGCTTTCATCTTGTGGCACTTGCTGTACTCCAGAATAGTAGTAACAGCAAGAAAGTAGTAACAGCAGAAAGGTAAAGAAAAAACTTAGCGGAGAAAACTTGCTTTTTAAATCCTTAGTTCATAGATGAGATTCGTAATATCTGCTCATTTTCTGTTGATGAGAATAGCCATATGGCTAAACCTAACTGTAAAGATTTTTTTTTAATTTATTTATTATTGTTATACTTTAAGTTCTAGGGTACATGTGCATAATGTGCAGGTTTGTTACATATGTATACTTGTGCCATGTTGCTGTGCTGCACCCATCAACTCGTCAGCACCCATCAACTCGTCATTTACATCAGGTATAACTCCCATTGCAATCCCTCCCCCCTCCCCCCTCCCCCCTCCCCATGATAGGCCCCGGTGTGTGATGTTCCCCTTCCCGAGTCCAAGTGATCTCATTGTTCAGTTCCCACCTATGAGTGAGAACATGCGGTGTTTGGTTTTCTGTTTTTGTGATAGTTTGCTAAGAATCATGGTTTCCAGCTGCATCCATGTCCCTACAAAGGACACAAACTCATCCTTTTTTATGGCTGCATAGTATTCCATGGTGTATATGTGCCACATTTTCTTAATCCAATCTGTCACTGATGGACATTTGGGTTGATTCCAAGTCTTTGCTATTGTGAATAGTGCCACAATAAACATACGTGTGCATGTGTCTTTATAGCAGCATGATTTATAATCCTTTGGGTATATACCCAGTAATGGGATGGCTGGGTCATATGGTACATCTAGTTCTAGATCCTTGAGGAATCGCCATACTGTTTTCCATAATGGTTGAACTAGTTTACAATCCCACCAACAGTGTAAAAGTGTTCCTATTTCTCCACATCCTCTCCAGCACCTGTTGTTTCCTGACTTTTTAATGATCGCCATTCTAACTGGTGTGAGATGGTATCTCATTGTGGTTTTGATTTGCATTTCTCTGATGGCCAGTGATGATGAGCATTTTTTCATGTGTCTGTTGGCTGTATGAATGTCTTCTTTTCATCCTGATACCAAAGCCTGGCAGAGACACAACAAAAAAAGAATTTTAGACCAATATCCCTGATGAACATCGATGCAAAAATCCTCAATAAAATACTGGCAAACCGGATTCAGCAACACATCAAAAAGCTTATCCACCATGATCAAGTGGGCTTCATCCCTGGGATGCAAGGCTGGTTCAACATTCGCAAATCAATAAACATAATCCAGCATATAAACAGAACCAAAGACAAGAACCACATGATTATCTCAATAGATGCAGAAAAGGCTTTTGACAAAATTCAACAGCCCTTCATGCTAAAAACGCTCAATAAATTCGGTATTGATGGAACGTACCTCAAAATAATAAGAGCTATTTATGACAAACCCACAGCCAATATCATACTGAATGGGCAAAAACTGGAAAAATTCCCTTTGAAAACTGGCACAAGACAGGGATGCCCTCTCTCACCACTCCTATTCAACATAGTGTTGGAAGTTCTGGCTAGGGCAATTAGGCAAGAGAAAGAAATCAAGGGTATTCAGTTAGGAAAAGAAGAAGTCAAATTGTCCCTGTTTGCAGATGACATGATTGTATATTTAGAAAACCCCATTGTCTCAGCCCAAAATCTCCTTAAGCTGATAAGCAGCTTCAGCAAAGTCTCAGGATACAAAATTAATGTGCAAAAATCACAAGCATTCTTATACACCAGTAACAGACAAACAGAGAGCCAAATCATGAATGAACTTCCATTCAAGATCTTAACTATTATATATGCAAAGATTCTTTTTCCAAATAAGGTAACTTTTACAAGTTCTGGGAATTAGGACGTGTGGCATATCTTTTGGGAAGCCAGCATTCAACCCGCTACAGGTATTATGGGTGTTTCTCTTTTCTTAGGCTCATATGCCCGCCTCTGATTCACTAACTGCCACTTGCTAGTAGATTTTAGTTCCAAATCTTTGATTTGGTAAACAAGTTATCCAGTATGTAAGTCAGCTCTGCCTCTGCCCCTAACCAACTACATAGAACTTTCTGAATATCCCTTGTGCTTTCCTATACTGTGCCATTCCTTTGATGCCTTTCCTCTCTTTCTGGAACTCAACACTGTTTTTCACCCTCTTCTGTGAAGTATTTCTAATCATCGAGAAAGACTGCTCTCTCTTTTCTCTCCAAATCTGTTAGATTTTGGGGCTTTCTGTCTTGATTCTAGCACTTATCACAGCCTGACCTTTACTGTTGTAGCTGGGAACCTGTCTGCTTCCCCATGAGATTGAGTGTTGTTTTTCTTATGTCTTCAAGATACAGATAGTGACTCATTCATCTTTGTACCACCTACTGCCTATGGTCAGTTGCCAGCCATGTGGTACATTTTCAGCAGAGGTTGGCGAACCTCACGGAACCGTGTGGAATTGCACGGCACCTGACAACCACCTCCCTCAGATTTCCCCGGTCTACTACCCTGTGTGGCGGCTGAAATAAAAGCCATAGAGTCTTATTGCCCTTTCAGTGGTGCAAATTTTGTCTTATTCTCCCTATTTGGACATTTATTATTATTATTGTGGTGGCAGTAATTATTGTTATTTTTAAAAACTGACTTACAGGTATCTTTTCTTCCTTTATTCATTCTATAGTTTATTCAGTGGTAATTAATCTCTCTGTGTTTTAAGGTTTTCTTCTATGAAAATATATATTTTTTTCTGGTGGGGAGTCTGTATCTTTATGTCAGTAATAACTGATATTTCTGATATCATCATACTTAGGCTAACTCTTAGTTGAGGTAGGGGAAAGTACAGAGAAGCTGTTTGAGTCTCTATTCTCTCCTCAAATCTCTGCCCTGTGCATTGATTTAGGTTGATATTTTAGAAGTTTAATAAATTGATTTGTCTCTTTATTTTCCCCTATCCTTTTTGTAGTGAAATCCTTCTTCCATCTTATGTTGAAAATCAAAAATTAGGTTTGGGATAAACAGAAGATTGACTTTTGACTCATTTCCTGAACATTACCAGTGCTGCATGTGGTAGGTACACAGTCGCCTTTATGATTTTTCAAAAGCTTTTCCATTTGAAGTGAACAGCTGTCTCAGAATCTCCTAGATTAAATAGTTATACTCACATATTCCTTAAACTGTAAATTCTTTGAAGGTAGGCACTGCCTTTGCTCTTCACAATAATCATGGTGCCAGTGAAGCATCTGGCACATAATTGGTATTCAAAAACGTGGATAAATTGGTTAATACAAATATCTATTTTGGGAGTTGGCACAACATCGGTAGACAGTGGGTTCCTCTCATTTCTTATTTCTACTATAATACAACTTAATTTCATGATAATATGTTAATGGACACAATCTCCCTTTTTACCAACACAACATCCAGGGAAGCCCAAATAAACTCTTGGTTGAAACCAACGTATTTCATAATTCCTGTTCTTCATGTGCAACCTCCACATAACAGCTGATGATTACATGTTTTCTTACAGCTCCTCTAGTCCTACTCGGCGAATTTAGGGACAGTTTAGATTTGTGGGCATTTGAGGAACAAGACAGAAGCCTGCCCCACTCCAAAAGCAGTCAACTTTAGTCCACACACACGAGTGTCCCAGGTTTCAGGCCTAGCACTTAAACCTCTAAACTCAGAATGGTATCTCTGGGGATCAGCCAGGAGAATAAGGGGTTTTCTCTTCCTGTTTTTCCTATGGGCTTGGACATCAGTCTAATCACATATGGCACAGTTTCTCCCAGGAGAAGTCCATTTGAACCTCACTAAACAATAATTTCTGGGCCATACCCTTGCAGTATATCTAAGACACTCCTATCTGTTTCCTCCTACTGGCACATCATACAAACTTGCAATAAATAATCAAATAGCAGAACAATCAAGTCCTGACCCTCACTGCTTTGTACCTTGGGCTTGGAGAGGTTTATCCAAGATAAACTGGTTCATGCATTATGAGCACCTGCCAGTGCATGTATGACATTCTTCATGGAGTACACCAAGTTCTGTATGATGGGGATGCCCTACAGAAGGCTGTGCTTTCCTCTCTCATTCCTCTTCTGCCTTCAAAATGAAATATAGAGCTGAAAGGCCACACAAGTCTTAATGGATGTGCCAAGCTGCATACATTACATTTTGTATCTCACTTTGGATAAGAAAGAAATAGTATCTTAAAATAAATGCTCAACACATGGTGTTTACAACCTCTTTCCTCTCTAAATTCATCATTTATATATTAATATAACTATCATATAAAATTGCCAACAAAAGAGATCTAAAAGCATACTGAAGTAGTCTCTAGGAGTTCAATCTACATTTCCCATCACTCAGAGCCAGGGGCACTCAATCATTTGTTCCTGCATGTAAAAGAGGCTAACACTCAGAATGAGAATACAAAGCAGCTGTCCTTCAAAGCCCAGCCCTATTGTATACATAGCAGAGAACACCCCTTTTCCCCACCTCTACCAGCCTGACCACTGACAGAGTAGGAAACACAGGTCATGATAGGAGTTGGGGGCCTTGCAGTCACCCGGCAAAGAAATAGGGGCAGTTGTCTGTAAGATAATAAATTAAAGTTAAATCATTTACTAAAATAAGGCAAAAATAAAGATAAAAGTTAAGGTAATCTGAAACTGGCTTTGTATCAAAAAACAAGAACAACAACATGCTGAAGAAAATAAGGAAGAAAATTGGTAGCTTTAGGTTTTTTAGTCCAAGCTTGCACCTCTATGGGAAAGGCTAGTGTCACTGGAGTGCGGCTGAGGTGTTTTCAGAATCCTTATAATTCACAGGTTGCCTCTGAGATATTCAAAATTCCTACCATTACAGTCGTTGCATCTAGAAAGTCTAGTGAAGGACTGAAGAGTCTAATACTGAGTCATTGAAGGATATAGTACAATTATACCCTATGACAATTGATGTGAACTTTTATCTATTTTCTCTCCTAATCTCTTCATCAACCTTTTTATTTGCTTATGTCCCTTAGTTCCAGTACTTAGATTTTTATAGGGGTTATTGTAACAACCTTACAAACTGATTTCTGTTTCTGCTCTAATCCCTTGCAACTTACCTTTCACACGACTACTAGTATAAAACCCAAATCTGCTTCTATTTGTTCCCTCCCTGAAATGCTTGAAAAGCCCCTTAAGATTAAAATCCTGCAGAGTAAAATCCAAGCAGAAGCATAAAAGCACGATATAATCTGGCTCATGCTGATCTCTTCTAACCACTCACTCCCTCAGAACTCCTTGCAATTGCTTCAAAACACATTAGTGATTCATGCTTCTGTGTCTTGAGATTTCCTGTTAGCCTGGGATACTCTTCTCCTCTTCCAAGGCTGATCAATTTTCATTCATGCTTTGAGACTCAGACTGGGTGCCATTTCCTTTGGGAAGCCTTCTCCTGTTCCTGGAGTGAATTATATATATGCATGGCACGTTACCATAGTGTTTTTTTTTCTCCCTCCAACACAACTCCTCACATTGTATTACAACTGTATGTGTTATTGTCTCCATTCCCCATTAGACAGTAAACAGTAGGAAAGCCATGGACTGAATCCCCGGCACCCAGAACATAATGCTAGGAACAGAGCAGGTGTTTAATAAACATTCCTCTAATTAATCCACAAGTTGTTCCTGGGACAGATTCTACCTGGAGCATTTTCGCATATATTATGCCTTTTAACCTTTCAGCAACAAATCCAGTCATTTCCTTTTGTATGAGAATAGTCCATTTCTTGGAGCATTCTTCAAACATCAGGCTAAGGTACATGAGTATTATTACACCAGGCAATTGAAGGAAAGAGAGGATACTCAGATGGGAGGTGACTGATGGAAGAGGCAATAGTTAAGAAAGAGGAACGTAAAACAGAGATCTTAAGACATTACAACTTTGATGTTACAACAAAAGTGTATCTCCTTATTTGAGATTTCAGACGGAAAAGGAACATGAAATTGTATCACTGTATATTATTAACTAGGTAATATGTTCACTATTTTAGGTGCTTTTATGCATTAACTCATTTAAGCCTCCAAAAACTGCAGAATATAAGTACTGTTATTATCCTCATTTTACAGAGGAGAAAACTGAGAAACAGAGAAAGAACTAATTTGTCCAAGGTACATAGCTAGTAAGTGGCACAGTGATGATTATAAACCTGAGCAGTCTGAAACCAAGAGACTGTGCTCATAACCACTATACTATGTTCTTTCCGCCTGATGCAGTTACAGTGCAGAGGGGTAAATATTTTAACAAGTTGTAGCAGTAGCACAGATGGAAGACTGGTGGTCAAGGAAGGCATTCGAGAGGAGATGAAGAATAATCGAGTCTTAGAGAAGTAGGAATTAACCAAACGGCACGGAGTATAAGAGCATTTTAAGAAGAAGGAGTGATTGATGTCTGTGGAGATGAGCAGGCTGTGGAGAAGAATCTATCATCTTGGTCTGGAATTGTATTTATGGCTGAATACCAAGGTAAAGGGGAAAGGAGAAAAAGAGGAAGACAAAAATTGACATCAGTGTGTGTTACCCAATTCCATACTCAGTAGTATTGGCCTGGGTTGCCCAGCAGGGATGTGGGAGGAGTCTTCCTTAAGAAGACTACAGTCCCCCTCACATGAGGATGCTGGGCAACAAGCCTCAAATGGACAATTCTCAGAGCCAGCAAAGGACCAGGATGCATGGGAGATGCTAAATACACACTATTAAGGTAAGAAATATCCATGGAGAGACTCTTTCCAATTACCCACTCCCCAATCCCCACTTTGTTTTTTTTTTTTATCAGTGAGGACCACATATTCAAACACATTAAGTGATATGTTCAAATAGATTAAGTAGTACAGCTCCTTAGCAGAAAGGTTGGGATTAGAAACAAGGAAATGCAGCTTTTTTCTTGGAAGAACTGATGATATTTTAGGGAGATACAAATCAAGCAAAAACATGTTGATGTCAATAACAGCACAGCATCACAATAAATGCAAAACAAACAAACAAACAGGTATTTCAGAATTTACGTTCTAGGTGCTGAAGGGTTGGCTGAGTAAAATTGGAAACCAGGAAACATTCCTGGAGCAGGTGAGCTTTTAACCAGGATTTTGTGAAGTGATGGACCTTGGCTGGAGGCAAAGAGGACTGGAAGAAATGAGCTCCTGAAGGGGAGACATGTCTTATGATACTATGATATGTACCAGTTTGGTGGGTTGTATGGGAAGGCAGCTTGATAGAGTGGAAAGAGCTGACATGTGGGAGTCATAAAGAACTGAGGTCAACTTGCTGACACTCATCAGCTGCAGGACCATCAGCTGTGGTTCAATTATTTGATCGCAAGTGTTCTCCTCTCTTCAACGAGGGTAGAGTTTCTCACCACTTAGTGGTTATTGTAGTTACAGAGTCATTTGGTGACAGCAGCAGCAAGGATTGACATCCTTAGAACTCCTCTTTTTTACTATTCATTGAATGAATTCACAAATGAATAAATGAGTGGATGGATTCCCGGTTAGATTTTCTTCAAGCTAAAGAACACTTCAACCCCCTCAAGCAATGGAAACATGACACTCACCAGTGCATCCTAGCATAATCAGATAAAACATACCTCACTGTCCCTAACCTCCTCTTACTAGCTTGCCTGGGAGGAGAAAAGAAAGGGGAATGGGCTTTCAAGATCACCGAGTAGTGGACTGTTTGATGATCCAAATCTGAAAAGGAAGAGACATTCCACAGATCTCAGGCACCTATCCCTAAGCTTCTGAGAAACACCCTTCCTCATCGGATCCATGGGTGGACGCACATCTAACTCTTACATCCTATACAAGGAGCGTCTAGAGTTTTACTCCTACTCAAACTACAGAGAAAGAAATTGAGCATCCGCATTTAGAGTATCAAGCCATACTGTGGGATATTTTCTCAGGTCTGGGTCTGAAACACCTAAATGTTGTAGTTGTTTGTACTCTGCTATGTCAAGGAGAGTCTGAAAAGCTCCAGTCCTGGAGGAACACTAATGCCTAGTCAAAAAAAAAATTAGAAAAGAGGTCTCACGGTGTAAAATATCATAAAATCTTAGGGTTGGATGGGACCTTGTGGCCACCCCTGTTAAGGGTTTTCAGACTCTGTGATTTTAAGAACTAGTAGAATTACAAAAAGCAAAATAAATAAAAACAGAAATAAGAATTTGACGTAAGAGGACTGTATTAGCTTCCTAGGGCTGCTGTAACAATTTACGACAAGCTAGGAGGCTGAATGGAAATTTACTGTCTCACAGCCCCAGAGGCTGGAAGTCTGAGATCAAGGAGTCAGTATGGCTCGTCTCTACGGAGGACTGGGAGGGATAATCTGTTCCATGCTTCTCTTAGCTTCTGGTAGTTTTCTGGCATTCTTAGGCATTTCTTGGCCTGTAGATGGCATTATCCCTGTGCGTTCACATCATCTTCCTCTTTGTATACATTTGTCTCTGTGTCCAAATTTGATATGGACACCAGTCTTGAATTAAGGCCCACCCTAATATCCTCCTCTAAACTTGATCATTTGCAAAACCAGTACTTCCAAATAAGGCCATATTCATAGATACTAGGATTAGGACTTCAATATCTGTTGTGGGGACACAAGTTAACTCTTAACAGTAGCCAACTAGTAATTGAATTAAGTAAGGACGTTTTTTCAAAAGAGAAAAAACATGCATCCTACTATCTTCATTATTTTGAAGAAAAGATATTTTAACTCCTAAAATTTTAGGAATGTTATCATTTCACTGCAAAGGGCAGTCTTTCCCAGAAAGAGTAGCTGGAATCTTACACCAAACAACATGCACATATGCAATGCAGCGCTCTTCTTCCTAATCTCACTCCAGGTTGTCAGAGACATTGCCACTGGCCACTAGGGATCTGTGAAAAAGTTTTCTTTGGTTCTCCTGGTTAAGTACAACTGCTTGTCCACTTCTTAAACCTCTTTTGCAACCACTTTAGCCTGAGCTTTGAAACTACAGTTCTTATATGTGATAACAGATACAATCAAAGCAAGAGCTTATGCTGTTACCTTAACATCATACTTCTGTACCTAAAATTATGCCAGACCAAATTCATTTCCTGTTCTCTGAAATTTCTTCAGCAAGTATGCTATGGGTTGTTTCTGTGAAACAAAAACTTATTTTGTGAAATCTCACGTCGGGGACTGAGCCAAGCATTCTGAAACTTTTGTATTTCTTTTTATATTTTGCAGCATCTGGAGTCTGAATTTCAGCTCTGTGTCTGTTCACTTGGTTTACAAAGTGATGCTGATTTCATCAGCCCTTACACTGGATTTTATGTAAATGATTTTATAGTTGTTTATCATGAGAAGTAACCACTATTCAAAGGCAATGAGTAATCATAGGCAGCCACTTAAATTTTGGGACTACTTCTCTCTTATTTGTGGCCAAAGACAAGTTTCCTCAAGCTGGCAGAATACTAACCACATGAAGCTTGGATTGTTTGAGTTGCTATTCATGACCAGCAACTGACTTTGCCTTATAAATGTCCAGAAAGCCTGATACACACAGAGTGTGGACTATCACTTGTCAAATATTTTGAGAAAATAAGAAAAGAATGAGTAAAAATTGTGGCTTATACATTATTTGTAATTTCTCCTATTTGTCATTTATTTTGTGAAATGCTAATGCTCTGGCTCCTGGTGCTGGGGGGAACTCAGTATTGAGATGTCAATAATCAATTGAGATCAATAATCAATCGAGAGTCATTTGGTGACAGCAAAGACTGATATCCTTAGAACTCCGTTATATTTGGATCATCAAACAGCCCACCACTCAGTGAAATGTCAAGAGAAAACCTTTGAGAGAAAACTAAGGGAATACTAAGAAAGTATTCCCTTATGCTGTAAGTGAAAAGATTGGATTGTGGTGTCAGATATAGGTGGTTTAACCCCCCACCTTTGCCATTCAGCATTGTGTGATTTCAGGCACAATACTTAAAATCCCTGAGTGTTAGTTTTATCTCCTATACAATGGAACTAACATCTACTCCTTAAGACTGTTATAAGGATTCACATATCTCTACTGGAGACAGTAGTGGGATGAGTGGGGGGAGGACTTTCAAGAAGCAAACAGTAAACTAAATATACTTTTGCCTAAAGGTGAGGCTTGATCAAATTCCACAGGAATTGTTATCCATAATAGCACTTCATTAAAATATTCTGATTTTCTTACATGAGTTGAATAATTATGTAACATCCTTTTTGGGAAAAAAAATGAGTTTGCCTTCAACAAGAGTAGAAGAAAATCAAATACGCTTCACATCAGACAACCAGAGTGTTCTGAAATATAATAAACTATTCAAGGTCACGTAGAAAACTAGGCATTCAATGTAGTTTTCTGGCAGACTTGCAGGCTCAAAATGCTATTTGCTAGTTAACAGAGTTAAACTGATGATTGTCATAAAACTTCATAAGAAAACAAATTTATCAGGCAGTTTTTTTTTGTTTTGTTTTTGTTTTTTTTTTGAGATGAGGTTTTGCTCTTGTTGCCCAGGCTGGAGTGCAATGGCGCGATCTAGGCTCACTACAACCTCCGCCCACCAGGTTCAAGCGATTCTCCTGCCTCAGCCTCCCAAGTAGCTGGGATTACAGGTGCCCACCACCACGCCTGGCTAATATTTTGTATTTTTAGTAGAGATGGGGTTTCACCATGTTGGCCAGGCTGGTCTCGAAATCCTGACCTTAGGTGATCCACCCACCTTGGTCTCCCAAAGAGCTGGGATTACCGGGGTGAGCCACCACACTCCACCTATCAGGCACTCTAAAAGATTATTTTTCATTCTGACCAAAAGCAAAATGTGGTTCTTGACATTTAATAATTATTTTGTAATAAGGTTGTTACATATAGATTGAATTTTTTATTTTATTTTTAATAAATATTGTTGGATTTCAGAAAATGTTGAATGGGGTATGGAGGATATAGAAGATGTAATTAAAATATCAAGGAAGCAACCAACAAATGAATTTTCTCTGTTGCTTTTATTCTTAGCATCAATAGACTTTGGAACATTTGGATAATTTCATCTTGGCAGTAGTTTTCAAAGGAATTTGAAAACTATAAATTCCCAGAAAAATTCATGAGTAAAAGTTGTGGCTTATGTATTATTTGTAATTTCTGACTGACTATGTTGTTTGTATTTCCCTGGCTTTTCAGGGAAGAGTTCTTACTCATGTAAAAGGCATTTCACATTTCTACATGAATACTCACATACAAACTTAAAAGCTAGAATTTAACTTAAACAGTGGTTTGTCTGTGATCTTGTCACCTACTTGGATAAGGTGGATGCTGGGGAAAGTCTTGGTGATGTAGCCTCCTCAGGAATCACAAGGAAAGACATGCAGAAGAAAGACCCTACTACCATTCCCAGCACATTGGCCTTGTCCTGATGTCTTTCTCCACGCCACAGTCCTATAGCTGAAACAAGAGGCAGTGTCCCGTGGCAGGAGGCAGCAGGCTGTTGCAGAATTAAATCCAAGCACTGGCACTTAGCTGCATGACTTTAGGCAAGTGTCTCAGACTCTTCAAGCATCAGCTTCTCATCTGTACCATGGAGATATCAGTATCTACCCCACATGGATGATTAGAAAATTAGGCTTGGTGGTATAAGGTGCCTGGCACATACTGGGTAAATTACCAGCTTCTAACCTCAAACCACACAGTTACTGCATACTGCATGAGGAGAACGAGGATCTGAGAAAAGCTGATCAACTAGATTCCACTTATTCCTTGCTTAGTTCTAGTTTGTACTCAATAGTAATGAAACATTTTTTTTAGCTGGACACTTCTGCTTTCCAAGAGGCAATCACCTACTCACAGAAAGCACATAGATCCGATATTATTTAATATGTATTACAGGATCTGCTGTAGATGCAGTATTATTTTATGTGCTAGGAACATATGAAGGTGAAGTAAGAACTGCTTCTACTCTTTTTTTGTTTGTTTGTTTTGAGATGGAGTCTTGCTCTGTCACCCAGGCTGGAGTGCAATGGCACAATCTTGGCTCACTGCAACCTCCACCTCCTGGGTTCAAGCGATTCTCCTGCCTCAGCCTTCCGAGTAGCTGAGACTACAAGCATGCGCCACCACACCCAGCTAACTTTTGTATTTTTAGTAGAGACAGGGTTTCACCATGTTGGCCAGGCTGGTCTCAAACTCCTGACCTCAAATGATCCACCCACCTCAGTCTCCCAAAGTGCTGGGATTACAGGTGTGAGCCACCTCCTAAGGAGGTTACAGTTTGTAGAGGAAGAGGACAGAGGATGAGGACATGAACAGTTTTTCTGTATATGCTTCTCACTTGACACTGGTCATACCTGGTGCCAGCTGTGTTAAATACATGTCAACAGATGGCAGTCACCATTTACTATTCATTCTGTGCCAGGCACTGTGCTGAGCACTTTGAACACCTTATCTCGTTTAAACCTTAGAAGGAACCTGTGAGGTAGGGTTTTCTCCAACATTTGACATGAGGAAACTCAGGCTCAGAGACTTTAAAGAATATGCCCCCAAAGCAACAGCTCATAAGTGATAGAATTAGGTTTGAAATGCAGGTCTGTCTTCCTCTAAAGCTTTTTTTTCCCCTGAAACTCCATATTTTACAACCTCACCTCTGCGTATCTTTCACAAGAGGCTACATAATAGGTGTCCCAAAGTATTTATTCCTAGATAATTATAAAGAGGTAAGTAGCTGGTCTAGGAAGCCCTTTCAACATTAACTCAGCCCTGCTGTGGATTTCCCCTTTCAGCTGAGTGAGATTTCAGAGTAAAGATTTTGTTTCCGTATAGCATTACTACTTTGAAGTGCAATTTCAAATGTCTTTTCCTAAGACTCGTGGCACCTGTCTCTCTTACGGGGTTTTCCATATTATATAAAGCATTTGTTAGGACCTTTTAAGATCTCCATCAATGATCTTAAATTGGCATAATTTTGTAATCTTTCCTTCCTTAGCTTATGACTAAGATTACAAGAAAGTCCATGCTATTTTTATGATTGTTGTTAGAGAAGAATGCTATGCAAGCCTACAAGCTCTAAAACAAGCAGACTGTATCAAGAACACAGTCCCTGCCCTAGAGGGTATCTGATCTACAACCACAAATGGGTGTATTATATGACACTGACCATTTCCATACCCTTGGGGCAGCAGTAAAGATCATTTGATGTCCTCCTATTTTAAAAAATGGAGAAATTTTTCTTTTCTTTTTCTTAAGATAGACTTTTATCAATTATAGTGAATGAGGGAGAGAATAGAGTAGCAAGAACTGAGAAACAGAGCAGTGTTAGAAGTGTTGAGCCTTTAAAATTCATTGAAATGTTTCTAGCTGCTTTATTAATATCTAACTGTAGGTCTGAGGGTGGCATCTGCAGTTGGTGTGTTTATATCAAATGGGAATTCAGGAAATGCATTCCAAAATCAAATAGAAATAACTTGGAAACTATTGTGTCTTTATTTTTTCATTAAACAATCCTTAATTGAGTGCCCATGTAATGAATGTTAGTCCCCGCGCTGGAAGCTCATGGTCTAAGGCCAGGGACAACAAAGGCACTGCAGGTTGACCCAGAATGGGATGACTTTTATGACGGTGGAATTGAAGGTTATACTTGAAATCCAAAGGAGTGTCACTTAACACAGCCAGGTAGTGTGTGAGTCAGGAAAACCCAGCCTGGAGAAGGTGAAGCAGAGTTTTGCAAGTTGAGTAAAAGCAACTGCACTCAAGAATCAGGTTCCAGAGAGGACAGCATGTCAATAGGTATGGAGAAAGTAAGAGGGCTTATTATGTTTAAGGTACTTAAGGAACAAAACAAACAAAAATTCCTATGAATATATAACTGGGTGCTCCTGCAGGTAACTCTAGAGATAAAATCAGAAGGAAAAACCATAGCAGTATCTTGAAGCGCTTTTTATGCCAGCCTAAGGAGTTTGGACTTTGTCCTAAGAAGAGTGATTAAAAGGTTTTTAATATAAACATGATAAAAAACAATTTATCTCATAGTACCACGAAGGATAGGTCAGGGAGGACTGTGTGTGAGAACAGGCTGTTACAGTAAGAACACATAGTGTCTGTGGAGATAAATATTTAAATGCTAAAACTGATAAGACAAAGTAACTGGTTAGGATAAGATTAGACAAACCATGGCAGCTGAGTGGATGATTGTGCCATTTACCAAGATAACGTACACAAGAGAGAATTTGGAAGGGGTGATACTTACAGTAGATTGTAGCATAAGTTAATAGACCAGTATTTTGTATTAGAGTTGTTTTGATGTCCACTTTTTTTTTTTTTTTAAATCATCCTCCACTAGTTTCCAGGGGTTAGAAGATAGATTTGGGGGTCATTTCAAATTTCATGTCACTTACTGGCTTTCTGATCTTAAGAGGACCACTTAATTCTATAAGCCTCAGTGCTCTCAGTGGCAAAATGGTAAGAATACTTATGTTACAGGGGTGTCAGAAATAAGGGTTAAAAGAGAAAATGAATATAGAGTCCTGAAACAAAATGTGTGTTGTTAAATAAATGGCAGTTGTTATTATTACTTTTGTTGCTGTCTGTTGAATGCTCACTGAGTGGAGGGTCTATGCTTCCTTCACTCTGTTGTTTCTGCAGGACCTTGTCTAGTGGTCTGTGTATAAAAGACTAAGCTGTAATCATTGAATTGAGCTGAACTGAAGTGGTACAACATGGAAATGCCAAATGAAGTTGTTGAAAGACATGAAGCATTTATGCATGTTTCATGTACTTTAGTTAAACAAGTCACCCAGAAAGGGTCAAGAGTAACATTTGGAGATGAAGGACAGGAAAAGAGCAATGATACTAATTGGGTGAGATGGAAAGTGGCTCCTAACAGTAGAAAAAAGTAAATTGACCCAAGGGAAGAAGCCTAAGAACAAGTCCTCACAGACACGTGGGGCCTTCAAGAGAAGTCAGCGATCTGATGGTTCTCCTTAGCTCAAGGTTTTACCGAGATGTTGTATCAGCAATTATCTAACATATTGATCACTGCAAGAAGAAAACTATAGATCATAAGCCATATGAAAAGAATTAAACACTATCCTAGTATAGAAACCTAATCTGAACATTGATGTATTGTCCAGTTGTCATCACAATTCTTATTTTATTTTTCTTTTGGTCATTTAATTTTCTCTGAATGTGAGTCACGTTAATATTTATATGTAATTTTAGGTTGCCTTTGCATTTTATACTAAACTTGTCCAACAAATAAAAATATTTATCATTAACATAAATTAAATAAAATATAAGACAACAAAAACACAGCACAATCTTTTTTTTTTTTTTTTTTTTTTTTTTTTTTTTTTTTTTTGAGACAGAGTCTCGCTCTGTTGCTCAGGCTGGAGTGCCTCCTGCCTCAGCCTCCCTAGTAGCTGGGACTACAGGCACCCGCCACCACGACCGGGTAATTTTTTATATTTTTAGTAGAGATGGGGTTTCACCGTATTAGCCAGGATGGTCTTGATCTGACCTTGCAATCCACCCCCCTCGGCCTCCCAACAGAGCACGATCTTAAGTGGAAATCCGATTGAGGTACTGGTACTGGATTTAAATTTGAGGGGTTAATTTGCCCGTCCCTAAAGAGCTAGTTAGCATATATCTAGGTATAGTAGATAAATCTAAGCCAATGGGGCATGAAAAAGGGGGAAATCTTTAACACCACATACATTCAGCTGTTCTTAGGCACTTTCTTTTTTAAAAAACCTACTACACTCCTGCTATGCGCTATGGCCCACCCTATCTCGGGGCTGCTGCAAATTGCTACGCACATTATTCATACCAGCAGGGTGCCAAGCAGAGGAGAGGGAGGGTGAATCCCAAAGAAACAAGCATCTTTTTCTAATTTGCATAAATCTATGGCTAAACAACAGCACAACTACATCCTATGCCCCACAGTCTTTTCCATGAGGAAAAAAAAAAAAAAAAAAAAAGATCCCCAAATTCACAAACCAAAGCCTAGTTTCTTAGCATAGATTGTGCTTTTTTTCACATCTCAGATGAATTTAAAAGCCTGAGATGGGATGGAGAACAGGGAGACGTAGGTTAAAGGGAACATAGTTGCTATTATGTAGGATAAATAAGTCTAGAGATCTAAATTATACCATGAAGACTATGGTTAATGATATCGTATACTGGAAATTTGCTAAGACAGATTTTAGGTGCTCTTAACAAACACACACACAAAGATAACTATGTGAAATGATAGATACATTAATTTGCTTGAATGTAGTAGTTATTTCACTATGCAAGTGTATATCAAAACATCATGTTGTGTACCTTAAGTACATACAATTTTTAAAATGCCTGGGAGGCTGAAAAAAATAGGATCTACATAGTTACATTTTGATGTTCCTGAACTTCCCTAACCCTCTCTTTAATTGTCTCTAGAAGCCTATTATTTATCCTTTAAATGGTGGTTTTTCAGAGTCTTTGGATCTGCCCGAATTCATAAAAGGCTATCACTTTGATGCCCCTTCATGATTGTGAGGTGCCTATTGCAACACGACCATGACTGCTACTTCTGCTAGGAGGGCTTGTTGGGGCTGTTCTCTGCTCCTGGAAACTCAGCTTAGAGAAAGGCCAGGAGAAATTTTGCTAGTGTACGTAGTATTCTTTTTTTTTTTTTTTTTTTTTTTTTTTTTTTTTGAGACAGAGTCTTGCTCTGTCACCCAGGCTGGAGTGCAGTGGCCGGATCTCAGCTCACTGCAAGCTCCGCCTCCCAGGTTTATGCCATTCTCCTGCCTCAGCCTCCCTCCCGAGTAGCTGGGACTACAGGCGCCCGCCACCTCGCCCGGCTAGTTTTTTATATTTTTAGTAGAGACGGGGTTTCACCGTGTTAGCCAGGATGGTCTCGATCTCCTGACCTCGTGATCCGCCCATCTCGGCCTCCCTAAGTGCTGGGATTACAGGCGTGAGCCACCGCGCCCGGCCCCGTACGTAGTATTCTTATGCTGATTTTCAAATAGTCAACTCCCACAGCTTTGCACGCTTTAACACCAAAATGAAAGACAGAAACAGTGTTATTGCTTCCTTGCTCTCCAGTCAGGAACAAACACAGAAGAAGCTGCCTTTACACATACCTATTTTGAGTTACTCAGAAAGATCTAAATAGAATCTTATATCCAAACATAATGGAAGAAAGAAAATAGTTTTCTACTTTTTGCTCTTGTTTATATTCTGGTCTACAGTTTGTGTCTGAATATGAGTTTTGGAATATTATGAAACAGCATAACCACTCAGCTAGAAAATAACAGCTAGTATAAATCAGCCAGCTCACAAGCAAAACAGATTTTTAAAATCTGCTTTATATTCTCTAATGCACCACAGAGAAGATGTCAAGAATTTAAAATTTAAATACAGAGAAAAATTATTTAGAGACTTTGTTGAAAAATAAGTATAGATAGGAGTAATAAACAAATCTATCATATTGGAACCTAGAATTGCACTGCAAGGAAGCAAATTTCAGTTATTTCCCATGCCATAAAAAATATCAAATACTATAGATTTAGAAACCTGAGCCTTCCTCATGCCACCAAAAATGGGGGATGCGGGAATGTTACCAATAGGACAAATTACACACATTTGGGTTGAAAGAAAAGAAATAACTGTAATAAGCATAACCAGCAACATGCAGAAAATCAGCAAAATAGCTTGGAGATCAAAGCAGACCATAACCTAAAGCTAAAGCCTTTTACAGACTATACCAAGTCATGCATGAAAAGTGCCAGGAAGGAAAATATTTACTAAATTCTCCACTTAGTCCCTTTGAGATAGCAGTATTCTGTAGAATTTCAATGGAAGTGCAACAAGATCCGAAGTGTTATTAGAGTCCATATAAATGTCCTTTCCCCTCTCACTGGTCTCAAGCCCTCACCATTAGTACTTTGAGGGGCTCTTAACCCCACTCAGTAAGGTTTTTCTTCATGGCCAAAGGAAAAATATAGACTTCTCTTCCAAGACTTCCAGATGTTTCATTATTGGTCTCAAACTGGAACTGAAGTTTCATCTTCAGGACCCTCCCTCTCACATCCCCTATGTTGCAACTTATCTGTCTGTAGTGTTAACTTATTCTTCCTTCGAAGCAATAAGGAGAAGTATTTAAGAACTGGGTCAATAGGGTCAAACAAATCTTGATCCAAGGACCAGCTCCGCCATATACCAACAGTATGACCTTGGCAAGCCATTTCATTCATTCACTCATGAATTCAACCATATTTATTGAGCATCCAGTGTGTGCCGGGATCTGTGCTTAGCGTTGGAGATAAAGAACAGTACAAAAACTCCTGTCCTCATGAGACCCTTATTCTAGTTAGGGGAGATAGAAAATGTCTAATAATTGCCATGATGAAAACTAAAGCAGAGTAAAGATGCAGAGAGTGATGGGGGAGTGAAGAGAAGAGAGAAAGGAGAGAGGTTGTGCTTTTGACAGGTTGATCAAGGAAAGCTTTTCTGATGACATTTAGATGGAAACCTGAATGAATGAGGAAGTGAGTCTTGTGGTATTGGGGAGATGGTGTCCCAGGCAGAGGGATGATGAGTTTGTGGTCCAATGATTTCAGTCTCTTCTTTAGGAACTACTCCCCATTGGTATTGTATCCCTGTTTTGGTCAGTTTGGGAAGCTATAACAAGATATCACAGACTAGGTGGCTTAAACAACAGAAATTTGTTTCACACAGTTCTGGAGGCTGGCAAGTTCAGGATCAGGGTGCCAGCAGATTTGGTGTCTGGTGAGTCCCTCTTTTTGGTTTGCAGATGTCAGTCTTCTCATTGTATCCTCAAATGGTGGAGAAAACAGAGAAAGGAAGCAAACTTTCTCTTGTCTCTTCTTAAAAGGGCATTAATCCCATTATGTGGGTCCCACCTTCATGACCCACCTTCATGACCTCCCAAAGCTCTATCTCCAAATATCATCACACTGGAGATTAGGGTTTCAACATATGAATTTGGTGGGAAGGTATGGGGGAGACAAATATGCAGTCTTTAGCAATCTCTGATCACATGAAGTTGCTGTGAGGATCATATGTGGTTTATTAGTATAAAAGTGCTTAGGGCCATTATTGGAGCATAAGAAATGGTCACAAAAAGACAGTATTATTTTTTCTATCAGGTTCAGCAAGAATATCCCCTTTGAAAGCTCCTTTGCCATATGCTTCCTCCCATCCTCATTGCCAGCATTATTCCCCTCTCCATTTGTTTTGCATGGCATGTTGTACACTGTACAACATGTAAACTGTACAACATGTACAGCACTGTACAACACTGTACAACATGTAAACACTGTAATAGCATTTATCATATTGTATATCTTTATTCTTTTCTTTTCCCTTTTTTTTTGTTCCCTCTGTTAGACTGTGAGCTTGATGAAGGGAGTGACTGCACCTTATTCTTGGGCCCTCAGAGCCTAGCACAGTGCCTGACGCATTAAAGTTTCTAAATTCATGCTTGTTGAATGAATAAATGAATGAGCTTAAAACACTTCTTGTTCCACGAAGTTTTTAAACTTACTCTCATCTCTATTTCCACTTACATTTTGTATCAGTCATATTACATAATACATGTATCACTTAACCCGTATTATTTTGTATGCAAAATTTTTTGCATCTATATCTTGTTTCCAACTAGATCATAAAGTCTTATGGAACAGAAATGGTATATTTTATTCTTTGTATCCTTCTTAGAGTGTTATGTACATACATGGGTTAATTATCATTGTACTGTTAAAAGCTTAATGAATAAATGCACAGATGGACTTAAAAGCCATTTGATGGAGTATTACACTTTGTTTATGGATGGAGTGAGTAATGATGTTAGAATATGACTACTATTGCTTCAGAGCAACCACAGAGAACCTCCGAAGTCCAACCCAGAGAAGCTTTAGAATGCTCTCATAATGAAGTGGAGCAATAAAAATCTCAATATTATTTCAAAACTCAGAATTTATTCCTGGTCACTAAAAGAAGTAAAAAGAGTCTAACTCTTCAGAATCAGACAAATTTTGGCTCTTGTGTTTTCAGGAAAATGATCTTGGAATAGTTAGACAAAGTACCAAAAATATAGAATTCAATGGGATGTGATTTTAGTATCTAGAAGAGTTGTGTTCCAAATAAAGGAAGCATACAACAAATATAGAGGATTCCCCTCATGCTCCTATTTATGATAATCTAGAAACATGATGGAGTTCTTTTACATAGAAAGACACCTAAATATCTCAGCCAGAAAATGATGCAAAATTCTATAGCAGCCTGTATGTGGTTTCCAATCTCTGTAAGTGGACAGAATTCTACATGTATCCACTGAATTTAAGGGGCACGGATGATAAGATCACCCCAGTTAGAGAGTGTATGAATTTTCTATTGCTTCCTAAAAAATCACCACAAATTTAGTGATGTAAAGCAACACAGATCTACTATCTCACAATTTCTCTGTGGGAATCTGGGTATGCATTAGCTTGGTCTCCAGCTCAGGGTCTCATTAGGCTGAAATCAAAGTGTCAGCCAGGGCTGTGGTCTCAATTGAGACTTGAGATCATCTTCTAAGTCAGCAGGAAAGTGGTGATGCTGCTGCTGCTGTTGCTCCTGCTTGTCTCTTTTGTCTCTTTTAAGGTTTTACCAGATTAAGTCAAACCCTCCCAGGAACGTTTCCTTCTTAATTAACTCAAAATCAATTGACTAGCAGACTTGATTGCATCTGGAAAATACCTTTGGCAATATAATGTAACATAATCATGGGAGTTATAACCCATGATATTCCCAGCTTCTGATCACACTCCAGGGGAGATGATCACACAGCTCGTGTATACCAGGGGGTGGATATCTTGGAGGTTATCAGAATTTTGTCTAATTCAGAGGGCACTGAGACAGATAAATAAGAATCAGGGTGTCCCAAACAACAGCATTACACCTAAGTGTCTCAAAATTACTTAGGATGGTAAAATTACTGGGGATGATATAATTGTGTTCTGATCCTTTTGTTTTTTCTTTTTTTTTTTTTTTGAAATGGAGTCTTGCTCTGTCGCCCAGGTTGGAATGTAATGGAGCAATTTCTGTTCGCTGCAACCTTCACCTCCTGAGTTCAAATGATTCTCCTGCCTCAGCCTCCCAAGTAGCTGGAATTGCAAGCATGCACCAAAATGCCTGGCTAATTTTTGCATTTTTAGTAGAGACGAGGTTTCACCATGTTTGCCAGGCTGGTCTTGAACACCTGACCTCAAGTAACCCACCCACCTTGGCCTCCCAACGTGCTGGGATTAGAGGTATGAGCCAATGTGCCTGGCCATGTTCTGATCTTTTAATGATGGCAACATTTCGTATTATAGAGCATGAAAATGTCAAAGTCACAACTCTAAAATGTTTTTATTTAGAAATATGTGCCTATTAGAATTTTAGTTACTAGTATTATTTAAGAAAATTGGACTTTTTATAATAACAGGGCAACATTGTAATTCCAAGCTAAAATGAGTGAGTAATTGCTTTAGGCTTGTAATTTCAGATTAAAATCTTACTTGGAACATTTAAGAGAACTTCAGATTCATCACATCTATAAATTTAATTTATTAGGATTATAAGAGTGACTTAAGTTCTTGGGAAGTTTCTTAAGTTGCCTAACTGGTATACTTAAAAAGAAAATAAAAATATATTACACTAATAAATGTGCTTAAATATTTAAGGAATTTAATTAAGTAGTGAAATCTTCCTTCAAAATAATTATAAAATTTGCTATATTTATGAATGTATTAATAAGATTTATAAACTAACATAAAACCTTAAGAACAAGAGTTTAAATAAATTGAACACTAATTTTGCACCAAAGTTACATTAAATAGGTTTTTTTCTAGGCATAAAAACTGCCCTCAGGAACATAAAAATACTCACGTTCAACAAGTTTCAACTGTGCTATTTTGTATGACCTTTGTCAAGTTACTTAACTTCTCTTAGCTTCAGTTTCCTCATCTACAAAATGGGTATCATATTAACTTTTAGGGTTGCTGGAAGGGTTGAGATATTTTGCATAAAGTGGTTGGAACATGTAAGGCCCTCAATAATGAGAACTCAAAGAAAAAGAGATTAGAGAGCCCAAGATGATAGATTAGAAGCCACTCAGGTGTGCTGCTCTCAGAGAGGGAACAAAAGGGCTAGTGAACACTGACCCTGCAGGCCAAACATCTGAGAAACCACATTGGGATCCATCAAGGCAGCAGGGGGCACATAGCAGAGAAAAGCAAAGCTGGACACCAGCCTATCTTGGCTTAGTGTGAAACCAGGAGAACCTCTCCCACATAGTAGAGGGTGAGTGAGTGAGAGCCCCCTAGAAGATTCGCACTCTCCACAGGGACCAGTGCAAGACTGGGAATGGGAGAATCCCTCTGGCCCCCCACACTCCCATCTGTGATAATAAAATGAGGTAGAGAGCCACCTGGTCATTTTGCGGAGGCAACTCTTGAGTCCAAGAGGGCCTCTAGTGGTCATTTTGTGGAGGCAACTCTTGAGTCCAAGAGGGCCTCTACAAGCCTTTGGCCCCAAAGCAGACCAGCACTGGCACCATAGCTCCAATAGAGGCCACAGTTGCAGTGTCTGGGAGAAATAAGATTGATCTATCCTCACCTCATTGGACAGTACCAGCTTCCAGCCCAGTGGTGCTGCTTCTTCCTGAACTTGACCAGCAGCCATAGCCTCCTGCTGTCCCAGGAAGCACCCAGATAGCAGAACAAGCAATCCCACCCATCCCCACCACTGAACCAGGTGGAGAAAGCCTGCTAGAGCTTCCAGCCCAACAGTCCCACTTCCGTGTAAACTCAGCCAAGGGTGCAGCATTCTGTTGTCCTGAGAAATACCCAGACAGTAGGGTGGGTGACACCACACACCCATGCCAGTGGTAGCCAAGGGGGGCAATGCCTGCTAGATCTTCAAGCCCAGAAAACCCTCTTCTGCCTGAACTCAGCTAGCAGGCAAAGCCTTCCATTGTCCTAAGAAACACTGAGATGGCAAGATGGGTGACCCTATGAACCCCTAACACTGGAAGCCAAGTGGTTAAGGCTTGCCAGAGTTTCCAATTCAGAGGTTCCATTTCTGTCTAAATTTGTTGGGGGTGCAGCTTCCTGTTGCCCTGGAAACACCCAGATGGCAGGGTGGGCAACCCCACCTACCCCTGCCTCTCATAGCAAGATAGGCCACACCTGCTAGAGCTTCCAGCTCAGTGGTTCTGCTTTTGCCTAAACTCTGTAGACAGATGAAACCTTGTGTTTCCCTGAGAAACACTCAAACAACATATTAGGGCCAATCCAGCAAGGAAATAGCTTGTATGCTAACTGCATACTCTGCCTAAGGAGGTCCTGTAGACGAGAACACCCAACAAAAGAAACACAATCATAGAGACAGTAATTGGAGGGGTCTCTTCTAAGACCCAGGAGCAGACTATAATTGAAGCCAGTTGTCTAATCTCACCAAGAACCACAGTCAAACCCTCAAGGGCACCAAAAAAGGTAAAAGCAAAAAGCCCATCCAAAGTACTGCAACTTTAAAGACTGAAGAAACATCAGCCCACATCGATGAGAAAAAAACAGTGCAAGAACCCTGACAACAACAACAAAAGGCAAAAATGTCTTCTTACTTCCAAATGACCACATTAGTTCCCCAGCAAAGGTGGTTAACCAGGCTGCAGTGACCGAAATGTCAGAACTAGCATTCAGAATATGGATAGAAATGAAGATCATTGATATTCAGAATAAAATTGTATCCTAATCCATAAAATCTAACGAAAATAATAAAATACAGGAGATGAAATATAAAATGGCCATTTTAAGAAAGAATCAAACTGAACTAATAAGAGTTGAAAAACTCACTTTAAGAATTTCATAATACAAGTACTAACAGCAGAATCAACCAAGCTGAGGAAAGAATCTCAGAGCTTGAGAGATTGCTTCTCTGAAATAACTCCATCAGACAAAAATAAAGCAAAAACCATAAAGAATGGATAAAACCTCTGAGAAATATGGGATTATGTAAAGACACCAAGAGATCAAATCTATAATTCATTGGCATCCCAAGGAAAGGGAGAGAAAGCAAGCAACTTGGAAAACATATTTGAGGTTATCATCCATAAAATTTTTCCCAGTCTTACTAGAGAGGCCAACATTTAAATCCAGGAAATGCAGAGAACCCCTGCAAGACACTATATAAGACAACCATCCCCAAGACACATAGTCATCAGATTCTCCAACATTGAAATGAAGGAAAAAATGTTAAAGGCAGCTAGAGAGAAGGGGCAGGTCACCTACAAAGGGAATCCCATCAAGCTAACAGTGGAACTTTCAGCAGAAACTCTACAAGCCAGAAGAGACTTGGGGGTCTATATTCAGAATTCTTTTTTTTTTTTTTTTTTTTTTTTTTTTTTTTTTTTGACAGAGTCTTGCTCTTTCACTCAGGCTGGAGTGAAGTGGTGTGATCTCAGCTCTCTGCAACATCCACCTCCTGGGTTCAAAAGATTCTCCTGCCTCAGTCTCCTGAATGACTGGGATTACAGGTGCCTGGCAGCATGCCTGGCTAATTTTTTTATTTTTAGTAGAGACGGGGTTTCACCGTGTTGGCCAGGCTGGTCTCGAACTCTTGACCTCAGGTGATTCACCCACCTTGGCCTCCCAAAGTGCTAGGGTTACAGGCGTGAGCTACCTCTCCCAACTTCAGCATTCTTGAAAAAAAAAAAAAAAAAAAAAAATTCTAACCAAGAATTTCATATCTAGCCAAACTAAGTTTCAAAAGCAAAGGAGAAATAATATCATTTTCAGACAAGCAAATGCTAAGGGAATTTGTTACTGCCTTGCACTGTCACTAAGGGAGTACTAATTATGGAAAGGAAAGACTGTTACCAGCCATCACAAAAGCACACTTGAGTATATAGGCCATTGACACTATAAAGCAACCACACAATCAAGTCTGCATAATAACCAGCTAACAATATGATTACAGGATGAAACCTACACATATCAATTTTTTTTTTTTTTTTTTTAAGAGGGAGTCTCACTGTCGCCAGGCTGGAGTGCAGTGGTGCAATCTTGGCTCACTTCAACTTCTGCCTCCCAGGTTCAAGTATTCTCCTGCCTTAGCCTCCCAAGTAGCTGGGACTACAGGTGTGCACCACCACACCCCCAAGTAGCTGGGACTACAGGTGTGCACCACCACACCCAGCTAATTTTTGTATTTTTAGTAGAGACAAGGTTCCTCCATGTTGGCCAGGATGGTCTTGATTTCTTGACCTCATGATCTGCCCGTTCGGCCTCCCAAAGTGCTGGGATTACAAATGTGAGCTACTGCACCTGGCCACACATATCAATATTAACCTTAAATGCAAACAGAATAAATACCTCAATTAAAAGGCACAGAGTGGCAAGTTGAATAAGAAAGCAAAACCCAACTGTATGCTGTCTTCAAGAGATGCATCTCACAGAGAACGACACCCATAGATTCAAAGTAAAGGAACAGATAATACTTTACCAAGCAAATGGAAAACAGAAAGTAGCAGAGGTAACTGTTTTAATTTCAGACAAAAGAGACATTAAACCAACAATGATCAAAAAACAAAGAGGGAGGCTAGACGTGGTGTCTCACCCCTATAATCCCAGCACTTTAGGAGGCTAAGGTGAGAGGATCATTAGAGTTTGGGAGTTCGCTACAAAGAACTCAAACAAATTTACAAGAAAAAAACAAACAACCCCATCAAAAAGTGGGCAAAGGATATGAACAGGCATTTCTCAAAAGAAGACATTCATACAGCCAATAGACACATGAAAAACTGCTCATCATCACTGGCCATCAGAGAAATGCAAATCAAAACCACAATGAGATACCATCTCACACCAGTTAGAATGGCGATCATTAAAAAGTCAGGAAACAACAGGTGCTGGAGAGGATGTGGAGAAATAGGAACACTTTTACGCTGTTGGTGGGACTGTAAACTAGTTCAACCATTATGGAAAACAGTATGGCGATTCCTCAAAGATCTAGAACTAGATGTACCATATGACCCAGCCATCCCATTACTGGGTATATACCCAAAGGATTATAAATCATGCTGCTATAAAGACACATGCACACGTATGTTTATTGTGGCACTATTCACAATAGCAAAGATTGGAATCAACCCAAATGTCCATCAGTGACAGACTGGATTAAGAAAATGTGGCACATATACACCATGGAATACTACGCAGCCATCAAAAAGGATGAGTTTGTGTCCTTTGTAGGGACATGGATGCAGCTGGAAACCATGATTCTTAGCAAACTATCACAAGAACAGAAAACCAAACGCCGCATGTTCTCACTCATAGGTGGGAACTGAACAATGAGATCACTTGGACTCAGGAAGGGGAACATCACACACTGGGGCCTATCATGGGGAGGGGGGAGGGGGGAGGGATTGCATTGGGAGTTATACCTGATGTAAATGACGAGTTGGTGGGTGCTGATGAGTTGATGGGTGCAGCACAGCAACATGGCACAAGTATACATATGTAACAAACCTGCACGTTATGCACATGTACCCTAGAACTTAAAGTATAATAATAATAATAAATAAATAAATAAATAGATAAATAAATAAATAAATAAAAAGAGTTTGGGAGTTCGACACCAGCCTAGCCAACATGGTAAAACTTCATCTGTACTAAAAATACAAAATTTAGCCAGGTGCTGTGGCTTACAGTTATAATCCAAGCTACTCAGGAAACTGAGGCATAAGAATAGCTTGAACCTGGGAGGCAGAGGTTGCAGTGAGCTGAGATCATGCCACTGCACTCCAGCCTAGGTGACAGAGTGAGAGTCTGTCTCAAAACAAAACAAAACAAAAAAAGAAGGACAGAAGGGCATTACATAATTATTAAGTGTTCAATCCAACAAGAAGATCTTACTATCCTACATATATATCCACCCAACACAGGTGCACCCAAATTCATAAGGCAAGTACTTACAGACCTATGAAGAGATTTAGATAACCACACAACAATACTAGGAAATTTTAATACCCCATGACTATATTAACCATATCATTGAGGCAAAAATACTAACCAAGATATTCAAGACATGGACGCAACATTTGACCAAATGGACTGAACAGACATCTACAGAACACTCTACCCCAAAACAGAATATACATTCTTCCTATCTACACATAGCGCATACTCTAAAATCAACCACTCAATAGGACATAAAACAATTCCCAACAAACTAAAAAACAAACAGAAATCATACCAACCACACTCATGGACTACAGTACAATAAAAATAGAAATCAATACTAAGAAAATCACTCAAAACAATACAATTGTATGGAAATTAAACAACCTCCTTCTGAATGACTTTTGTGTAAATAATGAAAGGAAGGTAGAGATGAAGAAATTCTTTGAAAGTAATAAGACCAAAGAAACAAAATACATAACTAAGGAAGTGTTAGGGGGGAAGTTTATGCCATTAAATACTCATATAAAAATGTTATAAAGATCTCAGATTAATAACTACCATCACAATTAGAGAAACTAGAGAAACAAGAGCAAACCAATCCCAAATCCAGCAAAGGACAAGAAATAACCAAAATTAGAGCAAAATAAAAGGAAATTGAGATGCAAAATAAAATACACAAAAGATCAATGACTCCAGGAGTTGGTCTTTTGAAAAAATCATTAAGATAGACCATGAGCTAGACTAATAAAGAAAAAAGGAAAGAAGATTCAAATAAACATAATCAGTACCCCTGGTCCCATGGAAATACAAAAACACCTCAAAGATTACTAGGAACACCTCTATGAATACAAACGAGAAAAATCTAGAAGAAATGTATGAATTCCTGGAAACATATAACTTTCCAAGATTGAACCAGGAAGAAACTGAATCCCTGAACAGACCAATAACATATTTGGAAATTGAATCAGTAATAAAAAGCCTACCAACAGGAAGAAGCCCAGAACCGGATGGATTCACAGCCAGATACTACCAGACTTACAAACCTATGACCTCCATAGGTTTGTAATGAAGAACTCGTACCAATTCTATAGAACTATTCCAAAAAACTGAGGGGGAGGGACTCCTCCCTAATGCATTCTATGAGGCCAACATGATCCTAATACCAAAACCTGGCAGACACACAACAAAAAAAGAAAACTTCAGGCCAATGTCCTTGATGAACACAGATACAAACATCTTCAATGAAATACTAGCAAACCAAATCCAGCAGCACAACAAAGTTTAATCCACCATGATGTAGTAGACTTTATCCCTGGGATGCAAGGTTAGTTAAACATACACAAATAAAAAAAAAGTGATTTATCACATAAAAAGAGCTAAAACCAAAAACAACATGATCATCTTAATAGGTACAAAAAAGCTCTCCATAAAAGTCAGCATCCCTTCATGCTAAAAACCCTCAACAAACTTGACATTGGAGGAACATATTTCAAAATAATAAGAGCCATCTATGACAAACGCATAGCCAGCACCATATTCAATGGGCAAAAGCTGGAAACATTTCCCTTGAGAACTGGAACAGGACAAAGATATCTACTCTCACCACCCCTATTTAAGATAGCACTGGCAGTCCTAGACAGAGCAATCAGGCAAGATAGAAATATAAGGCATCCAACTAGGAAGAGAAGAAGTCAAACTATATCTGTTTGTAGATGATATGATTCTATACCTAAAAAAACCCATAGTCTCTGCCCAAGAGCTCTTAAATCTGATAAACAACTTCAGCAAAGTTTCAGGATACAAAATCAATGTACAGAAACCAGTAGCATTTCTGTACACCAACAACGTCCAAGCTGAGAGCCAAATCAAGAATGCAATCCCATTCACAACATCACAAAAAGAATAATATATCTAGGAACACAGCTAACCAGGGAGTGAAAGATCTCCATAATGAGAATTACAAATTACCACTGCTCAAAGAAATCAGAGAAGACACAAACAAATGGAAAAACATTCCATGCTCATGGATAGGGAGAATCAATATTGTCAAAATGACCACACTTCCCAAAGCAACTTACAGATTCAGTGCAATTTCTATCAAACTACCAATGAAATTATTCACAGTATTGGAAAAAAGTGTTTCAAAATTCATATGGAACCAAAAAAGAGCTTGAATGGCCAAGGCCATCCTAAGCAAAAAGTACAAAGCTGGAGGCATCACATTACTCGACTTTAAACTATGCTACAAGGTTACAGTAACCAAAAGGGCAGGGTGCTGATACAAAAACAGACACATAGACCAATGGAACAGAATAGAAAGCCCGGAATTAAAGCCGCAGACCTACAGGCATCTTGTTTTTGACAAAGTTGACAAAAATAAATAATAGGGAAAGGACTCCCTATTCAATAAATGGTGCTGGGATAACTTGCTAGCCATATGCAGATGATTGAAGGTGGACCCCATCTTTATACCATATACAAAAATCAACTCAAGATGGATTAAAGGCTTAAATATAAAATCCACAACATGAAAACCCGGGAAGATAACCTAGGAAACACCATTCTGGACATAGGCTCTGGCAAATAGATTATGAAGACACCAAAAACAATTGCAGCAAAAACAAAACTGGACAAATATTTTCTCCCATTCTCTAGTTTATCTGTTTACTCAATTGATAGCTTCTCACAGCAAAAGAAACTATCAATTGACTAAACAGACAACCTAGAAAATGGGAGAAAATGTTTGCAAACTACACATCTAACAAAGGTCTAATATCTAGAATCTATAGGGAACTTAAACACATTAATAAGCAAAAAACAAACAACCACATTAAAAAGCAGGCAAAGGACATGAACAGACTCTTTTCAAAAGAAGACATACACATGGCCAACAAGCATATTATAAAATGCTCAACATCACTAACTAGCAGAGAAATGCAAATCAAAACCACAATGAAATACCATCTATACCAGTCAGAATGGCTATTATTAAAATGTCAAAAAACAACAGATGCTGGCAAGGTTGTAGAGAAAAGGAAATGTTTATACACTCCTGGTGGGAATGTAAATTAGTTTAGCCATTGTGGAAAGCACTGCAATGATTCCCCAAAGAACTTAAAACAGAATTATCATTCAACCCAGCAATCCCATTATTGAGTATGTGCCCAAAGGAATATAAATCATTCTACCATAAAGACTCATTGGTGCTTATGTCTACTGTAGCACTATATACAGTAGCAAAGACATGGAATCAACCTAAATGCCCATGGATGGATATACAACATGGAATATACATAGCCATAAAAAGAACTAGATCATGTCATTTACAGCAATATGGATATAGCTGGAGGCCATAATCCTAAGCAAACTAATGCAGAAAAAGAAACCTGAATGCCACATTCTAACTTACAAGTTGGAGCTAAACATTGAGTATACATGACCATAAAGAAAAGAACAACAGGCACTGTGTCCTACTTGAGGTTGGAGGGTGGGAGGAAGGAGAGATTTGAAAAATTCCCTATCAGGTACTCTGCTGATTATCTGGATGAAGAAATAAGCTGTACACCAAACCTCTGTGATGTGCAATTTACCTGTATAACAAACCTACACATGTACCTCTACACCTAAAATAAAATTAAAAAATAAAAAGAAGAAAAAAGAAATTGTATTCTTCTAAAACAAGGACACAGGCCGTTTTTACAGTCTACCCATGCCACTTTAAAAGTTCAATCTTCCATATACTTTCCTAAGTACTGATTTGTTTGTTACCTTTCTAGGCACAAATGATGTTTAGAGAATTTGAATGTCAACAGCAGGAGAGTAACCTGTCAAACCCCAGGGATATTGATCACACCCCTCAGATCTTAACCAGAAAGTGGCTGAAGGAAAACAATTGCAAACCCATGTCTCATTTTAGTCCTTAAAATTGAGACATAGAAGGCAGAAAGTCAGCATCAGTCTCCAAGGACTTTTTGCAACCAGTATTTCTGTGCCAACATCTTAGGCCAAATTATTGGAATGAGGTTTAAAACACTAGGGGAAGGGAGAAGCTGAGTATTCCCTCTAGGCTAATAGTTGCCTGGTGAAATGTCACTGCATTTGTGTCAGAATGTGCAGAGGAATGCAATCCTGTCTGGGCAGAAGGCAAATAGAAAACCCAAAGGAGAGCTGATTCAATCACTCTGTATGATTTAAAATGTGTTATGGGCAGCAGAGATACTGATCCACTTTTCCCAGGTTCCTATATTTGGGGACTGAAACTGCTGTTTCAAAGAAAAAGAAAAACATGAAATGAATTATTCTGAGCACTTATACAAATCTTTTAGTGTGCTCAATTTCTCCTGAGAAAATGCAGTGATTTGATGACAGCTCTGGAAGGGAACAAGCAGAAGTATAGAAAGGGGTATGGGGAAGTGTCAGAGAAAAAGAGACAGAGGGAGAGATATAAAGAGATAGAAAGGAGGAATATAGAAACAGAGAGAGTCTCAAAGAAAGAAAAAAAGAAGGACAGATTCGGAGACAAGTTGTGAGGCAAGACCAAGACAGAGAAAACAAACACAAAGAAGTAATATTTAGAACACAGAGAGGCCTAACACTGAAAACCAATGACATAAAAACAAATGAAACACTGAAAATATATATATATAATTTTTAAAAACCCAAGAAACCAGCCAGAGGAGCTGGGGAGGGAAAAGAGAGAAAGGAAGATAACCCATGGCAACACGCAATTGAGTCAATATTTATTGAGTGCCCACAGAGAGCATGGCAACCTACTGGAACTTAAATAGAAATAAATTCAATTCTCTCCAGTCCTGAAGGGTGGGGAAGCTCAGGTCTGCCATGCTGCCTAGGGGCTGAGGAAGTGTGAGTGCATGCAGATCCGCACTGAGCTCTGCTTGCTGCAATTTGGCCCCAGCTCCACTTCCTTGGTCTGACCTGCAACCTTCTTCCCCAAATTCCATCAAAGAAAAACAAATTGAAGAGACACAAAGGTTTTTTGTGTGTTTTTTTGTTTTGTTTTGTTTTGTTTTCGTATTTGTAACATCAGGTCTAAAACAAGTACTATTATTAGTAGTAATGCCATATTTCTTTATGAAACATAAAAATCTGGAAACTAGATGTTTTCAAAAGAGAAAAGTTGAAATTTTAAGAAGAGACCAAACAAGAGACCACTTTCATTAGGTATCTCCCCTCCCAGGTCCTGACATATATAATAATACATAGTATTTTAAAAGCACCAAAACCCCAGCCTGGCCAATATGGTGAAACCCTGTCTCTACTAAGGATACAAAAAATTAGCCATGCGTGGTGGCACGTGCCTGTAATCCCAGCTACTCAGGAGGCTGAGGCAAGAGAATCGCTTGAACTCGGGAGGCGGAGGTTGCAGTGAGCCGAGATGGAGCCATTGCCCTCCAGCCTGGGTGACAGGGCGAGACTCCATCTCAAAAAAAAAAAAAAAAAAGCACCAAATCAAAACCTCACAAATCACCACTAAAGAACTTATCCTTGTAACCAAACACCACCTATTCCCAAAAAAACCTATGAAAAATTAAAATAAAATAAAACAAATCTCTCTCATTTTATACAATTTCATCTAGAAAGTAGGTTGTAAGAATATCAGAGCACACAGACACATGTCTGATCAAAATGTCTCCAAAAAACCTACAGAAAGGGAAATGTAGTCTGTTATATGACTCACCATGTCCATGAAATAAAAATAAACCATGATTTATAAGAAATACAACCATTTCCGGCAGTGGGTACTAGAAAATAGATTTGCAAGGAAAAGACACAATAATCAAAGCTCATTATGCTCCGTCAATGGACCATTCCCATTCAGACCAAACTATCTGGTAAACCTAAAGAAAGAAGGCACATAGCAGAATAATTTGTGGAATATTAGCTTATTAATTCTTCCTTTATTTTCCTATCTCACAACTGGAATTTTAGAGCTGCTCAGCCTCTAGGATTTTTAGAGTGGAAAACCAAAAGATACTTAAAAGAGATTTTTGTTGTTGTTGTCATTTGAGAACTTCTTGAAGAAACTATACTACTATTATCCTGAGGATGCAGGACAGAGAGAATACTTTCAGAAGCTTGGGAAGAGGGAGCTATGTCTCCTGAACCAAAAAGAGGGTCAAAGTCAAGGGCCCAGGCATTTCTCGGCAGCAGAATACCACCCCAGGGAGGTGGTATGTGGTAGTGGAAAGGATCACACAGTCTGGAACAGATTCTCAATGGTACCCAGTGGACCAAGGACCAATGACTACATCTCAGATGATGTGGCACTCCCTATAACTAACTTTAGGAATTCAGCACAACTCTATGGTGTGGCAAGTCCCAGTAGTGACTTCAGTTGAAATCTCCACCACTCTAGCAAAATAGACTATGAGAACAATTTTAGTTAATTTTATTAAAAATGAGCTATTTCATATATACTTGAGTTTGTGATCTAGATGCCATATATGCTGCACAAACTTTGGCATCAAATAGAATGAGGTCTGAGTTAACTTTTGGTCATCTTACTTAATTTCTCCAAGTCTTACTTCTGTCATCTGTAAATGGAGACCAAAGGTAGAATTTTATTCATTTGTTATTATAAGCAGCGAGCAATAGGTGTATGCTCAGGGCTTAGTCCAGTACCTGGAACATAGTTAGTGTTCAGTAATGGTTGTTATTTTTATTCAGTTTGAAAAATGTCTCACTCTACTAAGAAGTCAAGTGAAATTTTAACACAAAGCTTATACGTAATTATTACGGAGGGAAACACCATCATTTATGTACAACTGTTTACAAGATTTAAAAATAGAGACTATTAATAGTTCTTCAAGAGAAATACCCCTAACCATTACAGGAAGAACAATATGAACATACAATCAAGAAAAACACCAACACTCTCCCACAACTTTCTCAACATGGGGCCATGCCCATTCAGATCAACGTGTCCAATAAACCTCAAACTCATGGGAAAGAAAAATTTAAAAAGCAATTCAAACCTGTAATATGGCAATGGCTTTTAAAAAGTCAACTGTCCGCTGGGCGCAGTGGCTCAAGCCTGTAATCCCAGCACTTTGGGAGGCCAAGACGGGCAGATCACGAGGTAAGGAGATCGAAACCATCCTGGCTAACACGGTGAAACCCTGTCTCTACTAAAAAATACAAAAAAACTAGCCAGGCGAGGTGGCGGGCGCCTATAGTCCCGGCTATCCGGGAGGCTGAGGCAGGAGGATGGCGTAAACCCGGGAGGCGGAGCTTGCAGTGAGCTGAGATCCGGCCACTGAACTCCAGCCTGGGCGACAGAGCGAGACTCCGTCTCAAAAAAAAAAAAAAAAAAAAAAAAAAAAAAAAAAAAAGTCAGCTGTCAAACTGTCACCTTTCTTTTCCTTTTCTTCCCTCCCTTCCCTCAACACAATCATGTTTGAGGCCAAAGCTATTTATAATTCTTGGAGTGACTGACTTTAAAAGGCTTTTGACAAGCAGTCTAGTGACCTTGATGAAAGTATCTTAATCTAACAGATATACTTCTCAAATGGAATGTGGGAGGGGAGGGCATACATTAACTTTTGGTAAGCTAAAATAGCACCTTGAAAATTGAATGACCCTAGATATGGATTTAATAGTGGTACCCATTTCAGGTTATAAAAGTCCTAAGATTTAAAAAATTTGCAAGTTCAGCTCAGGATAGAAGAAGGTTGATATTTCTGCATCTAATGTATGCCTCTAGCTCATTAGGTAATAAGGTTTGCATTCACATTAAAATTCTTAGCGTGGTTTCAGGCTCTCCTCATTCTTGCTTTCCTCTACCCTTCTCAAATGATTTGGGACTAATCATTAGTTTCAGTTCTCTCACCAAGGGGCCCATGGCAAAAAAATCATGACTTAACAATTCAATAAGCATATCTTGAGCCTTTGTTATGAACTCAATGCCAGGGATACTGACATGGACATAGTCTCTGCTGTCAGCCCTATCTCAAAACTCTGACAGAGGCTTCTCCAGTTATATAGTTTGGATATTTGTCCCTGCCCAAATCTCATGTTGAATTGCAATCTCCAGTGTTGGAGATGGGGCCTGGTGGGAGGTGTTTGGTTCATCCAGACAGATTCATCATGGCTTGGTGCTGTCCTCATGATGGTGAGCAAGTTCTCATGAGATCTGGTTGTTGTAAAGTGGGGCACCTATCCACCCCCTACTGTCTCTCTTGCTCCTGCTTTCGTTATGCCAAGTGCCTCCTCCCACTTCATCTTCCACCATGAGTAAAACCTCCCTAAGGTCTCCCCACAACCCAAACAGATACCAGAACCATGCTTGTATGACCTGCAGAACCGTGGACCAACTGAACCTTTTTTAAAAATAAATTACCCAGTCTCAGATATTTCTTTAGAGTAATGCAACAATGGCCTAATACAGAAAATTGATATTTAGAAGTGAGACATTGCTATAGATACCCAAAAATGTGGAAGCAGCTTTGGAACTAGGTGATAGGAAGATGTTAGAAGAGTTTGGACATCTCAGAAGAAGACAGGAAGATGAGGTAAACTTTGCAAATTTTCAGAAACCCATTAAATGGTTGTGACCAAAATGCCAATAGTGATATGGACAATAAAATCCAGGCTGAGAAGGTTTCAGACTGAAATGAGGAATTACTGGGAACTGGAGCAAAGGTCACCCTTTTATTCCTTAGCAAAGAATTTGGCTGTATTGTATCCATGCCTTAGGAATCTGTGGAAGTTTGGACTTGAGAGTGACAACCTAAGGTATCTAGATTGAAGGAAGGAAGACATTTCTAAGCAGCAAAGGGTTCAAAATGTGGTCTGAGTGCTTCTAACAGCCTATGTTCAGATACCAGAGCACAGAAATGACTTAAAATTGAATTTATATTTAAAAGGAAAGCAGAGCATACATGTTTAGAAGATTTCTCAGCCTGACCGTGTGGCAGGGAAAGAAAAAGCATTTTTCTGGAGAGGAATCCAAGAGGCTGTAGAGAAACCACTTGCTAGAGAAATTTGCATAAATAAAAGGGAGCCAAGTGCTAATAGCCAAGACAATAGGAAAACAATTTTAAAAGCATTTCAGAGATTTTTGAGATAGCCCATCACAGAATCAAATACCTAGGAAGGAAGAATGATTTCGTGGGCCAGGCCCAGGGCTCTGCTGCCCTGCACAACCTCAGGACAATGCTCCTTGCATCCTGGCTGCTCCAGCACTAGCCATAGCTCAGAGGGGCCTAGGAGTAGCTCAGGAAGCAGTTCCAGATGGTGCAAGCCATAAGTATTGGTGGCTTCCACATGGTGTTAAGCCTTCAGGTATACAGAGTGCAAGAGTGGTGGAGGCTTGTCACCCTCCACCTAGATTTCAGGGAACATATGGAAAAGCCTGGGTGTCTAAGCTGCTTATCAGGGCAAGCCCTCACAGAGAACCTCTATTCGGGTAGTGCAGAGAGGAAATGTGGCATTGGAGTCCCCACACAGAATCCCCACTAGGACATTGCCTAGTGCAACTGTGAGAAGAGGGCCACCATCCTCCAGACCAAAGAATGGTAGAACCACTGGCAGTTTGCACCCTCAGTGTAGAAGAGCTACAGACATGCAACTCCAACCCATGAGAGCAGCCACAGGGACCGAACCCTGCAAAGCTACAGACCAGAGCTGGCCAAAGGCCTTGGGAGCCCACACCTTGTACCACTGTGTCCAGAAAGTGGGGTATAGAGTCAAAGGAGACTATTTTGGAGCTATAAGATTTATTGACTGCCCTGCTGGGTTTCAAACTTGCGTAGAGCCTGTAGCCTTTTTCTTTTGGCCAATTTTCCCCTTTTGGAATGGGAATGTTTACCCAATGCTTGTACTCACATTGTATCTTGGAAGTAAATAGTTTTGACTTTTCAGGCTTATAGGTGGAAGGAACTTATCTCCAGATGAAACTTTGGACTTAGACTTTAGATTTGGAACTTTTGAATTAATGCCAGGGCAAGTTAAGATTTGGGGGTACTATAGAGAAAGCATGATTGTATTTCACAGCATGAGAAGGACGTGAGATTTGAGGGGTGGAGAAGAGGAGTGGAATGATATAGTTTGGGTATTTGTCCATGCCCAAATCTCACGTTGAATTGTAATCCCCAATGTTGGAGATGGGGCCTGATGGGAGGTGTTTGGGTCATGCATGGAGGCAGATCCCCAGGGCTTGGTGCAGTTCTCATGATAGTGAGTGAGATCTGGCAAAATTTCGTTGTTGTAAAGTGAGAGACCACCCCCGCCCCGACACACATATGCTCTATCTTGCTCTTGCTTTCACCCTATGAAGTGCCTTCTGTTTTGCCTTCCATTATGAGTAAAGAAGGTACAAGCATGGCACTGGAATGTACTTCAGGTTGTAATCTGTGAGACGGGCTCATTTATTTAAAAAAAAAAAAAAAACGAAAAGGAGATTTAATTGGTTCATGGTTTGGCAGGCTTTACAACATGGCACTGGTATCTGCTTGGCTTCTGGGGAACTGGCTTCTGGGAAGCATGAATGGCCTAATATGCCCAGCTTCTTACAGATTTCTTACATTCAGTCTTGTCTACCACCCAATCTACTGAGCCACTTCCTGTGGCTCCAACAACCTCCCACTATGGCATGGTATTTTTTCTCTCCTGTATGGTTACAGAGCAGTTATAATTCAAGATTTATGAACTTTTGAAGTTCATTCTTCTGATGATGATTGGAACACATGCATGAGTTTCCACTAATGTTCCATTTTGTAGAATAGGACTTCCATTTTTATTTTGACTTCCATTTTCATTCTTGTTCTAGAAGTCTTCATTATTTTCTAGACCCTTCCTAAGAAGAGTTTCCTTTGACTCAGACTGTCCTGCCTCTCTGGAGATGAGGCATTATTATCCAGAGCACAATCTTAGTGGCTATGATCTTTCTCTCTGCACACAAGCTTCCCTAATGACATCTGTTTGGATTTCTGTGTTCTATTTGTACATTACTTTGTGCCCACCTCCAGGGGAACTCAGCTACTAGAAGTTAAACCAACCAAACCCATGGATGAATATTTTGGTAAATAGTACTTGTTGAATGAAGGAATAAAACATTTATTTATTTATTATTTACAACATGTGAGCTTTTAAATAATAAACAGACATTGTGTCATATTCTAAAGCTATGGAGATAAGATACAGAACCTACAATCAACAACTACAGTCTCAAAGGGAAAACAGTAAGGAAACAGACAATTATAGTGATTTATAAGTATCAGAAGTATTCAGAAACACCATGAGCATAGAGAGGAAAAGCCCAAGTCTTCTTATGAAAGTGAGGGTGGGCGTCACAGAGGTGAGGTTCGAGTGAAACTGTAAAGGTGACATAGGAGTATACTAGATGAACTAAATGGTTGCTGGGAAAAATGGGACTGGGTGAAGGTACACAGATTGGAGGCAGTGGGAACAGTGTTTGTAAAAGCCTGGGATATACAACAACATGGTATATCTAAGGTATAATAACCCTGGATGTTTTGCTTAGGAGTTTGACTTTTATCTTATAGGCCAAAACCAGCAAATAAAATTAATCTGGAGGGCCTACAGACCCCTGCCTCTCACGATATTTAGTAATGTATATTGTGGATGAGGAAGACAGGACTGTGAATCAAATGCCGTCTGTTTGCAAGCTAAGCATAGATAAATTTGAGCCACTGAAGGATTTTATTAATCTGTAAATAATGTACCTGCAAGTTTCTCTCTTGCCACACCAAGTAGGAGAGCTTCCTTAAGATCTAGCCTGGCCTCATGGGCATATTTAGTGACTATGTCAGGACCTTTATCTTTCCAGACTTTTTTTTTTTTTTTTTTTGACAAAGTCTCACTCTGTCACCCAGGCTGGAGTGCAATGGCACCATCTCGGCACTGCAACCTCTACCTCCCAGGTTCAAGAGGTTCTCCCACCTCAGCCTCCCAAGTAGCTGGGACTACAGGCACCCGCCATCACATCTGGCTAATTTGTTTTTGTAGTTTTAGTAGAGATGGGGCGTCATCATGTTGGCCAGGCTGGTCTCAAACTCCTGACCTCAAGTGATCCGCCCCCCTCGACCTCCCAACATGCTGGGATTACATGTGTGAGCTACCACGCCTGGCCCAGACATTTTTAATTGCAAGTAATTAGCCTGTAGATTTCCTTGAAGATTTTGATACTTGCCCTCGAAGAATATTAAATTATGGAAGAGGAATAAGTAAAAAAATAAATATGAATAGTGTGATAAGCCATAATAGAGGTACATTCTTAAAAGCCTGCAACACAGAGCAGAGAGAAAAAACTCTACCTGGATGATTAGAGAACTCTTTATCAAGTAAATAATACAAGAGCCTTGCATGACAAGTTAGAACTCTTAGAGGTGGAGAAGGGAATTTGCAGAAGAGGAAACAGCCTGAGCTAAGAGCACTAGCGTGGGGGCGTCTGTGGTCTATTCAGGAAACAGCAGAGAGTTTTGTATTGACAGGGTGGTGGTGAACCAGGACTGGTGGCAGATATACAACTGTAAAGGCAGGTTGAGGCAATCGTGAAAAACTTGTATAACATGCTTTGAGCAGAACTGTTTCTTAGACACACCTCTGATGTGGTAAGGAGAACAGGCTCTAAGTTAGCATGGAGACAGAGAGAGTAGTTTAAAATCCAGTTAAGGCAATCAGAGCAGAGAAGCTGATCTGGAAGTAAGAGCATGCACCCCGTATCCTGCTGCCTGGGAAAAATGCAGAAGTCTGGGTTGGAGTTATAGTTCCATTGCAAACAGCCTATGATTCAGACTGCGGGAACACCTCAAGCAATCTCAGCCTGATAGAGCTGCCAGTGCCCTCTGATGGTGGCCCGTTTGATGGCCAGAAATCAAGGCACCATCTAATTCCTCTTCCCTATCCCAAGGTCTTACCAAATGCTTGTCTGCTGTGATAACTGCTGGAGCCACAGATCTTCAAGACATTGGTCTTTCAATCGAAAAGCTCATAGTCTCATCATCCTGATGTAAGACACAGAGATGAGCCCATCATTATAACATGTTTGGTCTGTGCAATAAGAAAAATATGCATAAGACAGTTTGTATAGAAGGATGATTAACTCAGGACTCGGGGGCTTTGTTGGTGGTTTGATCTCTAGGTTGGTGGTGAAAATATACTCATAGAAGATGTAATTGGCCTCTGAAATAAGATTAGGACTTCAGAAAGTAATTAATAGGAAGGCTTTCATTAAGACCAACATGGGTTATTTGGAAAACTGAAAGTCTCTGTTCTAGAAGCGTCCACAGTTGGCACAGATTTTGCAGTGGCTCTTCTGTGGAAGTCTTAATGATACTCAATGTTTCCTACAGTGCTTCACTCAGCAAATATGTATTAGGCATCTTCTACAGGCCAAGCCCTCTGGTCAGCAATGTGGTATAGGACCCCCAAGGTGCTTACGGCCAAGCGTTAAGACAGGCGTTCAGACAGAAGGATATGAAGGGGTACTTTCTTTAAAGTTCAAGTTGTACACAAGTAGCAGTTGGCAGCAAAGCGAAACAGGCTTTACATGGAAGGGGGCAGTCAAGGAACGCTTCCCAGAGAAGGAAGTGCTTGAGTCGAACTTTGAAGAACAAATGAGTAGGAATTTCCCAGATGACAGTCCAGGAAAGGTGTGGCATCTTTGTTTCTGTGATGTGGCTCCAGATGAGTGTCTTCCTGCCTCTATGGTCATGTCATCGCTGCTCTTCTCTTCCGGCTCCTCTTCTTCCCACCCCTGCTGTGATTGATCCCTCAAGGTTCTGTGCTCAGTCCTTCCATTAGTTCTCGGATTTGTCCTTTCCCTCCATGTCTTCATTCACATCCATGACTTCCACTAACACTTGTGAGCTTCAAACTTCTTAGTAAGTAAAGACCCCACATTGTCAAGTATGGGACATTTTACCCAGGAAGTCAGCCTATCTCTAATGAAACATGCTCCAAAAATAACTTACTGTCATCTCTGTTGTCCCACCCGTCTTTTTGTGGCCTGATTTTATAAGTCAAGAACCTTGAAGAGATCCTTAGCTTGCTTCCTTTCTATTCCCAACATCTAGTGCCTCTCCAAGTTCTGCAGTGCTCTTAAATTCTTCTTTCTGTGTCCACTACTAATGCCTTAAATGGGTCCCTCATAATCTCCTGCCTGGCTGATTGCAGTCACCTCCTGTCTATTTCCAGCTCACGCTCTAAACCTATCCTTCCTCACTACTGCTAAGGTGGTATTTCTAATCAGCAAGTCTGATTTTGGATCATATCCCACTTCGCCACACCCCTACTGCTTATGATATTCCTGTATTTGTGATAACCTTTGGAATTAGGTCTCAGTGCCTTAGAGTGGTAGATAAACCTCTCCTGCTGATCTCACCAGTAGCTTTATCTGTTGTCCTCTCCCTCCAGGAATTCTCCAGGAATTCTAAATGGATTGTAGATCTCCCAAAACATCATGTTGTTTCATACTTTCTTGCCTTGAAATGCTATCACCTAGAATGTTTTCCCTGTCACTCTTTCCACGTGACACTGTCGCGTCCCCTTCCTTGACTCTCCCTTCTGGATAGATGGCCACTTTCTTTTCTGGACTGCTTCTGGACCAGGTATTCTGAACTATCTATTATAATGCCACTTTGCAAAAATCAAAGAAGCAATATGGCATAGTAGTTAGGAAAAAGCAACCAAATCCTAGTTCTGACACTTACCGGTGTGAACTTAGGCAAGTTATTTAATCTCTCCTTGGCTTAATTTCTATAAAACTCACCTATAAAATGGGAATGATAATAGTATCTGCCTCATAAAGTTATTGTCCAGTTAATGTATATAAAGCGCTTTAAACAAAAAAGTACTTGGCTTATAGTAAGAGTTACATAAGAATTTGCTGATGGCCAACTGTGAGCGTCTCGATTTGAGGAAATTATATCTTATTCATCTCCATGTTCCCAGCGCCCAGCACCAGTACCTTACACAGAGTGTATGTGGAACAAATGTTTGTTTACAGAGCAACGACTGAATCTCTGGCTTTTCCTTTCCCTTGGTGTAAGACCCAGTAAATCCCCAAGTCATGCTGATTTCCTTTCCAATGTCCTCCACATTGATTTCTTTTTTCCTATGGTAAGTGTCACAGCTCTTTCATTTATTCAGCAAAAAGTTATTAGTCAACAGTGTGCAAGGCATCCTAATTGCTAGAGATAACTGCTGTAAACAAGACAGATTCCTTCTGCTTATGGATATTGCATTCTAACAGAGGACACAGACATGAAATAACAGCACATTAATTACCTGATCAAAAGAGTGATATATATAATAGGAGTCTTGGGGAGGTCAAAAAATTTCTCTTAGATAAAAACTTTGACTAATATATTTTTAAAAACTAGAAGTAAACAGTTAGAATAAGGTGGTAAAAGCTGTGGTGGAGAGTGCCCGAGGCAAAGAGAATGGCATGTGTAAAGCTCTGAGGTAGGAAGAAAATTTGACATGTAGATTTTTAGTTCCCCATGTCTGGATTATTGCTACAACTGCTACCTGATTTCTGTAAAGAATGATCCTCCCCACTGCTCTCATATTAAACTTTCCCTTATGTAGATTGCCTGCTCAAGAACCTTCCATGATTCTCCTTTGCCTACTGAATGCCTACTGAATACTAATTCCTAAGTTGTTTTTCATGTCCCAATATAATATGGGTTTCAGCGATTATCCAAATTTATCTTCCACAAATCATCTACATCTATACTCACCATAGCCATCATGAACTACTTGATATTCTCCACACGTTCTTTATGTTTTCCTACCTTTCCACCTTCATTCAGATTGTTATTGCTACCAAAATGCCTTTCTTCTCTGTTCCCATCCATGCTTGTTTCACAAAAAAAATCCATTTGTTATATATGTGATGTGCTTTGATATTTTCTATTCTAGTCTATTACATTCTAGTTCAGTTTTTAAGACAAGTAAGCAAGATGTAACCCACAGAAGTGATTTCATAACTCACGAATGGATCTTGACCCAGGATTGAAAACATTGTCCTAAATAGCTTTAAAGATTTTTTTCATGATCTATGATTCTTGAAGAGGGTTGGCTTTAGTAGAGTCAAAATTTTCTTCTAGCAGTAGAATCCTCTAACCAGCTACATCTGGATTATTAGGCATCTGTATTCTCTGAAGACAGGACAGTCTTCAGAGAATTCGGTCTGAATGCATGATCAATGGGGAAGCAAATCATACAGATCCAAAGCACTCTGAGGATGCTTAGTAATACATCTTAATTTGTAGGTGATATCACACTTTGCTATTTCAGTCCTGCCAATGATCTGAAGTTGCTAATTGTATTGAACTGTTCCGGATCACATATTGGGCAAAGATGAACATGGGAGAGTACTTGTCCCAGCTGAAATTGAGAAAAAAAAATCCTCTTAGCAAATAAATCCATAGCAACTAGATGCAGCTGTAGCTCATGTTATGGCCCATCATCTCTTTCTCTAAGACAGAGAACCTGGGCATCGGCCCCCCTTCTTTAAATAAACTACCACCAAGCCTCTTGACTTTACATCCTACAAGTGTCTCCGATCTGTCGTCCTCTCTCCAACTTCCCTGCCTCTCCTGGAGTTCAAGCCTCCTAAATGTTTATTTTGCTATCTTTCTTAGTGTTTCACACAGTGAAAGATCTATTGTGCTATCCTCCTGCTAAGAACCATTCAGTTATCCCCTGTTTGTTCCCTTAGGAGAGGGTCCAGTGGATAGTACATAAAATTGCTTGCAAAGCCCTTCCTGATCCATCCTCAGCAAGCTCTCCTGTCTCATTCTTACTCCCTTCTTTCCTCTTTTCCTCCTCCTTGTCTTCTCTCCCTCCATTCATCTTCTACCTTCTGATCATTAAAAACAAAACCTTTGTGTCTCAAACATTTCATGTTTGTTTTCTTTGGTTTGGTTTTCTGGTCTAGAACATTCCCTTCTTTATTAGACAACTCTTATCCTTCCTTCAAACACATCTTGGATATTTCATTCCTTGAGTCTTCTAAGTCAAAGCTATGAGACTCTCTCCTGTCCTCCCTTAATTCCCTATATAGTTCACCATTACACTATATCAAAATTATCCATTCACTTCACTTCAACAGTGTGAAAGCAGGACTTTTTCAGCACAATATCTCTATTGCCTATCACATAATAGGAGGACCCTGCAGTGTCCAGCTAAGCTGATGACTTGGAGATAAATCTGCCTAACCCTGGGATGAAGTATCTGTGAACTATTTTGACAGCAGATGTAAGTCATGATCTCTAAAGAACTTACCAGTTACTATTAATATTTTTTTATTTAGTATGTTTAAATCTCCATTTGTTTTATGTATCTCATTTCATAAGTTCAAGAGTGGGTGAAAAAAAGAGGTGCTAATTTTGGTTCCCTAAAATTCCAATATTTCAGGGTAATCTCTCTTAGACACTAAATTTTACTTCTTACCAGGCCCACCCTGGCCAATATATAGATCCTCAGATGAATGGGGCTTTCACAACAGTTTTATTCATTTATTCTCAATCATCCACTTTTCATTGATTAAACAACTACTAAGTGCTAGATACTGGAAATTCTAGATGATTAATATGTCATCCCCCCGCTCAAGACCTAGTCCCTGAGCTCCAAGGAGGGAAGGGAACAAACAGGTAAGCTATTATGAAATAGAAGTTCTTATGTCAACTTTAACAGCCAAAGGGTTCCACAGAAGCATAAAAATGTTAAGAAATGAGAGTTTGCTTTCTGGAAGAAAAAAAAAAAGTAAGTTTTACGAATGATAAATATTCTGAGAGGGAAACACACAGCAAGCTGCAGATACCCTACAGAGAAGTTTGTTTTTGTTTTTTGCTAATGGAACCATGAAGATTGTCATTGTATCAGCTCACATTTAGTCAGTGCTATTTCAGTTAATTCTAATTGATTCTTTTCTCTTTAAGTTTTATTTATGTTGGATTGACATACAATGATTGCACAAATTTATGGAGTAAAATGTAAATGTTTCCCTTTATAACTGAAAAGTGAGTATCCTAGCAAAGTCTACGCATTTCTTCAAAGGCATAAAAGCAAACATAGCATTTAGTCACGGGTGGTCAACACTTACAGGTTGTGCTGATTATTAAACTTTGAATGTTAATGTAGAGGCTGCTAATGCTAACACCAGAAAATTAGAAATGCATTCTGAAGGATTTTTGACTTAAGCAAAATTAGAAATGAGCAAAACCTTTCTGGACAGAATGATTCTACAATTTTAACAAGCCAAAAATTATTCAAAATGCATCTCTAAGGCTTTTGCATAAGTATTTAGGACCTCTTTGAATTTCTTGCTATTCCTTTAACATGTTTGTTTTATAATACATTATCCCTTTGCAGTTCTTTCTAGATGGAATAACTCCCTGCCCCTCAGGTGCCCAGTAAACTTAATTGTCACTTCTGTGAAGCATTATAACAAGATCAGTGGGAATCCCTTAGGCTGAATTAATAACTCCCCACTCCTAGTGGCCATACCACTATGTGACTTTCCTTTTAAATTGTTCTTACTCCATTATAGTGTTCTTTGTAGAAGTGTCTCTGTTCCCTAACAGACTGTGTAAGTTACTCAATAATTCCTTAGCTACAGGACCCAACAGTGCCTTATATAAATTTCCATATAGGCAGGTTTAATGGATGAATCATTCTACATTTTTCTTGGCCTCTTATGTGTCACCATAGTACTAAGTCTCTGTTCTCTTTCATGGTCTTTTCTTCTCCAGTTTGAAAAACTTTATGATATACAATAAGGTCTCACATAACATCATTGGTCGATTCTTGAAAATTGCAACTTTAAGTGAAACGATGACTATTGAAGTCAATTTTACCATAGGGTAATTAATTTAAAAAAGAGACAAATATTTATGGCATATTTCTGCTCACAAAAATGTCACCAAACTTCTAAATAAAAAACAAAACCCTTCTAACCTTAAACCTTGAGGTAAATGTAAGGTATACATTCATTTAAGAAAGATTAATACAAGCAAGAAAGATAATTATTTACCCTATTATTTCAGTTCATGGTCTCAGGTGGCCAAAGTCCTTCCCAGCATCTCAGGTAGCCAAGCAGAAACCCACTCTGGACATAACAATGTGCAAACTCCACACAGACAGTAGCCCCAACGGGGAATCACATTTTTTTTCTTATGTTATTAAGAAGCAAAGTTGAATAAAATGACATTGAATAAAATATTGAGTGCCTGTTATATATTATTAAAAAATTCTAATCTCACAATTAGAATATATACTATTTTCAATTAGTTACAAAATTATCTTAGAAAAAAGTAGGAGTTCTAGTTGTAAGAGCCATTTTTGTTAGTTTGGGACAATCACTTTACTTGTCTTGACTTCAGTTTCCTCATCCAAATAATGAGGACATTACCAAATGATCTGCAAATCCAGCGCCCACTCCCCCCCGCCCACTCTAATACTACGGTCCCATACTCTTTCTGAATTCATGAAAAACGGATAGTCTAGGTCACATAACTGTACACTTAATTAACAGTTTTATTATCTTGTATTATCTTGACTCATTTCTTCTTTCTTTGTTCTTCCTCAAAAACACATAACCAAATTGTAAGTTCTTTGATGTCTGAAGAACTCGGAAAGTCAAACCAATACAGATTCAAGTCCTGACTCTGCCATACGCAACGTCTTTCTTGGCAACTTCCTCAACATGGCTAAGGTTCAGTTTCTCATGAGTAAAATGGGAATAATAGTAATAGTACTTTGTAAATGCAGTCATAGCTAGCCTCCTTCTGCATTCATTACAAGTTCCTGCAATTGGCATTTGTGTAAGAATGCAAGGTCTTAATAACACAAATACGTTCACTGGTGAATTAATCACTAGCCTGTGTTTTCGTCTATTATGTCAAAGCATTTTTATCTGTTTCTTGCTGATTACCAGATACTGTAAATACCTAATAATACAATAAAATTACAGTGCCAAGTACATATAGTGCCAACTAAAATTGTAAATCTTGCAATATATGCAAATCTTCATGAAGTTGATAAAAAGAGCCAAATAGTTGTAAGGCACACAGGTGAAGCCATTGACAAATTGAAAAAAAGAAAACTAATGAGAATATGACAGACTAGGCACCATAAAGACACTGAATGGAAAATGGTGATTAAATAGATACATGACTCCAACCTTTTTCACAAAACTAAAATTGTGGCAAATCTTTAAAAAGGATATTGTTTTGTATTGTTATGCAAATGCTCGAAATTAATTATTTAATTCATTCTTTGCTCTTTCTAAGGAATAATTTATGGAAGTAATGAGCAAAAGGATGAAATTCAGCATGAGAATAGGAGCATCTCACAGTGGGCGCTACAGAGAAAGCAGGGGACAGTGAGAAGCAGCAAAGGCAGCCCACTCCTGATTCTCAGTTCTGACACAGGCCAACTCTGGTGCTTACCCTTAGCAGCAAAATGAGAAAGCAGTGGGGAAAAACTCAAGGCGGATCATTGAACTCTGTGTGTCTGACACCTAACACCTTATTGAAGTTTCAACCTAAGCAAGTCTATTCAAATATTTTTTAAAAAACTAATAATTTTTAAACTTCCATAAAACCTTAGTGAACATCATTTATATATCATTTTGCAATAAATAAAAGTAATTTTATTGCTTTGTGTTCAACGAATTCACAGAATTCACAGAGTTCTGTGAGGTGGTTGGAACAGATATTACCTCTATTTTACTGCTGAAAAACCAAATGTTGGTAGGAGCTTACTCAGGTACTCAGAGAAAGAACACAGGTCCTGGACTCTAGGGCATGTTGATAAAAATGTTTTATGTCATTTCCATCTGACCAGTAATGTAGTTCAAATTCTCATTATAATCTTTTTAGGGTTTATTTGGTTGGTCTCAATTTTCTGAAAGATAAGAAATCTGAGGTTTGAAGACATTCAATAAACTGGCCCAGACTCAGTGGCAAATGTCAGTTTCCTAATTCCACAGTCCCTGCTTTTTCCAGGACACTCTCCCCTTTCACTATGTCAGGTTGTTTGCTAAAACTCAGGATCAAATGTCTTTACTAATAATAGGAAAACTATACCCACAGAAATGAGGTTTTCAGAGAATAATAGAATTTTAGAAAGTTCGTCTTAGAAAAAGTGACTGCAGTTCATACCTCAATTATAATTACTGGTACATTTAGGAACTAAAGTTTAAAAGTGATGCATTTGTTTCAACGTTGTTTCCTTTTTCTGTGTGCTTTCTATAGATGATACTAAAGAGCAATGAAATAACCAAAAGCTATGTCATGCCAAAAACAAACAGAAAGAATCTGTGTTTTGTATTAATTCCTGAGCTCAGTAGATCATTGCCTCTATCGTCCCATTTTACCAATTGAGATGTGAACTATAAAGAGATTAAGTGAACTTTCTAGGATCACAGAGTTCAAAATCGGCTGAGCAAATATAACAATGGTTCTTGAGACATTCACTGTATTTTATGTATTTTATGGCTATCTTTTCTCTAAGAATATTGTAGTAAAAATATAAAATTTTGTTTAATAAAGCAATAAAGCAGAATACATAAGCAGAAATTATCCCCAGCAAACTGGCCTCAATTTATGTGCTGTGAATGATGAGTATGTTTCTACTACTATTGCAACTGTAGTCATGAATTATTTGTGAACAAGGGCCAAGAATATATAGTTTAGGTTATATTAAAATTGCACTTAAGAAAATATTTTCCTTTGGGAGGCTGAGGTGGATCACAAGGTCAGGAGATCAAGACCATCCTGGCTAACATGGTGAAACCTCGTCTCTACTAAAAATACAAAAAATTAGCTAGGCGTGGTGGCAGGCGCCTGTAGTCCCAGCTACTCGGGAGGCTGAGGCAGGAGAATGGTGTGAACCCGGGAGGCGGAGCTTGCAGTGAGCCGAGATCACGCCACTACACTTGAGCCTGGGTGACAGAGTGAGACTCTATCTCAATCAATCAATCAATCAATCAATCAATAAAAATAAGTGAAATCCAAACACAAGAAATCCATACTAATCCATATCAAAATAAAAAGAAAACTAAGAACAAAAAATCTTGAAAGCACCAAGAAATAAATGACACCTTAACTATCAGGGGAAAAAACAATTTGAGTGACAGTGGATTTCTCATCAGAATTCACAATGATCAGAAGGAAATGGTACAACAAATTTCAAGTCCTGAAAGAAAAGAACTGTCAAACCCAAATTTTGAATCTGGCAACATTTTCCTTCAGAAATGAAAAGGAAATAAATGCATTTTCAGATTAATGAAAATTAAGAGAAGTTTTCACAAGCCACATACATTAAAACAATGGCTAAAGAAACCCCTTGAAAGCGAATGGAAATGATTAAAGAAGGAATCTTAATACATCAAGAACAACAAATATAAGTAATACAAAAGACGTTCCTTCTGCTCTTGTGTGTTCTAAATTTAGTTTAGTAGTCAAAGCTAAAAGTACAATATTTTCCGATATGAATCTAAATGTATGTAGAGAAAATATTTAACACAACAATATTATAAATGGGTTGGGGAGATGGGTACAGAGACTTAAAAGAAGGCAAGTTTTCTACATTGGACATAAATTGGTAAAATATTAACACCAACAAATCTTTGTGGTGGTGAAAGAATTCCATATCTTGCTTCTAGCGGTTGTTACAGGAATGCATACATATAAAAAAATGGCATAGAACTATACACCACATTGTACCAATGTCAATTTCCCAGTTTTGACGTTGTACTATAGTTAATGTAAGATGTAACCCCTGGGAGAAAGTAAGTGAAGGGTGCCCAAGAACTATCCATTTTGCAAATTATGAATCCACAACTATTTCAAAATAAAAAGTAAAAAAAAGTAAGCTTTTAAAAAATTCTTATTAAGTCACATTCTGAAACACCTTCTAACCTTAAAAAATTGAAAACAAAAACCATAATAAAGATTTGGTATAAAATTACAGAGCAAATGTCTTCAGTAATTGATTGTTTTGCTTCAGTTAAGTTTTGGATCATCATTTGTGACCTATTTGAATTGGGGAAATGCAATTCTGTTTTGATGCTGATGTTACTATCAATGTCCATTTTTTTTCTTTTTTGTTAGATGGAGTTTCGCTTTTGTTGCCCAGGTTGGAGTGCAATGGCGCAATATCGACTCACTGCAACTTCCACCTCAGCGGCTCAAGTGATTCTCCTGCCTCAGCCGACCAAGTAGCTGGGATTACAGGCGCCTGCCACCATACCCAGCTAACTTTTTTGTACTTTTTTTATGTCTTCAATAATTGCATTGTATAAAAGCTAATGAGTTATCTTGGCTAGGTCATAAAGATAACTGACAACTTTGTTAACAGCTCCTAAATAAAAATATTATTTATAATCTTCAGCTATCAGGGTATAGTGATAAACACCTTAGAAGTCTACAAGCATTTTTTCTCTTTCAGAGAAGTGAAAAAACTAGCATAAGAGTCTCTGGATCTCTTAGTGGCACAACTAGATAGTGGCATCAAGCTGTGAAACATCCAGGGCATATTACCAAACTTTTTGATCTACCGTGAAAATCCTTCTTGTCCTTTTAATCGGTAGTAAACATTTTTTTGGAAACTCTGAAAGCCCATATCGCTCCTCTCAGAACTGATCACACATCCTCAATGCAACTCTGTTTGGATTATACAATCTACACTGGTCTCATTGGACTAATTAATATGATTGTCTCTCCAGATAATTGAGAATTATGACCCATAGATTCAAACTGGGTAAACTTAAGGTTCTATGTTGCCAATTGGCTACTGTTACTACTTTCGGATTTTATCAATGATGAGATATTCCAAACATACAGAAAACACCAGTTTGCTCCCTTCCTTGAATGAACAGCTATTAATACTGTCATAATTGTTTCAAATTTCTTTTTCCCTAAAAATTATAAAAACTTTGATATAGACACAAAATTAAAGTAGTACTAGATATACCAATCACCGAGATAAAACAGTTATCAAGATTTTGTCACATTCACAGAACCTATTTATTTATTTTTAAAATTACAATAGAAAACACATTTTAACATAATTTGTTTAACATGAAAATTATCTTGACCATTTCTAAGTGTATAGTTCAATAGTGTTAACAACAGTCAAATTGTTGTGCAGTAGATCTCTAAAAACTTTTCATGTTGCAAAACTGAAACTCTATACCCATTGAGAAACAACCCTCTATTTCCCCTTCCTCACAGCCCCTGACATCCACAATTCTGCTTTCTATTAGTTGGACCAATTTAGATGCCTTATACAGGTGAAATCATACAGTGTTGGTCTTTTTGTGATTGGCTTATTTTTCTTAGTATAATGTCTTCAGGGTTCATCAATGTTATAGCACATGACAAAATTTCCTTCTCTTTTTAGGCTAACATTCCACTGTATCTATATACTCCATTCTCTGTATCCATTTATATGTCAATGGACATTTGGGTTGCTTTCACCTCTTGGCTATTGTGAATAATGCTGTAATGAACATGGATATGAAAATATATCATCAAGAGTCTGTCTTCAATTCTACTGGATATGTACCCAGAAGTGGGATTTCTGGAACATATGGTAACTGCATTTTTTAATTTCCTGAGGAAACTCTATACTGTTTTTCATGGTGGCTGCACTGTCAATTCCCATTGACAATGCACAAGAATTGCAATTTCTCCTCATTCCAATACCATTTGCTATTTTCTGTTTTTGTAACAGTGGCCATGTGTATTAGTCCATTCTCACACTGCTATAAAGAACTACATGAGACTGGGTAATTGAAGAAAAGAGGTTTGACTCACAGTTCCATAGGCTGTACAGAAGCATGTTTGGGAGGCCTCAGGAAATTTACAATTATGTCAGAATGCAAAGGGGAAGCAAGCACATTTTACCATGGTGCAGCAGGATAGAGACAGAGAGAAGGGGGAAGTGTGCCACACAACTTTAAACCATCAGATCTCATGAGACCACACTATCACGAGAACAGCAAGGGGGAAATCTGCCCCCATGAGCCAATCACCTCCCACAAGGTCCTTCCTCTGACATGTGGGGATTACAATTTGGCATGAGATTTGGGTGGGGACACAGAGCCAAACCATATCGCCACCTTGATGGGTGATATCTCAATATAGTTCTGATTTGCATTTCTCTAATGGTTAGTGACATTGACTATCTTGTCACTTGTTAGCCATTTATAAATCTTTGGAGAAATACCTGTTTGAGGCTTTTACCTATTATTTTTAACTAGGTTATTTGCTTGTCGTTAAATTATAGGCATTCTTTATATACTCTGAATATAACTCCTTATCAGATACATGATTTAGAAATATTTTCTCCCATCTAGTAGGTTACTTTTTCACTCTACTGATTGTTTCCTTTCAGGTGCAAAAGGCTTTAAGTTTGATGTACTCTCATTTGTCTATTTTTGCTTTTGTTGCCTGTGGTTTTGGTGTCATATCCAAGAAAACATTGCCAAATCCACTGTTATAAAATTTTTCTGTGTTCTTATTGTAGTTTTATATTTTAAGGTCTTATGCTTAGGTCTTTAATTCATTTCGAGTTTATTTTCGTATATTGTGTAAAGTAAGGATCTGACTTCATTCTTTTACACATGGATATCCAGTTTTCTTAACACCATTTGTTAACAGTACTACCCTTTAAGACCATTGTATGGTTTTGGCACTCTTGTCAAAGATTGATTGATTGATTGTGTGCACAAGGGTTTATCTGGGACCTCTATTCTATTCTATTGATCCATATGTCTGTCCTTATGTCAGTACCACACTGTTTAGATTACTGTAACTTGGGATCATTTAACCTATTTTTTAAAACATGTTTTTTCTTTTTCTTATTTGAAGTATTTTTCAGCAAATATCAGATGGTATTATTTTACCCCATCATAATTCAGTATAACTCTAAAAATTATGATCCACTACAAAACCACAATATTATTATCACTCATGTTTCTTTGGCATAATCTTACACCTGGTCTTAACCAAATGTATGGATTTTCTCAAAACTGTGTTTTTGGTTTATTTGAATTAAAATCTAAACAAGGTCCACATTTTAATATGTTTGTTTTTTAGGTCACTCTTAATTTAGAGTAGTTCTTCCTCTGCCCCCTTTTCCTCCAACCATTGACTTATAGAAATTAGTTTAGTTGTTCTATAGAATGCCTCCCATTCTGGATTTCTCTAATTCTTTATTATGTCATTTAACACTAAATGGAAATTAGCTAGTGGCTTAATTGTGTGGTCATTTAATTATAAATTTAAATTAACCTAGAACCATCATCTTTTCATGTCTGCAAGCAGTTTTTTAATCTTATCTGCAAATTGAAGATTCTGAGGACTTTTCCCAGTTTCACTGGGCATTCTCACATGTCTTGCCATGTTTCCACCCAAGGAATATAGGATCTCCTTCTTTTAGTAGATGTTTGTAGAAAATTTTTTTATACCCCAAGTTTGTGGCATACATAAGTTGTCCCTATTCATTTTTCAGTATTCCTGCCACACAACTTCGTTCTTGTTCTTGTTATACTGCTGTAAGTGATTTACCACTCCTGTTCATAATCTGAAATTTATGGGAATTTATTGCCTTTGACTTTTATTTAAGACATTAACAGTGCATTCATTATTGGCTATCCTAATTGATTTGTTTGTTTTCCAGGAGGAATTGTGGGGAAATTAAAACCTGCCTTTCTGCCAGGATCACATCACTGGATGCTCCATGACTCTCTTTTTGTAAAAGAAAAAAAAAATCACAGAAACACCCCCCCGTCCCAAACTAGTCTCTTTTACTTCTTCCCCCAAGCCCACCCCCAAATATAACTGTTATCCAGAAGCTGTTATGTACTGTTTTCATACATGTTTTTGTACTTTTACTATATCTATATACATCAATTAAATTTATGTCCTATTGTTGTGAATTTATGTTTGCATATACATTTTCATATTATATGTATAATTTGCATTTGTTTTTTTATTCAAAATTATGTTTCTTGAGATTTATCCATATTGAAACATAAATTTTATTGTTAATTTTAACTGCTATAGAGTATTCCATAATTTGAATAAAGCATAATTTGTTTGTACAATCTCCCGCCAAGGGAAAATTATTTCCACTCTCATCATGGCAAGGAATACTGCAAAAACAAAAATTACATTCATACATGTTTGCCTGCACCCATCTGCCTGATTTTCTCTAAAATAAATATCTAGGAGTGGAAGTGCCAGGTCAAAGGGCATATGCTCTTCTTATGCCCACATACATGAGAGTTTTCCCCAAGTATATCTACATCAACATCTATGATGTTTTAATTTTCTACATCCTTGTCTGTATTCGTTTGCTTTCATGCTGCTATGAAGAAATATCCAAAACTGTGTCATTTATAAAGGCAAGAGGATTAATTGACTTACAGTTTCACAGTTTCACATGGCTGGGGAGGTTTCATGAAACTTACAATCATGGTGGAAGGGGGAGGAAACACGCCCTTCTTCACATGGTGGCAGGAGAGAGAAATGCCAAGCAAAAGCAGGAAAAGCCCCTTATAAAACCATCAGATCTTGTGAGAATGAACTCACCATCATGAGATCAGCATAAGTATAACTGCCCCCATGATTAAATTACCTCCCACCGAGTTCCTCCTATGACAACTAGGAATTATGGGAACTAAAATTAAAGGCGAGATTTGGGTGGGGACACAGAGCCAAACCATAGCATTGTCAATGTGAAATAGTACTTTATTGTTACTCTATCATATATTTTATTGAACGAAATGTGAGGTTGAGAGCCTTTACAAGTCCTATTAATAACTTTATCTTCTTTTTCTGTGTATGATCTGTTTATAAAATTGATAATCTCTTGGGTTTTATGTCAATCTCTTAATGATTTGTGAGGGTTTAAAAATATATTCTAGACAATGATTCTTTTTGATATTTATTAAATATAATGCATTCTTATAAAATCATCTATGAATTATTTCTCCCTTCCCCCCTCCATTCCCTTTCCTCTGCCTTCATCTCTCTCTATCTCTACATCTACCTCTACCTCTAGCTCTATCTCTAGTTATAGCTCTATCCCTATCCTTATCCCTATCCCTAACTCTATCTCTAGCTCTAGCTCTACCTTTATCTCTACATGACCTCTACCTCTACGTCTAGCTGTATGCCTACCTCCACTTCTAGTACTGGTACCAGCTCTAGCTCTACTTCTATCTCTACCTCTACCTCATCTCTATCCCTAGCTCTCTAGCTCTACCTGTAGTTCTACCTCTAGCTCTAGCTATACTTACATCTCTACCTCATCTCTATATCTAGCTCTAGTTCTAGCTCTACCTCTACATCTAACTGTAGCTCTAGCTCTACCTATCTCTAGCTCTACCTCTACATCTAACTGTAGCTCTAGCTCTACCTATCTCAATCTCTATCTCTATCTCTATCTATCTCCATAACCATTTCTCTCCCTACAGTTCAGGTTTTGTTCTTGGAAACAGCCTGGGAAACAGGAAGTTTACTATAATTTCCATTTTCCCAAATCTCCATCTCTAACCACACCTCACCCCTACTACCACCACACAGATTTCTTCATGGAACATCCCTTGTTTGTGAAGCATTGACACTTATGCAAACAGGTATTAAAAGTACAAGTGTCTGGCCAGGCATGGTGGCTCATGCCTGTAATTCCAGCACTTTGGGATATGGGTCACAAGGTCAGGAGATCAAGACCGTGCTGGCTAACATAGTGAAACCCTGTCTCTACTAAAAACACAAAAAATTAGCCGGGCGTGGTGGCAAGCGCCTGTAGTCCCAGCTACTCGGGAAGCTGGGGCAGGAGAATCACTTGAACCCGGGAGACGGAGGTTGCAGTGAGCCATGATCACCACTGCACTCCAGCATGGACGACAGAGCAAGACTCCATCTCAAAAACAAAACAAAACAAAACAAAAAACAGTAGAAGTGTCCTGCCTTTATGGACTACCTGTTTGTCAAATATGATCACATTCCATAAATTAGTTTTAAGTTCAGCTGTGGTTTCCCTCCTTTCAGCATGCATATTATCTCTTCCCCTCCTCTGGACCTTTCCTATCCATGTCTTTACTAGGATTATTACATAGCTGGTGAGTGCTGTAAACAAAATGTTATGTGTGCAATTAATGCTAATTTGGATGATAGGAAACAAAAATGTTAATTCTAATTACTTTTCAAACATAGCTCATGCATTAATAAGAGAATCTGATGTCACTTCAAGATGATTTGGTTGAGATGATAATGCTAATTTATTGAAATGAGTGGGTGTCATAATCAGTTTGGAAAAAAAGAGAAACATTTCTAAGACATACCAGATCATATTAATATATCACCTCCACACACAAAATTGGTGTTAACACACAAATTCCTTTACAAAAAGGAGGCATTGCTTCCTTAAATATTGAGATCTAGTGAATGCACCTGTTAAAACTGTAATATATAGGTCAGAGGGTTTTTTGTTTGTTTTGTTTTCCTATCGTTCTCTTTGACTTTTAACATAGACTAGAGAAATAAAGGCACATGCAAATGCATAGATTTATTTAGATTTCAATTGAAATTTTTCATTATGCTTATTATTTTTAAACACAGGCATCTGCTTGGCTTCATGGGCAAAGCCCTGAATTTCATTCTCTTCTTACTGAAGTTCTTGAAATGGAAGTAATACTTTAATATTCAATAATTATAGCCCAAGAAGGATGGTAACATACAAGCGTAAGTATTATACATCAAAGAATAAATTTTTTACAAGAAAATGCATTATATTAAGAATCATAGAAGTTTTCACTCATAACAACAAATATGGAAGAAAAAATAGCTTGCAATAAACATACCCAGTCCATATTTGTATCCAATATGTTTTTTCTCTAAAGCAGAATTACAACATAAAAACAAAATTTAGATTCCAAATGGTATATCATATTAGAGAGAAAAATAGTAGCAAATGAACAGTTTAAAACTGTCCAAAAATATCAGTAATTTGAAAAATGACAAGCATTCTTCAAAGTTCTAGGCCACCCAATTATTTCAATAAAACAAATTGTCTTGGAGAAAGGCTCATAAACTGAGCCATTCATTAGTTTATTTTTGTATCATGAGGGAGTTAGCCTGGGACTGGCAAAATCCTATCTTGCTTGAAAAGTAAATCCTTGGATTAGGGTTCTGTGCAACAAAAAATGCAAAAGGCTAATAATTTTACTTTAAAATTTTATGATTATTAATTTTCATTCTGTTAGCCTACATCACAATTAAAAGAAATAAACCATTTTGGTGGTTTGTGCCTGATTTTTCCCAAATTTCTTTGTTTTCTTGCTTTTTTTTAATATTAAGCATAATATTTCTATTAGCTTCAGTGTGTACTCTTTATTACAAATTCTTAATGTCTGGATTTACTAAATAATTAAAACCATTCTTGCAAATGTCCAATATAAGAGTGAGTAGGTAAACTTCTTGCTTCATACCTTTTCCCAAAAACTTTTATTTTCAAGTAAAACTGATTCTTATTTGCTTTTAATTTACCAGCCACAAGCTTGATATCATTTAATTAGCTAGTTAATAAAGCTTTGTATTAAATCTTTGTATACACAATGATTTATTTGGGACTTAAATTTTGAATTCTTTCCTCCTTAAATTAATAAAATTTTGAGTTTCTGTTTTAATCTTCAAATATTTCCATTTGTTTTTTAAACAAACAAGCCTGAATTAAAGGAATGACTGAAATAAATGCCATTTTTTCTCTTACGTGATCATACTATTAAAACTATAAAGTTTACACATCAAAATAAAAAGATAACTAAAGACAAAATAAAAAATTGTGAAAGCACCAATAAATAAATGATGTCTTACCTATCAGAGGAAAAATCTTATGGACTCTCCAAAAGAAAGAGTAGTAGCTCCTCTAAGTTCCCTGAAGGATAATAATCTGTGACACTACAGTAGATACTCAGACATAAAGTAGTTCCAAGAACAAAGACTATTGTCTGTCAAGCGCTGCTTATTTTCATTACAGCCAGGAATATATTCAAAAGGTATATTTGTAATACATTAGCCACAATCTACTTGTGCTACCACTGGAGAGCTGCTCAGTGTCTAGTTCATCACACAGTAGGGAATTGAAGTTGAGTTCATTCTTTTTGAAGGTTGATATGGTTTGGCTGTGTCCTCACCCAAATCTCATATCCAATTCCTACATGTTGTGGGAGGAACCCCGTGGAAGGCAACTGAATCATGGGGGCAAGTCTTTCCTATGCTGTTCTCATGATAGTAAGCCTCATGTGATCTGATGGTTTTAAAAATGAGAGTTCCCTGCACAAGCTCTCTGCCTGCTGCCATCCACGTAAAACATGACTTGTTCCTCCTTGCCTTCTGCCATGATTGTGAGGCTTCCCTAGCCACGTGGAACTGTAAGTCCAGTAAACCTCTTTCTTTTGTAAATTGCCCAGTCTCGGGTATGTCTTTATCAGCAGTGTGAAAGCGGATTAATACAAAAGTCTAATCAGAGTTGGATTTGTGTTGCTTTTGTTTGTAATACTCTGCTACGACTGAACACAAGGAGGTCCAGTTTTTTCCATGTTACTAGCTTTTTCACCTCTTTTCCACAATAGCACAAATTCATGCTAGGAAGTTAACCGTGTGGCCATGAGAGCTTGTCTATACCATGATCTCCAAAAAACTGACTTTAATTCTTCTTATCTTTCCTACCAATATACCTACCATTGCTTTCCTCTTCAAATCTCAACTATTTAGTCAGTGGATTCAGCTTTAACCTTGTCACCTTATATGTACACGGACATTTTTACATGTTTTACACGAAACAAGTAGAGCATGAGTTAAGTAAATAAGTGTGTGTGTATGATGCACATGTGTATGCAGGAAACTGTAATCTCAATTTACTATTATTATGTAGGGCAATTAGAGAGGTGGTCAAGCACAGGTAACAAAAGGGTTTAACAGAAAACAGATAATATATGTCTTTAGGGAAGAAAGGATTACAAATTTCACACTGGTCAAAATTGAAATTTCATAGAATAAACATCTGCAGTTTATGCTAAAAGTTGCATGAAAGGGTTAGAATATGATATTATTATAGGTAGATTTCAACCTTTGGTTGCAGCTGGCTGAGGGGGCTGCTGGCAACAGCTGTTATTTGGGTGCCCCAGTTGACTGCTCCCAGAATACCCACAGCAGTTACAGGCTGGGAGGAGGAGGCAGGTGCTATCAGATGACTGCTCAGGAATGTGCCCTAAAGGAAACACTATTTAGCATGCAGGAGACGTGTCATGTGACTTTCTTTGGAGGGTGATTTTAAAGAGTTGTCTGCAACTAATGATGTCTGTGATCTGTACAGAGGTCATCTTCAATAACTTCTCTTCCTGTAAACAGGAAAAGGAATGCTGGGAAATAGGTAAGAGAGAAAACAAGAGGGATCCCCAGTCACTTTTGGACCTAGTAGCCAATGTGGCACTGCTTGCTATCCCTGGAGCTAAGTTTTAGTAATCCTTAGATATTGTCAGTCTACTTTGTTTAGAAATTGAACTTCAACACAATGAACACTAGTGAGGTTGGGTGCTGCAGCCAAAAAGCTTAGGATTTGAAGGTATCCTAAGAATCCATCTTCACTACTTCACAGCTTTGTGACACTGATCTCATCATATAACTTACCTACATGTTATTATCCCAATTTGCAAAATGGTGTTTATAATAACTGCCTCAATACATTAATATAAAGATGAAATAAGGAAACATGTAAGGTGTCTGGCATATATTAGATGCTCAATATTTATGGTTCCTTTTTCATCATGTTGTAGGCTAATTGAACCCAATCTTTCTACCCTCAGAGACTGAGTTGGGTATTAGAAGACATTCACACGTTTATGTTAGGAATCAACTCACTCCATCCACAATGGCCATCCATGCTGTTCCTTAAACATGGTAGGCATTATTCTACCTTATGGCAATGGATCTGGCTGTTCCCTCCTCTGAACCTTCTCCCAAGTATGCATACGAACTGACTCACTTCCTTCAACTCTTCACTTAAAGGTATTCTTCTTATTGAGGTTTACCCTGACAACCCAGTTAATATTGTAACCTGTACATGACCCTCTTCACTGCTCCCTCATTGCCATACTCCTGAGTCCCCTTACCATGCTCCTTTACTTTAAAAAAAAAAATACATTTATTGCCTTCTAGCACTTAATAAAATTTTTAAATAATTTTACTGATTATTCTTTGTTTTTCCCCAGAAGACTGTTGTATTAGTCTATTTTTATGCTGCTGATAAAGACATACCCAAGGCTGGGAAGAAAAAGAGGTTTAATTGGATACACAGTTCCACATGGCTGAGGAGGCCTCAGAATCACGGCAGGAGGTGAAAGGCACTTCTTACATGTAGGTGGCAAGAAAAAGATAAGAAGGATGCAAAAGCAGAAAACCCTGATAAGACCATCAGATCCTGTGAGACCTATTCACTGCCATGAGAACAGTATGAGGGAAACCGCCCCCATCATCCAAATGATCTCCCACGGAGTCCCTACAACAACATGGAGGAATTATGGGAGTACAATTCAAGATGAGATTTGGGTGGGGATGCAGAACCAAACCATATCATTCTATCCCTGGCCCCTCCAAATCTTATGTCCTCACATTTCAAAACCAATCATGCCTTCCCAACAGTCTGCCAAACTCTTAACTCATTTCAGCATTAACCTAAAAGTCCACAGTCCAAAGTCTTACCTGAGACAAGCAAGTCCCTTCCGCCTACAACCCTGTAAAATCAAAAGCAAGCTAGTTATTTCCTAGATACAATAGAATTACAGGTATTGGGTAAATACAGCCATTCCAAATGGGAGAAATTAGCCAAAACGAAGGTGTTACAGGGCCCATACAAGTCCAAAATCCAATGGGGAAGTCAAATTCTAAAGCTCCAAAATGATCTCCTTTGATTTCATGTCTCACATTCAGGTCATGCTGATGCAAGAAGTAGGTTCTCATAGTCTTGAGTAGCTCTGCCCCAGTGGCTTTGCAGGGTATATACCCTCTTCAGGCTGCTTTCATGGGCTAGAGTTGAGTGTCTGTGGTTTCTCCAGGCACACAGTACAAGCTGTTGTTGGATCTACCATTCTGGGGTCTGGAGGACAGTGGCCCTCTTCTCACAGCCCCACTAGGCAGTGCCCCAGTAGGGACTCTGTGTGAGGGCTCTGACACATTTCCCTTCTGTACTGCCCCAGCAGAGGTTCTCCATGAGGGCCCCACTCCTGCAGCAAGCTTTTGCCTGGGCATCCAGGCATTTCCACACATCTTCTGAAATCTAAGTGGAGGTTCCCAAACCTCAATTCTTGACTTCTGTGCACCTGCAGGCTCAACATCAGATGGAAGCTGCCAAGGTTTGGGGCTTGCACCCTCTGAAACCATGGGCCGAGCTGTACCTTGGCCCCTTTTAGCAATGGCTAGAATGGCTTGGATGCAGAGCACCAAGTCCCTAGGCTGCACACAGCACAGGACTCGGCCTGGCTCACAAAACCATTTTTACCTCCCAGGCTTCTGGATCTGTGATTGGAGAGGCTGCCATGAAGACCTATGACATGGCTCAGAGATATTTTCCATATTGTCTTAGGGATTAACATTCAGCTCCTTGTTACTTATGTAAATTTCTGCAGACAGTTTTGAATTTCTTCTCAAAAAATGGGTTTTTCTTTTCTACTGCATCATCAGACTGAAAATTTTCTGAACTGTTATGCTCTGTTTCCCTTTTAAAATGGAATGCTTTTAACAGCAACAAAGTCACCTCCTAAATGCTTTGATGTCTAGAAATTTCTTCCAACAGATACCTTAAATCATCTCTCTCTAGTTCAAAGTTCCACAAATCTCTAAGGCAGGGGCAAAATGCTGCTAGTCTCTTTGCTGAAACATAACAAGAGTCATCTTTGCTCCAGTTCCCAACAAGTTCCTCGTCTCCATCTGAGACCACCTCAACCTGAACCTTATCATTCATATCACTACCAGCATTTTTGTCAAAGTCATTCAACAAGTCTCCAGGAAGTTCCAAACTTTCCCACATTTTCCTGTCTTCTTCTGAACCCTCTAAATTGTTCCAACCTGTGCCTGATACACAGTTCCAAAGTCACTTCCACATTTTTGGGTGTCTTTTCAGCAATACCCCATTCTACTGGTACCAATTTACTGTATTAGTCTGTTTTCATGCTGCTGATGAAGATATATGCAAGACTGGGAAGAAAAAGAGGTTCAATTGGACTTATAGTTCCACATGTCTGGGGAGGCCTCAGAATCATAGTGGGAGGTGAAAGGCACTTCTTACATGGCAGCAGCAAGAAAAAAAATTAGGAGGATACAAAAGCAGAAACCCCTAATAAAACCATCAGATCTCATGAGATTTATTCACTACCTTGAGAACAGTGTGGGGGAAACCACCTCCATGATTCAAGTTATCTACCACCGGGTCCCTCCCACAACACATGGGAATCATGGGAGTACAATTCAAGATGAGATTTAGGTGGAGACACAAAGCCAAACCATATCAACTGTATACTCAATAAGGGTTTAAAATCTTTATTCACTTCACTGATGTGTCCCAAGCACCTGTTTCCTTGTAGGTAGTTAGGGCAGAATAAATATTTTTTCATGAATGAATGCACTGAGGCATTTCAGAAAACATCAATCTATAGTGTTTAGGAATTGACTATGACCTGAATTAACATGCTTTGTTCACCTCCCATCCCCAGATACTAGAGTGTAGTAAGTATGACATGTATAGTAGAATGAGTAAAAAAATAATGGATTCAGGCACAACACTGCCTCCCATGAGGCTAGGGAATTACCCAGACTCAGACAAAATTCATTACCATTATTCTCTTCTTTATGAACCTGGCAACCAAACATACTGGTTTAGGAATTTTTTCTGTTAAATATATTTGATTGATGTTATACCAGAAGGTCAAGATAATGTAGAAAATATTATCTACTGCCCTTGAGTCAAGGACTCTGATGTACATCATGGTGAATATTTATGCTTACTATGTCATTTCAAGTTTGAAAGTTGACATTTAAATTACAATAATGTCCCTCATTTTTGTAACACAAGAGCAATAGAAAGAAGGTCAGTCGTACCTTATCAGTGGAGAGTGCTACCTTGCTCCCGTGTCATTTTGAGCTTTGCTGAGCAGGAAACTGGCTTCTAATCTCATGGAGTGATCCTATGTACTTCACCCAATTGAAGAAACACAACTGATTAAGCCTTTCCTAAAAAGCTATTCTTTGTTCTTGAAAGTTTCTGCTCTACATAGTAGCAAGGCGGCATTATCTAGTAACAACCTTAAGAAAACACACCTTCTCAACACTCAAGATGAAAATACTCAGAGGATTTGTATACAGTCAAATCCAAAGTGAAAAATACTTTAGAGTCATGTTATTTGGGGGAGTGGAGACAATAAGACATAAAATAAGGAGGGCTAAATGTTATAAAAACAAGATAGAAAGTTTACAGTAATCTTAGTAAATTTCTGTCAAGAGAGCTGCAATTCAGATATGCTGCATTCTCATTCGACCTTTATTTACCTCTACTCCCAGTCATTAAAATGATGGTCTTTCTCCTGAGATGTTCTGTAATGGAACTTTGGGACATATTAATCTGATTTCACACAATTGTTGTGTTCAGTTATCTGTACTCAATGTGTCATATATGCCTGAACAACCAGACATCAAACAAAGGCTTTATGTGATGCTAGTATGTGGTCTTGCCTTGTAACAATGCATTTATGTGCCTTTGTCTTTTCTCCTGGAATTAAGACAGCTAAAGATTTCACAAATGGCACCTAAGAATGATACCCTAGGGAAGCACTGGGCCTGTTTATATTCCACCTCATCATGAACACAGTCATTCACGTATTTGATCACACAGGGTAAAGGAGATATGCAATACTTTTCTGAAACAATGTGAAGACAGGAGAATAAATCAAACATTCTGGTAAACAATTCATGTCCTCAAAAACATGTTTTAATGTGTGCAACTGTCTTTAAGTGCTCCAAACCCAGACATCTTACTTTAGAGTCAGAGCTCCCAAGTGGCAGACAAAAGCACCAACTTGCTCATGATTCATTCTAACCTTTTTACATAAAACTGGAAGTGGGAACCACAGTCAAAGAATAAGAAAGCTGATCCAGAATTTACCACTGTAAATTATTCAGCTAAAAAATATTACATAAATGCATGCAGAAGTCAGGAAGAAGAAATCAAAACATAAGATCATAATCCCAGTAGTATGCTGTCAAACATGAGTGAACAAAGATTGTTGGTTCTATGCAGAGATACTATACTGAATGGAAGACGTGAAAAGCTGTCTGCTCCTAAGACTCTGATAACATAAGTATCAAAGAATGATAAATGGACTGGATGATTAGTGCTAAAAGGAACTTTTAATAACATCTAATGCAAATCCAGTAATTTTACAGAGGCTTTAAATAGATTTGGAAAAGTTGAATAATGTGCTCTCAATCCATAATTAGTTGATACTGATGAATATACCGGAAAAACAGAACAAACCATCTTTGCCATTGAGGTGTATCTGTCTTATTAGGTTTAACTAATATATTCAGACATCAGGTCATGTGATACCTAATGCTTGAACTGGTCAGGTGTTGCACTTCGTTCCCAGAATTGATAGACGGTTGTTATTGCATTCTGCCATTGCCTTTGTTATCATAGTAATTATAATGCCCTATTTACTTCAGCTAGAGGATTAATGTTTCAGGATATCTTTTCTTCTGTCTAGACATAGATTATTTGTATAAATACTCTATAAAATGGAGTTCCCAGGTTTTGTTCCTATTCAGTTATTCTGCTTTCTATCTTGCAATTAACTACAAAAAGGTGAATACATAGCACTGAGAATGAGGCAAACCAAGGGCCTGCCATCAGGTGATTTTAAACATTGAGCATTGGCATAGTAATTAAACTCAACCAACTGTAGAGTTAATAAAAATACAGATCCAGATTGCTAGTCAACTATTTCAGATGCATGGTTCTGGTCACACAGTGAAAACCTAGGAACTTTAAGGACACTATAGAGGTTGCTGCAGCCAGTTTAGTCAACACCTTACAAATCACTACAGCTGAAAGGGCTGAGAATGATCTAGTAGACAATTCTCACTCAAGGTCAGAAAGATAATTAACAGCTGGACCGGAACAGCTACCAAGAATTTCTCACACTAGACCAGGAATCTCTCCAAACAACGCTAACCTTGAAGATAATGTAACTTTGAAAGAAATGTGTACATAGTTGTCTTAGTTCTGTGCAATATTTCAGTGGCCCCACATAATTTCAAATAAATCCTGGTTGAAGTTGCCTGAATCTTGATTTGTGTTGAACCTACAAGTTATTTACAAGTTTTAAAACTACTGAGTTAGGTTTTCTTTTGTATGTTTATTTAAGAAAATGGAGAACAAATAGCCCCAAACTTCAAACTGTTCATGCTGAATAATTGGACATTACATATTAAGGACACAGGAGGTACGAGAATTCCTCAGCTACAGTCAGTAGCAAATGTGTTGGACTAACTGAAAGATTTAGAACTAAGTACGAGGCAAGAGAGAGAGAGAGGATAAGGAAGGAAAGCTAAGGAAGTAACTTTTTCTTACAAAACTCCTCTAAAGTACTCTTTTTATAACAGGTCTTGCCAGAACTTAGATAAACCAGAATGACTATGTTATTCTTCCAGAAAACTGTTTATGAATCAGTCTGCTACTTTCTACCCCACCAAAAAAAAAAAAAAAAAATCACAGTACTTTAGCACTGAGGGGATTAGTGGCTGAGCAATCTCCTTCAGAGTGCTGCCCACTTAATTTGTTAAAGGACAAAGTAGTTGAATCATCTTACTCGCTGAATCTAGAGGAAAAATACTGTCACTTCTTTATTGTTGTCATTTTGCAGTGTTTATTATGTCATAAAATGTTAGGCTTTGAAGTCCCAATCTGACTGTTTAGAGCAGGGATCTCCTGCCAACTGCATGATGTCATCAAATAAGCAAACATAATAAACACAATTAACAGAGCAAATATTTATCAAGTCACTGGAATTTAAAAGTTGTTTGTTATAGCTACTAGTGTTACTTACCCTGACTTATGCACAAAGGAAAATAGTTTCATTTCAAATAGGTAGTTTTTCTCCCAAATAGCCGTACATATTTTTTACCAATATTTTATTCTCTTCTTCTGTATACCTAGAGAATGTGATTATTGTCTTCCTTGAAATTGAATAAAGTATTGTGACTAGATCTAGCCAATAAATTGTAAATGAAAATTATTAGGTTGGTGCAAAAATAATTGTGGTTTTTTCTATCACTTTTAATATGTGTGACTATGTTTGTGGATATCTCATGTTCAATTATCCAGGCTTTCTTTTGGTAATTGAGACAGTTTCATGTTCTAAATGTTGCGGCTACCACATAGTAAAGCCCCTGTTGGTCTGGGTTTCTGAGTGACTCTAGAGTTGAGTCCCATGTCAACCAAAAATAGTTACATAATTTGAGTAGAAAATAAGGTTATATTGTGTTAAGCTGCTGAGATTTTCAGTTTATCATAGTGTAACCTACCCTATCCAATATATATGACACATGGGATAAAAAGTATATATGTATATATTTGCATATGTGTTTATATATGTATATAAGCATCTATGTATATATGTACGTGTATATATGTACATATGTATGCATATACACATGCATATACATATATGTACATACATACACAAGTTTATGTATGTGTATGTACACAGACACATAAGTACATATAAAAGTGTATTAGTCAGAATATGCATGTATATATATATGCATACATGCACATATATAATATGATTACTAAATTGTTGCATAAAGAATTCTGATAATATATTAGTGCTTTATTTTACAGAAACGTTTCTCAATTATGTCTTTAAAAGAAAACAGTTTTCAACAATTTAGGTTACCTTTTATAACATTATACCAAAAAGCAAGCAAACCATAGCCTAGATGGCAATCTCTGCTGGAGGTTCTGCAGGTGCTAATTGTACCCCTTGATCTTTTTACATTTTAACTAGTATGAAAATAAACACAAAAAATATGTGGAATTGTGAGTCTCAAAATATTAGCTTTTCACCCTAAACGTGAGTTTTTCTACTTTGCACTACCTAATATGAACTGACTCATCCTTCTACTTACAGGGAGATCCGCTGGAGGACTGCGGGCTTCCCTCCACAGAGCTAAAAATACTCTGCTCTAGTGAGTTGACTGCATGGAGGAGTAAGCAGAGGAAAACAGGCACCGCTTGAGGACATGTTGGAGAGGGAGCAAGAGGCTGCTGCTGGCATCACAATGATACTGACCTCATCCTTAGGAGAAGTAGAAAACAGGGCAATCGGGAAGACAGACTCCTGGGGTTCTTCCAATATTGTTTCCTCCTGGAGAGAATCAGAAATTCCTTTTTTAGCTATGAAATTTTAAGAAGTTGATTAATGTGCTTTCTCTTCCACCCACAACAACCTTGTATGAGTCTTCTACATCTTTGCCATTATTACGATTCAACATTAAAAACTGTGTCCTCTGACTAAAGAGACATGATGACTAGGTGTTTGTGTTGTTCTGAATTGGATACTGAAACAGAAAAAGAATACGAGTAGGAAAACGGATAAAATTTTAACAAAATCTGAAGTTTAGTTGATAGGAATGTACTGATGTTAATTTCTTAGTTTTGATAAACATACCATGGTTATATAAAATGTTAACATTTGGGGACACTGGATGAAGGATACGTAAAAACTCTGTACTACTTTTGCAACTCTTCTGTAAATCTAAAATTATTTCAAAATAAAAGTTTAAAAGAAAAATATTTTTATTTTACAGGATGGGGAGCACAATCATTAGAAGTTTATCTTACGAATAGAAAAGTCATGGCAAAGGCTGCCTTTGTAATATTACTTAATATTACTTCAACAAAAAGTAATATTGTTTGGTAAACAAAGGCAAAGTGAATTAGGCGGGATGAACCTAAAGAGATATTTTGGAGCTCCTCTTTTAATATTCTGACTTAAGTATAATAATAATACACTTCCTGTAATGCTCTGTGACTTTGAATATAATGGGAGGCAGGTTTGCCCTAAGCAGTATCCAGCTTGAGATTTCCTTAGTGATTTTGGAGGTCCAAGATGTTTTCTTTTCACAGTTCAATGAATAAGAAAAGGAGCAAATATATAAAAAAAGCTGACCTACTGTATGTGGCTGACTTCTCATAATTTTGTGAATCCTAAAAGGCATTCTTTCTTACTTTGTTCCCAGCTTCCTTTCATCTGAGAAAGTTCTTAAATACCTAGTATCCAAGAGTCTTATCTACCCTTCTCAACCTCTAGATGAACAGGGGATCTTAAAGTTTCATCCTCACCATTCCTTCGGGGGGGTCTATAGACACATGCAGTTACCCTGGCTGGATGAAGCACTGGGTATTAACTCAGTTAACCTCAATTAACCTCAGTGTTCCGCACTGCAATTAACCTCAGTGTTCATGTAATAGATATGGGTTGGTCATTTAATTTCAATAACAAACAACCTCGTGAAAGTCAAAACAGGAGGAAAAAATGGTTAATAGCTTTGGAATTAGAAAGAACTAGATTTAAATAGCAGATGTGTCACTTTCTAGCCAGCTTCTATTAAGCAAAAAATTTTATCAGATTCTGAGTCCGTTTGTCTGTAAGACTGCAATAGCCCACCTACAAGGTTGTTGTGAGATTTAAATGACACAGGATATGTAAAATAGTTCCTGGGATTAAGTAGGGTATCTCAATATATTGGTTCTACAATATATTGTAGAAGGATAGTATGATATATGATAGCAGGACAGCTTGAAAGTATGACCGTCAAGTTGGAGGGAGGAATAAAATGTCAGTGCAAGAAGTCTAGGCATACAACTGCATGGTGGCTTTACTGAAAGATTGTACAGTACTTCACAATTATATAAATGTTGGATTATAGTCACAAGTATAGCTTAAGCACCTTTTGATCTATTTTCACCCTCATGCCACTGCTCATGGCATCATGTAAAAGATGTACAAGATGCATGCCCTGGCAGTATCAAGATTCACTGAAAGACACAACTTAGCTGCTTCTAAATGGCTACTTCTTTTTATGTTAATTGCATAATAAAGACTATTCAGTCAAAATGAGTTTACCAGTTGTTACTTTAAGACTTTCAGTACTCCCATTTGGAACAGAACGAATTTTAAAATAAGATTGATGCAAAATGGTGGTCATTTGCATGAATAGAAGGTTTTTGCCCAACCAGATCAAAGCGCATTAGTGGATTTTGAGCTCAAATTTCAGGTAATTTTCAACTGTGTACCTGACAATTCACAGATCAGAAATAATTTTATGAGCATTGATCATAGTGAAAATAGTTGTAATACAAACAAGAGCTCTTAGTAAACGGTTTCAAGGCCTTATAAAACCAACTAATGATGTAATGATGTTTTGTTCTGCTTAATTACAAGTCATAATGCAATGTAATTAAACCCAGTGGCAGGAGGATAACAGTACCAAGATGCAGACAATTAAGTTAACTACAACATATGTAAGATATATTTATGTACCAGATAAATCTTCTGGCAGGAAAGATCTAGATCTTCCTTAATTAAAATAAGCATTTTTCTTGCATTTGCACATAATAAAAAAATACAGTTTCCATATTCTCAGCAGTAGGATAAACAGTCAATGACTGATGTTTAAGAAACATGTTTAAAAACCCAAATTTAAGAGTCTAAGAATGACTTCTTCTAATTCAGATGTTTAGAGAAATCCTGTATGAAGGGGAAAAAAGCAATATTGTTTGGTAAACATAATTGTCCCTTTTAAAAATTTGATTTGCAGTTTATTACACTTTCTGAGTAATAATTATTTGCTATGTATATATTGCAAATATCTACTCCCAGACCTGTAACTTTTTTTTACCTTTATCATATCTTTTGAAATATAAATTTTTACATTTTGACATATTTATCAATCTTTCTTATATGGCTTGTGCTTTTGTGCCTTATTTAAAAATATCTTTCCAACCATATGGCAGCATATATTCTCCCACGTTTTCTTCTAATAATTTTTTGTAGCTATGTTTTTTGTTTCTCTGAAGTTAATGTTTGTGTTTTGGGTGAAATTGGGGCCAATTTCACTGTTTTAATGAAAATCCATTAATTCCAACACCATTTTCTTATTTTGTTCAATTGAGACAAGCTAGTTATTTTATTTTTTACCAGCACCATTTTTTGAATAGGCTATCTTTTTTTTTTTTTTTTTTACTGTTTTATAACATCATTTCTATCATTTGTCAAATTTTATATATTTATGTATGATTATGGGATTCTCTACTCCATTACATATCTATTCCTATACTAATATATAACTATTTTAATTTTTATAACATTGTAATAAATCTTGGTATCTAGCAGCCCAGCCCTCACTCAAATGAGTCTTGACTTTTCTTACTCCTTCAGTCTTCCATATTCATTTTAGAATCCTCTTCCCATGTTCCACGAAAAATAATTGCCTTTTTTATGATACTGAGTCTTCCATACACATGGCATAAATCTCCATTTATTCAGATTTTTACATGACCTTTAATAATACTTTAAAATTGCCACCATAAAATTCATGAAATTGTTATATTGATCAATTCCAATGAAATTCATAATTTTGGACACTTTTTAGTAGGATATTTTTTCCCTTATGTTTTCTAATTGGTTGAAGAGCAGGAGTAGGCATCCTTGTTTTTGACTTCAATGAGAATTATTCTAAATAGTAACAAATATTTAAGAAGTGTTTAACCAGTAGACTGCAAGCTCCATGACAACAAGGTCTTGATTCTTTTTATTGCTATGTCACCAATGCTTAAGACAAGTATCTGATAAAAGTGGGTATAAAATAAATATTTATAATCTGAATAAATAAAGATATGATGCAGGTTTTTTGGTAGTAATCTTTTATCTTTGTAATCAAGTTTTCTTCTCTTGCCAGTTGTTTTAAAAATCATGAACTACTGTTGAATTTTGTAATTTATATTTTATATACTGATAAAATTGTATGAGTTTTTGTCCCATAATTGCTATTGTTTTGAACTGGTGACTTCCCTAATATATAACTATCTTTACTAGTGATGAGGCATTACATTTTTGTATACTGTAGGATTTGTGTTGCTGATATTTTAATATATTTCCATCTCTTTCAAAAGTTATATTGCTCTATAATTTTGCTGAGTCTGATTATGTGTCTTTTCTAGACAATATATAGTAAGACCATGTTTTATAAATTCATTTTGCCAACTTCTGCTTTTTAGTAGAGTATTTAATTCCTTTACATTTAATATAATTACTGATAAGGTAGGATTTATACCTGCCATTTTGCTTTTTTTTCTATATATCTTATACGTTTCTTGCTCTTCTAATCTTCTGTTCTGCCCTTCTGTGTTAAATAGAGATTTTCCACTTTACCTGTATTAGTCTGTTTTCACACTGCTGATAAAGACATACTCAAGACTGGGCAATTTACAAAAGAAAGAGGTTTAATTTGACTTTCAGTTCTACATGGCTGGGGAAAGTTCACAATCATGGCATAATGCAAGGAGGAGCAAGTCACATCTTACATGGATGGCAGCAAGCAAAGAGAAGTGTGCAGGAAAACTCCCCCTTATAATAACTATAAGAACTCATAAGACTTATTCACTATCACAAGAATAGCATGAGAAAGACCTGCCCCCATGATTCAATTACCTCCCACTGGGTACCTCCCACAACATGTGGGAACTAAAGATGAGGTTTGGGTGGGGACACAGAGCCAAACCAAATCTTTCAGCCCCAGCCCCTCCCAAATCTCATGTCCTCACATTTCAAAACCAATCACGCCTTCCCAACAGTCCCCCAAAGTCTTAACTCATTTCAGAATTAACTCAAAAGTCCACAGTCCAAAGTCTCATCTGAGACAAGGCAAGTCCCTTCCACCTATGAGCCTGTAAAATCAAAAGCAAGTTAGTTACTTCCTAGATACAATGGGGGTACAGGCATTGGATAAATACAGCTATTCCAAATGGGAGATATTGGCCAAAAAAAGGGGGCTACAGGTGCCATGCAAGTCTAAAATCCATCAGGGCAGTCAAATCTTAAAGCTCCTAAATGATTTTCTTTGACTCCATATCTTACATCCAGATCACACTGATGCAAGAGGTGGGTTCCCATGGTCTTGGGCAGCTCTGCCCTGGTGACTTTGCAGGGTATAGCCCCCCTCCTGGTGTCTTTCACGGGATAATATTGAGTGTCTGTGGCTTTTCTAGGTGCATAGTGCAAGCCATAAGTGGACCTACTATTCTGGGGTCTGGAGGATGGTGGCCCTCTTCTCACAGTTCCACTAGGTAGTGCCCCAGTAGGGAGTCTCTGTGGGGGCTCCAACCCCACATTACCCTTTCACACTGTCCTAGCAGAGATTCATGAGGGCCCTACCCCTGCAGCAAAGTTTGGGCATCCAGGCACTTCCATACATCTGAAAACTAGGCAAAGCTTCGCAAACCTCAATTCTTGACTTCTGTGCACCCGTAGCTCAACGTCACATGTAAGCAGCCAAGGCTAGGGGTGTCCACCCTCTGAAGCAACAGCCCAAGCTGTACCTTGACCACTTTTAGTCATGGCTGGAGTGGCTGGGACCCAGGGCACCAAGTTCCCAGATGGCACACAACACAGGGACTCTGGGAGCACGAAATCATTTTCTCTTAGGTCACCACATTCAGACCTGTCCTTTGGAGGGGCCGCTGTGATAACCTCTGACATGCCCTGGAGACATTTTCCCCATTGTCTTGGGGATTAACATTTGACTCATTATTACATATGCAAATTTATGCAAGCACTTGAATTTCTCCTCAGAAAATGGATTTTCTTTTCTATTACATTGTCAGGCTGCCAATTTTCTGAACTTTTATGCTCTGCTTCCCTTATAAAACTGAATGCCTTTAATAGCACCCAAGTCACCTTTAGAATGCTTTGCTGCTGGGCCGGGCGCGGTGGCTCAAGCCTGTAATCCCAGAGCTTTGGGAGGCGGAGATGGGCGGATCACGAGGTCAGGAGATAGAGACCATCCTGGCTAACACAGTGAAACCCCGTCTCTACAAAAAATACAAAAAACTAGCCAGGCGAGGTGGCGGGCGCCTGTAGTCCCAGCTACTCAGGAGGCTGAGGCAGGAGAATGACGTGAACCCAGGAGGCGGAGCTTGCAGTGAGCTGAGACCCGGCCACTGCGCTCCAGCCTGGGCGACAGAGCGAGACTCCGTCTCAAAAAAAAAAAAAAAAAAAAAAAAATGCTTTGCTGCTTAGAAATTTCTTCCGACAGATACCCTAAACCACCTCTCAAGTTCAAAGTTCCCCAAAGCTCTAGGGCAGGGGTAAAATGCTGCCAGTCTCTTTGCTAAAACATACCAAGGGTCACCTTTGCTCCAGTTCCCAACAAGTTCCTCATCTTCATTTGAGACCATCTCAGGCTGGACTTTACTGTTCATATCACTATCAGACTTTTGTTCAAAGCCATTCAACAAGTCTCTAAGGAGTTCCCAACTTTCTCACATTTTCTTGCCTTTTTCTGAACCCTCCAAACTGTTCCAACTTCTGCCTGTTACCCAGTTCCAAAGTCGCTTCCACATTTTCAGGTATCTTTTCAGCAGCTTCCCACTCTACTGGTAGCACTTTTCTGTATTAGTCTGTTTTTATGCTGCTGATAAAGACATACCCAAGACTGGGCAATTTACAAAAGAAAGAAGTTTAATTGGACTTATGTTCCACGTTGCTGGGGAAGCCTCATAATCATGGTGGAAGGCAAGGAGGAGCAAGTTATGTCTTACATGGATGGCAGCAAGCAAAGAGAGCTTGTGTAGGAAAACTCCCCCTTGTAATAACCATCAGATCTCATGAGACTTACTCACTTTCATGAGAACAGCATGGGAAAGACCTGCCTCCATGATTTAATTACCTCCCACCAAGTCCCTCATACAACATGTGGGAATTCAAGATGAGATTTGGGTAGGGACACAGCCAAACCCTATCAGTACTATTTTAATGCTATCATTGTTTCTTTAATTATATATTTTTGTGTTATTTTCTCAGTGGTTGCCTGGGGACTCCAATTAGCATCTTAACTTAAAACAACATGATTTGGATTAGTACCAACTTAATTGCTATACTATATAAAAACTTTGGTCCAACATGCTTCCATTTGTTTTTGTTCTCTGTGTTATTGTTAGGCAAATTATATCTTTATATATAATATGACTTTAAACATGTTTTATAATTATTGTGTTATACAGTCATCCTTTAACAACCATATTGTTTCCTTTATGAGTGCTATTTCTTTCTTCATGTGGATTCAAGTTAATGTCTACTGTCATTTTATTTCAGCCTAAAGGACTTCCCTTAGTATTTCTTGTAGGACAAGTCTGCTAACAACAACCTTTCTTAGTTTTCGTTTCTCTGTGAATGTTTTAATTTATCCTTCAGTTTTGAAGGATATCTGAATATAGAACTCTTGGGTGATAGTCTTTTTCCTTTGGCAGTTTAAATATATCATCCCACTGCCTTCTGATCATCATGGTTTCTGATGTAAATCAGTTTTAATCTTATTGAGGATCCCTTATATGTGATAAGATATTTCCCTCTGCTGTTTTCAGGATTCTTTGTCTTTTAATAGTTTGATTATAGCATGTCTAGAAACAGATCTTATTAAGGTTCTCACCTTTGAATTTTTTAGACTTCCTGGATCAATGTTTTTCACCAAATTGGAAGAAGTTTTCAACCATTAATTCTTCAAATATTCTTTCTACCTCTTTCTCTCTTCTTCTTCAGAAACTCCCATTGAGTGTATGTTGGTAAGCTTGATGGTGTGCACAGGTCTCTGTTAATTATTCTTGATTATCTTTTCCCTGTACCCCAGACTGGGCCATCTCAATTGATCTATCTTCAATTTTACAGTTTCTTTTTTGGAGTGGAGGGTGCTATCTTAAATCAGTTTTTGAGCTTCTCTAGTGAGTATTCTCTTTTAATTACTGTAGTTTTAAACTTTATATATATATAAAATATGTAATATTATATAATTTCTGTCTCTTTATTGATATTCACTATTTAGTGAGATAGTCTTATATCATACTTTCCTTTTTAAAAAATACATGGTTTCTTTTAGTTCTTTGAGCATATTTACAATAGATTATTTAAAGTCTTTTTCTAGTAAGTCCAAATCTGGACTTATTCAAGAAGAGTTTCTACTGATAAGTTTTTTTTCTGTATATGAGCCTACTTTCTTTTTTGCATGTCTTTTTTTTGGGTGTCAACTCAACATTTTAAATATTATTGAGTAACTTTTGAAATTACATTAACCTTCTTTCCAGTGTTTGTTGTTTTTGGCTAAATGTTGTTTTGGTTATGATTGTTGTGGTTGTTGTTTTTTTCTCTTTATTTAGTAACTTTTCTGATTATGTAAATTCTGACTTTTTTGGCTGATTATAATACTGGACTTCAGTAAATTCTTCAGGACAGAGACTATGTTCTGTACCAACAATGCCTCAGATATTTCTGGCCATGTTAGAAGCTCGATACATTTTTTATGTAAAAGATGAATAATAGTATCAATAACACTTTTCTCTGATGTGGATAATGAGGAGATGGAAATAATAGTATACAATTTGGGTATTGCCATTTATGTGGTACTTAGTACAAATTGATACATACACTATAATAATTTTAAATACAAACACTGAGTTGTGATTTAGCGATGTTTTAATTTTGAATTTTCTTATTCTGCTTTAACAAAATGTTTGACTATCATCATTTAATATTTGAAAGCTGAAGTTTGTATGCAGCTTTCAGTTATCAGCAATTAAAATGCCCCTTGCAATTTTTCTCTATTTGCTTTTAAAATTAAACCAATTTAAATCAGTATCTATGGAATACCTTTTACTCCCAAGAGGACTTGAAAGTCTCAACATTTTCTGTTATTTGCACTTGGAGAAATGAATTTGTGTTGCATGCAGCTAGCATCAACTGCCACAAGAGAGGTGATGGATACACAGTCACATCTCTAACAGACCTTCTAGGACAAGGAGTTACAAATTAGAGGTTTCTCAGGAGCTAAGTTTTACCCCAACAGCTAATTGACAAAAGAGACCGTGGTTTCCCTAGTAATAGCTGCAGACTTTGAAATTTAATGAGACTTACAACTCTGCATCAGATATAACAGCTTATTAAATAGGTTGTATATTTAGCAAGAATTAAAAACTTAAAAAAAATCGGAATATTTACCTTTTTCAAGTGAAAATATTGAAAGTTTTTAATAGTCTCTGAGCAATCAAAAGTGATCATGAAATCATAAAATCTAGCATGTAATCTTTCCAATATATTGAAGTGTGTCAATTATTTTAGAATAAGACAAAGTACACATAAATATATACATATACCATGAGAAAGGCAGATAACTGTGGTAGAGCAGAAACAATTGGATATAACTCATGATGAGAAGTTGGAGCTATCAGCCTGGAGGGGAGCTAGAATAACTATGAATGCTTAGCTGTAAACAACACAAAGAAGACAATCATTTGAAAGAGTTTCAAATTTGCAAACCCCAATGTGAATCAGGGAACCAATTAATTTTTCATTAATCCAGTCTGATACCTTGTGTGATACTGACAAGTGCTTCTGCATTCTGTGTTAATTTAATAAAGTCATCTTGAAGAACCTGCATTGACTATTTACAACACTCAACGTTCCCCTTAATCCTTAGATCCTCATAAATGTGGCTTTTGCCTTCTCTGCTTATTTATGATTAGATATAACATTACAAAATTTAAAATGTATCCATCTCCCTCAGAAAGAAATAGAAGTCACAGATATCAGCGTTCCCTACACTTGCCAGCTACATGGGAGCTCTAGAGTAAAGGCAAAGGGACAACACAGTTCAGAAAGCAATTGCTTTGCTGAAAGAGCTGACTATAGGTTAAGGCACAGCTCAGCAATGAGAAAAAGAATAAAAATTATGTTTTTCTATTCACTGTTGTCAAGTTCTGAAAATTAAAACCCACTTCCATTCTTATTTTCTAAATAGTATTTCAAAGTTTTGATTCTCATAAAAAGGAAATATTATAAATCTTTAATTGTATTAATGAATAATGAATGACTATGTTCCAATTAATACTAAATCATAAAGTTCTTCATGTCATTATTAGTACCAACATGCTTGAGATAATTATAAGTTTACCTTCAGACAATGTGGTTTTTATTGCATCACATGAATAATCTTGTCTCATTCCCACCAACTCCCTACAATAAAATAAATTCCTAAATAGCTGAAATTCCCACTTATCAAAGTCTCTCTTTATGAAGCAAACATTGATGTACCTAGAAGTTTCTTGTTCAAATATCAATAAACTGAAAGCAGAGTATATCAAGACTTAGAAATCTTTAATACTTTAGTGTGGGTAGCTCATCAGTGTCTTTTTTTTTTTCTTCTGAGAAACTGGGAAGAGAAAATTCTGAGGTTCATAAATGGCCTGGGCAGTTAGAGTTTCACCAAATAACTCACAATCAACTATTAGCTAGTAGCAGTTCAGAAGAAGTGAGACAGACTGGAAAGGCATTCTTGATGAAGTAGAAGAGGGAGAGATAGGTCCATAGCTTTTCAGGCACACTAACCTCTAGGTTTTAAAATCTTCTCCTCTACTGAAACTCTCTACTCCTCTGTCCCAACCCCACCTGTCTACCTGGCTAAGTACCTCACCTTTGGGTCTTAGCATAAGTATCATTTCCTCAGGCAAGTGTTCTCTGGCTCTTAAGATTAGGATGCTCTCACAGGGTACTTAAAATCTCTGGTTTTGCTTATATCAAATACCAATTAATTCTCTAATTATGTTTTAATATCATCTTTCTAACTGCACTGTAAGAAACATCATGACAGAGCCACGGCTATTTTACTCATGATTCTTTCCCAGCCCTTGAAACAAACTAATAACCTAAAAATATCTGTGGACTGATTTTTGGGTGCAACGCAAATGCATGCAGTATGCTTGGCAGCAAGTTCTACATGGCAAGAGGGGGATAGAAATCTGGGTGGTTGTGCAAGCCTTGGAAGGTTATGATTAGGAATGGAAGGGAAAGAGAAGAGAAAAGTAGAGAATATTTTCAGCTTCGCAATTTGCCTAAACTTTGTTCATGTTATTTCCTATTGGCCCCCATTTTTTCTATTTCTTGTGGCCTCCTCTTTGTGTGTTTTGGTAGGAACAACACTAAAATTACATAAAAACTTACATAGTGCTCGCCAGGTGCCAAGCACTGTTCTAAATGCTGCACATATTAACTCATTTGGTCATAATAGTAACCCTTATAGAAAAATACCTTTGTTTTCTCCATTTGCAGTTGAGGAAACTGAAGCATTGAGAGGTTAAGTAATTTCCCAAATTCACACACATAGAATATTGTGGACCTAGAGTTGGAACTCAGCACTCTGACTTTAGAACCCATGCTCCTTCAAGACCATCCTGGCTAAAACGGCGAAACCCCGTCTCTACCAAAAATACAAAAAAATTAGCCGGGTGTGGTGGCGGGCGCCTGTAGTCCCAGCTACACAGGAGGCTGAGGCAGGAGAATGCCCTGAACCCGGGAGGCGGAGCTTAAAGTGAGCCAAGATCGCGCCACTGCACTTCAGCCTGGGCGACAGAGCGAGAATGCATGCTCTTAAATGCTTTGCTAAGATTATGCGGAAAGATAAGTGTCGATGACATCCCTGCTTAATTAACATCTGTTTCCAAACTTCTTTTCCCTTGCCCATATTCTTTATAGGAAAAGTTAAATTCGATTATTTCCCAGTCTCTTGCATATAGTGGTGGCTGTTCATGCCAGTTCTGATATATATGGCACAAATAGATGTCTTTTGAAGAGAGAATATTTCTGGGAAAGCAACTGCTTTTCTGAAAACACAATGGGATAAATGTGGGTGGTGCCATATTTTTCTTTGTTTCCTATCTGGAACACAGATATGAAGCCTGGAGTTCTAGTAGCCATTTTGTATCCATGAAGGAAAACCAAAGAATCATAAAGGTCATAGCCAAAGCCTTGATAATATTGAGGCAATGAACCAATGTCAGCATCTAACCATATAGCCTGTCCTTATTATGTCATTAAAAATAAACTTCAGATTGTTTACTCAAACTTGGTAATGTTTTCTGTTAGTTTGTATTTGAAGACAAGTTGAAATCATACAAGCAACAAAAAACATTATCAAGAGTGACAAATAAATTGAGATTTCTTTTATTAACTTCATAACCAAAAGAATGGAGACCCAAGGGACTTCTGAAAAAATACCAAATTATAATGATAATTTATAAAGGAATATATTGTGAAGGGTTAGAATTATACCACACTAGTCAGAATCTCAGCAGAGAATAGATCAAACATTCAGAAGGACTTAACGGAAGACAGTGTAAATGAGATCATTTATAGAGCGATTGACAGGGTCAAGGAAACCAACAACAGATGTTGAAACACCTAGAATCAAGCAATGAGCAGGAAGCTGGGCCTGATAAGGCTAACAATGGAAAAGAGTTACCAGAGGCCAGAAACACCTGGAGTTGTGAAAGCAGCTTTACCGCAAGGGAGTTTTGTCTGTAGAAATACTTAGTCCCTGGCAGAACCACAGTAGTCAGGACTGGAGAAGGGGGTAGGCACATAACTACATCAATACTTGTCCCTTCTGACTCCTGCAGGAGGCCTCCCGTGGGTAAGCCCAAATAGAAGCCAGAGAACAGGAGACTCTGGGAGAGCTAAGTGGTAGAGATTGGCCTCCTGGGCACTGAGAGGGCAGGGAAGGACTGAGAATAGATCTGGAGGTAGGTAAGTGGGTGGAAGGCATACAAATGGAGAAAAATAATCAAGCTTGCTCTGGCACAGACAGCAAATAGACTTCCTTCCTCTCTTTGTCTTCTTTTCTTTTACAGATATCCCAGAAATTAAAGTAGAATATTTGATAAAAAATAATAAAGGTAATCAGTTCTACCCCCTACAAACTGTGTGACCTGGGGCAAGTTACTAGCCACTGTCTCAATGCATCCAAAGCATGCTCCATATCCTGGTGGCTTCAGTGTTCTAAAAAATGGCTCATCCGATGCTCTAGTTATTTGCTTTCTTGATTGACTCAATGACCTTCATTCACTCACACTCGTGACTACACTTTGGACCTTGTTTTCATTGGGAACTGCGCCACTATTGAAAGTCTAAGCAAAAACAACCCACAATCAGCATACAATATTGTGGTAGGTTGAATAAAGCACCCCCATCCCCCAAAATATTCACATCCTAAACCCTGGAACCTATAATCTATTACCTTATATGGCAAATAAAAGTTAAAGATATAATTAAGGATCTTGAGATAGGGAAGTCATCGTGGATTATCCAGGTGGGACCAGTAACGTAATGACAGGCATCCTTATAAGATAGCTACTACTGCAGAAGAGGAAGCAGCAATGTGATGATGGCAGCAGATTGTAGTGATGTAGACACCAGGAGTTACAAGATAAAAGACAGTTTCTCCCTGATTCCTCCAGAAGGAACTAGCCATGGAAACACCTTGATTTTAGGCCCGTAAACTCTTCAAAGGTCTAGTCTCCTGAACTGTAAGAGAATAAACTTCTATTATTTTAACCCACTATGTTTGTAGTAATTTTTTAAAGCAGCACTAGGAACCTGACACAAATGTCTCTTTTAAAGCTCCCCATACTTTCAGTTCCTCAGAAATGCTCATCAGTGTTTTTATTTTCCCCCAGTCATGTGTTCCTGTCCTTACTCCATCTCTACTTGCATGCTCACCTGAATACGCCTCCCATCAACATCATCATTTCTCAAGCACCACCTCCTTCTCCTCACACCCACTCAGCAGACACCAACTCTGGGGTCAGTCCTTGTACCTGTCTTCTCCATTCCTATACCCGGAATTCCAAGAACTTCTGAAGAAAATGTCACCATCTCAGGAAAAATCTATGCTCTCCCACCTAGTTTGGGAGAGCTTTGTTCTCTAATTTTCCTAAACATCCATGTCAGTTCTTTCCCACTCTTCGTTATCCCCTCCCCCAATCTCCTTCTATTATATGGCAGCAGGTAACCTCACCCATTTCATGCAGAAAACTGAAACCATCAATCATGAAAAACAAGGATTTTTTTTGGTATTTTCTTTCTAAATACCTATTTACATCTTTTTCCACCTTTACCTCTTTTTGTTCAAATTTCTGTTTCCTGCCTACATGCTTAGAAGTAACATGAAAAGATATACACATAAATGCAGAGATAAATATAAACAAAAGCAAAATGACAGCAGCAGACTATCGCCACCAACAGCAGTAGGGAAGGCAAAAGTCTGGTACATTTCTTAAAAACTGCACTAACTGTAGTAGGCTCTTTGGAGTCTAAGACTCCCATGCAACCTAATGGGAAAAGCAAATATTTAAATGAATACATTGTAATACACTGTGCAAGTGTAATAGATGATGTGGGTATGGATAAGGGGGAAGCAGAGAGGAAGGAGTGAGCAACTCTGCTAGAACAGTTAGGAAAAGAAGCCCAACATTGGCCAGAGGCTTCATGGGGACTATTATGATGGAGCAGAACCTTAAAGGTGGAGTGCCAAAGAAAGCATTCCCCAAAGAGAGACTAGTACATCCAAGAGCTGGAGGCATTGAAATGCATAGTGTTTCCAGGGAACAGTCAGAGGACTGGAATTGCTGGAACATTCCACTGGTGTTAGGAACTGGAAGGAGAGATTCTGGAGACATAGTCAGGGCCCAGGTTCTGCAGGCCGAGGCTAAGGAATTTCAATATTAATTTGAGGCTAATTTTCCCAAATTAACCTGATCAAAAGAATCACATAAAATATTTGTTAAAAACAAACATTTTCAGGACCTTTTTCTGAAGATCCTGACTTAAGTATAGGATTAAGTATTGCCCCCAGGAATCTGTATTGTAATGAAATGTAGGAACGGAAAGAAGGAAACATTTTAGAAATTAATTTTAATTTTGCCACCTATTAAATATAAAATCCTTAGATAAACACATAACTTCCTTGAGTTTCATCTTTGAAAAGTGGAAAAGGACCCCTACTTTGCAGAACTACTATGGGAAGAAGGGATGTAGTAAAGTGCCTGGCATACAGTGGAGAGGCCAAAGTAATAGCTATTACTCTTACTTCTGCCATTATTATGTCCCCTGTTATTCATGAGTTCAGGTCCTCTCTTTTTCTGGACTATTATAACAACTTTCCAACAAGTCTTCTTGCCTCCAGTGTCACCTGAACAAGCAGCAAGAGACTGTGCAGGCACAGGAATTAAAGGCTGGGATGAAGGATAAGGGGTAGGGGCCAAAAGAAAGACTGGGCAAAATAAGCCAGACACAGAAAGACAAAAACTGTATGATCTCACTTGTATGTGGAATTTAAAACTCAAACTTATAGAAGCAGAGTGGTTGACAAGGATTTGGGGGGAAGAGAAAATGAGTTTCTGGTCAAAGGCTACAAATTTCCAGTTATAAATACAGTAAGTTCTGAGGATCTAATATATAACATGGTGACTATAGTTAATAATACTCTATTGTTTACTTGAAATTTGTTAAGAAGGCAGATTTTAAGTGTCCTCACCCTCCCTCCGAAACAAACACAAACAATGGTATCTACGGGTAGTGATAGATGTGCTAATTAATTTGACTATGGTAAGTAACACACATACAGTGTATACATATATCGAATCATCATGTTGCACACTTTGAATATACACAATTTTTATTTGTCCATTAATTATTTTAAAAGACAGAAACAAACAAAAGACTAAGCTAAGCCATAGCTCTCATATCAGGCAGCCAAACTCTGAAGAATTCACATCTGCTTCTAAGAACAGTGTCAGGAAGAGTGACCACCAACAGACAGATGTGGAGTTTTAACATGTATAATACTATGGTTTACAAACAACTAAGAGGTATAGAACCTTCCCAAGGTGTTCTTCAGAGGAAGAAAAGGAGATTTAATTTAGCACCATTGAAGGCAGAGATTCTGAAAAAAACCTAAAACCATTTTAGGTGTATGCCCCTTCAATTTCCGACTGTTCAAGAATTTGGTAAGAGGACTGATGCTATTGAAGATGACATGCAGGTCTCTGGCCTGGGATAGTAGGTGAATAGCAGTGCTGTGACATGAGGTGGAAATATAGCAGCCTAGGTCTGGGCATAGAGATTTGCAAGTTGAGTGACCGAAAATGTTAGTGAAAGCATCACTGAGGATGTGATGACGTGGGCAGAGTAGAATGAAGGGGATCCAAGAACAAAATCATAGGAAGTCTTACATTTAAGAGGCAGTCAAAAGAAAAGTAGTCAATGAAGGCACCAGAGAAGAGACAGGAGAATACACAAAGGGGAGACTATGGCTCTTGAACCCAATTTCACTTCCACAATTGTGCCAAGGGCCAGACTAGTTAAGCAAGCTGTGCTTTTCTCATTGCCTCCAGGAAGACAAAGGGTTTTGTGTTTCAAGAAAGTTCTGAGATGTGTACTAAAGGTAGGTAACATATGCTTGTCATTTTCTTTGGCTTAGAACTCTAGATAGGTTCATTGGTCAGTAAAACAAATGCCCAAGAGAGAAAACACATAATGTATTGTTCGCTCAATGATTTGGGTACATCAAGCATCAATTATAATATGTTGCCTCAGGTAGCGTGATGCCTCCAGCTTTGTTCTTTTGGCTTGGGATTGTCTTGGCAATGTGGGCTCTTTTTTGATTCCATATGAACTTTAAAGTAGTTTTTTTTTTTTTCAATTCTGTGAAGAAAATAGTTGGTAGCTTAATGGGGATGCCATTGAATCTATAAATTATCTTGGGCAGTATGGTCATTTTAACAATATTGATTCTTCCTATCCATGAGCATGGTGTTCTTCCATTTGTTTGTGTCCTCTTTTATTTCATTGAGCCGTGGTTTGTAATTCTCCTTGAAGAAGTCCTTCACATCCCTTGTAAGTTGGATTCCTAGTTATTTTATTCTCTTTGAAGCAATTGCGAATAGGGGTTCACTCATGATTTGGCTGTTTGTCTGCTATTGGTGTATTGGTGTATAAGAATGCTTGTGATTTTTGCACATTGATTTTGTATCCTGACACTTTGCTGAAGTTGCTTATCAGCTTAAGGGGATTTTGGGCTGAGATGATGGGGTTTTCTAAATATACAATCATGTCATCTGCAAACAGGGACAATTTAACTTCTTCTTTTCCTAACTGAATACCCTTTATTTCTTTCTCCTGCCTGATTGCCCTGTCCAGAACTTCCAACACTATGTTGAATAGGAGTGGTGAGAGAGGGCATCCCTGTCTTGTGCCAGTTTTCAAAGGGAGTTTTTCCAGTTTTTGCCCATTCAGTATGATATTGGCTGTGGGTCTGTCATAAGTAACTCTTATTATTTTGAGATACGTTCCATCAATACCGAATGTATTGAGAGTTTTTAGCATGAAGGGCTGTTGAATTTTGTCAAAAGCCTTTTCTGCATCTATTGAGATAACCATGTGGTTTTTGTCTTTGGTTCTGTTTATATGCTGGATTACGTTTATTGATTTGCAACCTTGCATCCCAGGGATGAAGCCCACTCTATCATGGTGGATAAGCTTTTTGATGCGCTACTGGATTCCATTTGCCAGTATTTTATTGAGGATTTTTGTATCGACGTTCATCAGGGATATTGGTCTAAAATTCTTTTTTGTTGTGTCTCTGCCAGGCTTTGGTATCAGGATGATGTTGGCCTCATAAAATGAGTTAGGGCGGATTCCCTCTTTTTCTATTGATTGTAGTAGTTTCAGAAGGAATGGTACCAGCTCCTCCTTGTACCTCTGGTAGAATTCCGCTGTGAATCCATCTGGTCCTGGACTTTTTTTGGTTGGTAGGCTATTAATTCTTGCCTCAATTTCAGAGCCTGTTATTGGTCTATTCAGGGATTCAACTTCTTGCTGGTTTAGTCTTGAGAGAGTGTATGTGTCCAGGAATTTATCCATTTCTACTAGGTTTTCTAGTTTATTTGCATAGAGGTGTTTATAGTATTCTCTGATGATAGTTTGTATTTCTGTGAGGTCGGTGGTGATATCCCCTTTATCATTTTTTATTGCATCTATTTGATTCTTCTTTCTTTTCTTCTTCATTAGTCTTGCTAGTGGTCTATCAATTTTGTTGATCTTTCCAAAAAGCCAGCTCCTGGATTCATTGATTTTTGGAAGGGCTTTTTGTGTCTCTATCTCCTTCAGTTCTGCTCTGATCTTAGTTATTTCTTGCCTTCTGCTAGCTTTTGAATGTGTTTGCTCTTGCTTCTCTAGCTCTTTTGTGATGTTAGGGTGTCAATTTTAGATCTTTCCTGCTTTCTCTTGTGGGCATTTAGTGCTATAAATTTCCCTCTACACACTGCTTTAAATGTGTCCCAGAGATTCTGCTGTGTTGTATCTTTGTCTTCATTAGTTTCAAAGAACATCTTTATTTCTGCCTTCATTTCCTTATGTACCCAGTAGTCATTCAGGAGGAGGTTGTTCAGTTTCCATGTAGTTGAGCTGACTTCAAACTATACTACAAGGCTACAGTAACCAAGACAGCATGGTACTGCTACCAAAACAGAGATATATACCAATGGAACAGAACAGAGTCCTCAGAAATAATACCACACATCTACAACCATCTGATCTTTGACACACCTGACAAAAACAAGAAATGGGGAAAGGATTCCCTATTTAATAAATGGTACTAGGAAAACTGGCTAGCTATATGTAGAAAGCTGAAACGGGATCCTTTCCTTACACCTTATTTCACCCATTTCAAGATAGATTAGAGACTTAAATGTTAGACCTAAAACTCATTTCAAGATAGATTAGAGACTTAAATGTTAGATCTAAAACCATAAAAACCCTATAAGAAAACCTAGGCAATACCATTCAGGACATAGGCATGGGCAAGGACTTCATGTCTAAAACACCAAAAGCAATGGCAAAAAAAGCCAAAATTGACAAATGGGATCTAATTAAACTAAAGAACTTCTGCACAGCAAAAGAAACTACCATCAGAGTGAACAGGCAACCTACAGAATGGGAGAAAATTTTTGCAGTCTACTCATCTGACAAAGGGCTAATATCCAGGACCTACAAAGAACTCAAACAACTTTACAAGAAAAGAACAATCTCATCAAAAAGTGGGTGAAGGATATGAACAGACACTTCTCAAAAGAAGACATTTATGCAGCCAACAGACACATGAAAAAATGCTCATCATCACTGGCCATCAGAGAAATGCAAATCAAAACCACAATGAGATACCATCTCACACCAGTTAGACTGGTGATCATCAAAGTCAGGAAACAACAGATGCTGGAGAGGATGTGGAGAAATAGGAACACTTTTACACTGTTGTTGGGACTGTAAACTAGTTCAACCATTATGAAAGACAGTGTGTGTAGCGATTCCTCAAGGATCTGGAAGTAGAAATACTATTTGACCCAGCCATCGCATTACTGGGTATATACCCAAAGGATTATAAATCATGCTGCTATAAAGACACATGCACATGTATGTTTATTGTGGCACTATTCACAATAGCAAAGACTTGGAACCAACCCAAATGTCCATCAATGACAGACTGGATTAAGAAAATGTGGCACATATACACCATGGAATACTATGCAGCCATTAAAAAAAAGGATGAATTCACGTCTTTTGTAGGGACATGGATGCAGCTGGAAACCGTCATTCTCAGCAAACTATCACAAGAACAGAAAAACAAAGACCTCATGTTCTCACTCATAAGTGGGAATTGAACACTGAGAACACTTGGACACAGGAAGGGGAACATGATATACCAGGGCCTGTCGTGGGGTGGCGGGGTTGGGGGAGGGATAGCATTAAGAGATATACCTAATGTAAACGACGAGTTAATGGGTGCAGCACACCAACATGGCACATGCATACATATGTAACATACCTGCACGTTGTGCACATGTACCCTAGAACTTAAGCTATAATAAAAAATTTTTAAAAATTAAAAAAAAGTGATAATATATTGCCTCTTCACATACTGCACTGACCCTAGAGTCATAATTCCATAGTCAGGAAAAAGGGTAGCTAGAGTAAAAAAAAAAAAAAAAAAATGCACTTGTCATGAGTTCTAAAATGTTCTCAATTTGAGAACTCCAGATTGTGAACTGGTAGCCAGATTTAGTGCTTCTTCTAGATCACATGTCCTTCTGTCCAACTCACAGGAGAATGTAAATAAAATATATTCAAGATATATTTATCATGAACAAAGGTCAGTTAGAGCTACAGAGGAGGAGAATATCTGGTGGCATGAAGACAAATGTCCCAGGTGCTGTGGGGACCCTGGCATGTTAGCAAGTGCCCTGCAATGGAGGTTTTGTCACTGGTGATGGTAGGTACATAGGTATGTGTTGGGGACTGCACCATCTGATCATTCTCGTTTTAGCAAATTGGCTGTTAAGATTTCTCTCAAATCCTGCCAATTCTAATTCTCCATGCTTCCTAGATTTCTGTGAGCTATGAATGCTTTCTCTTCCTAAGTTAACCAGATCTAATTATATACTTTTTTTTTTTTTTTTTTTTTTTCAACAAAGGGCCCAAACTAGTACAGCACTACTTTGGACTCAGCCTTCCTGGCAATTTGCCTTCAGGGAGCTAGTTCTATAGGGCTTTTGGATAAAATATAAGACTTGTGGGATGGGAAGCTTAGTAAATATCTATGGTATCTGTTTGCCTAGTATTTCTTTTCCTGTGTTTCTACTAAGGTACACTCTTACTCTGGTGTTCATATAGACACATGACCTAAACCTAATCAGACAAAATGTTTTATCATTACTTTGTGTCATAGTGATGTAAAACGATGTACACTTACAGGGTGAGTGTAACCTAAGGCTTGACAATCAGACTTGAGTCTAGAATTGCTTTGTTGAGAGAGAGAGGTAAGAGTAAGAAAGAGTGGTAGGAAGGAAGAGAAGATGTAGTAGATGGTGTTCATACCTCACCACTTTCTCATAAATCTCCTTACCATTTTCATACACTCGCATCGCTTGGTTGGAGGATTGCCCTCAGGATGTGAGATTCACTTTGTATGTGCACATATTTAGCTGAAAGATCTTAGAAATTTATCATTCCCTGGAAGCAGCTCTTAACTAATGACTAGTATTTGGTTATCGGGACAAAGCTGAGGGGAAATCTCCATTTTGGAGTCCTTATGGCGGATTGAGCCAAGGGGATTCACTTGATTTCACACCTGTGCACCTTAGTTTGTCTGCCTTTCCTTCTCTGGCCCCATCTCTACTCCCTTACCAGATTTTCCCAGAAACACTTCCTAATAAATTCCTTTCAAGATCTGCTTCTGTATAATTTAATCTAACATACCAGAGAAGCCAGAAGTTGTCCCTATTTCCCCATGGATAACAATGCTTGAGAAAATAAAGCCAACAAGCAGAGAGATAAATCGAATCTGCTTCCAATCACTCCAGGCTTTCCAACAGATGGAATGATAAATTCCCTTTTATGCCTAAGCTGAGTTTGATTTCTGTCACCTGCAATCAAAAGCTATAATTCATCAGGGTGATGCAGAGTGACTCCTTTCCTTGCTTAATCCAACAGCAGATCTCATAGATAAGATGTACATGATATCACTATGAAGGGAAATAAATCAGTAGTGTTTTCTGAACAAAGTAATTAGGAGGCCACTGTCATATTTACTGTGCCTTGGATGTCGTGTGTCCAATTTATGATTTGTGATTTATGTATCTTTTGTTAGAGCTTATTGAGCTGTTTCCAAACTTTTCCACAGTATAATCAGATTTAAACATTCAGTCTATCTTGATATACTCCATAACACATATCTTGCATGTTAGGAAAGAAAAAAAGAATAAAGAGCAAAATCTTACTGAAATGCAAATCTGATCATGTCAGACCAAGTTTAAGGACCTTGAATATCTCATTCTTGTCCTCAAGATGAGGTTCATACTCCTTAAAGTGGCCTCAAAATTCTTCATTATGTGGGGTCTGTTGCAATCTCTGCCCACCGTTTTCCTATCCACCCCACATTCTACTCACAATGAAAACTCTTCATTCCTTGAATGACATGCTCTTTCTTGGCCCCGAACCTTTGTCCTTCCCCTTTCTCAATATGCCCACACCCTCAGATTCTCAATTCACTAAGATTATCGCATTTTCGGTTTCAGAACTTAACCAAGGTGCTACTTCTTCCAGGAAGCCCTCTTTGATGTCCTGCCTTCCCCTAGATTCAGATTAAGGTTTCCTCCTGGGTGCTTCCATTATTCCTTTTACTTTCCTATAATTGTATATGTCACTATTTATTGTGAATAAATAGTGTTTGAATTAAGAATATATGGCCTTTGACAGAAGATTGTGTCTGTCTGTCTAATGCTATATTTCTGGAGTTTAGCACAGTGTCTGTCTCACGGAGTCACAATAGTATTGAATGAATGAATGAGAGATGTTGAAAGAGAAGAAATATCTTTTTGAACACCAGCATACTGGTCATTAAATTCCAAGCAGGAAGTATCTTCTTAGAGGAAATGTACTGATGGGAAATAGATGACTACATCTATTCCTCCCCAGCATATGCCTCCCTGGGTATCAGCTCTTTACGAGAGCTAAAGTTAATAACCATAAAATGTGTGCTCAGCAACAAGATAACTCCTGTGATTTAACAACAGAACCTAGAGTCATTTAGCCATGATACCTGGCTTCCCTCCCAGAATAAGATACTCAAGTTCTCTTTGGAAAAAAAAAAAAAAAAAAAAAAAAAAAGCAGCTGAGATAAATGTAACCACAGCTGAGAGACTTAGGTTGATCACTTAACCTCTTTATTATTATATTAATTTATGGATTCATGTCCAGAGGCAGCTAACTATAAAGACTGCTCTTCAGAATAATTTCATTTTTAAACCTGTCTCATCTAGTAGTCAGATAGATTAAGGAATAAGGAGACTCTGATTTACAGAGCAAAGTGTAAGAATGGAAATCAGAAGTTCACGAACTATGAAGAAAATTGTAGTCTATTGTTTCTTAGCAGAAGAAAGACTAGACAGCACTTGTGTATCAGATTGAAGAACAGCATTTATTGGAAAGTTACTATACACACAAATGGAAAACACACATAACATGATGACCTTCACCATGAGGTACAGGCAGCCAAAGAAATAGAAGGCACTGCCTATGTATGTTCTTTTTTATCTAGTGAAGTAAGACACTTACCCTCTCTCAACACAGATTTGTTTCTTCATTTGTTTTAAGCTGTCAGGTTTGCCCTGACCAGGATCACTATGCTGGATGTTACATACTCAAACAATAGACTAACCAATCTCAGAAATGGAAGCTATGACTAGTACTGCCCTCCTCCATGCAGTATCCTTGATTGTTTTGCTGGATGTCAGTCATCATTTCTTAAGAGTATTAATCCAAAATTGGCATAACTGAGGAAAAACACCAAAATGAAGTTTCTTCCAATCCTCAAAAATTTTCATTAGAAAAGAATAGAATGAGAAGAAAAAGTATTCCAAGTCTGAGGATTGACAGTGGCACGAGTCATAATGCATACTTACGAATGATTGGGTGAAAGGCCAGTTAGGTTGAACTGAAGAGCTTGTATGATGGGGTGCCGAGGGAAAAATGCTGTAGGTTGAAAGCCTTTTTTAAAAAGTGTGGTTATAGGGTAGAGGTTTGCCAAACTTGTGTTTTAGTACTAATAATCTGGAAATGTTGTACAGGATAGATGGCAGGATGGAGAGCACAGGCAAGTCATATGTAGTATTCTATGCAAGAATCATGATGGTAAGAAAAAAATATGTTAAGGGTACAGAGACATTTCAAGCAGATGTAACAAATGCTTACAGCATGGATTGTGAAATGCAGGGATGTAATTTAAAGATGATAAATGAAAGTGGATGACTTGTCCTTTGAAGCGAATTACTTATTTAACCCAAACACATATGAATACCTAATTCCGGAAACATTTGCTGTCATTGTTCTATTTATAGGTCATGACTTGCAAGAATAAAATAAGGCTTCTTGCACAAACAGCTTTCTTTTTCTGGCAAAACTTATTGAACAAGAGATTGTCAGATATAAAGAGTTTAGTTATTACAGATGGAAATGTGAGCTGTACTGCTAAGACTCTGACTTATTTATCTCATTTATTGGCAGTTTCCCAAAAGGGAAGACAGAGATATATTAAAGTTTACTTATGTTTCTTCCCTTCGTGCAATTTAGTTCACCCTCAGCCTGATTCCAGGGAGGCAGCATTATGGTCAGATTAATCATATATTTAGGAAAAAAAATGTTCTCTAGGTTACTTAACATTGAAAAAGTTATATTGTTGTATTAAGTTCTTAAACTCAGATCACTTAAACCCAGAAAGAATGAGCTTGAAATGCAGGAAACACATCCAGGTGTAATTCTGATGGGATTGCTAAACTTTTCATCCTGGGCATAGAGCAGATAAAAATGATGCTTCTCTCATTTAACAAAAGAGTACCAGGTGTAAGACATCTGCTGATGAAAGGTGCAAGCATTTTGACTTAAGGAGGTCCCTTTATAATGCCTGTATGGGAACTGTGATACACTTCAGTTCTGGATCTTATCACCTTTGAAGGTGTGCAGCCTCCTCCAAAATGAAGTGATTATTCTGTTTCTATGGAAAGATAATGCACTGGTTTAATAAAAGCTGAATGCCAAAGACATCAATAGTATAATGATAGTAAACTTGCCATCTCTGTCCTTTAGTTACTGAGAGAAAAAGTGTGTTGTACATATTTAGGACATAATAAATTCCAAATGCTTTGATAGGCACATTCACATACTTATTTTAACCTCACAACAGATTTGAAAGTATTATCATTATTATTTTAACAGATGAAGAAATGTTCCTCATATCACATAGTAAGGATCAGGGCTAGAATTTGAACACAGGTCTGTGGTTTTCTAAGCTATCTTCTATTAACAAACAGTGATAAAGCGTGATGCTTGAGTGTGTGGTCTCTAACAGTCACTCACTGTGGATACTGGGAAAGAGTTCTCTTTGTTTGAGGTAAAAAGAGTTATAGTTCAACAGAACATTGAGGCTCAGAGGAAAGCCTAGAGTTGCTACTGTGATCTCCCTAGATCCTGTGGGAAGTGAGAGGACTTGAGAAACTTTCCCAGCTGACCCCACATTTCCATACATGTCAGGAAACAGTTCCTGACAGAATGTGGGTTAGAATTAAATACTAGTGATGATGGTGGAGTTGGAATTTCTTTAACAAAACCAGATGGAGGTTACCCTCATACCTCTGAGTTTTTGAAATTAAGCCCTTGATTATTTTTTTCTTTCTTTCCTTCTCTCCCCGTCCCTCTCACCTGCCCTTTTCCCTTCCTCCTTCCCTCCCTCCCTCCCCCTCCTCCTCCTCCTCCTTCTTCTTCATCTTCTTTTTTTTCTTCTTCTTCTTCTTTCTTTTGCTGCTTGGTAACTCCCAAGAAATTTTAGCTCAGAAAACACTTATTTGATACATTTGTGTGTGATCTTTACTTCCCTTCCGTTCTTTCTTTTCTCTCTTCCTTCTTGTAAGTTTTGCCCTTTTCAAAGGCAGAATCAAATAGAAAAAGATTACCCTTCATGAAGCTGGTCTTAAAAGAGAGACTGCTGGGACTCTATTGAAGTGGAAGACTTTTTTAACCAAAATGACAAGGAAAACATTGCTAAAGGTAGAATCAAAATCAAAGCAGTGTTCAAGAGGGCACATTCCCATGAATCTGGGAAGTTGATGTGGATGGTCAATTCTGAAAAGTGAGGTGAGGATGAAAATAGGAGGATGAAAAGCTCTGGGAGTGTCAAGAGTAAGACAATGAATGTTACAGGAATAAGTCAGGACAACTAAAGTTCTGGAAAGAAGAGAGTGCTGAAGCTCTAACTTTTATGTGGCATTTGGTATACAGTGTAGGTGATTATGCAAAGAAATTTTATAAGACTACGTATTTGTTTTGTATTGTGTCAAATATCTTGTGCATCAAAAAGCTTCTTATGGATGAATTCTAACATATTGAACCTTTCTTTGTTGTTGTTTAGACTTTGAAAAATATTTGACCTACTCATAAAGAAAATATATTGACAGTTATTTTTTCCCCTGGAGGGAGTATATGTGTATGAACCAGCAAGAGTGAAGTCATAATTTTGGGCCTAATCTTAGAAATACCATGATGTGCCATTTCTCTGACTTCTAAAATCGAAGTCAAAGAGAGATGCAGGATCATTTTCTACTCTTTGGCAAAAGGTACTATAGAAATGCAGAGTATTGGCCTATCATTTACACAGTCTTAAACTGTGCTGGCCTCAGAATACAAAACAGAAAAGTGCAGTTGGAGGCTATTGCAGCTGGCTTTCTCTGATTCATGAATAATTTCCATTCAACGCAAATAGCAGAAATAACCCTCACTAAGAAAGAGACACCTGATAGCTCCACCTATCAATCCATGCAGGTGAACATAAAACTACCAACTTTTACATGGACAGATGTGATTTTTTATCTCCATCCCAGTGGAAAAATAAAATCAAATTTATACTTTACATGCTTAAGAAGACACTGACTCATGGTTAATGGCTGTGATTCGTTCCTAAGTCATTGCTCTTCCTTCGAAGCTGAAGCTTGACCCAGTCAGATTCACTACTAATTCATGCAGCAGCCACATTTACAACTGAAATGCAAGGGTGGGGACTCAAGATGAGGTGAAGGTGGAGAGGAGGGGAGGGGAGGAGGAAGTAGCTCTGGGAAATATCAGATGATTATCTATTTATCTAGTTATTAGATGATTATCTGTTATCTAGTTAAGAGAAAAGTGATAGGTAACCAAAGAGATTAAACATAAAACACTTATTTGTAATTATAGGTTACAATTTGTAATTGCTATTTGTTATTTGTAATTGTAGGTCAATTCCAAAATGGAGACAATTCCTGGCTGCATACATCCACATAATGTAAATTACTGCATAGATTATTAACTGTATAGTTCACTGCAGTAAATTACAATAATTTATAATAAACTTTTTTTTCCAAAAGCATCAAATTATATTTTTGTTGCTGTTTAAATGTGCATGGTATATAAATGGAACAACATTGCTCTAAGTAGAATTGTTTCTTTAAAAGTAAGATCTGGGAAACATTCATAACTGCTCTGCATCTCCATTACAACAGTAAGGGTGCAGAACATCTCAGCTAAAGGGTGTCTAGTCCCCAGCATGATGACCTGGCAGTAAATGAAGGATGAGCCTTCACTACTTCAAGTCATTTCATCTAGAATGCTTCAGTGAGTTTTTATGGAGAAATCATTTTCCCCACTTTCTTAAGATCATTTATCGTTTAGTTATATAAACTGATATTTACAACTGTCGCAAATGCTTAACCCTATCCCAGAGCATATTAAGGGAAACTTGTGGAATATTTATGTGTTATGTGTGTACAAAAAGAGGTTGTCTACAAAACCTCTATAAAAGACAAGTTGCCATTTCCCATACCTTGGGGGAATAGTAGAAGCTCCTTTCTCTTCTCCCCTATGCTGAATTTACTGCCATTTTCTTGCCTTCTTTATAGGAAACTCTACCTTTCGCGTATTTTAAACACTGCTAGGTGTTTGTGGAAAAGAGAAGGAGAAACTTGCTACTTTCTAATTTTTGTTGTTGAGAAAACACAATAATATGGTATTTTATAGTTAGGGTTGTCAAAAGCAAATCTGTGCTTCGCCACATAACAGCAAGACCTTTGGAAAATTATTTGACTGTTCTAAATGCCAGTTCCCTGTGTGTAAAATGGAAACATAACAGCATTGAGGTCTCAAAGTTGTTGTGTATGAAATAATGTACAGGAAGCACATTGTACATTGTCTCATTTAATTCTCAAACTACCCCATGAAGTGGAACTGTTATTATTTCTCATTCACAGATTTGTTCATTAAATTTCCCAAGTTCACTCTGTTAACTAGTAGTGGATATGGTATTCAAACCCAGCTCTGCCTGACTCTAGGGCCTGAACTTCTTATCACTGCATGAGACTCCTCCCTACGTACTTCACCAGTTTCTAGTGAGGAAGGATTCAAGTCACTGTCAGAGCTCTGCTATATAATCAGTCCTTGTATTTGTGATATATGTAATTTGGTCTAGCCTCATTGTATAGAAACCTGTTGTATTAGTCCATTCCCACGCTGCTATGAAGAAGTACCCGAGACTGGGTAATTTATAAAGAAAAGTGGTTTAATTGACTCACAGTTCCTCATGGCTGGGGAGGCTTCAGGAAACTTACAATCATAGCAGAAGGCACCTCTTCACAGGGCAGCAGAAAAGAGAATGAGTGCAAGTAGGGAAAATGTCAGATGCTTATAAAATCATCAGCTCTCATGAGACTCACCAGCACGAGAACAGCATGGGGGAACCACCCCCAGGATTCAATTGCCTCCACCTGTTTCTGCCCTTAACATGTGAGGTTTTTGGTGATTATAATTCAAGATGAGATTTTGGGTGAGGACACAGCCAAACAACATCACCTGTCTCCAGTTTTCATACCATATAACAGTTACAGCCATTTCACATCCAGTCATTGGTTATTGTTTTAAAATCACACATCTAAACATCTCCTCAAGCATTGCTCTAGTTTGATATCTAACAGGTAACTCCCAAAGGTTAGCTGCAGTGAAGGTTCTGGGGCACAGGGTAGGCAGAGCAACTCAGCAACTGGAATAAAATGGGCTCTTCTCCAGGCGTCCTGCAGGTTTTACTCATATTCACAAACGTGAATCCAGCTGCTACCTATTTGAAATTGCTAATAGAGTTATAATAGATTATCTTTCCTCAAGCCAATACCAGAAAATTCAAACCTGAGACAAAATTAGTCCTGTAGGTACTGGCAGCTTAATAATAGCTTATCCCTGAGGATCTCAATCTTTGTGGTCTCAGGACCCCATGTGCTCATAAAAAGTGCTGAAGATCCAAAAGTAGTTATGTGTGTCACTTATGTATTGCTAGGCTCCATATTAAAAATTAAAACTGATACTTTTTATTTGAAATAACAATAATTATCCCATTACATGTTAGTATAAATTAATGTTGCATAAATATCTTTAAATAAAAAATATATTTTTCAAAACGAAATTAGTGAGGAGCAGGCATTGTTTAATATTTTTGCAAATCTCTTTTATGGCTTAATAAAAGATAACTGGATTTTTACATCTGCTTCTGCATTCAATCTGTCACAATATTACACTTCCTGTAGAGTCTGGAAAATGTCATTCTTCACTCATGAGGGAATAAGAAAGAAAGAAAAAAATAACATTTTAGAATGATTATTAAGATAGTTTTGACCTTACAGAATCTCTGAAAGGATCTTGGGGACATACAAGAGTCTCTAGCCCACACTTTGAGAACCACTAGCTAGAAGTATACTTGATATAGCTAGAAATAAACTTGATGCCATAAGGAATGTCCTACTGATGCAGTTGGTTTGACCGATAGTACAATAATATTCACGACTAAAATCATTCAAGCTTTAAAAAGTAAACTATTTAGTAACATAAGGTTTGAATTTGTGAGTTCTGAAACTTTTACACAAGTAGTAGGAAGGTCCCGGACCCTTGTCATTATAGCTTTTGCAGATGTGAGAAATAATAATATTTCTTTCCTATGATCTTTGTTCACTTAGAGTGGGATCTGACTGGTGTCAAAAGTCACTTAAAAGAGTGGTTGTGAGATTCAAATATATATTCCTTCCAGTAAAGGCGTATTTACTGGACAGTGAGGTATCCATCTTCAAAGGATCCATCAGGCATGAGGTGTGTAAACAAGTCTGTGGTGGCTCAGTTGGCTTTCTCTTCCACAGGTTCCAAGAGAGTCCAAATCTCCCCCTTTTTTCCACTGTGTCCTTAGCAGACCACTTCAGCACACATTGCCTCGTTCTTCCGCACTGTGACAGGCCCACAGAGTCTCTGGGCACTTACGCTTTCCTGCTTCTGAGCATATTCCTTATAGTTTCCATGGTTACGTTGGTGAAGCTCCAAGTAGTCCAGATGGCTGCAGAACACAGTTCTCTGATTACCTCTCCTCAGAGTACCCACCTGCTTTCTTCCGTCCCATTTGGTTTTCTTTCATCCTTGGCCCAAGGAGATCTTTAACAGCCTGCAGTTCCTAGTGATCTTGTTAATTTGCGAAGCTCATTCCGAACAGTCTCCTTTAGTAATATTCAGCTAACTCTGCAGTTAGTCAGGCATATAATAAACCTTGAAAATAAGTCTGATACCAATGTTATCAATATTCATAAGATTTTCTTAAATCTTATAAAATCATTATTATTGCTGCTATGTACAAGTTCTTAAAATTTAGCATACTCATATCATGCATCTTGCAATTTGTAGCACTTTCTTAGAACTACTGTGATATAAATCATAATATAAAATATCAGTTATGATGTATCAATAAGTGATAAGCTAATATATGTATAACTATTTTCAGTTTAAAAAATCCTTTCATAGACAGTAATTCATTTAATCCCCAAGAAATGCTCTTTCAGATAGCTACCTCTGATGCCTATTCTACAAATGAGAAAAAGAAATGAGGCAATGGGAGGTTAATTAACTTGTTTGAGTAATCAACAGGCTGCTTTCCAATTGTAAGTCTTCAGATTAAAAACTTAGCTCCCTTTCTATTGTACTGGTGCTTTGTGTATTTAAGGTATTTTCATATTATTTGCCATATCCATGTACTTGACTTTGCTATATCAAATAAAGTCATTTAATTCTAGCTGGAAACTGTTGCCTACTAAAAAAGCCAAAAACTTAAGGCCCTATATATCCACTGTTAGAAGGCAAAAACAGCATGAGGTTGAGAAGTTGTTAAAGTCACACCAATACCAAACGGTGGCTTTCTCTTTTAAGAACTGAAAGGAAATTAAATAAGGAATAACTTTAGCAATACACTACGTATAATCATTTAATACCTGCTCATGCTTGCTCATTGAATTTTGGGCACTGTCTTCAATCATTCTGAATCCCTTGCCTCAATGAGTTCCAAGTCTCCCGTAAAGCAGGTGATCAACCAAAATCTATTAAAAGTGTTTGAAAGTGGAGACCCCTCCCAAAAGGAAATCAATATGTGACTTTCAGCATAAATTACAGCATGGCATATTTGAAAAATTAACAGAAGTAAAACACATTTAGTTAGCGATGAGGGTCAAGTTTATAATAGAAGTAATTGTTGAGAATGTCACCCACCCAAAAATTCACTGCAATTGTTTAGGAGGAAGGAAGTGGAGACAACATATAGCTGATTCGGGTCTCATTTCAAAGGGCTTCTTTATAGGAGAGAAACACGTATATCAAGTTAGGATTCCAGTTAGGAAAAAAAGGTAGGATGAGCCCATGTTTCCCAATCTGTTCTGTGAGAGAACACCGTAATACCGGAACAAGCATGAAAAGGCTGCGGTAGCTGTGAGAACTTCCTTAGAGGCCAAGAGTTCCTGAGAGCCACAGTCTGGGGGATCAACATCTCTGGAAACGTGCACATCACTTGTGGCTCACCAGGCTATAGCAGCACATTTGTGGGAAGCTCTGCTGTAGGAAACTGATGAGAGGACCATGAATAAGAAGAAAAAAGCATAGCCCCTGACAACAAAGAATGAATCCTTTCTTCCAGAAAAAAAAAATGTATAAAGCATTGATGGTGGCAGTGGCCTGTCTGGAACAGCCACTGTGAGGACAACAGCTGTAGCAGGGCAGTCAGGGCTTGGGCTGCTTGCTCTGTGGAGCTGGCAGGGGCAGGGCACAGGTGATCCGAGTGAGAGCCCCACACCCTACAGAGGTGGCGAGGTGGCAGCCCACATTCCTGGGTGCAGGTGCAGTCACTCAGCCGTGGCTCTGGACCTGGGCATCCCTGTGCTCTCAGGGACCCAGGAAGCTTCCTGCCCCTGTAGGCTCGGAACTGCTTCTCCCGCTCCCTGGCCTCTCCCTACTGCCAGCACCCACTATGGATGTGTCTCAATAGCCAAACCCAGGCACTGTTGTGACCCGGCTGGGTGCACGCACACTCAGGATGGTTCTGACACGCCAGGCCCCTGCTTCCTCGGCTCCCCCAAAAAATAACCTCTAAGGCTGAAACTTTGGGTGTCAGTGAGCACGGGAGGGAGGCTGGGGGACTGAGGGTGGCTCAATGCAGGCCTGCAGGTGCCTCTCAGTGCAGACAGCCTGGGCACCATGGATGGCATGTTGATGGTGGCAAAAGGCAGACAGGTTCCTAGGCAGCAAGGGGTGGGTCCCCAGTGAAATCTCACCTTCAAGCCAGAGAAGGCCTAAAGTGTGGGGGCTGGGCTGCCAGTTCCAGGTAAAGTACAAGACCCTGAGTGAGAACTTCCTTGATGCCTTTCGGCCAATTGGATGGTACTTTTTCCAGACCTGCCCATGGCCGGTCATGGATCAATCAGCATGCCCTTCCACCCAAGAACTAGTCAGCATGCACATCCTTCATTCTGAGCCCGTAAAAACCCCATACTCAATGGAACTACCTGCCTGTGGATACGAGCTTCCCACTTTAGGTCTCCTCTACACTCTTCGGGACTACGTGCCTGCGGATAGGAGCTAATCACTTCAGGTTTCCTCTACACTCCTTGGGACTACATGCCTGTGGATAGGATCTAATCACTTTGGGTCTACTCTCCACTGAGAGCTGTTCTGTCCCTCAATAAATCTCCTCTTCACCTTGTTCACCCTCCAGTTGTCCATGTAACTTCATTCTTCCTGGATTCTGGACAAGAACTCAAGACCTGCTGAACAGAGGGAGTGAAAGGAGCTATAACACATTCCTGGCCGGCTTGCTGAGCTGCAGGGATAACATGCTCCCAGACTGTGGCAGTGAAGAATGGTGACCCTTCTGGGGGCCCAGACCTCAGGATTTCCCCAGCCAGAGCTGCTGTAACTCTATAGTCCTCCTGTCCTCCACCAGAGGCAGGCAGCCACCGCATGCAATGGGAAGCAGCAGCAGGGCTGGGCCTGCACAGGAGTCATGGGCCAGAGAGGGGCAGTGGGACTGAAAGAGTGGTAACACAAACAGGCTGAAACATACCCGCCTTCCATTTGCCCTTCTATTTGCCGCGCAGAGGGTGACAAGGAGAGAAGAGCTGTGGCCCTTCTGGCCCTTCTGGGAGTCCAGACCTCGGGGCCCCCTGAGCCAGGGCTATGACATGCTGTAACGCCCTTTTGGGGGCTCTGCAGTTCCTGGTGTGTCCAAGCTTTTGATCACTGCCATGTTCCCCTCACCAGTCACTCACACAAAGCTGGTGCCTGTGCCAGCGCCTGGAGCTGCCTGCCCTGCTGCGGCAGCCAGCATGCCTGGCTGTCCACAGTGACCAGACCCTACACTCACACACCATTTGCTGCGCCACACCTGGCTTGCCCTTGAGAGGTGTAGAAATGCAGCATCTCAGGTTGCTGCCTGTGGAGTGAGCTAAGCACATTGAGCACCTACAACTTGTGACACACAGTGACAGACATTTTAAATTTCTCAGAGCTTACAAGTATTTAAGATATTACTGCTATATATTTCTCTGCCAAATTAAATTCCTTTTCCACACTCAAGTTTTACATACTTTACAGTCATTAGTTTCATGGTATGCATTTTACTTCTTCCAATTGCCTCATCAAATGATATATAAACACTTTAATCTAAACTTATTTCTCTCTTTCCAGGAAAACAAAGTTTATTGGGTACTAATAATATAAGAGGTATTGCACTTGTGCCTTATATAAACTATTTTAAACTTACATCAACCCCACAAAACTGGAAAAATCACCCAATTTTACAGATGAGAACATTTTGGCCAAAGAAAAAAAGTAAATAATAGACAATAACCCAGCATTAAAATGGAGGCATTTCTGTTTCTGACTTAAAAGCCAATCCCTTTTCACTACCACATGTTGCAGTTTTGGAATCTACCTCTATTAATCTTTGTATTGAGTTAGTAAAACAAATATAGAAAATTATCCACTGTTAGACTCATGTTCTTCCTCTATTTACTTCACAGACTGGCAGATTGGTAGTCACATACATGTACCTATACGTATGTGTATTAGTGCCTTTTCAGGCTGCTAACAAAGACATACCTGATACTGGGCAATTTACAAAAGAAAGAGGTTTAATGGAGAGCTTGTGCAGGGAAACTCCCGTTTTTAAAACCATCAGATGTCATGAGACTCATTTACTATCACAAGAACAGCACGGGAAAGACCCACCCCCACAATTCAATCACCTCCCACCAGATTCCTTCCACAACATGTAGGAATTGTGGCACTTACAATGCAAAATGAGATTTGGGTGGGGATACGGCCAAACCATATCATTTAACCCTGGCCCCTCACAGATTTCACATTCTCACATTTCAAAACCAACCCTGCCTTCCCAACAGTCCCCGAAAGTCTTAACTCATTTCAGAAGTCCATAGTCCAAAGTCTCATCTGAGACAAGGCAGGTCTCTTGCAGTTATGAGTCTGTAAAATCAAAAATAAGTTAGTTACTACCTAGACACAATGGGGGTATAGGCATTGGGTAAATACAGCAGTTCCAAATGTGAGAAATTGGCCAAAACAAAGAGGCTACACAGGTCCTAAGCAAGTCTGAAATCCAGCAGGGCAGTCAAATTTTACAGCTCCAAAATGATCTCTTTTGACTCCATGTCCTGGATCCAGGTCACATTTATGCAAGAAGTAGGTTCCCATGGTCTTGGGCAGCTCAGCTCTTGTGGCTTTGCAGGGTACAGCCTCCCTCCTGGCTGCCTTCTTGGGCTGGCATTGAGTGTCTGTGGTTTTTCCAGGTGTACGGTGCAAGCTGTCAGTGGATCTGCCATTCTGGGGTCTGGAGGAAGGTGGCCCTCTTCTCACAGCTCCACTAGGCAGTGCCCCAGCAGGGACTCTGTATGGAGGCTCCAACCCCACATTTCCCTTCCACACTGCCTTAGCAGAGGTTCTTCATGAGCACCCTGCCCCTACAGCAAACTTCAGCCTGGACATCCAGGTGTTTCTATGTATCCTCTGAAATTTAGGCAGAGGTTCCCAAACCTCAATTCTTGACTTCTGTGCATCTGCAGGGTTAACACCATATGGAAGCTCCCAAGGCTTGCGGTTTGGGGCTTGCATCCTCTGAAACCATGGCTTGAGTTGTACCTTGGCCCCTTTTAGTCATGGCTGGAGTGGCAGGGCACCAAATCACTAGGCTGCACACAGCAGAGGGACCCTGGGCCAGGCCCATGAAACCATTTTTTCTTCATGGCCAGTGATGGGAAGGACTGCCATGAAGATCTCTGGCAAGCCCTGGAGATATTTTCCAGGCCAGTGATGGGAAGGGCTGCCATGAAGACCTTTGGCATGCCCTGGAGACATCTTCCCCATTGTCTTGGGGATTAACATTCAGCTCCTCATTACTTACATGGATTTCTGCAACCTGCTAGAATTTCTCCTCAGAAATGAGATTCTCTTTTCTATCGTGTTGTAAGGCTGCAAATTTTCCAAATTTTTATGTTGTTTACCTTTTAAAACTGAATGCTTTTCACAGCACCCAAGTCACCTCTTGACTGTGTTGCTGCTTCGAAATTTCTTCTGACAGATACCCTAAATCATCTTCCTCAAGCTCAAAGTTACACAGATCTCTAGGGCAGGGGCAAAATGTAACCAATCTCTTTGCTACAACATAACAAGAGCCACCTTTGCTCCAGTTCCCAACAAGTTCTTCGTCTCCATCTGAGACCACCTCAGCCTGGACCTTATTGTCTATATTACTATCAGCATTTTGGTCAAAGCCATTCAACAAGTCTCTAGGGAATTCCAAACTTTCCTACATTTTCCTGTCTTCTTCTGAACCCTCCAAACTGTTCCAGCCTCTGCCTGTTACGCATTTCCAAAGTTGCTTCCACATTTTCAGGTATCTACAGCAGCACCCAACTTTATTGGTACCAATTTACTGTATTAGTCTGTTTTCATGCTGCTGATAAAGACATACCTAAGACTGTGCAATTTACAAAAGAAATAGGTTTAGTGAACTTACAGTTCCACATGGCTGGGGAGGTCTCACAATTATGGTGGAAGGCAAGGAGAAGCAAGTCACATCTTACATGGATGGCAGCAGACAAAGAGAGAGCTTGTGCAGGGAAACTCCCATTTTTAAAAGCATCAGATCGCGTAAGACTCATTCACTATCACAGGAACAGCACAGGAAAGATCTGCACCCATAATTTAATCACCTCCCACCAGTTTCCTCCCATGACATTTGGGAATTGTGGGAGTTACAATTCAAGATGAGATTTGGGTGGGGACAGAACCAAACCATATCAACATGTTAAGAATATAACTTTTAATAATATACTTTGAAAATATAAAATCATCTTTTCATAAAGTTAATTTTGGGGGCAATAGGAGTAGATCTATAAAAACTCTTTAATTATTCAGCAACAAATATTTATAGGATCCCAATAAAATCCTTGTCTGATGTATTGAAAGTTACACATTGTTTCCATTTGGGGGATCTCCACTTTCAAACAGCTTTAATAGATTTTGGTTGTGCACTTGCTTTATGGGAGACTCTGATCTCAAGATTCAGAATGATTGAGGATAATGCTCAAAATTCATTGAGTAAGTTCTTACTTAGTAGATCTGAGGTAAGGCCTAAAATGCTGCATCTATAACAAGCTCACAGGTGAGGCTAAAACTGCTCGTCCTGGCACAAGACTCTGAGGAGTAGGGGTCCAGGACATACCCGTTAAAGTACGGTCCACAAACCAGTACTAGTCAGGAAACTGTTGGTTCCTTATCTGTAATGAGTTTACAGTAGAGACTGAAGGTAAGCATTTAGACAATTTTAGCACTTTGTGCAGTAATTTTATGTTTGTTGAATTTAATAAAATTTAAAAAATAGGCCTTGCTTCTATTTTGTATGACTTTTTAAAAAAATTTCATCTTTCCAGTAATTATTTTTATTATATTTTATAAAAATATTGGCCTGTGATAGATTGGAGATTGTATATAAAACTAGTTATATATAATTAATAATATGTATATTTATTACATATATTACTATATATTATATATTAGTTATATATAATTAATTACATATAGCTATTGATATAACTTGCTACATATATAATTATATATAGCTGGTTTTAGATATAATTATATATAATATATAACACAAATATATAATATATTTAATATAACTAGCTATATAATTAATATATAGAACACATATAACTAGTTTTACATATAACATACATAACTAGATTTATAAATTAATATATATAACATATATAAAACTAGTTTTATAAAATATATATAAAACTAGTTACCTTTGTGGTGAAGTACTACTATATGTATACAGTAGTCCTATATGTATATATATGTACTTTATGTATATAGTAGTCCTTCAAAAATGTGTTAATACATATATAACATAGAATACTATGCAGTCATAAAAAAGAATGAAATCATTTGTGGTGAAGGGTTAGTCATATATATATAAAACTAGTCCTTCACCACAAATGATTTAAGAAGCATGAGTCTTTGGGCAGTATGGCCATTTTTACGATATTGATTCTTCCTATCCATAAGCATGGAATGTTCTTCCATTTGTTTGTGTCCTCTTTTATTTCATTGAGCGGTGGTTTGTAGTTCTCCTTTAAGAGGTCCTTCACATCCCTTGTAAGTTGGATTCCTAGGTATTTTATTCTACTTGAAGCAATTGTGAATGGGAGTTCACTCATGATTTGGCTCTCTGTTTGTCTCTTATTGGTGTTTAAGAATGTGATTTTTGCATGTTGATTTTGTATCCTGAGACTTTGCTGAAGTTGCTTATCATCAGCTTAAAGATTTTGGGCTGAGACGATGGGGTTTTCTAACTATACAATCATGTCATCTGCAAACAGGGACAATTTGACTTCATCTTTTCCTAATTGAATACCCTTTATTTCTTTCTCCTGCCTGATTGCCCTGTCCAGAACTTCCAACACTAGGTTGAATAGGAGTGGTGAGAGAGGGCGTCCCTGTCTTGTGCCAGTTTTCAAAGGGAATGCTTCCAGCTTTTGCCCATTAGTATGATATTGGCTAGTTCTTGTCATAAATAGCTCTTATTATTTAGAGATACATTCCATCAATACAGAATTTATTGAGAGTTTTTAGCATGAAGGGCTATTGAATTTTGTCAAAGGCCTTTTCTGCATCTATTGAGATAATCATGTGGTTTTTGTCTTTGGTTCTGTTTATATGCTGGATTACATTTATTGATTTGCATATGTTGAACCAGCCTTGTAATTTATAGATCCAATGCCATCCCCATTAAGCTACCAATGACTTTCTTCACAGAATTGGAAAAAACTACTTTAAAGTTCATATGGAACCAAAAAAGAGTCCACATTGACAAGACAATCCTAAGCCAAAAGAACAAAGCTGGAGGCATCATGCTACATGACTTCAAACTATACTACAAGGCTACAATAACCAAAACAACATGGTAGTGATACCAAAACAGATACATAGACCAATGGAACAGAACAGAGGCCTCAGAAATAATGCCACACATCTACCACCATCTGATCTTCAGCAAACCTGACAAAGACAAGCTATGGGGAAACGATACCCTATTTAATAAATGATGCTGCAAAAACTGGCTAGTCATATGCAGAAAACTGAAACTGGACCCCGTCCTTACACCTTATACAAAAATTGACTCCAAAAGATGGATTAAACATGTAACCATAAAACCTGAAACCATAAAAATCCTAGAAGAAAACTAGGCAATACCATTCAGGACCTAGGCATGGGCAAAAACTTCCTGACTAAAAGCAACATCAATAAAAGCCAGAATTGACAAATGGGATCTAATTAAACTAAAGAGTTTCTGCACAGCAAAAGAAACTATCATCAGAGTGAAAGCGAACCTACAGAATGGGAGAAAATTTTTGCAATCTATCCATCTGACAAAGGGTTAATATTCAGAATCTACAAGGAATTTAAACAAATTTACAAGAAAAAGACAGACAACCCCATCAAAAAGTGGGCAAAGGACATGAACAAACACTTCTCAAAAGAAGACATTTATGCAGCCAACAAACATGAAAAAAAGCTTATCTTCACTGATGATTAGAGAAATGCAAATCAAAACCACAATGAGGTAACATCTCATGCCAGTTAGAATGACGATTATTCAAAGGTCAGGAAACAAGAGATACTGGAGAGGATGTAGGGAAATAGGAATGCTTTTACACTGTTGTTGGGAGTATAAATTAGTTCAACCATTGAGGAAGACAGTGGCAATTCCTCAAGGATCTAGAACCAGAAATACCATTTGACCCAGCAATCCCATTACTGGGTATATATCCAAAGTATTACACATCATTATACTATAAAGACACATGCACATGTATGTTTATTGTGGCACTGTTGACAATAGCAAAGACTTGGAACCAACCCAAATGCCCATCAATGATAGGCTGGATAAAGAAAATGTGGCACATATACACCATGGAATACTATGCAGCCATAAAAAGGAATGAGTTCATGTCCTTTAAAGGGACATTAATGAAGCTGGAAACCATCATTCTCAGCAAACTAATACAAGAACAGAAAACCAAACAAACACTATGTTCTCACTCATAAGTGGGAGTTTAACAATGAGAACACATGGACACAGGGAGGGGAACATCACACACTGGGGCTTGTTGGGAGTGGGGGGCAAGGGGAAGGAGAGCATTAGGACAAATAACTAATGCATGTGGGGCTTAAAACCTAGATGATGGGTTGATGGTTGCAGCAAACTACCATGGCACATGTATACCTCTGTAACAAACCTGCACATTCTGCACATGTATCCCAGAACTTAAAGTATAATAAAAAAGATAATAATAGCCATAACGACTGGTATGAGATGGTGTCTCATTGTGGTTTTGATTTGCATTTATCTGATGATTAGTGATGCTGAGCACTTTTTCATATGTCTGATGGCCACTTGTATGTCCTTGTTTTGAGAAGTGTCTGTTCATGCCTTTTGTCCACTTTTTAATGGGGTTGCTTTTTGCTTGTTGATTTAAGTTTATTACAGATTCTGGATATTAGACCTTTGTCAGATGCACAGCATGTGAATATTTTCTCCCATTCTGTAGGTTGTCTGTTTATTGTTGTTAGTTTCTGTTGTGGTGCAGAAGCTCTTCGGTTTACTTAGATTCCACTTGTCAATTTTTGTTTATGTTGAAATTGCTTTTGGGAACTTATTAATAAATTCTTTCCCAAAGCCAATGTCCACAAAGGTGTTTCCTAGGTTGTTTGTGTTTCCTAGGTTGTTTTCTTCTAGAATTCTTTTTTTTTTTTTTTTTTTTGAGATGGAGTCTCATTCTGTCACTCAGGCTGGAGCACGGTGGCACAATCTCAATTCACTCCAACCTCCTCCTCCCAGGTTCAAGTGATTCTCCTGCCTCAGCCTCCCAAGTAGCTGGGATTACAGGCATGTACCACCATGCCCAGCTAATTTTTGTATTTCTAGTAGAGATGGGGTTTCACCATGTTGGCCAGGTGGGTCCCGAACTCCTGACCTCAGGTGATCCACCCACCTTGGCCTCCCGGGATTACAGATGTGAGCCACCATGCCTAGCTTCTTGTAGGATTCTTATAGTTTGAGGTCTTATATTTAAATGTTTAATCTGTATTGAGTTAATTTTTGTATATGGTGAGGGGGTCCAGTTTCATTCTTTTGCACATGTCCAGCCAGAAATCTCAGCACCAATTACTGAATAGGGAGTCCTTTCCCCATTGCAAAACTTTGTCAAAGATCAGATGGCTGTAGGTGTGGAGCTTTACTTCCGGGCTCTCTATTCTGTTCCATTGGTTGATTTGTCTGTTTTTATACCAGTACCATGCTGTTTGGGCTACTTAGCCTTATAATATAGTTCGAAGTCGAGGAATGTAATGTGATACTTACAGCCTTGTTTTTGTTGTTCTTGTGTGTTTTTTTGTTTTTGCTTAGGATTGCTTTGGTTATCCAGTCTCTTTTTCAGTTCTATATGAATTTTAAAATAGTAGGATTTTTTTTTTATTCTGTGAACAGTAACATTGGTAGTTTAATAGGAATAGTGTTGAATCTGTAGCTTGCTTTGGTAAATATGGACATTTTAATAATATTAACTATTCTTATCCACAAGCATGGAATGTTTTTTGTTTGTTTGTGTCATTTTGGTTTCTTTTAGCAGTGTTTTGTAGTTCTCCTTGTAGAGGTCTTTCTCCTCCTTGGTTGAATGTATTCCTTGGTATATTATTTGGGGGAGGGCTATTGTAAATGGAATTGCATTCTTGATTTGACTCTCAGCTTGAATGTTATTGGCATACAAAAATGCTGATTTTTGTACATTGATCTTGTTTCCTGAAACTTTACTGAAGTCATTTATCAGTTCCAGGAGGCTCTTGGTGTAGTAACAGAGTAATATTGTTAGTGAAGAGAGATAGTTCGACAATTTCTTTTTCTATTTGGATGCCTTTTATTTATTTCTCTTGCCTGTTTGCTCTGGCAAAGAAATAAGGGGATAGTTTGGGTATAGACACACATACAAGGAGAGTACCATGTGAAGATGAAGGCAGATTTCAAGGTAATACAAGAGAAGCCAAGGAATGCCAAAGATGGCCAGCAAATCACTAGAGCTAGGAGAGAGTCATCGGATGGATTCTCCCTCATAGACCTTAGAAGGAATGGACCCTGCTGACACCTTGATCTCTGATTTCTAGCCCCTAGAACTCTGAGACAATCAATTGCTGTTATTTAAGCAAATGTTAACAATTTCTAGAAGAACTATTTCAGCCATCAAATTGAAAAATCTCCCTACATGTGGAGCAGAATTTTGAAAAAAAAAATCACCCAGTATTATCAAAGTAGCATGGCAGAACATCAAAGGTAATGAGAAAAATATTAAAAATTGATATAAATTGTATGTTTTGTGCATTTTGCCACAACTTTTAAAAATTGCAAAAAATGATCAGAAAGGAAAGATAGAAGAGAACATGTGAGTTTAACCCTGGGGTGATTTCATAGGGTCTGAGAAAGGTGTGGAAGCAAGAGCAAAGGGCATCTGCTTTTCAAATATTGGCAATACCTCCATCTCGACTTCATCTTCATTGGATTCTGGCTGCACAGTAGCTGGTGAAGCTCTTGTTTGGCCACAGAAAGCAAATGTAGGACTAGAAAATTAAGGGAGTGTCAGGGATGTGTGTGTACACATGTAGGGAAAACTCCTCTTTCCATATTTAGTAGTTCCTGGGTATGTTGGAAAGAATAAAGCTCAATATATCAGTATATATCCATTCAGTCTTATATACACTAAACACCTCATATAAGCCAGGCACTACCCTAGGTTTATACACACAAGGACAAATAAGACAGAGTTTTTTCCTTCATTCGTGGGTAATCTCACTCTGTTGTACTATTTATTATGGTTACAGAAACAGGATACAAATTTTGAAGGTAATCTCTTCAATGTAAACATTCCATTCAAATAGCTTTAAGGATATTCCATTCAAATAGCTTTAAGGATATTTACTGGAACCTTTATTGAATGTAGACCTTCTTTTCTAGAACTTGCCTAGAACTTGTCTAGAACATGCTACATGCCTTTGCACTCCATCTTGATGAGATGGTTGAGGAAAAAAACATACATAAGCAGATCCACGTGCTTATCATTTAGGTATCAATATTATTGCCTCCATTTTTTCTAAATACTTTAAGGAGGCAGATAAAGATGATTTATACACTGAATACCCTTGAGCATTGGTGTAAAAATTCAATATTAAGGCGTTACTAAATTTACTTTCAATGTCCAAACTAAATGTGTTTTCAAATTAAGTTGAAGCAACTGCAGAAAAAGTCAAATATTTGCTCTCATTAATAACATATTGGTACTAAAAAGAAGAATGATAATGACAATCTCATAAAGGTTTTCTTTAAAATCTCTAAAAGATTACTAATTATACTTTATTCATCCTTCTCACGATTTGTTTTTGCAGACTACTTTATTAGATTTATGTCATGGAAACTTGTCTCAAGCTTCAGCAATTGGCAAACAATCAGTACTTTAGCTATCCAAGAAAAGTTTCCTGAGGAGGAAGAAATTTCTTCTTGAATGACCTTTTTTTCAGGGGAGCACCCATCACAGATGAAGAACCAGGCCACTCTGCAAATCAAGTCCCACTAAACCTTGAAACTTCTTTACTTTATGTTTGTTTGTTTTGTTTCGTTTTTTGAGACAGTCTCACTCTGTTGGCTGGGCTGGGATGCAGCGGTGCAATTTTGGCTCACTGCAAACTCTGCTTTCCAGGTTCAAGCGATTCTTTTGCCTCAGACACCAAGTAGCTGGCATTACAGGTATGTGCCACCACGCTTGGCTAATTTTTATATTTTTAGTAGAGATGAGGTTTCACCACGTTGGCCAGGCCAGTCTCGAACACTTAACCTCAGGTGATCCGCCCTCCTCAGCCTCCCAAAATGCTGAATTCAAGGAGTGAGCCACAGCTCTGGGGCTAAAACTTCTTAAATAGAGAGCTGTGTCACACAGAAAACACCCCAGGGGAGCAAGTCATGTTTCTGGGAGGCTTTGTTAGGTGATAATCGCCCGATATTGATGGCATGCTTTTTTGTTGTTGTTAGCATCCAGAAGAAAAAAAAAAATAAATCTACAAGAGGGGTTGAGCAAAGGGACCTGAAGGCAGGAAAATTAAGTGGAATAATGCATAAAATTTAAAGTAAGTTTTACTGAAGCTTTCGTGTTCAGAGAGATATGTGTGGGTAGATTCCCTCTCAAAGCCAAACATTATCTCCTAATTATGACCTTAACAAATAACACTGGTATATAACAATAATGACAAATTAAAAAAAGACCTAATTTATTTTGAGATCTACAGCCACAAACTAGTCCTATTTAGTGCCAACAGGACAAGCAATGTTGTCTACAATTTGTGAAGGGAGGCTCTAATAATGCTACTTTTATTTTTTTTAAATGGTGATAGAGGAATGCTAAGCATTTCATGCCTATAAACAAGGCACTGAAAATGAAAGGTAAGATAATGTAAGAAGTTAATTAAGAATGGCTTTTAATCTTTTCTTTGATTTTTCTTTTCTTTTCCTTTAACCTTAAAAAATTCCAAACTATAACAAAGAGAGGAAAAAGCCAGCAGGAGAGGAAGAGGGACTCACTATGATGGAGTATCAACGTTGGAAGAGTGAGAAGAACAGACGGGTTGGAAATCAGAAGATATGGCACTTACTTCCTGGGCACAGAGATTTTGGGGAAGGATGCTTACTGTCTTTGTATGCCCATTTTTTTAGCTGTAATATATAAATAGCAATATCAGACGGTGTGATGAAAGCTCTTATAAACTGTCATACACTATACAAACAGCAGTTATCATTATTCACACACCTAGAGCCCTTGTAAACTGTTACACACTAGACAGACCGCAGTTACCATTATTCACACACCTGGAGTGAACACGGTGAAAAACCTTTGCCTTAAGGGAAGTGGGTTAGAGCCTCTACCACGTCACTGGTCCACATCACCCAGCCGCAGATAAACAACGAGGCCACTCTGCAGGTTGTCTTACAGAAGCTTCTAAAATAGAGATGTGTCACACAGGAAATGCCCCAGGGGCTGCAAGGCATGTTGCTGGGAAGCTTTCTTAGGTAATAATTGGGCGAATATTTTATGTTACTTTTAACACCCAGAAAAAAATTTACAAGGGAGATTGAGTAACAAGATCTGAAGACAGGAAAATTAAGAGTAAGAGTGCCTTGTATGTAGAGCCTAAAAAGAGAACGCTGTAGATAAGAAATTGAGAAATATAACAAAATGCCCACAGGGTACAAGGGACACTCCCTTTTCACCTCCCATCTGAGCCTCAATGCCCATCCAATTGCTGAATACTGACTGGAAATAAGGCATGGTGATGCATCATTCTGTTAGATGTGCAGCCTCCCTGGTTTTGTCCACTTTCCTCACCAAAATACTGATTTCAAATGCCACTTGTCCTTTTAGTCTTAATATCTATTGATAACTATACCTGGAGAAGTTCTCTAATTCAGACATCTGAAATCATATTTTCCCCATCTTAATTCTCTCTCTCTTCTTCCCACAAGAATATAAGAATCAAGAAGCCATGCATTTTATCTGTCTCGTTAGGGAATGTATCTCTACTGCCTAGAACAGTGACGTAGGCATTGAAGAAAGGTGTTGATGAGTGAATAAATGAAGAATGATGAAAGACTTAGTTACTAAGCAGTTATGAATAATTTACAAAAAGGAAATATGATCTTATGATTTCCAGCATACATAAATTCAAATGATATAAAACATTTGTTTTCCCAAAAAGTCCCTACTAATATGTCTTGGTGGATAGTTAGTAGTCTCTTTGAAGTCTGGTCTCCAGTCTTTTCCCCCATCTCTTCCTCCTCCCATCTTCCCTTTGGTCTTTTATTCCCTTCTGCTCTTCCCTGCTTCACCACCTAATCTGCAGTCAGTCTCAGTTCCGTCCTGGATAGGAGCTCCATCTTAGATGGTAGGTTTTACTGTCCACCTAGCAGTAGATTCAAGTTTTCAAAGTCTTAAGGGAGGAACATCTATAAGAAAAGCAACTCTTGCTAAATCAATTATACTTCCATAGCAGAGTTTCCATAGTGTATTATGCTAACGAAGTCTCTATTGCTTTTGTTTTCCTGTCATAGATGAGGAAGACAAGGGAAAAAAGACAAGGCTAGAAACTAGTGCAGAAAATTCCATTGTGCAACAAGAGCTCATCTCATGGAGATGGCAACTCACGAACTCTACAAAGTTTTCTAAAACTGCTTCTCAAACTTTAATGCGCACAACAATTCCCTGAGATCTCGTTAGCAATTTTTGTTTCAGTAGTTCTGGGGTGAAGCTTCAAGTTCTGCATTTCTAATAAACAACCAGGTGGTCCATGGGTCCACACCTTAAATAGTCAATCTCTAAAATAAAACTTTTCATTTTGGACCTCTACTTTACAGTCCACTGGAAGTAGTCTACTTTACATTATGGTCTACTGAAAATGCACTATGTAAGAGAAAGAGCAAGAGGATTTGGGGTCATCTAGGACTGGGTTTGAAATCTGGCTCTGCTGTTCCTTGAGAGACACTGGGCAAGGATTATTTTTTAAAATATAAATTTCCTAAGTTTCAGTATAATCTGAAATATGGCTATAATACTATCTGTCTTAAAGGGTTGCTATAAAAATTAACCTTTTTAAAGGCACTTTAGCATAGGGCAAAGCTTGATCCCTTCCCCTTTCTTTTCCTATTTCAAATTCTTCAAAATGGCCCGATTCAGCTTCAAATTCTGTTTCAAACCTCATCTGTTTCTACTCTTGAAAACTGAAAGCATATGCACCCAGACAGTTTACTATCTATATTAACACAATTTAACTTTTCAACCTGTGCACTAACCTGACTTAATTATTCCAGGAAATCATTGCCCAGGAAGATGAAGTTGCAAATAACTGTTTATTTCAGAATCTCCTGAATTTATTTATCTGAAAAATCAATTCATTCTCTTTAAGTAAATAGCCTCTTCTCAAAACAATAGATTATTAAGCTGGGTTCAACAAATGATTGTTTACTCTTAAAGACTCTTCAGTGTATTCCCTTTACTGTGTCCATTAATTATACACTATTATATTACAACATCTTTCAGTACCAATCAGACCACTTCACTGAAAGACATGCCTTAAAGTAGACTCCAAATCCTTACAAATGCCAGTTTTGACTCTTCCCTTGCAAAACACCACTAAGACTCTGCCGAAGTAGTCACTGGCTTCCCTTACTACAGTGAGAAATAAACTTGTCTTTGCTTGATCAAACGTGATTTTGCTGGTATCTTGAGAGTTGGCAGTTGATAATCTCTTCTAATAAAATTATCAACCAGACAAACATACTTAATTACTTATTTCCTGGAGGTGTCATGCTTTTTAATATTCCATGCTTTTGCACAATCAATTTCTTTTTTCCTGTAATATCATCTCTTTTTATTTAACCTTCAAGACTCATACTAAATGTTGGTTCCTCTGTGAAATATTTACTGAAACCCTTTAGCAATATATATTTTTCATGTTTCTCTTCTCCCATAGCATTGAGTAGGCCTTTTCCATCATACCCTATTATTTCCTGATAGCTTGGTTACACATTTTTCTTTCCCAAACATAGTGTGCTCTTTAAAAATAGGGGCTGTGCCTTATCACCTCTGTCATTAATGTCTTAAATAATTTATTATTATTAAAAAAACTATTAGTTGATCAACAAATATTTGTTGAATATTGAATGAAACACAGCCTGGATATTTAGAGGAAGAAAAATGGGTACATAAATATTTGTTAAAAGAAATTTGAGCTTCTTTTCATAAGGATTTCCTTTGCAGCCTCTTATTCTTTTTGTTTTAGGTAATCCTGAGAAATATTACCTCTGAAGGCTACTACCCCTGAAGTAGTAGCTCTCTGAGCCAGCAAAATAGGACCTTTTTGACGTCTCAAATCCTGTCAAAAAGGTAATTTCTCCTTTCTTTCTCATCTAGTAATTATTGATGGCAAGTATGAGCGTGCAGTTGCGCCACTTCTTCTATCAGGGTAGCAGATTTTTTAGCCCAATCAAAGCTGGGCATTTTGTTTAGCCCAATCAAGGCTGGTAGAAGGGCGAAATTTTATAATGTAAAATGTATGACCCTGTAATGGCTGATAAAAACAATCCCTGGCATAGTTATGCTTCTATTTAAGTGTTAATTATCCCTATGTGCAGTGTGTACTCTTTTTGATAGCCATAATTCAACACTTAGACTATTAAAGGCAGATTTATGCTATAGCAATAGAATATTTTTTATTTCCATCTAAACTGAAATCTAGAAGTTCCATAAAAGTATAAGAGCTCATGTCATGACTAACAGGTTTTGACAGGAGCTAAGTTAATGTTTGTAGCAGTAAACCATTTCCTGGTTGACAGTTTGTTGAGACATCAGAGAAGTCGCTGAGGAGAAAAATCAAGTAAATCTAAATGGTACATTTGACAAACTATAAGCCTGGACTGACATTTTACTCTAGCAAAAGTACACTGTTTGGAAAAGAGTGCAAAATTATATGTATCATATCTCAGTTTCCGATCATTTTAGGTCATTTGGAGGTATAAATATTTAATAAATATGTTTAATGTTCAGCAGTATGTGAACACTACTTTCATCTCTCTCTCTTTTTGGCTGTCATCTAAAATTGAAAGAAATAAACTTTATTATAACATAAACTAGTTAGCCCTCTGAGTAGTCCATGTAACATTCGCTTCATATCATAATAACAATAAGCATTATAACATATTTGTGTGAGGTGCCAATGATCTTGATTTCTGTGAGGATTGTATTAATCAGATTTTTTCAGGAATGTAGGTAGCAACTATAATATTTCATTACAAGTTTATTGTAATTTTTGCCATTAACATGCATGACCTGCGTGATTCTTAAATATTCCTGTGAAGTATTCATGTACCCATTGTACAGGGGAGAAGGAGACCCAAACAGAAGATGTGCCTTTTCATAGGTCACACAGAACATGGCAGAGCTAGAGCCAGAACTCAGAACTCCTGTCTCCCAGAAACAGCCCCCTTTGTTCTACAATACACAGATCTCTGTTAATATACTTTAAAATGATTATAGAAGAGATGTTACAGACCCTTCACATAGAATTTGATCAATGTTTATTTTGAGGCAAGTGAACTAAGACAGCATAAATTTTAATCGCATTCTCTATTTGAGAATAGTAATCATGAAAAGAAATTAAAAGACTGAGTTCAAGATTGATTTTCCAGTCTTTGTAGCAACCCCTGAAGCTTCAAAAAGCTTGCAGAAAGACTATTTCCAGAGACTGTTTGGACTTCCTCATATTAGACTATTAACGACCATACTTAGTACTCAGTAGAATATTAATAATACTGGGCTCGAACTGAGACTTATTTTCTGTGGGTGCTTCTACATTTTGAAGAGTATCGGGGCAAATACATTACCATGCAGGACATAACACAAATTGTTGAAGTGGATTGGTCGTTTTCAAGCACTAGCATGTGCCAGGAACTATGCTGGACACTTATTTTCTATATAATTTTTCAATTAATGTTCATAACAATCCTACATCCATTTTATACGTATAAAAACAGATTCAGTGGAGTTAAGGAACTTGTCAAAATTCACAAGATGTTACATAACTGAGTCAAGATTTGAACCCTGGTCTATCCAATTTCAAAAATTCCACTTCAGTATGATGTTTAGTTCTTTTCAAACTCACAACAAAGGAAAAAATCTTTACCTAGTCAGATGGGGCCTACATTTAACCTGGATAACCTACATTGGGAAAGTGGGGGCAATGCAATTGTTTTCAGTTTCTCTGTTCTCTCTTCCACATCTCTTTCCACATTTGCTGGCTGCTGTTTCTCACTCTTTCACCCCTTCCAGAGACTGACCAGAAGAAAGAAGGCATTAGAGAAAAAGAACACAGTTGTACTTGCCCAACACAATTGCAATCCAGTATAAGAGGCTCCCCTGGATTTGACTGATGTCCAGAGCTGACCTGTTCTGCCATGGGACTCTTCAATTGTTCCCTGTAGATCTGTCCAGTGGGAGTCTTTTCTGTACCATCCTAGATACAGAAAATGTCTCCTGCTGCCAGCCACTTACCCCCCGACTATCAGCCCTCAGGTTTTCAGTGGTCCAGAAGCTAATGGATCTTCTTTGACTCTCCAGCCAGTCCTCTCAGAAGCTTCTTTTCTTGGAATCCTCTTTTGATTTCCAAGAAACACACACACAGCTTTGCTCCTAGTTTGCTCTGCCTGGTGAAAATGCAGCTCGCTCTCAATGCAACCATTTTTGCCCTGTTGTCAGCAGACACAGCTGCAGCCACAGCCTCTTGCCTTTCATTTTCCTCTCAGGCTTCAGATGCTATTGAATTGATTTTGTGGCTTTTTTCCTTTGTCCTATTGTTAAATGCATTACATAAGTAGAATTTTTAATGTTAATTTTCTGTATATGAGGAATAAATTCTACCTGTTTTTCACGTAGTTGTTTTTAAAGAACCTATTTGCTAATATCTCATTTTGTAGCTTTATGTCTCTGCTTATAATTAGAGAATAATTGATTAGTACTATTTTTTGGTTAGATTTTGCTAACTTTCTAAAATTATGTAAAAGTGATCCCATTTGGTCTCATACTCTGGAAAATATCTATAAAATGGAAGTCAACATCTCCTTGGATATTTTAAACACTTTCTCAAAAAACTCACTATGTTAAGTGTGATCGATAGTCATTAATACTATAATTCTTAGTGTTGCTGTTTGTATTATAAAATCTACTTAATTTCTATTGCTTGATTTATCAGTTTTTAAAGATACATCTGATTCCCAGTTACTGCAACAGATGAGGCAACAATAACAATAATGGAATGTAATCTATTGTTATGTACTCTGATAATCCAATAATGTCAAACTAACAAGTAAATGGAAGAGGGAGGAGACAAAAGGAAAAGCAGAGAAAATAGGAATTAGTCAAACAAACACACAAAAAACATGTCCAACATCATTAGTAATCTGAAAAGTACAAAACAAACTCACAATGAGATAGTATTTTATATGCACCAAATTGGAAAATCTGAAAATATCTGATAATACTATGTTAGGCCAGGCACAGTGGCATGCACCTGTAGCTGCTTCAGAGGCTAAAGCAAGAAAATCACTTGAGCCCGGGAGTTCACGGCTATTGTGCACTATGATCATGTCTATGAGTAGCCACTGCACTCTAGCCTGGACAACATAATGAGACTCTGTCTCTAAAAAAAATAAAAAATAAAAATAAAAATACATAGTGTTGGCATGGATATGAAACGACTAGACATCTACGTCTTTGGGTAAAAATGTAAATTGGTATGACTTTGTACCAGTACTTAAGTCTTTTTGTTGGGATGTAAATCAATATAAAATGATGACAATCACTTATTTTTTAAATTAAAAATGCACTCATTCTATGACACAGGGATTAAGCTCCCACAACTATTCCATAGAGAAACTCTTGTATATGTATATGGATAGAAATGCCATACAAAATATTCAAAGCAACATACTTTGTAATATCACAAAACTAGCGATATAGTTTGGATGTCTGTCTCCTCCAAATCACATGTTGAAATCTGACTCCTATTGTTGAAGGTGGGGCCCAGTAGGAGGTGTTTGGGTGAGGGGAGTGGATCCCTCATGAATTGCTTAGTGCCCTCCCTGCAGTAATGTGTGAGTTTTCACTCTATTCATGAGAGTTGGTTGTTTAAAATGAGCCTGGCTCCTCCTCCTCCTCTCTCTCGTGCTTTCCTTCTTGCCATGTGACACACCTGCTCCCCCTTCACCTCCCACTATGATTGGAAGCTTCCTGAGGCCCTTACCAGAAGCAGATGCTGGTGCAATGTTTCTTGTACAGTCTGCAGAACCATGAGCCAAATAAATATATTTTCTTTAGAAATTACCCGGCTTTAGGTATTCCTGTATAGCAATGCAAAATGGACTAATATAAATAGAAACAACTCAAATGTTAATTAATGGTAGAAAGGCTAAAAAATGTTGTATATAACGCTGTATATTATACGTTGTACTTTAACAGTGAAAATGAATGAAATACAACTATATAGAAAAACAAGCTTACATCTCTTAATGTTGAGTACAAAAGAGATTTGGGGTATGTGTGAAAGTTTGCATACAGTATGAGACCACTCATATAGCTTTTTAAAATACAAAAATAAGTACTATGTTATTTGACATAGAAATGTATATGGTAATATGCTAAAGTAAGAAAACGATAAACTTGGCTGGGTGCAGTGGCTCACGCCTGTAATCCCAGAGCTTTGGGAGGCCTAGGTGGGCAGATCACCCGAGGTCGGGAGTTCAAGACCAGCCTGGCCAACATTGTGAAACCCTGTCACTACTAAAAAATACAAAATTAGCTGGGTGTGGTGGTGGGTGCCTGTAATCCCAGCTACTCAGGAGACTGAGGCAGGGGAACCAGTTGAACCCAGGAGGCAGAGGTTGCAGTGCGCAATCGGATTTCCACTTAAGATTGTGCTCTGTTGGGAGGCTGAGGCAGGCGGATCACGAGGTCAGATCAAGACCATCCTGGCTTATACAGTGAAACCCCATCTCTACTAAAAATACAAAAAATTACCCGGTTGTGGTGGTGGGCACCTGTAGTCCCAGCTACTTGGGAGGCTGAGGCAGGAGAATGGCATGAACTCGGGAGGCAGAGCTTGCAGTGAGCTGAGATCATGCCACTGCACTCCAGCATGGGCGACAGAGCAAGACTCCGTCTCAAAAAAAAAAAAAAGAAAGAAAAAGAAAAAAGAAAAGAAAGGAAAATGATAAACTCAAAGTTGAGAATAGTACTTTCTTTACTTTCTTTGGAGGGGGAAGGATATACTAAAGTACACAGAGGTTTGAAAGGTAATAAAAGTATTTCTTTCTTAAGATGGGTGATGGACTTTTGGAGCTTATTTTCTTTTTATTCTTTTTAAAGATTTTATACATTATTTAAATTTACTTAACTGTCTTAGTCCTTTGAGCTGCTATAACAGAGTACCATAGATTGGGTGGTTTATAAGTCACAGCTACTTCTGGAGGCTAGGAAGTTCAAGACCAAGGTGCCAGCAGATTCAGTGTCTGCTGAGAACCTGTATCCTGGTTCACAGACAATGTCTTCTTGCTGCATCCTCACATGGTGGAAGGGACAAGGGACAAGGGCACTTCTGTCATCTCTTTTATAAAGGTGCTAATCACATTTATGAGGGTTTTGCCTTCATGACCTAATCATCTTCTAAAAGCCTTAACTTCAAATTGGGAATTAGGTCACAACACATGAATTTGGCAGGGTATAAACTTTCAGTCTACCTTTAGCTTTAAATGTAAATGATATACCAATTCATTAAAAACACAAAAGTCTTCAACCTTATTGGTAAAAAAAATGCAAATGAAATATATGTGTTTTAACTTCCATCAGCACAGATTAACCAAAAGTATGATGATGTTTGCAAGCGTAGTTGAAAATAATTCTTTTCTACACTGCTAGTGAAAAAGGAAATCAATTATTTGAGAGGAAGCAATTTCAGAATGTCTTTTGACTCAGAAAGTCTTCTTTAAGAATATTAACTAAACAAATAATCAGAGCCACACATACAAATTTATATTAAAGATATTCAGTATAGTAGAAAGATAGTGAACCCAAGCTAAATGTACTATAGCAGAGAATTGCATCAATTACAGGACTGCGTCTGGAACATAATGGGTGCTTAGTAAACAATTGCTAAATGAACTAATGAATAAACATATGTACATATTTATATGTATGTGCACAAAATATTAACAGCGATTATATTTGGGAGAAGAGCTTATGAGTGACTTTTTAAACTTTACTTTTCTATATTTTTCAAAAATTTTTGCTATGAAGATATAGTACTCTAGGAAGCAGAAAAAAATATGTTAAGTTCTTGCTTGCTTCAAAGCGAAATTTGCCCCTATATCTTTTATCTTCTGGAAATGTACCACATCTAACACCACCCTTTCCACATAAATTTATTTTAATACATCAAATTTTAATACATCTTTCTCTTCCTGACATTCCCTTCCCCACCATAGTCCCAACACTATTGCTTGAATATTTAAAATTCATGTTTCTTCATTATCATGATTGCTTTTGTTAATCTCTTTTATTTCTGTTGCATACTTTTGCATACTTTTGTTGCATACTTGTGTTTTGTTGCATACTTAACACATTTTCTTCAATGTCTCAGGCATCACACACTCATGTATTCAAAACTGAATTCATGATTTCCACCCAAAACCACTTGGTTTAGTTCATTTTGACAAACAGAATAAAGAAAGGATAGATGGAAACCAAATACCACTGCTCGGCATTCTGATGAGGTTAAGGTCACTAGGTTCTCTCATCTTAATAGCAAGTTGAAAACCAGGGAACTACTTAGTTCTTTTCATTTCAAATAGGAACACACTGCCTTGTGGTATTGCGTACTCACTTTCCCCATATCCCCTGTATATACACAAATACCTAGGTGCTTGCTTACTGGTTTACCCTCAACTTTCTTGTAATTTGGAGCTGTCTCTTTATGAAAGATAAACTGTAGAATCTAAAGTTTAGATCTTTTAGGAAAGCATTTGTTTACTTTATGTATTTTTAAACTGTTTAGATCACAGCATACGGATATGAATCAATTAAGGAATATGGAGTTCATTTGTTTCAATTTATATTCAGTATCACTATTTGGAATAAATGGATTCACCTGCAGCTAAAATAGAATTACAGTGAAGTTTTAAAAAGGTACATGGAAATATTACTTAGTTTCTCTCCATGCATGCATAAATAAAAATACTGTTTTGTATGTTTTGAAAGTAAAGTCTTTTTTTTACAGTTTTTTTCTAAGTACTTAGTTAAATAGGATCATCAAAAGTTAAAACCTTCCTGGATTCAAAATATCTTTTCCAATGAAAGAAATGTGGTTGGGGTGGGAGACAGGGTTTATATATCCTTTCTATATATGAATTTATATCTCTATAGATCTTTCCCATGAATTCTGTATTTATATGTCCACCTGCATAGTCAACATATTTTCTTCAATGTCTCAGGCATCACACACTCATATATTCAAAACTGAATTCATGATTTCCACCCGAAACCACTTGGCTCCTCCTCTTTTGTTTTGTACATTTTGAGAAATAGAATAAAGAAAGGATAGATGGAAACCAAATATGGCTGCTTGGCATTCTGAGGAATCCAAGCTGCCAGTCTTCCATATTTTGTTATGATGCCGTCTGTGTCCTTCTCAGCTGCCTAGCAGAAAACAACCTTCAGAATCTTGTGTCTTTGATGCTTCTACCAAGAGGTAAAAAGCATCACTTCTGCTCATGTTATTGTCCAAAGTGAAGTCCCATGGACATGCCTAATTTCAGGGAGCCATATGCCCAGAAAGAAGGAGGAATGGGGAATCGTATGATCACTTCCACAAGCAGCAACTTAGATCATCTCATTCTGTTTACTTGGTTTAGTCCAATGTACTTTCATTCTCCCCACACTTAACTATCTTCTTCCCAATTCCCACTCTGAACCAAGGCCTAGGAGATGATATATGTTGAGGCAAAAGGGGGCCAGGGACCATCTTCACCTGGTTTTTACCCTTTTTCAATCTTTCTCCAGTTCCTCGCACAGCCCTGAAAGGACTTTTTTGTCTTCTTCATGGGGCTGGAACTTTGGTGATTCCATTGAGGAATACAGTCCTCCCTGTTCTATAGTTTATGCTCTCATCAATCCTCTAAGCTCTAGTCTCTGATACTTAAAGGAAAATGTTTAGGATTCAGAAAATCTATTTTTTAAGTAAAACTAGCTTTCAGGACTACTGCTCTAAACGTACTTAGAAGTCTAATTTGAAATTCAAACTCGAGTAATGATCCCTTTGTTACAGGCAAGAACTGCATTCTTTCTGAATAAAATGAATGTTATTCTTTTAATGTGTGAGAAGTTTCAGGACAATACAATTTAGAGAGAATTGAGAAGACAACAGATACAGTTTTTTAAAAAATGATATTTCTGCTGCCCCTGTCTCTCCTACTGAGCTACAAGATTCATGAGGGCAGAAATCAAATTGTTTGGCTTGAAATTGTTTAGCCAAAATATTATTTGAATAAAGAGAGAGATGAATGAACAAAACCGTAGCTCCATAGGATTGCTACTTACATAAGTATGTTAGTAATTTTGGATAAAACAGAGAAGAAAACACTTAAACTTACAATATAATCTAAGGTTCTAAAGTGAGTCCCAATATACAAAAGACTGACAAAGTGCCCTGGATAAGCATGAAACTCACTGTGGTGAAGAAAGAATGGAGGCACAAGAAGCACAGTTGGGACACTGGGTGCAAGATCAGAGGGGAGGGATTCTTTCCAACGAGACACAGTAAAAACCCATTGAAATATTTTCTGACCCAGCATTGGGGATTCTTCCTAGGTTCCTTGAGAGGGATGTTGCAAAATATAAAACAGCAGCTTGCTTACCAGTATCCCCCTAGAAAGATGCACTCTCTGCAACCAGTCATGCGGACCCTGGCTTAGAGATGCTTCCTCGGTTTTAGGGCCATGAGGCATTGGCAGCAGAGCACAACAGTCATGGATGGAGAATGGTGATGACCAAGACAACAGCCATATTGTTCCTACCACACTTTTGAGGTCAAGAATTGAATCTCACTCATTTTTCATCAATGAGTAAGTCCCACTAGATTCTGTACAGGAAATGCAGAGAGATTTGGAATCTCTCTGCGAGGAGTTCAGGGGCCAGAGATCATCAAGATTATTATCCACACTTTAAATTGTCCCCAAGGCTTGAGAGACTCAGCAAGCAAAGGTCACACATTGAAGCAAATTGCTACATCTTAGCAAATCTCTCACACACTGCATAATTCAGATGAACAAATAGGTCCCCTTGTGAGAGGGAAATTTTATAAAACTTTTTCAGACTGTCCTGAGAAAGGGCCATATGACTGCTCACTGGGATTTGGAATGAATTTCTCAGGCTTCATCTCTTATCAGCTACCAGAAGATCATCTATAAGTATTAAAACTTTGAGAGTATGAATCTGGCACTGTCCAAAATCAGCATGGGAGAAATTTCAAATTTCGATCTATCCCTACATGATAAAGATTTCATTTGAAGCCCCAAATATCTAGGACTCTGTTGTGACATCATTGGTAAAAACTGTCCAGGATTTGAAATTGGAAGTTTCTTTGTGTCTAAATGGTCATGGGCATTAAAACTTTTAACCAGCTGGTTCCAATCATGAAGTTAAAATTTCTCTCTCTGGTTCCCAGAAGTCTATGCTGGCATGTTTATTTCATGCTTGCCTATGAAGAATTAAGCTTTATTTTTATGCAAGTTAATTTTCTCCTTATGGAGTTATCATTAATATAAATAGCAATATAAATGGCAATTTATATTAATGATAACTCCATAAGGAGAAAAAGTATAAAAGTGGTTACATTCAGTAACTTTCCAATCTACAAATTTGTCATCTCTTTAAAATAGTAAACAAGTACCAGAAGATGTCTGAAAGGTGTCCCAGAATATAATTTTTTGAAGGGTTATTAAGTATCACAAGTAACTGTAAAGGTGATTATAATCAGTTCATTTGGATTTGAGTTGCCAGATTTAACAAATAAAAATATAGGATGACCAGTTAAATGTGTATGTTGTACATGTACATCCAACATGGAGCCCGGTCACTGGAGGTGCCCTTGGCAATTTTTCTAGGTCCACCTACAAGGGCCAAGACTGACTAAGAACATCCTTTCACTTAAAAAAAAAATACAGTTTATCTTAAAATCACATTTAACTGAGTATCTTCTACTTTTATATGGCATTTCTAATTTGGAGGAACTGGCTGCTTGCCATGATACTAAAAATATTACTGTGATTTTTCATCTTGAATTATCTTTATGTCATTTGGCTTATTTATAAGAGAAAAAAGTAAATTAACTTGTACCAGAAAATATTAATTGAATAAGATCATCCTGGGTTTTGCTCTGTTGGCATTTTCCTTCACATAATTTTGAAATCAGTGTCGGTTGGAGAAAAGGATTTGTTGTGCAGTATTTTAGGGTGGGAGAGTTCAGGATGCAGTCAATGGAACCATTTTAGGAAAAATTTCCCAGCATCTTACAGGGCCCTATTCTTGACAGCACACAGCTCTTCACTCTAGTCATCGAATGTGCCCAGTGGGAGGAGTCATAATTTAGGTTCACTGACTTACTTCCACTTAAATCCTGGAAATTCAGAGCTTTGAGTCTTTACAGTGACCTAGGCCTGTACTTGATTGAGGACAGGATTGAATGTTTTCATTTCATCAATAGGTTCAGAGAGTTGGATCAATTTAATAATATGTCACATAGTTATAGGGGAGATATGAATAAATTGCAAACCTGTTGAATTCTTAAAGAGCAGGGAGTACTATTTAGAGAACATGGTACCTTCAGTTAGTTTTATTATTTGTAATAACAAAAGCCACAGTTTATTCAGCTATTAGTATATTATGGGCATAGGATAAATGATCTAGAGTAATTATTTCCCTTATCCCCACAACATTCTCCTCAGATAGGCCTTATCATCTCCATTTTATAAGTGAGGATTAATCTGTCATCCCTGAGTCATGCAATTGTCAAAAACATAACTGAATTTTAAACCAAGCTCTGATGCTAAAGCTCATGTCTTAACCACTATGTTGTATTTCTCACCAGTTATGTTTGTGTGTTGATTTTGTTTTAAAGAATGAGATGTCTGTCAGCAAAGCTCTCATAATAAATCCCTCTACCTTCACTCCAAGTTACAACTTCTTCCCCAAAATGGCAGACATATTGAAGGTTTGCTCACTAGAAACTCAAACACATTTGTCCAAGGAGCTAGGGAAAATATTTACAGAGTAAATATTTTTCTGCCTGAAGTAAATCACATTTCATATCAATTGATGGATCTGATGCAAGATAGGTGAGCCCCAGCATTGGGGCTTAGCCCAGGAGGGTTCTTGGTTTCACTCAAGAAAGAATTCCAGGGAAAACTGGTGTTGTTAGATAGCAATCTTTTATTAAAGGGTACTGCTCCTTGTGAGTTACGGCTAACTCAAAGGCAGTGCACCCAGAAGCTGCAATGTATGGGTTGTTGGCAACTGTATGTTTACTCACCTCTACCCACTTTCAATTACATGCAAATTAAGGGGCAGGTTAATGCAAATTGAGGGACGGGTTATTTAGAACTTTTTAGGAAAGGGGCAGTAACTTCCAGGCCATTGTATGGAATAAAGTCATAGCTTCTGGGTCACTGTCATGGCATTCATTTATTATTTATTTATTATTTCTATTTTATTATTATTATTTTTTTTGAGATGGAGTCTCACTCTGTCGCCCAGGCTGGAGTGCAGTGGCGCAATGTCAGCTCACTGCAACCTCTGCCTCCTCGGTTCAAGCGATTGTCCTGCCTCAGCCTCCAGAGTAACTGAGACTACAGGCACATGCCACCACACCCAGCTACTTTTTGCATTTTTAGTAGAGACGGGGTTTCACCGTATTAGCTAAGATGGTCTTGATCTCCCGACCTCATGATCCACCCACCTCGGCCTTCCAAAGTGCTGGAATTACAGCATGAGCCACCACCTCCGGCCTGTGGTGGGATTTATAAACTGTCATGGTGCTGGCGGGAATGTCTTATGCTAATGAGCAATGAGGGCGGCTAGGAATTGCTTTTGTCGCCATCTGCTGGTTCCTGCCATTTTTTTCACTTCATTCTATATGGATGAGATCCTGTTTTGGTCAGCAGGGTTGTGACCAGAAAATAAGTCCTGCTGGTGTCCTTCGTTCTTCTCTCAGAGATTCGATGCTCCTTAATCTTAAGGGGGCTGCAGAAGGGCAGAGGTCCATCTTTTATAACTGCTTCTTGCTGATTCCATGGACATAGGCTCTGCCTAGCATTGGAGGAGTAAAACTCTCTGGCTACCTGATGTAAGGGGCCCAACACCAGAATGTTTTTATTTTCTGGGTAAGAAGACAGGATAGGTTGGAAGGCTTGTGCCAGCATCATCTTCATGTGGAATTGTTGTAGTCTAGAAGACACAAACTTAACTAAGAGGTTAAACAAGCAAGGACCAAAAATTAGTAATAATAAAGTAGTTATCAAAGGTCTTAGGAAAGGTAAAAACCAGGTGAGAATAATAGGCATGGTTTACTATTGCATATGCTCTTCCTTGTCATGTTATTTATTTGTGTGTTTGCAAAACAATAGCTTTACGTCTTCTAGGGGTTCACAAATGTAGGGTGTGGGGTCTTCCTCTTATACCTGTGGAGATTCACAAGAAACAGGTTTAATCCTGGACAGGTGTCCCCAGCTAGTGATTTTCTGAAGCTTAACAGCAGTGGGGGTATTTAACAATAACTGATAGAGGTGTTTTGGTTGTAATTGTTCAAGTGATTCTCCTGCCTCAGCTTCCTGAGTAGCTGGGACTACAGGGGACTACAAGCACACACCACCATGCCCGGCTAGTTTTTTTGTATTTTTAGTAGAGACAAGGTTTCACCATATTGTCCAGGTTGGTCTGGAACTCCTGACCTCATGATTGACCTGCCTCAGCCTTCCAGAGTGCTGGGATTACAGGCGTGAGCCAACGTGCCAGGCCCAGGATTTTTTTTTCATTTTTTTAAGTCTTTAGTAAGACTAAATTTTCCAGTTAAACAAAGGAGGGTTTTTTTTGTGTTTTTTTTTTTTGTTTGTTTGTTTTCCATTTGTGAGAAAGGGCAATATTTTATTTTAATTTCGAAAGGCCTTTTGATCCTGGCCTAAATTTAGGGAGTAAGCATGGTGAAGCATGTCTGACCTCCTGTTTCCTGTCATGGTTTGAGTTAGTTTTTCTGGTTTCTTTGGGATTTCCTTTGGCCACGGGACTTAGAGCCAAAAGACTGATAGCCAATTAAACTTTTTTAGGCTGTATGGGAATGGATGTGGGCAGGCACTCATTAGCCCTTAAAATTTGTTATGCAATATAAGAGTCAAAAACTAAAAGCCAAAAATAAGGTTCTATATTAAGAAAAACCAATATGCGGGTGGCCAAGATGACCAACTAGAAGCAGTTAGTGTGTGTGTCTCTCATGGAAAGGTACAAAGAGGGTAATACAGCACCTTCAACTGAAACGTCCAAATACTCACATTGGGACTAATCAAGGAAACAACTTGACCCATAGAAAATGAAGGAAAGCAAGACAGGATGATGCCCCATTTGGGAGCAACATGAAACCAGAGGAACCTCCCCACTCCCAGGGAAGCAGTGAGTGAATGTACAACCCCAGGAAACCATGCTTCTCCCACGGATCTTTGCAATACTTGGGTCAGGAGATCTCCTATGAACCCACTCCACCAGGGCCTTCAGACTAAGAGACCTACATGGAGTCTCAGCATAGCAGCTGCTCAGGTATGCATGGAGACCCTGGAGCCTTAGATACTCGGACTTTCCAGCAAAAGTAGCTGCAGCCCAGCAAAGTGGGCTCCCATACATACCCCTAGGAAAGATACTGAATCCAGGGGGCTGAGCAGTGACAGTCTGCAGACCCCACTTCTATGGCGCCTCACAGGATAAGACCCACTGGCTTGGAATTCCAGCCAGCCACCAGCAGGCAGGGTTACACCTCCCTGAGATGGAGCTCCCAGGAGAAGGAATGGACTGCCATCTTGCCTTTTGGGTGACTTAGTTCTCTAGCCTTCGGGCTTTGGAGAGTGTGAGCTGACCAGGGGCAGAAGGGATCCTCCAGCACATCACAACTGCTCTACCAAAATGTGGCCAGACTGCTTTGTTAAGCAGGTCCCTGATCCCATTCCTCCTCACTGGGTGGGACCTCCCTACCAGGGCCTCTAGCCACCCCTGCCCATGTTCTCTAGCCAAGAGAGATTTGAAAACTCTCTGGGACAGAGCTCCCAGAGGAATGGGCAGGCCACCATCTTTGCTGTTTGGGTGACTTAACTCTTCCAGCCTTTGAGCTTTGGAGTGCTCGAGGTGAGCAGGGGTTGAGGCAGACTCCAGCACAGCACAGCTGCTCTACCAAAATGTGACCAGACTGCTCTGTGGGTGGGTCTCTGATCTCATTCCTCCTCACTAGAAGGGACCTCCCAACCAGTCTCCAGGCACATCCTACAGGTGTCTTTGGCTGGCTACCAGTGAGGCAGGAAAATAGGGTCTGGAGGCAGGGAACATAAGGCTGAGTCACACTTCAGCTATGATAGGAAATATCCTCTCCATAGGGCGTAGGCCAAGTAAATGACTTTGTAATTTTACTTCATCCTCTCCATATACATAGGGCGTACCCCAAGTAGAGGGCATTTAAACTCACAAAAACCCTATGACAGGGCCTTTATGCTCCTATACTTGGGCCCACTCCCACACTGGGGAGTGTGCTTCCATTTTTCATAAATCCCTTCATCTCTTCCTTGCTTTGTTTGTCTGTTTTGTGCAATTCTTTGTTCAAGACACCAAGAACCTGGATACACTTCACCATTAACACCAGCTAATACAAACACACACTTAAACACACAGACTGATGTCACTATAAAGTAACCATATAAACAAGCCATTATAATAACCAGCTAATAGCACAATGACAGGATCAAATCCACATATCAATACTAACCTTGAATGTAAATAGGATAAATGCCCCACTTAAAAGCACAGAGTGACAAACTGGATTCAAAAAGGCAAGACCCAATGGTATGCTGTCTTTCAGAGACCCATCTCACACATAATGACACCCACAGGCTCAAAATAAAGGAATGAAGGAAAATCTACCATGCACGTGGAAAAAAGCAAAAAGCAGAGCTTGCAATTCTAATTTCAGATAAAATAGATTTCAAACCAACAAAGATAAAAAAAGACCAAGGCATTACATAATGGTAAAGGGTTCAATTCAACAAGAAGAGCTAACTATCCTAAATATATGAGCACCCAACACAGGAGCACCCAGATTCATAAAGAAAGTTCTTAGAGACCTACAAAGAGACATAGACTCCCACACAATAATAGTGGGAAACTTCAACACTCCACTGACAGTATTAGAGAGATCCTCAAGGCAGAAAATTAACATAGACAATCAGGACCTGAACTCAAAATTGGACCAAATGGATCTGATAAACCTTTACAGAACCCTGCACTCAAAACCAACAGAATTTACATTTTTCTCATTGCCGCATGACACATACTTTAAAATTGGCCACATAATTGAACATAAAACAATCCTCAACAAATGCAAAAGAACCAAAATCATATCAAACACACTCTTGAACCACAACACAATAAAAACAGAAGTTAAGACTATGAAAAACACTCAAAACCATGCAATTACATGGTAATTAAATAACATGCTCCTGAATGACTTTTGGGTAAATAATGAAATTAAGGCAGAAATCAAAAAGTCCTTTAAAAATAATGAGAATAAAGATACAACATACTAGCATATCTGGGACACAGCTAAGGCAGTGTTAAGAAAGATATTCATAGCACTAAATGCCAACATCAGAAAGTTAGAAATATATTAACAATCTAACTTCACAACTGAAAGAATTAGAGAAGCAAGAATAAATCAACCCCAAAGCTAAAAGACAATAAATAACCAAAATCAGAGCTGAACTGAAGGAGGTTGAGACACAAAAAACCATTCAAAAGATCAATGAAATCAGGAGTTTGTTTTATGAAAAATTTAATAAGATACAGAGGTCCACTAACTAGACTAATAAAGAAAATATAGGAGATTCAAATAAACACTTAGAAATGATGAAGGAAATGTTACTACTGACCCCACAGAAATAAAAACAACCATCAGAAATTACCATGAACACCTCTATGCAAAAAACTAGAAAATCTAGAAGAGATAAATGCATCTCTGGACACATACACCCTCCCAAGACTGAGCCAGGAAGAAATCAATTCCCTGAACAGACACATAATAAACTCTGAAATTGAATCTGTAACAAATAACCTATCAACCAAAAAAAAGCCCAGGACCTAATGGATTCACAGCTGAATTCTACCATATGTACAAATAATTCTACCATATGTACCATATGTACAAAGAAGAGCTGGTACCTCCCAAAAAGTTTAGAAGGGACTCCTCCCCAACTCATTCTATGAGGCTAGCATCATCTTGATACCAAAACCTGACAGAGACACAACAGAAATAGTACACTTCAGGCAATATCCTTGATAAACACTGACACAAAAATCTTCAACAAAATACTAGCAAAAATTCAGCAGCACATAAAAAAGCTAATCCACCATAATTAAGTGGACTTCATCCCCAGGATGCAAAATTTGTTCAACATATGCAAATCAAGAAATAGTTCATATAAAAGGAACTAAAGAGAAAATCGACGTGATTATCTCATTAGATGCAGGAAAGGCTTTTGATAAAATTCAACATCATTTCATGCTAAAAACTCTCAATAAACTAGGTATTGAAGGAATATACCTCAAAACAACAAGAGCCATCTATGACAAATCCACAGTCAACATTATACTAAATGGGCAAAATCTGGAAGCATTCCCCTTGAAAGCCAGCACAAGACAAGGATGCTGTCTCTCACCATTTCTATTCAACATAGTATTGGAAGTCCTGGCCAGAGCAATCAGGCAAGAGAAAGAAATAAAGGGCATCCAAATAGGAAAAAAGGCATCCAAATTTGCAGGCAACATGATTCTATATCTAGAAAGCCCCACAGTCTCAGGCCAAAAGTTTCTTTAGCTGATAAACAACTTCAGCAAAGTTGCAGGATATAAAATCAATGTACAAAAATCACTAGCACTCTTACACACCAACAACACCCAAACTGAGAGCCAAATCAGAAAGGCAGTCTTATTCACAATTGCCACAAAAAGAACAAAGTACTTAAGAATATAGCTAACCAGTGAGGTGAAAGATCTCTACAACAAGAATGATAAAACCGTGCTAGAAGAAATCAGAGAAGACACAAACAAATGAAAATACATCCCATGCTCATGGACAAGACGAATCAATATTGTTAAAATGGCCATACTGCCCAAAGAAATTTACAGATTCAATAAAAACAACCATTATAAGTTATTCCTATCAAACTACCAATGACATTCTCGCACAACTAGAAGAAACTATTTTAAAATGTATATGGAACCAAAATATAGCCCAACTACCCAAGACAATCCTAAGCAAAAAGAACAAAGTTGGAGGCATCACGTTTCCCAACTTCAAACTATACTACAGGAATACAGTAGCCAAAACATCCTGGCACTGGGACAAAAACAGACACATAGACCAGTGGAACAGAATAAAGATCCCAGAAATAATGCCACAGAACTACAACCATCTGATTTTCAACAAGGTCAAAAAAAAAAAAAAAGCAATGGAAAAAGGACTCCCTATTTAATAAATGGTGCTGGGATAACTGGCTAACCATATGCAGAAGACTGAAGCTGGACACCTTCCTTACATCATATACAAAAATCAACTCAAGTTAGACAAAATATTTAAATGTAAAACCCAAAACTATAAAAACCCTGGAAGACAATCTAGGCAATACCATCCTGGACATAGGAATAGGCAAAGATTTCATGACAAAGACACCAAAAGCAATCACAACAAAAGCAAAAATTGAGAAGTGTGGTCTAATTAAACTTAAGAGCTTCTACACAGTGAAAGAAGTTATAGAAAAAAAATAAACATACAACCTACAGAATGGGAGAAAATATTTGCAAACTATGCATCCAACAGAGGTCTAATATCTAGCATCTATAAGGAACTTAAAAAAATTTACAAGGGAAAAACAAAAAAAAAGTTAAAAAGTGGGCAAAGGACATGAACAGACACTTCTCAAAAGAAGATGTACATGTAGCCCAGAAGCATATGAAAAAAAGCTCAATATCACTGATCGCTAGAGGAATGAAAATCAAAACCACAATGAGATGCAATCTCACACCAGTAAGAATGGCTACTATTAAAAAGTCAAATAATAACATGCTGACAAGGTTGCAGAGGAAAGGGAACGCTTATATACTGTTGGTGGGAGTGTAAATTAGTTTAACCATTATGGAAAGCAGTATGGTGATTCCTCAAAGAGCTAAAAGCAGAACTACCATTTGAACCAGCAATCTGATTACTGAGTATATACCCAGAGGAATATAAATAATTCTACCATAAAGACACATGCATGTGAATGTTTATTGTAGCACTATTCACAATAGCAAAGACATGAAATCAATCTAAATGCCATCAATGACAGATTGGATAAAGAAAATGTGGTACATATACACTATGGAACACTATGCAGCCATAAAAATGAAAAAAATCATGTCCTTTGCAGGAACGTGGATGGAGCTGAGGGCTATTATCCTTAGCAAACTAATTCAGGAACAGAAAACCAAATACTGCATGTTCTCAGTTATAAGTAGGAGCTAAATGATAAGAACTTATGAACACAAAGAAGGAAACAACGGACCCTGCTGTCTACTTGAGGGTCGGGGGTGGGAGGATGGAGAGGAGCAGAAAAGATAACCATTGGGTACTGGGCTTAATACCTCGATAATGAAATAATCTGTACAATAAACCCCTGTGACACAAGTATACCTATGTGACAAACCTTCACATGTACACCCAAACCTAAAATAAAAGTTAAAAAAAAAAAAGAACAGCCAAGAGTATGTAATCAAGTTATATTGGTTAAGCATGTCATAATTGACTGGCTTAACCACACACTTTTTGTAGACCTCTACGATACAATATTTTAGCATGAGGTCACAACAACAGTTAGAACTGGAGGAGAAAAAATTATAGGAGCTGACTAAAAACCTAAAGCAAAGTTATTATCTCAGGTCTTCTCAAAGGGAGTGAGTCACAGTAACAGTTGAACATCTTTGATATGAATCTGAGAAGTTTTAAAAGAAACCAGTTATAGCATTAAAAGACAAATTTCCTGTAATGCAATTAAATACCTTAAGAAAACCCAGTTCCAATATGTAGATTATTTTCTAGAAAGTCTACCACAATTTTTCTTCACAGCCAGCTTAATCATATACAAAATCCTGCTGACAACTTTCCCTTTACAAACCCCATCACTCTTTTGCAATGCTTGGACTCTCTGCCCTATCCTGTGCCACCTCTCTCCCAAATAACCTGTCATTTTATTCTAGGAAAAGAATCTACCACACAAGATCCCTCCTCATGCAAAATCACTTTCTTTATATCCCTCCCCACACAAAAAAATGTATCTTCTATCCATAACTCTCCTCATATCTTTCTTTTTTATTCACTTGTTCCTTCACATGTTTAACCAGCCTTTTAATAAGTTCCAGATTGGAAAAAATATTATTCTTTTTTCCAATTAATAATACATCTTCCCTGGCACATTTCATATAAACTTAGGAAGCAGAAAATTCTGAACTGCCCATCAGATACTGGGATTTTACAGATGAAAACCATTCTATAATTTTAAGAATTTAAACCATACACAAAGCTACCCTTTCAAAGCTTTTTAAAATATTCTAAAGCCTAAAAACATCAATGATTTACCTAGGTAAAAATCTTGAAGTTAAATTTTAGAAGACACAACATTCTCTTCCAACTCTCAAGTTTAGCCTATTCTTGTTTAATTCATGAGCACTCTTTTATTTATAAGCCAATTTGATAGCATGCTGGATACAACTCACATCACACAAAGGAAGAGACCTACATACAAGACAGCTGGATCCAAGTTATTTACAAAATTAGAGCCTATCCACCTGGCCAAATTGTGTTTGCCCCAATAGGTATGGAAGACAGGGAGAGGCAGGGAAGGGGATCCTACAGAAGGGAACGGATGAACCACATTGCTCCAGAGGAGACCTCAGAGTCCCCAAGCCACCAGAGAACTTACCCAGATGTGGAGACATCAAAGAAAAATGTTCAGATGGCTGCTTCTCTGCCACTGTGGGAAGCTGTCCGTCAGAAGAAGGGTCCAGGACTCCCAGTAATTTTACTTCAGCAAGGCAGCTTGTTGCAACTAGTGTAAGAAAGCTAGCTCTAGTATCAGAAAGCCCATTAGTCTCCTTCCCACAGCAATTATTACCCAGAATTTTTAGAACATGGAGGAAGTCCTGGGTTTCATTTCTGACTGGGCAGATTGATGAGGAGTCTTTGTTCCCATGCACCAGGAACAGTTAGAACATTCTCATGGCCAATGACCCTCATTCCTGCAGAAGGCACAGCAATTTTGGCTCAGGGGCTGGTAAGTCAAGGACTCTCATCTGGACACCCCAGATGCTTATCTCATGACACTTTCTTGGCATGGGTAATTCTGAGTTGGCAGGAGGCCTAAGACAACTGCTAACAATTACACTTTTTATTTATGTTGGTTCTCTCTCTCTTTCTCTCTCTTTTGCCCTGTGCCTATTGTTGTAAACCTTAAAGGCCATGTTTAAGAGCTGGCTCATAGGCGTTTAAAGTCCCACTGCTGCTTTTTGTAGCTTCCTTCCAATGTCAGGGGCATATTGAGGAATACAATTCATACCCAGGAGAGTTTGCCTTTCTGGGGAGTCTGGTCTGCACTAGTATATGTCCTGAGGGCCTCAACCAAACAAACTGAAACAGAGTGGCTGTTTTGCCTTTTCCTCAAGTTACTTTTCTAACTGTGTCATGACTAGCTTAACCACACACTTCTTCCTCCACTTCTCCTCCATGGCACAGCAAGTGGATGATAATACTTGCAAGTCATTCCAAGTTAAATCAAAGAACATGATCAACTTAAAAAACTCCTGGATTCCCTGAAAACCAGCCAAATTTCTCCTTGCATAAAGCCAAAACAGACATAGAAAATGGCACGTGTACCCTAAGAGTTCCCCTATTTCCAACAACTATTTCCCACAATGAACACAGGTTTGACTTCAGGGGCTGATATATATTTCTTTGAAGAAGTTTATTAGGTAAATCAGTGTGATTTTTTCTTCATTATTCAAATGCAAAGCTAATTATATTAATAATCTTTCAAAGTAGAGTCCAATATTTTGAGAGAAATGCACAAAATAAGGAGCAGAATACTGAGAGAGAATGCACAATGCTGAAAGAAATGCTGAGAGAGAATGCAAATGAGAGAAATGCACAAAATAAGGAATCAGAACATGTTTTAGAGTTTAAACCCTATTTCATGCCTATATAAACTTGGAACTTATTGACCTTACTGAGCTTCTATTTCCTCCTTTGAAAAATGAGGAAGCTAGATTAGCCATCCAGTCCAGACGTAGCATCTGATGATTCTTATATAAGAGATAGGCATTTGTTTAATTCCTTTCAACCAGCAATGAACACTTGCTGAGTGCCAGGCAGCAACACTTTCTGCTCTTAGAGGAGAGCCAATGTTGCAGCAGGAGCAGGGGCCACCAGACTTGATTCAGGAAATGATAAGGCCTCTAGCCCACTGTTTGCACTGCTGTTTTGGCAACCTTCCTCTGTCATTTTAAAAGTGATCATTCTTACAAGTGAATTTATAAGAGCTTTGTATAAAAAGATTTTGAAAATTTTGCAGGATCCTGGACTTAATTGAAGACACTGAGATGTCTCAACACAGGGGCTGTGTCTTGAATATGCATATGGTAGCAGTTAATCAATATGGAATGAATGAATGAATGACCTTGGAACTTACTGATTATCAGTGGGATAATGGTTTCACCTTTGATTAAATTCCTGAAAACGGAAGCATCTTCTTCATGTTTGGCAGTATCATCTATGCTCTATAAAAATTTGAGAAATAGTATTGACATACTTGTATAATATGCATAGTTTGTATCTCTCTTTCATTTACATTGTCTTATTTGCTCCTCACTAAAACAATGTGAAGTTGGCAAGGCAATTATTATTATATTCTTTGATTTTTTAAGGAGAAAACCAAGGTTCTTAGAGTCTTAATTAGCTGCCCAAGACTCTGCAGCAGTAAGTAGCAAAAGAGTATAAAAGCACAATTATTTATCCTTTCCTACCACATGATTATGCTTCTATCAAAGTTTCAGTCTGTCACTAAATAAAATAATGTACACAGATTGCAAGGCACATCGGGGAGTGCGCCATACAATTTATTTCTACCCCTCTCCTTCTCTGCTTATCATGTGGTGAGGCAGAAAGGGTGCCTCGCTGAGTGGCATGATTTGTTTTTCCGTAAACATTGGTTGAAAGCCTACCAAAGGCCAAGTACTGCGCCAGGCTTGAAGATACAAATGTAGTAAGATGCAATCTTTGCCTTCAAGTTGCTTATTCTATAGTACAGAAGACAGACTAGTAAAGAGGAAATACTTTGAAGAATGTAATGCCTACCAGACAAGGTACTTCCTGAGAACTAACAAGAGATACCAATCCAGTTTTAAGACAGCCTCAAAAACTAACCAAGGAAGTAACCGTCCAGACTGAAACTTGGTTTAGCAAGGCTGTAGGGTCATTTAAAATGTGTCCACAAATTTGTTGAAATTCCTTTAAAGAGGTGAAACTTAATTTACTTCCTTGATTGGGTGTAGGCTGGACTTAATAAATAAGATATAGCCGAAGTGGTGGTATTTTACATCTAAGACTAGGTCATAAAAAATGTGTTGCTTCTGTCTTGCTCTCTCGTGTTACTTCCTTTGGAAAAAGTCAGCTGTCATGTTGTCAGGACACCCAGAGAGACATGTGAAAAGGCCCACATGATGATAAGCCAAGGCCTTTGTCAATAGGTGTCAAGGAACTGATACCTGCTGCCTATATCCGTAGAAGTGAGCCATCTTGGAAGTAGAATCTCCATCTCTAGGTGAGCCTTCAGATGACAGCAGCCCTGGCCAATGGCTTGATTGTAACCTCGTGAGAGAACCTGAGCCAGACCATCCAGCTAAGCTGCTTCCAGATTTCTGGTCCACAAAAATTGTGAAATAATAAATATTTGTTTGTTTGTTTGTTTTAAGCTGCTAAGTTTGATTAACTTGTTATTCAGCATAGATAACTAACACATGGAGAATGGAAGAAGTGGTTGTGAAATTATTCTAGAGATGTAAAAGGAAAAAGAGTCAAATTAAAATGCTAGGGGGAAAAATCATAGTAATGGAGATGAAGAATACCTTTAACTTTTCTATCAGTAGACTTGACACAGCCAAGGAAAGAATAAGTGACCTGAAGAAAGGTCCATAGAAATCATCCAAACTAAAACTTGGGCAGTGGGCGGGAAAGATATCATTGAAGAAATATTTGAAGAGAGTAGCTAAAAAGTCTCCAAAAATACTAAAAACATAAAATCACAGGTACTAGAGGCTCAGAGAAGCTCAAACAGGACAAAACAGCCAGGTGTGTGGCTCACACCTATAATCCCAATTCAGAAGACTGAGGTGGAAGAATCACTTGAGGCTAGGAGTTCCAGACCAGCCCAGGATGTAAAATGAGATTCCATCTCCAAAATTAACAATATAAAAATTAGCCAGTCATGGTGGTGCACATCTGGGGTCCTGGCTACTTGACAGGCTGAGGCGGGAGGATCACCGAAGCCCAAAAGTTCGAGGCTACAGTGAGCTATGATCCCGCCACTGCACTCCAGCCTCTGCAACAGAGTGAAACCCTATCTTTCAAAAATCATAACAATGATAATAAATACCTAGAAACATGATATTCAAAATGCTGACCACCAAAGATGAAAAGAAAATCTCAAAGTCATCCAGAGAAAAAGTCACGTTACATAGAAAAAAACACAGAGAACAAATACAGCAGAACTCTTGCCAGAAATTTTGTATGCTAGAAAAAATAGAGTGACATTTTCAAAGTGCTGAAAGAAAAATACTATTGACACTATACTTAATAAAGATATCATTTAAAACTGAGGGATAAATAAAGACTTTGTCCAACAAACAAAAACTAGGAGCATTCTTTAACAGCAGATATGAACTATAAGAAATGTGAAAGGACATTCTTCAGGAAAAAAGATTATGACATCAGACAGAAACTTGAATATACGTAAAGAAATGAGGAGTCCTAGAAATGGTTAAAAACACATAAAAGACAATTGTTTTTCTTATTTTTAATTTCTCTAAAAAATCATTTTCTACAGTTAAAATAGGCAATGATTTGTGGGTTGGGCACATAAGTGAAATTAAAACATAAAACAATAGCCAAAAACATAGACTACAGATATTGTGAGTGTACTGTCATAAATTCCCACACCATGTGTGAAGTGGAGTAATGCTATTGAGATAGACTTTGACTAATTAAAGATGTATATTGCAAGCCCAAGATCAAGAATTAAAATAGATTAAAACGAGGGTAGAAATAATAAGCCAATAATAGACCTAAAATACAATAATAAAAAATACTCATTAAAATGTAATCTAAAACAGAAGGAATAAAAAACAGAAAAAGAAAAACTACCAAGATGATAGATATTAACCAAACCATAAAAATACTTACCGTCTGTGTATATTATCAAAACACAAAATTAAAGCCATACATCATCAGATTGTATTAAAATGAATAAACATAATCACGTCTATAAGAAACATACTTTTAAATATAAACATTTAGATTGGTTTACAAGTAAAAATATATTAAAAGATAAAGCACACATACATTAATTAAGACATAGCACACATATATTAATTAAAAGAAAAGAGTAACTATATTAATACCTAATAATGAAACAAAGAGTAGTACTAGAGATAAAGAAAGGCGTTACCTATTGATAAAAGGCTCAATTCACCAAAAAGACATGCTTATGTACCTAACAGTAGGGATTCAAAAAGACATGATGCAGACTAAAAGAAGGGAAGGAGAAATGGGTAAGTCTACACTTATAGTTGGGAACTTCAGCACTTTTCTCTAAATAAATTGATAAAACAGAAAGATGGAAACATCAGAAAGGATATGGAACATCTGAATAACACTAAAAACTAACCTGACTTAATTGCCACCCAAAAGCATCAGAATACACATTCTTTGCAAGCACACACTGACTATTCACCATGGTAGATCATATTTTGGGGAAAAAAATCAAAACTTAACAAAATAGAAGGATTTAAATCTTACAAAATATGATCTATGATCATAATGGAATTAAACTGGAAATCAATAAAAGAAAGATAGCTGGAAAACTTTTAAATAATTGGAAATTACATAACACTCTTTTAAATAAGACACACCACATTTCAAGGAGGAATTCAGAAGGAAAACTAGAAAACGTTTTGAAACAAATGATAATAAAACTCAACAATAACAATCTATGAGAGACAGCCAAAGCAGTAGTGGGGGCAGTTACAGCATTCAATTCTGAAATTAAAAATAGGAAGGGTCTCATCTCAATGATAAGTGCTTCCACCTAAGAAACCATAAAAGGAGTTAATATAAACCCAAAGTAAACAGAAGGAAATAAGCAATAAACAGCAAAAGTGAATAAAACTGAAAATGAAAACAATAAAGTAAATTAATGTAACCAGACTCTGATTCCTAAAAAGGTGAATAAATTAATATACATCTAATCAGATCAACAAAGAAAAATATAAAACATAAATCTTACTTGCATTTGGTGCCTTCTATTTTTGTTTAATTTGACTTGAGTTGTTTCCTATTCCTTGAAACCAAATATCCATAAGGCTAGACGCATAAGACAACCAACCCTGTAAAGACAGAATCCCACAGGAATGTCAGATCTCATGCTTAGTTGAAATGATGCAGCAAGAATACATATTCGGTTAATTTATCTCATTTTAAACATTATTTATCCTCACTGGGAAAATGTGCATAGAAGAATATACTTCTTAATGATTTTATATTACATTTTAAATCAATCTTACATAAGGTTAATGTTACTAGAGATTTGATTCTATTAATGTCATGGGAATTCATTTTCATTTTCACTGAGGATTTTTATTCTTCTCCATTGATAACTCATGATAATAATTGAAATGGAAGAAGCCATTATCTTTATTTTATAAACTCTTTAAATGAAATTATTTTTATACAAAATATGTATTTATTTAATCTGTAGATTTACAGTCTTTTAAATTATTTAACTGTTTAAGGAGAGAAATGCCCAGTGGCATGAAAAGAAAATGAGTCTGTTGTTTTGAAACATGATGGAGAAAACTAAAATAATTCTAACATTAATCAGGCATCAAGGTGTGACTGTCATTGTGCCATGTCTTAGCAAGGCACAGTTGAACAGTTTCTTCAAACTGTTTCTTCAAATCTAAAGATTCCAGTGCAATTAAGAAGACAAAAATGTTTCATGCATTAAAACCAGAGTGTAAGACAGAAAATGTTTTTTCAGAGAACAGAGATAATTTTAGTAGTGTTTTTTTGGAGAAAAAGAAAACACATAGAGAAAAACTTGCTTGCAGAGCATGAGAATTAATGTTCAAGAGAAATGACAGAAACTTTTCCAAATTTATAGTAGACATAAATTCTCAGGTTGAAAAGGCACATTAGATCAGGCAGGATAAATAAAATGAAATCCAGACTGAGGCACAGTGTAGTGAAACTGAAAAACGTTAAAGAAAAACACAGACATTATCCACAAATGAACAATAACTACAACTGATAGCTGACTTTACAACAGCTACAGAAGAGGACAAAAGATTATGTCAAATACTATAATAAGTAGAATGTTAGATATAGCTTAGTGTGAATTTTTTTCATATTAGAAAATCCAGGGTTCCACAATGGCTAACATTGGTTAATTCCTCAACAAAGCCATAATGTCTAGAGTCTCAATTTTCCTACTCTTTCATTTTCATGTTTGGATTTCATGCCTAGAAAATGGGTTACTGCAGTTTCCAATATCTAGTTCATGATTTTTAGCTCATGTCTGAAAAATGGTTATTGCAACTCCAGACATCCAATCAATGTTCAAGGTAAGAAGAAGAAGGAAGGGGAATGTCTGTCTAATTTTAAAAGAAAACCTTTCCCATAAATGCCCCTTCAAAGAATTCTACTTATATAGAATGTAGAGTAAGTAGGATTAATACAATAACACTTCCTATTTAAAAAAAAAAAAAAAAGAATTAAGAAAACCAATAGTCAGCAGTGCATATTAAATCCCAAGTTACAATAATTATAAGGATTCTTTATCCAAGCAGAGGAACAACTTCCACTTTAGTCAACTTGATGTATGCATAGGGCGATGCTTTCTGCAAGACTCTGTCTTCCTCACTTCTTCTCTCTGGTACTCTGGGAGATTCTTCTGTGTCTATTTGATCATACCTGAGATGACTGTTAAAGAGGATGTATTAATACCTAGGTGTTGCATGGTTTTCCAATGAACTTGATGTCGACATGAGTTTGGAGCTGGGCTGAGGCGATTGTTTTAGAAGTTAAACAGGCTGTGTCTAGATGGGCTTGTCATTTTTGATACTGAGAAATTTCTCAAAGCTTTCCCATCTATTAGTTTCTAGTCATGTCAGTGAGCATGTAACGACAGCCAAAGATCTTATCTAGAGATGTACAGTTTTCAGAACAGTGCTACTCAGTGTGACCCAAGGACCAGTGACAGCCAATGAACAGTTTTTTAACTGTTCCATGACAAGAGCAGAAATAAAGAATAAAATTGAGAAATTGTTATAACATTTTGAAAGAGTAATTCTATCTGTTATATATGATCATTAAAATGGGTTTATTTTTATGTCTTTATTTTTCTTTTATATGTCATTTTCATAGTAATATATTTTCATTGTATTTTGCAAAGTATTGGTCTGCAATGAAGTGGTTGGGAAGGTGGGTCCTTCACATAGACAGTTTGAGAAGCACTCTTTTAGACTAAAAGTTTTAGTCATTTACTTGTGGGCCTCTTTGCCCCATTTGCTTCATCTTAATGGTTGCTCCTTTGAGTAAATTTGACACAATAGCCTCAGTTGGAAATAAACTACTTCTTAATCCAGTTTTTTCTGAGGCTCACTTCTATGACTAAGAGAGAACATTTAAATAAGATTTCTTAGAAAGACCTAGCACTTCAATATTCTCAGCTTCAAGGATGTATCTTAAATTGTCCTGGCTTCAAGTTGAGTTCTGAAATAAGCCAACATTTCCATTTCATCAAGGCTCCAAATTATGAGGTTCAATTCATTTAAATTTCAGGCCTACTGGCAGAGAGCACTTCTCTTAGCAAAACTGTATATGGAGTAAACAGAATGCAAAAAATGGATCTTATATATTAGTAAATTTCTTTATTATAAGGCTAATGAAATATTTGGTTTGAGCCTATGGAGCTAGTCAGCTGGAAGTTCTAGGACCCAGCTGCATGCTACAGATCTGTGTCAGTCCTGGAGATGATCTGGTGTCTTGGTTCAGTGGCCAGTTGTGATTTCTACAACAACAGCAGTGGTCTGGTAAGAGTAGGCTTGGAGAATACTAAGATGTGGGGATCCACTTTCCACCTCTCTATTTCCCAAAGAAGAGCTATTCACTAATATTCCATTTTTCCTTGCCTTCTTTTCTATGCCACTCATTCCTTAATGAGGACAAGTTCTTTGTTCCGCCCTTGTTTGAAAACATTTGTGAAAGACAGGAACCAATTGCCAAAAGTCTTATTTCTGAATTTGTGTCATGTGATATATAAATCATGATATATGCATCACACGCAAGGTGGATTTAACCCAGTAATACAAGAATGGTTTAATATTGGAGAAAAAACCCGGTAACATACTTATTACATTAACAGTTTCAAGTAAAATAAAACAAATGATGTAAAAAGCTAACGTCCTTCAATAACATTGAATACCTACTCACGGTAAAACTCATGTTAAACTTGGAATAGAAGTATCTTTCATTACCTGAGAAAAGGAATTCCAAAAATACAGAACAAACATCGTATTTTAAAACTTGAAAGAATACTCCTTAGTAACAGTAGCAAGATAAGTGTGGTATTTGTCCCACCACTATTAAATTTTAAATTTAATATTAAATTTTATTCAATTAAAGATTGAATAAAATCTAAGAAAATACCTGTAATTCATCAATGGAGAAAGTTATAAAGCTTTTATGCAGTATATAAAAGTCACCATAAATAAATGGTGTTCTATGTGCATAGGTACAAAAAATTGATATGTTAAAAAAGTCAAATCTTTCTAAAATCACAATATTTTTAGCAAAATTATCAGGCTGATAATAAAATGATAAGATGAGAGAAAGACAAAAACAGACAAAAAAATTTTGAACAACAAGGCAAAGAACAGGGACGAGGCAGCAGAAGAATTATAAAATATCAAGAAATATAATTACCGTGGTAATTAAAACAGAATTGCCTTGGTAAAAGAATAGAAATACAGAATAGAGATACTCAAACAGAATCAAGTTTTTATGAACACTTGTAAGAGACACAAGATTACAATTCAGAGGAGGGAAAGATGCACGTATGTGGGGGGAAATGTCATAAATGGGAAAAATAAGGTCAAAGCATTACTTAATATCTTACTTGAAAATAAAAGTCAACTGGAATAAATAGTTACATACAGAAAGGCAAATCTTTAAAATTATTAGGAAGAAATTTAAGGAAGTGTTCAAAGAAAGATTTCAGAGTGCACCACAGTTTTTGACTTCTCCAGTTTCCCCTACAAAACAGGCAATGCAACTGGAATAACAAAACATGCTGCCAAAGTCTACAACAAAAGTGAACAACAAAGTATCTCCATGAACCCTAAAATGTGAGAAATTGAGGTCACACTAACCAGAATAAGTTTCACATAGTAATGGTAACTGTGAAGGGTGAAGCAGGGAGTAGGTAAAAGGATTTCTGATAGCTGGGAAAGCTGCAGGACCCTAAAACTGAATCTCTCAAGTACTTAAAATGGAGACATCTATTTTGGAAAGTTCAGTGAGCCATTCTTAAAACAGCACCAAAACTGGAACTGGTTTCATGGGCTCTAATTTGCAAGTGCAAAAGTACAACAAAAGTCAGATGGTGTGAGTCAGTTTTTATCATATGAAAACTCGAAATATAATAGTTCCTTTTTAGGTCAAAGACCAGAATTCAGAAGAATCTACTGTGAGTAGAATTTAAACTTAACAGGATAGAGACATGTAGGACCAAAGAAAAGATCGAGATAAAAGTAGGGGAAGAGAACAGAGAAAGTAGTTCACAGAAAGAAGGAGATCATATATTTAACCACTTCACAATAATAAGAAAAGAGAGCTCTACAGCTGTGAAGCAATGTGAACCCCAGATATCTGAGACAGGTCTTTGTTAATTTAGAAAGTTTATTTTGCCAAGGTTGAGAATGTGCACCCATGACAATAACCTCAGGAGGTCTTGACAATGTGTGCCCAAGGTGATCAGAGCACAGCTTGGTTTTAAACATTTTAGGGATACATGAGACATTAATCAACATATATAAAATGAACATTGGTTTGGTCCAAAAGATGGGCCAACTCCAAGTGGGGAGGGGACTTCCAGGCCATAGATAGATAAGAGACAAATAGTTGTATTGGAGGCAGTCCTATGTGCATTTATCTCAGTGAGCATAGGGATGACTTTGAATAGAATGGGGAACAAGTTTGCCCTAAGGGATTCCCAGCTTGACTTTTCTTTTTAGTTTAGAGATTTGGGGGCCCCAGGATTTATTTTCTTTCACAGCAGGAATGCTCTGAAGGCTTACACTCCTCTTCCAAAACTGTGAACAACCCATCTCACTGAAACAAGAACAAAAGACTGTGGTCAATACATATACAAAGTAAGATAAAAGAAAACAATGAGAGGAGACAAAATAGCCTACCAGACGCAGATGGGAAGCACTTTGACGCAGATGGGAAGCACTTTGCCCACCGAGAGATACCAAAATATCAAGTAAACTATCACACTTCAAACAGATCTTTTAAGAAAAAAAAAAAAAGTGCTGAAAGTCTACTGTGGTAGAAGAAGGCAGAAGCCTGGAACCCTGCACAGAGTTGCTGAGTGCCAGTGCAGCTCCTGGCCTTGAAGGGAACCTAAGGAAGGGATGAGAAAAGAAACTACAGGGAAACACACTCCTGCCATGGACCTCTGGGATCCTAGCTACAAGAGACCCCATGACCCCATAGACATCTGAATTTGCAAGAGAAACTGCCTGAAGAGTAGGCAAAGCCAAAGCTCAAGCCTGCTTGGAGCCCAGAAGGTTTTGCATGCAGGGAAGCTACAGCAAAATGCGACCATAGATGCCTATTCCCCAAGGCTCTCCATCTTTCTCCGAGTTGCTCTAGGCCCTGCTGACTGCCAGGCTGGAAGAGAGAAGGATGGTCTTTCCTGAGGGACTTGGGCATGTCTGCACACCCTGCTGTCTGCTGGCCCCTCCCAAGACCCCTGCCTGGCCACTCCCATGAGAGCATGCACACAGCACAACCTTCACTGCCCCACCTGGGTACTTTGCCAGTGGAGTGAGACACTAGGTCTCCTCAGCACAGCCAGGGCTCAACTCTGAGGGGCCAGAAGACAAAGCCACTGTGCCAATCACAACCTCCCAGGGTTCAAGCACACATCTCAGGAATATCAAGCTGAGATCTGTAGCTGGAGCATGAGTGGGATAAGAGCCCCCACTCTCTGAACACTGAGAACAGTGAGATGTGGGTTTCAGGGATGGCACAGGAGCTGCAAGTACCTCCCTCCACAAGACTGGTCCAGGAAGGGTATAGCCTGTTTGCCAGGTGCAGCCTCTACTTGAGGGAGCCCCATGGCCAACAGTCTAGTGACCTGGGTGCAGAAAGGTTGAGACAAAACTAACTGGTTGGGAAGCTGGGATGCAGGGGTACAAGAAGACTGACGAGATGCAGACAAGTGGCGTGGCTCCCACAGAGGGACCGAGAATACTGGAATGCTTTTAACAGATCTTCAGAGGGAAGGTGCTGAGAGTGGAGGGAGGGAAAACACAGAAGCTGGTCTGAAGGGTTAAAAACTGAGAACCTTGAAAGGGCTACTGCACACTGGGGCTCATTATTGAACCACAACAACTCTGGGGGAATGGGTTAGTTGAACTGGCAAGGAGCAACCCGCTCTTGTCATGGGCCTCTGGATTCCTGAAAAGAGGGAACCTTTCACCACCATGGACACTTGAGGTGGCAGGGGGAGCTGCTTAGAGAAGTGGTGGAGCAGCAGGCCAGCTGATGTGAAGCCCAGAGGGTTTGGTGTGGGAGTGGCTGTAGTGGAGCAGGGCCAGGGAAGGCCATCCCCCTAGGCTCAACTTGCTGCCATAGGAGACTTTAGCCCTAAGGGAACTGACAGACCTGACCTCCGAAGGGCGATGGAGCACCTCAGATGCGGCTGGTTCAGTCTGAGCACTCCTGGGTCTACTGACCTCTCTAGCAGCCCCAACCTGGCCATGACTTATTATAGGGCAGCCTTGGGTTCCCTGAGAATCCACACCATAGCTTCTGTGCCTGCAGACCATGCCTGAGCAGTGAAGAACTCCAGAGAGGCAGCTTCTAAGGCTGCGCATCAACCTACAAGCTCCCTCCCCATAGTGCAGCTTCCCCCAATCCCATGACTACTCCACACATCACTTTACTGATACATGTCTGCATGGGCAGGTTTTGCTTTACTTCTCCACCAACATGTGTGAGCATAGTACACCTCTCACCCCCACCAGACTGCCATTGCAGATGGAGCCTTGATGGGTACAGAGCCAGCAAACCCCACCTCAGCCAGTGCCCTGCTCTTGCTCTAACACTGGGAAGAGAACAAGGTATCCTTCCTGAGCCGTCACTCCAGCTTGCAGAGCACAGAGAAGGCACCCAGACCTGATCAGCACCTTGCTCCAAGCCAACTCCACTTCCGTGCAACAGCACAGTCTTCAGCAGGCCCCCCTGACCTCCGCTTTCCTCCCAAGCTGCCTTGCCTCCCTCACTGTGATTAACATCCACAGGGAGCCAGTCACCACTGCATCCACTAGCACTCTGCTGCAGCTACCACAGCTTGGCCCCACCCCCACCCCGTGTAGTGGACTCCAAACCTCAAGGAGCCAGACAACAAAGTTAGGACCCAATACAAGTCCCCCAGAGTTAGAGTATGTAGTCTAGAAGTTAGGAGCTGAGCATTGGCCACCTAAAATTTTCCAGAAATGAAGCCAGTCAACTGAATCCACTTTATACCACAACCACACCCTCAAGGTCATCAAATAGGATAAAAGAAAAAAAAAAATTCGAAGATTAGTAACCTCAAAGACTGAAGGTAGGTAAGTCCACAAAGATGAGAAAGAATCAGTATAAAAACGCTCAAAAAGCCAGAGGGCCTTCTTTCCTCCAAATGACCACATTACCTCTCCAGCAAGTGTTTGGAACTACGCAGATGCTGAGATTGCTGAAATAATGGAAATAAAATTCAGAATGTGGATAGGAATGAAGTTTATTGAGCTCCAGGAGTACACTGAAACCCAATGCAAGGAAACTAAAAATCATGACAAAACATTGCAGGAGTTGACAGACAAAATATCCAGTAAAGAGAAGAATGTAACTGACCTGACAGAGCTGAAAAACACACTCCAGAAATATAATAATGTTATCACAAGAATTAATAGCAGAATAGATCAAGCAGGGGAAATAATCTCAGAACTTGAAGACTGGCTTTCTGAAATAAAAGACAGGCAACAAGAATAGAGGAAAAAAGAATAGAGGAAAAGGAATGAACAAAAGCTCTGAGAAATAAAGGGTTATGTACGAAGATTGAATCTATGACTGATTGGTGTACCTAGAAGAAATGGTGAGAATGGAACTCACTTGGAAAATATAATTCAGGATATCATCCATGAGACTTCCCCAGACTTACTAGAGAGGTCAACATTCAAATTCAGGAAATGCCGAGAACCCCAGTCAGACGCTTCACAAGAAGATCATTCCCAAGACACATAATCATCAGATTCTCCAAGGTCTAAATGAAAGAAAAAATTTTAAGGCACCTAGGGAGAATGGTCAGGTCACCTACAGGGAAGTCCATCAGACTAACAGCAGACCTCTTAGCTGAAACCTACAAGCCAGAAGAGACTGGGTGCCAATATTCAACATTCTTAAAGAAAGGAAATTCTAACCCAGAATTTCATGTCTGGCCAAACTAAGCTTCATAAGCAAAGGAGAAATAAAATCCTTTTCAGACAAGCAAATGCTGAGGGAATTTGAGAATTTTTACTTCTAGACCTGCCTTACAAGAGCTCTTGAGGAAGCACTAAATATGGAAAGGAAAAACTGTTGCCAGGCATAACAAAAACACACTGAAGTACACAGACCCAGTGACACTATAAAGCAACCACACTAACAAGTCTGCAAAATAACCAGCTAACATCATGATGAATGAATCAAATCATACATATCAATACTAACCTAAAATATACACAGGCTTAATGCCCCAATTAAAAGACACAGAATGGCAGCCTAGGTGAAAAACCAAGACCCACTTGTATGCTGTTGGATTAGTCCGTTCTCACACTGCTATAAAGACATACATGAGACTAGGTAATGTATGGAGAAAAGAGGCTTAATTGACTCACAGTTCTGCGGGTTGTACAGGAGGCATGACTGGGGAAGACTTGGAAAACTTACAATCATGGCAGAAGACAAAGGGGAAGCAAGGCACATCTTCACATGGTGGCAGGAAAGAGAGCAAAAGAAGAAATGCTACATAATTTTAAACAACCAGATCTCATGGGAACTCACTCATTATCATGAGAACAACAAGAGAACCACCCCCATGATGCCATCACTTCCTGCCAGGTCCCTCCCCCAACATTGGGAATCACAATTTGACATGAGATTTGGGTGGGGACACAGAAGCAAACATATCAGCTGTCTTCAAGAGACCCATCTCACATGTAATGACAAACATATGCTAAAAACAAAGGGATGGAGAAATAATATACCAAGCAAATGAAAATCAGAATCAAGAATTGCAATCCTAGTTTCTGACAAAATAGACTTCAAACAAACCAAGATCAAAAAAGACAAACAGGGCATTACATAATGGTAAAGGAACTTCCATTCCTTCAACAGGAAGATCTAACTATCCTAAATACATGAGCACCCAATACAGGAGTACCTAAATTCATAAAGCAAGTTTTGGAGACCTGCAAAGAGACTTAGACTCCCACACAATAATAGTGAGAGACTTCAACACTCCACTAACAATATTAGACAGATCATTGAGACAGAAAATTAACAAACATATTTAGGACCTTAACTCAGCACAGACTCAAATGGGCCTGATAGATATCCACAGAACTCTCCACCTAAAAACAAGAGAATATAGATTCTTCTCATCACCACAGGGCACATACTCTAAAATTGATCACATACTTGGAAGTAAAAAACTCCTCAACAAATGCAAAAGAAATGAAATTATAACAAACCTTCTCTTGGACCACAGCACAATCAAATAAGAAATCAAGACTAAGAAATCCACTCAAAATCATATGATTACATGGAAGTGGAATAGCCTGCACCTGAAAGACTTTTGGGTAAATAATGAAATTAAGGAAGAAATCAAGAAGTTCTTTGAAAAATGAGAACAGACAGACAGTGTACCAGAATCTCTGGGATGTAACTAAAGCAGCATTAAGAGGGAAATTTATATCACTAAATGCCCACATCAAAAAGCTAGGAAGATCTCAAATTAAGAAGCTAATAACACAACTAAATAACTGGAGAACAAATAGCAAACAAACATCATAGCTAGCATGAGACAAAAGATAACCAAGATCAGAGTGGAACTAAAGGAGATAGAGACGCACACAAAAAAAACCCTTCAAAACAATCAACAAATCTGGGAGTTTTTTTTTTTTTTAAATTAAGAAAGTAGACTGCTAGCTAGACTAATAAAGAAGACAACAGAGAAGAATCAAAAAGCAGCAATCAGAAATGATAAGGGGTATATTACCACTGACCCCACGGAAATACAAACAACCATCAGAGGGTACTATAAACACCTCTATGCACATAAACTAGAAAATCTACAATAAATAACTAAATTCCTGGACACATACTCTCTCCCATGACTGAACCAGGAAGAAATTGAATCCCTGAACTGACCAATAATGAGCCCTGAAATTGAGGCAGTATTAAATAGCCTATTGATCCATAAAAAGTCCAGGAACGAGATGGATTCACAGCTCAATTTTACCAGGTATACAAAAAAGAGCTGGTCCTTTTCCTACTGAAACTATTCAAAAAAATAAAAATGGACTTCTCCCTAACTCAGTATATCCTAATATCAAAATCTGGGAGAGATACAACAAAAAAAAGAAAACTTCAGGCCTATATTTTTTACGAACATCAATGCAAAAATTCTCAACAAAATATTGGCAAACCAAATCCAGCAGCACATCAAAAGGCTTATCCATCATGATCAAGTAGGCTTTAACTCTGGGATGCAAGGTCAGTTCAACATAGGCAAATCAAGAAATGTGATTCATCACATTAACAGAACTAAAGACAAAACCAAATTATTATCTCAATCGATGCAGAAAATGTTTTTGATAAAATTAAACATCAATTCATGTTAAAAACTCTCAATAAACTAGGTATTGAAAGACCATACCTCAAAATAATAAGAGCCATCTATGACTAACCCAGAGCCAACATCATATGGAGTGGGCAAAAACTGAAATAACTTCAACGAAGTTTGAGGATACAGAATCAATTCACGAGGTCAGGAGATTGAGACCATCCTGGCTAACATGGTGAAACCCCATCTCTACTAAAAGTACAAAAAATTAGCTGGGTGTGGTGGCGGGTTCCTGTAGTCCCAGCTACTCAGGAGACTGAGGCAGGAGAATGGTGTTAACTGGGGAGGTGGAGCATGCAGTGCGCCGAGATCATGCCACTGTACTCCAGACTGGGTGACAGAGTGAGACTCTATCAAAAAAAGAAAAGAAAAAAGTCACTAGCATTCCTATACACCAACATCAGTTAAGCTACGAGTAAAATCAAGAATGTACTCCCATTTACAATCACCACAAGAAGAACAAAATACCTAGGAATATAGCTTACTAGGGAGGTGAAATATCTCTACAAAGAAAACTACAAACCACTGCTCAAATAAATCAGAGATGACACATAGAAAATACAAAAACATCCATGTTCATGCACAAGAAGAATGCATATTAAAATGGCCATACTGCCCAAAGCAATTTACAAATTCAATGCTATTTCTATTGAACTACCATGGAAATTCTTCATAGAAGTAGAAAAACACTATTTTAAAATTCATGTGGAACCAAAAAAGAGTCAAATAACCAAGGCAATCCTAAGCAAAAAGAACAAAGCTGGAGGTATCATACTACCCAACTTCAAACTACATTACAGAGCTACAGTAACTAAAACAGCATGGTACTGGTACAAAAACAGGCACATAGACCCATGAAACAGAATAGAGAACCCAGAAGTAAGACAACACACCTACAACTAACTATCTGATCTTCAATAAGCCTGACAAAAACAAGCAATGGGGAAAGGATTCCCTATTTAATAAATGATGCTGGGATAACTGGCTAGCCATATGCAGAAGATAAAAACTGGATACCCTCCTTATACCTTATACAAAAATCAACTCAAGGTGAATTTAAAGACTTAAATGTAATAACCAAAACGATAGCAATTCTGGAAGACAACCTAGATAATACCATTCAGGACACAGACATGGGCAAAGATTTCATAATGAAAACACCAAAAGCAACTGCAACAAAAGTAAAAATTGATAAATGGGATCTAATTAAATTAAAGAGCTTCTGCACAGCAAAATAAACTATCAGCTTAGTCAAAAGATAACCTACAGAATGGGAGAAAATTTTTGCAAACTATGCATCTGACAAAGGTCTAATATTTAGCATCTATAAGGAACTTAAACAAATTTACAAGAAAAACACAAGCAGCCCCCCCCGCCAAAAAGTGAGGAAAGGACATAAACACACACTTTTCAAAAGAAGACATACCTGTAGCCAACAAGCATATGAAAAAGAGTTCCACACCACTGATTATTAGAGAAATTCAAGTCAAAACCACAATGAGGTACAATCTCACACCAGTCAGAATGGCTATTATTAAAAAGTCAAAAAAATAACAGGTGCTGGCGAGGTTGTGGAGAAAGCAGAATGCTTATACACTGTTTTTTGGAGTGTAAATTAGTTCAGTCATTGTGAAAGATAGTGTGGTGATTCCTCAAAGACCTAAATTTAGAAATATAATTTGACCCAGCAATCCCATTACTGGGTATATATACAAAAGAATAAATTATTCTGTTGTAAAGACACATGCACACGTATGTTCATTGCAGCACTATTCACAATAGCAAAGTCATGGAATCAACCTAAATGCCTATTAATGATAGATTTTATAAAGAAAATGTGGTACATGTACACCATGGAATATTATACAGCCATAAAAAAGAATGAGATCATGTTCTTTGCAGGAACATGGATGGACCTGGAGGCCATTATCCTTAGCAAACTAGCACAGGAACAAACAACTAAACACTGCCTGTTTCCCTTATAAGCAAGAGCTAAGTGATAAGAACACATAAATACACAGAGGAGAACAACACACACTGGGGTTTATTGGAGGGTGGAGGATGGGAGCAGGGAGAGGATCAGGAAAAATAACTAATGGGTACTAGGATTAATATCTGGGTGATGAAGTAATCTGTACAACAAACCCCCATGGCACATGTGTACCTATATAACAAACCTTCACATGTACCCCAGAACTTTAAAAAGTTTAAAAAAAAAAAAAAACTAGCTGGTTGGGCCAGCTTCTGGGTCAGACACTAGAAGGAGCTCAGTCAGGGGAGTGTGAGTTGGGCAGTTCCCACAGCCATCAGCTGTGCATAAAACCATGTGCCACGGATACCACACCAGCTGCACACCCATGACAACACTGCCCTGCCTGATGATCCCCATCCTCGACCCACTGTATCAACAGACAGCCCACAGCCACACCCACAACATA